>NC_141143.1:88237990-88837990 GCF_053477565.2 Lygodium microphyllum
GAACCAACTCGGACAATTTGTAAATGGCTGTCCGTACCTCCGATGTTAGAGACCCCGCGATTGCGATTAGCAATACGAACTATGAAAACCATGTAATTAGTATTGTGTATAAACAAACAGAGATTTTGAAATCTAATATGCAGAATCATGCCATACGCAGCCTCATACCGTACATACCTGACACATCTTATGCCAATCATGGGGTTTGAGTCCTGTCAGTTGGTCATCCTTTGTGAATGTTGTCTTGAGAGAACACATTAATCCAGTCGACGTGCGAAAGGACTTGATGTTTTCCTTTACTCGTCGCACTTCATTGCCAGACAAAACCCAAGGAGCATGCAGAAATTGCACTTGACCGTCAACGCCACTTACACGCCAATATGGTTCCATCTTTCCCACTACTTTCAAATCCATCCTCGCTCCTAGTGTGTCTCGCTGCCCAGTGAGGTGGTCCCATAGCAAGCTACCCACATTCTTAAAAATGTGCATGGGATCTAAAAGGTGGTTAATTTCTAGTTTTTTCCAATAAGGCAGCTCATAGAAAATTGAGAAGCGTCGCATTCCACTGGGAAGCGAGTCTTGGTATACCATCCTGCGATCAAACCAGCTCAGTGCATTCATTCTCGCAGGAGGGAGACCAAGAAATCCTTCTCTCATGACATGATCCTCTGGCAAAAAAGCCCGATGTCCCTCAAATACCATCTTCTTCATAGATTTTTACATATGAGAATCCAACCTTGGTCCACACAGAGGACATGCATGGTAACCTGACGTGACTTGCCCTGCAGAACACACATGTACAATGAGGCATGTCATAACACCAACATCACTCAAAGAAAACTAGCAAAATAAGAAAACACACTTTTACTAGAGCATTCTCCATAACCTGGAAAGTCATGTATGGTCCACATAAGAATTGCCCTTATAGTTGTGGATCGCCTACCAATATGTTTGTGTAACGTGTCCCCTAGCATCATCCAGGACACGTCTTAGCAGTCCATCGGAAAGGATGTCTAGAAAGCTCCACCCGACACTCCCATGGAATGTTACGGGTTTTGCGATCTAGTTCTTCCCACCTCTGCCACGTAGCGGAAGTATCCTGGCCGTTTTCACTTAGGATCGACCGGAATTAGGGTTTTCCTAATGGATCACTAGCTAACAGCAACTAGCGTCAGACCCGAGCGAACTACTTTACGCAGAAACGCCAGGTCCGAAGCGGATTCACGCTGCACTTGGTTCAAGGAGAATGGGAAACGAGAGGGATGCAAAGCTCAACCTCTCTGCCATAAGGCATAGTCCCATTCCGTTTCCCTAAAACAACGTAAATCGGGTAAGACGTAACTCTAGGTCATCGTTCTTGTTATTCTTTTTTATGATGATGATCATTCCGCTGTCTTTCGAGATTTATGAGAAAAGTTCCCGGCTAACCGGGACCACCCAATCGTAGGACGGACCCATGGTCCATCCTCCGCACTTTCCTCGGTTTGTTTTAGTTATGTAATTATCTAACACATTAATTTGACATATAACAATCAGCTTCTTTATTTAATATTGTTTAAGCACTGGTTCCTTCACGTAATTTTATCACGTGACATATAAAAACAATATCAAGCAAGTTCTTTCAACATCTCATCATTTTATCTTTGAATTACAAGAAGTTTCGCCCGTAAGCTTATTCATAATCTGCCCGGAGGCTAACAAGTAATCTCCAGGGATCACTATTCCAAGCTTCCACCCGTCAACTAGTATACGGGCTTCGGGATCCAATCTCGAGTCGCGTTAGCCCCTTGTGCAGGACCCGGAAGGCGAGGGATTTACGGCCAGAGCCCCCCGTGGCACCCAAGCGTCCTCCTGCTCCAAGTAGAACTCAACGGAGAGAGCTCTCGCGGCGGGTTCGGTCCACGTTCCCGGCACGGTCAAACAACCCCCTTGGTTAGGGTCAGGCAGGCAGTCGGGGGTAACTGAAGCTGCCTCTCCCTTCAGGTTTTTAACCTGAAGTATAGATACTTATTTAATTTGTAATTCATAAATCAAACAGAGCTCTAAAATCTCTAGCAAGCACAAACATTTCCATTAACCAACCCAGTTGTATGGCAAACTGCTAAAGAAGTGTTTTTTCCTTTTTGAGTGTATCAGCAGTCGTTCTTAAGATGTCTTGTAACTTTGGCAAGATTCCTTACATTCGGATGTAGGGTATACCTAGTTTGGTTTACCCTAAGGTACCTTACATATGCTAGTTTCTATTTTACAACTTTTCTTATTTTGAAGGATATCCAAAAACTACGTCTTTTTGCAAGATAACTTGTGTAAGGATCTGCCATCTTCGAAAAGGGTTTTTCCCTTTTCTTTTTGTGACTCAATCACAAAATGATTTCATATATGTTGCGCAAGTCAGATGATGGAATAGTCTGTTTAGACTCCTTAATCTGACGTATGTCAGGCCTAGGGTTTCTTTATTTGAGAGCCTTAGGGACGACCCTAATTTTCTTATTTTTATGAGTTTATTGTCCTTGCGGTAAGATAAGTAGTCCAGTGTTTTAGGGTATGAATGTTTCTATGTTTAGATTGGTCCGGTTATCTTTTGGAAAGATGGGTTTTGTCAACTTTAGGAAGGTAATCTTACTCGTCTTGTCACGGTTTTTACTATCATTGATTACTTTCTCAATCAATACAGTTTGATTTGGCATATGGCATAATGCCATGATGATACAAAGAGTGACGATACTCCTAAATACCTAGCTAAGGAATTGGTGAATACACACTTTATTTGTTCCAAGTCCTCAATTTGAAGGGGGAAAAGTGTTAATAAAGTATCATCCAGCAATTCCCCATTACATTTTCTTTCCAAATGATTTCGTATGTCTAATTTTTATACTTGTTAATTTCTAACTTTTAACTTCCGTTTTCTTTAAGATAAACTCATGCCAATTAACAACAGTTGCCTTGCAACTAGCAAAGATAACTCTCTAATAATTTGAAGGAAACTTTTCATGAATTTAGCCATTTTGCCATGATCCGTTGCGAAAAGAATAAGACTAATGGAGCAAGATATAATTTCTTCATTTTAGGACTATAATACTATAGTAAATGGATAGTATTGCCTATTATTTTATAATGCTTGATGCAATTTGATGGAAGCTAATTTGAATACATTGTCATTCATAAGCTAACTCCTTCGTTAGAATTGATTCGAACAAATATATATATTTCCTTAATAATTTTTCTTTGCATGATTGACTAAAACCCAAATTAACATCAAGAAGAAAACCTGGCTTTGAGGTGAGATATCCACATGGACACCGAGAGATGACCCTCCCGCGGCTACGCCTTGGACTTTCTTAGGAGGCATCGCAAGTGTGTCCGTCGAACGTGGAAGCAGCTTTATAACTTCTCCTTAGAACTCCACCATCGCTCCTTGCACCGTTCGTCAAAAGTAGTTTTGGAAGGCTCCCTCCTTGGATTCGGGAATTGAAAAGGGTGTTTTAGAAACTTTTACCACTAAGACACATTAAAGCCATGGGACAAGCTTAATGGCCTTAGTAAGCTTGCATGAACGGGAATATCAAGGTGTGGAAAAAGACGCAAGGTATAGGAGAGCTTTAAGGGAAATTAATAACCGTAAAGGTTATAAGTAAGGGTCTAAGGACCTTTAGGCAATTTAGGCTCATGAGGGTTTACACACGTAAAGGGGGAAATGATTCCGAACCCAATGGGGAAGAGTATATAATGCTTTAAATCACGGGGTTTGGGTTCCACTAGGGAAAGGGGTCTTAATGGGGAAAGGCCTTAAATTGTGACGGAAAAAGGGTGTAGGACAAGTTTGGGAAAGGCCTAAACTCCGGGAAAGGGAAGGGGGTTTTTCTATAACCCGTTTGAGGGGCAATAGGATAGGGCTTAGAGGGGAATTTAGAGTTCTGGGGGTTAATAAGTAAAGGTGTGGGAAAGGCCTCAAGAAGGTCCCTTGGAAGCTTCCAAGGCCTTCTAGAGGTTTTGCTAAGGTACGTGGTGGGCAAATTAAAGGACGAATCGGCTGTCGTCCAGCCTGGCGTCTCCTTAGTCAGGCGGCGAATGACGAGCTGAAGCTGGCGGCGACTTTCCTGGCCCACAGTAGCCGCCAGGAAATTGGCATCTCCACCCTCCACTCTTGGTGGATGTCGTGGCCTTACGCCTTGCTTGCCCTCTTTCCTGATCTTCCCAGCAACCAAATTAGTTCGTCCCCTTCTCGCGGCTTTGGTTTCCACAGAACGAAGGCTGCCGTCACTCACTCTTTCTCCCTTCCTCGGGTTACAGGCGTCACACTACCCTCAAGAAGCCCCCTTCCCTTCCTCGCACAGGGTTTATATGGGAGGGGGAGAGGTGCCTTCCCTCCCCCACGCGGCTCGTGCATGGGCCTAACCCATCCTATGATCCCCAGCAAGGATGCTTAGTCATCCTTGCTATTTCCCTCCCCTCCAGCATGACAGTCGCTGGGGGGAAAAGAAAAGAAAAAAGGAAGTAATAAAAAAATTTTCCTTTAATCTAAAGGTTATCCTTTTGGCTTTAGGAGGAGGTTCCCATGAAAATTTGATTAACTCGTTTATGCAAGCAGAGATTAAGATACGTAGTGTGACATTCAAAAATCACATCATTGGCGTAATTTTTGGATGATGGAATTCCTTGCATGACTATCACGTGGGTTTAGAAATATTCTCATGATGGAAATATTACAGTTTGCTCATGTTCTCCACTACAATTCCCTCCCACAACTCCTTTAGCTCATCAATCAGTGGAGAGAGGTAGACATCCATATTCTTGACTTTGTATCGTCGAGGCACAAGCAAGCTGAGCAAAAGGTGTCCTTTCTTGGTGGAAAGCCATGGCGGTATATTGTAGTTAACAAAGACCACGGGCCATACATTATAGGAGGTGGAACGTAAACCAAAAGGATTTACCCCATCCATGCCAAGACCGAATCGTAGATTCCTCACCTCCTTTGCAAAGTTAGGGAAAGTCTCATCAATGTGATGCCATGCTTCTGAGTCAGATGGTGTACGTTGTACACCATCAGTGGATTGATTTTCCTCATGCCATGTAGTCAACTTTGCAAAAATCTTGGTCCAAAAAATGTGACGAACACGCGGTATCAGCAAAAAGTGTCTCAAAACCTTCTACGGAACAGTCTGTCCTTGCAAGTCATTTCGATACCTATCCGCACCGCACTTGGGACATGTGGCCAATAATTCAAACTCTCCCCGGAAGAAAACACAATCATTGAGGCAAGCATGAATGCAATTATAATCCATGCCTAGCTTTCGCAGCACTTGTCTTGCATCATCACGAGACTCAAGCATCATGTTTTGGGTAGGCAAAATGTAAGATTTCAACGTTCTACAAATTGCAATGAAGCACATTATTAGAGTACTACATAGCACATTTTAATGGCTTTCAATAAAGAATCATACACATCATAATATACCTGAATAGCTTTGTCACACTTTGGAGCCCCGAGAGGAACACCAAGGAAAAGAGAATTCTCTTGCAAGAAAATCTATCTTGTAACATCAACAAGCTTGTTTATCATGTTTCATATGATCACAATGAAGAAAAGAACACCAAGCACAACAAATCTTCATGCAGCATCATGTAGATCTCCCACGGATTTTAATAGAATCAACCATATTCTTCAATGTCTTCACAAAATCCATCAATAGAACAAAGAGAGCAAAAGAATACACCATCTTTGAATGGAAATACATCACATAGTATTCATCTTCAATATCTTCATAGTCTTCTCTCTCAATCTCTCATATACAATCACTTTGTTTGAGTAAAATTGACTATCTCTGACTCTCTCTCTATCTCACTCCATCAATAATACATCATATCCTCACTACAATCTCTCAAAATCACTCTCAATAATCACTCTTAGGTCGTGGATACCCCTCCCAAGAGGTATGTTTGATATGAAGGGTCACCAGAGCCATTACAGTGTCTCTTCACACCTCACTACTGTCACTTCACTCTAGTCTTCTCTTGAGTCTTCAGCAGCTACTTCTTCCACTTCTTTCAGCTCTTTTACACTTGTATTCACCTCTTTCCAAGGCTAGAAAACTTTTCCAAAGTCACACATACATTCCACAGAACACTTACAGAAGCATACAGAACAGTCTACAAAACAGTACTAGAACAGCTACAGTACAGAACAGAACAGAACAGAAGCAGAAGCTCTACAGAAGACCTACAGAAGGTCATCAAAACCACATAACTTACTCTCAAACCATTCCAAACTCTCACAAACCATTCAATAAACTTTCTCAAGATCTCAATCTTCATCAATCAATACTCTATCCCTCTTTACAGAAGACAATCAGAACAAAACAGACCAAAATAGAACAAAACAGAAGGTATACAAAACCATTTAGAACCTATCAGAACATCACAGAACCATCAACAAACATCATGAACTTCCAAAACACAATCAATATCATCTAAAACACTCTCAAACCACTTCCAAATCAATCAATCATCCCATAAAATCAACCATTCAGCTCTCCAAAACAACAAAAATCAGCCAAAAAACAAGTCATTTCAACACTCAACATATCCCCACACTTAATAAGGAAGCGTCCTCGCGACCCAGGAAAAAGGGAATACAAATTCATTTAAAATCTCAACTTTGATCTTCAATATCTTTTCACAAAGAATCCATCCACCACGACCCCAACTTATAACATGTTTCTAATATAAAAAATATAAAGAAAGGAAAACTCTTTATACATTAACACCTCTTATCAAACTAAAAATCACCACAAATTTGTAAAGGATATAAGAGTTTGCTTCTTCTTCTTCAGCATCTGCTTCAACTCTCCATCCACGACCCCATCTCAACAAATCTCCAAAACATAGCTCGTACACGAAATCCAATAGGAAACCACCACGTTCGTATGACATAAATAAACTCACAACACAAACACTAATACACAACACAACCATCTGAATGACTTCTTCAAAAAGAGAGGTGTTCATTAAAAGCTTCCACCATACATTGGAAAGGCATCAATGAAGATGATCCCTCTTAAAAGATTGATGTTGTCGGAAACGACCCATAGATAAGGATTCATCTACAAAGTTTTTGGGAGGATTTTGGAAAAATTGGAGACAGCACATCCTTTCCAACAGGACCAAGTATCTGCTAGGCAAACAGAGGGCATGAAAATACAGTATCTCCAGCTGTTGGGAATCAATGCTAACATTGACATTCATGCACAACTTTGGAATAGGCTTTGAATCAGTATGAGAGTGCCTATACATATACGCCAGGTACCAAGCAAAGTGAGCAGTTAATCTCACTGAGGGATCTGCAGACTGTGAATATTGTTGGGCAAAATGAACTTAGTTTTGATAAGCTTGACTAGAAGCTGTCCATTCTCCTGGAATTACTGGCCAATTAATCTGCGGTCCTGTAAGGCAATCATCCGAACTCCATCCCCTTCTTCTGGAAATCTGATTATCAAACCCGTCACAGTCACTAACCAACTGAGGTGGTTGAGATATGGAAGTGTTAGGAGAGGGTAGTGGAATAAGGGAAAGTGGATGTAGGGAAGGATAGAAAAAATCATAAAAGGAAGAAAAGGTTAAAGAAGGAGTGGCAGAAATTTGTAAGGAATCACTAAGGAACGGTGTTAACTGATAAATAGGAAATGTAGAGGGTACATTAATGGAAGGAGAAGGACAGGGTGGAGAAGGGGAAAATACCCTATCCTCAATAAAGGAACAGTATGTAAAAATAGGAATTTGAGGAAAAGATGAAGGTTGGAAAAGAAGTGGTAAAATAATTGTGGAATTAGATTGACAAAGGGAAAGATATATAGCATAGCGGTGAGCCATTTGTTGGTAATAGAGGAGGGTAGGAACAGAAGGTCCTAAAAGATATCGTCTATGATAGGCATCAAAGAAGGTAGCATCAAATGGATTATGTTTGGAAAGATAGGTTAAGAGATCCATCCTCAGTTGGTTAGTACTCTGGACAAAGGTACGAGCTGTGTTTTGTCTTTGATTTAGGACCACCGAATCAATCATGGGATGCCATGAATTATCATGACAATCAGCTACTTTGGAGGAATAACTCTGGAACATATCAGCTATGCGCAACTCCAAATGATTGACATATAAAACAGCCTGTAAGACCACATCCCCCACATACCATGCCATATCTACCTCATCTGGAATTAACAAATCTCCTCGGAGATACATGTATGACATCAACATGGTATCTGGCGTGACAGAATCTTCAAAGACCATTCGGACTACCTCTGTCAACAACTCAGCAGACCAAGCCCCACTCCAGCCATCCTCTAGAAAAGGTAAATCCATCGTGAAAAGCTTCATATAGAAAACCAACCTCTGTAAGTGGTAGTGGACAAAGAAAGAATGGTCGGGTAAGACATATCCTTGAAACTGCTCAAAGGTAGACCATAACAAGTCCATTCTGGACTGCAATCTTTCCACTTTATCTTGGAATAGAGGGCACAAAGTAGCCTGTCTCTGTAGGGCAGCCAAATCCTGCTGTGAAAGAGAAGAAATTAATGGAACAGGAGGGCTTGGAGGAACAGAGCGGGACTTTGCAAGCTGATCTTGCAACTGCTGGATTTGGGAGGCTTGGTTGGCCACTGTGTCATTAGCCATATGTAAAGCTGAAAGCTTGTCATCTAAAAGAACTTGGAATTCTTTCGCTTCGCTGGACATCCTCTCCTTCTCTGCTGAAAGGTTAGTAACGTGTGACTGAGCCTCGAGTAACTGGGTCTTCAATGAAGAAATCTCATCGCTTTGAGTGGCAACCAGTTGGGTTTGTTGTTCCATTTGCTTAAATAAATCTGCGAGGGTATCCTTAGCAGAAGCTAACTCAGATGTTGCCTTATGCAACTGGTCTTTGGACTGCATGAGCTCCTCATAGAAAGATGCGTACAGCTGTTGAACACAGGCTGTCACTGACAACTCAATGGAACTTTGAATATCCTTGCAGAGGAAAGGAATGGCATCTCCTGAGACGAGACTGTTCAGGGAAGGAACTGAGATCTCCAAGGATCATTCTCGATGTGCTCTGAACAGGTTATTACAAGTGAGATACCCAGGGAGGTCACTGCCAGAAGTAGCAGGGATAGGCACTGAGGGAAGTACAGCAGGGCCTTTATCCGCTACCCGCTTCAAGCGTTTGCGTTGTATGACCAGGGGAGGCGGAGAATCATCATCCTCAATGTCAATGGGTACTGACTCTTCTGAAGGTGGAGGAGGAGGTACTGGATCTGATGGAGGAGGCGGAGGCACAGTCTTCTGTAAACCTGAATAGGTCAAGAAGGCAGACAAATATGATCCGTATGTAACATTGGTAACATTACCCCTGGTGACTTTAACAAAATGCTGATCCATTTTAGTAAGGAGGTAAGTGCTCCAATCAATAGCAACTCCTTTCAGCACCATCCTGGAAGCTGTAAAAAGCTCTTTGGACAAATAGTGGGATGGTGTTTTGGCAGGCATAAACCTGTCCTCAAGGAACTGACATATCGTCTTCCATACAGGATCAGTGATCATAGAAAAAGAAACTCCTGAAGAGTTTATCACCTTCTTAACATCAAGGACTTCCCTTGTCTGCTTTTGCAACAGCTTGAGAATCTCATCATTAGAGAAGAGCTGACGAGTGGTCACAAAAGGTTCACCTTTGAAGGGTAGAGACAGAGCCTTCCCTAAGCCTCGAGATGTCAAAGTCATAGACATGCCTTGGACTATTCCTGTCTTCTTGCTGTAAGAGGCCAGGAACTCATCATATAACGACGGATCCTCCGGAAGCAATGGAAAAGGAGTGGCCACAAAAGCAGCAAGTCCTGCCTTCGTGAGAGGCTCAAAAGTAAGTAGGGAAGAGTAATCCCTACTAACTAATGGGACGTACTGGATAGGGGGAGGAGCATGAGAAGGCGCCATTCAGATGGTTACACACACACCACAAACACAGACAATCAAGGAGAATGCCTGCAAAGCAACAGACAAAAACCAAGGATAAGAGAATTACCAATAAAACGTGACTCGACCAACTAACCCCAAGCAAACCACAACCTAGAAAAAATTCGACATGACCTTGAGACATATGCGACCGAAAGCTTCATGTGATGCATCAGACAAACACCCTGAACCCCGTATCAGGCAATAAAAGAAAAAACTGCATACCGTACCCGTAACTGTAACTAAGACATGAAACCAAAATCATACCATATCCGACACATATCAAAACTACATCTGTGATAAACAAGACTGGACCAAAGAAAACAACTCTAATGACTGCGCAAACCCATCCCACGAAACGCTTCATTAAAAAGGGAAATTAAGTGCAGTGAGGGGGGGAATTAATTTAATGAAGGGTTGATTTTAATCAATTATTAAAAATGGGTGAATTTTTATTAGGTGATAAACCTTAACAAGAAAACGGCGGTTCCTTATTAGTTATTTAATTACCAATTATTAGGTTAAGCGGTGCAGTTATTCGATTTCCGACTGGGTCTCTAAATGCAATTCATTGATTACAAATTAAAGTGATGTGGAGCGCTTTTTTGCCAGCGCGTGCTCATGTGACGGCTGGTTGAGTTTAATTTAAAAAGTTAAAGTGCCTCTTTAGCGCACGTAGCGCGTGCTAAGTGAACGGCGGGTTGATTTTTAATTAAAAAGTATGTGTGTTTAGCACGAATGCGCGTGGAAACTGTGGGTGAATTAAAGGGTTCATTTTAACAATTAATTTGTGATTAAGGGGGAAAATAAAAATAAATAAAGCACATAAAATAAATACCTGGAAGGGGTGTGTATGTAATGCAGGAATGCGCACGGAAGAGTCCACCAAAAGAAGGGAATCCAGGAAAGGAAAAGTAAAGACCACTGATGAAACAACAATGATAACACCTTAGCGGATGGGTGGATTTGGTTTGTGTTGATTGTTTATGTTGATTTTTATTTTTTATTTTTTTATTTTTTTATTTTTTATTTTTTACTTTTTTATTTTTTATTTTTTTGTGTTAAGTTGTAATTATTTATGTTTGAATAAAGGAAAAATGATGAAGGGAGGTGAGGGGAATTTTTTTAGAATTTTTTAGAATTTGTTTAGAATTTTGTAGAATTTTTAAATGAATTGTCTACATTTATTGGCAATTTGGAGGTGAGATTAGGAAATATTGAATTTTCAGAAATTATAGGGTAGGCAATTTCCAACGGACAAATTCCCAAAAATTGGGAAAAGGCAAAATGAATTTTTAGAAATTTTTCTAAATTTTTTTAAATGGAAAAATTAATGTAGTGATTAGTTAAATCACCTAAATCACATTAATCAGATAAGTCAGTTAGGCATAAGTCAATGAAGTCTGGTTAGTGTGGATAAGTCATGGTAGTCACAAGAAGTCAAGTCAGGTTAGTCAAGGTTGCTTAGGTTAGGCTAGGTTAGTCTAGGTTAGTTAGGTCAAGTAAGTTAGTCTAGGGGTAGTTAACTAGAGTGAGGTGGTTAGTAACTAGGGTTAGGGTTAGGAAACTAACTAGGGTTAGAGGTAGGAAACTAACTAGGGTTAGTTTAGGGTGGGTTAGGTTTAAGGTTAGTAAACTAACCTAACTAAGGTTAGTGACAACTAACTGGGGTTAGTTGGTTAGTGGGTGGGTTAGGTTTAAGGTTACTAGGGGGTTAGGTTAACCGAGGGGGGTTAGGTTAAGTTAATTAAGGTTAGTTTAAGTTAATGAGGGTTAGTTTAAGTAAATTAGGGTTAGTTTGACTACCCTAGGGTTAGAGAGGGGTTAGAGAGGAGGAGATAGGTGGTGGTGGCGGCCAGCTTCTCCGGCGGCAGTAGCGACCAGGCCGGCGGCAGGCGGCACACCAGGGCGGCGCTGGTAACTCGAGCGGGCGGCGAGGGCGAGGTGATGCGGGCTGCACGGCGAGGTGATGCGGCGCTGGTAACTCGAGCGGGCGGCGAGGGCGAGGTGATGCGCGCTGGAGCAGGCGGCAAAGGGCACAGGCGGCGAGGGCGAGGTGATGCGGGCTGGAGCAGGCGGCGACCACGATGGGATGGAGGCAGTACGTCGGCGAGGAGGATGGTGTCCACAGAGGCAACGCGGGCGTCGTCGGCAGCGGTGGTGGAGGCCACAGGGCACGGACAAGGGCGGACGAGGGCGGGCAGGGAATAGGGCGCCACGAGGAGAAGAGGGAGGGGCGTCACTGCAGGGAGGAGGCCACGAGGAGAAGAGGGAGTGTCGTGGAAGAGGGAGGGAGGAGAGGAGAAGGAGGGGAAGGAAACAGGAGGGAGGGTACGCAGAGAAGGAGAGGGAAAGGAGAGAGGGAGGGAGGCAGTTGGGGGGGGGGTCGGGGTGGGGGGGGGATAGGAAAGGGCATTGGGGAGGGGTGGAAAAGGGGGAAAAGGGATGGGCAGGGTCCAAGGGGGTGGGGGGTAAGGGACAAGGGGGTGGGGGGGGTCCCAAGAGGAGTAGGCACGTGGGCAGGGCCAAGGGGGTAGGGGGCGCCCGAGGGAAGGGTAAGGGTGGGAAGGGATGGGTGCGTACCCCCGTCCTGCACACGTGCGCGGGGCGGGGTAAAAAAATTTGCCGTGACGGGATTGAAATAACGCTGGGAAGACGGTACGGGTTATGCGGACACGACCGGGGCGCTTGGAGACTCGTAAAAATCGAAAAAGGGCGCGGTCACGCTCAAAACAGGCGCGAGAAAAAACGTAAAAATAAAGAAAAATTAATAACTCCCAATCGGGACGTCAAAACGACATAGTGTAAAAACAAAAAATGGGCAGGACGACAGGCGGAAAACAAGGAAAATACGAGACGGAGGTTCCGAGGGGGGAAAGGGCGGTCACGTGCAAAAAACACAAAAAACGAACCAAAAAACACAATTAAAAATTAATAGCGAAAAATCCGTGCATCAGAATGAGGTGCAGAAAAAAGGAAAACTGTGCAAAAAGATGTGCCCGACAGGCCTATCACCTCAAAACATAATATGACGAAGATAAGACGAGTTCACATGGGAAAAACCCAAAAATGGGATCGGAGATTAATATCGGACAACCCATTCACCGGAATGACATGCACTAAGAAGGAAAAATGTCCGCAGGAAGGGGTGGCACAGGGTTATCATGTTAAACTGCAGTTCCGATGGAAGTAGGAGGGATTCCTATGCGAAAAACTCCAAAAATACGCCCGAAAACTCATTTAAAAATTAATAAGTAAAAATCTGGAAGTCGAAAAAGGGTGGAGGAAAAAGGAAAAAGGTAGGGGAAGGCACAGGGGACACGACTGTCAAATCAAATTGGAATTTTGATACAAATAGAGCAGGTTCACATGGAAAAATGTCAAAAATACGCATGAAAAAGTCGTAAAAACCCGGAAAATTAATAATGGACAAACCATGTATCGGAATGATGCGGAATAAAAAGGAAAAATGTCAGGGGAAAAGTGGTTGGCAGGACTATGACATCAGATCCTAGTTTCGAAGCAATAAAAGCGCGTTCACATGGAAAACCGGCTAAATTACGCAAAATGCTTCAAAAATTAATAACTCAAAAACCGTGCACCGGAACAGGGGTAGGTGAAAAGGAAAAATGGTCAGTTCAACGGGAGGAACAGGGCTATAAGGTTGGATTTGGACTTCAACGAACGTAGGATGCATTCACATAGTAGGACCTCAAAATCAGGGAATGAAGGAAAACTGCAAGGGAACAGCCCCAAGGGTGGGTGGAACATAACCGGGTGGGTGGGAAGGTATCCCATGAGGGTAAAAGCAAGTCATGGCATTCATGCAGGAATAAGATAAGGCATATGCAGAAAGGTATGCACGGTAGACGCGCAGGGACGCGTCCCCACACTTAAGACCTTAACGGATAGGGTTAACCGAGCAACAGGGACATAGGACCACGCCACAGACCATCCACTAACGTCCCCACACTTAAAACATTACCGTCACGAAGAAACAGAAGGGGGAGGGTTAGAAAAACTTGGCCCATTTTGTCAAGAAGCAAGGTTGCGGGTCGATGGCACGTCCAGTGTTGTTGTCGGCGCTGGAGGGACCAAAAAAATCTTCTCGGCACACGTCCGTCATAGAAGGGACCACGCGGCAGCACCCAGGGAGGTAGCTAATTGAAGGAATCGCAGGAAATTTGTCGATGATGATGAGGGATACTACACTCAACTCACAGTCACTCAATTGGAATGAAAGAACAGTCACTCGCCCCATGACTAATATCACTCGAGGAAGAATGATTAAAACCCATATCTTGTACCCGATTAAGGAATCGACAAGGATAAATGTTGCAGAAGGGGTATGCCAGGGTGCACAATTGATGATGCATTAGTGCGTCCAACCCGTCTGGCATAGGTGTAGGAAGGAAGGCAAGGGAGCCTTACAGTGCAGTGTACAGAATAGGGTGATGTGTCTTGTGATGATGGCAAAGACCCATCCGGTGGGTGCATAGGGAAACGGGAACATACCTGACTCCAAGTGTCGTAACGTTCCTCAATCTCACCTCTCGGTAATTGATTGAAGAAACTCCAGTCACACTCATCCCACCCTCTGTCTCACTCTCTGTTGATAGATACAAGAGGGCAGCCTTTTCCTGAAACCCGTTGATGTAATCCTCACAGTCACTTGTGCAAAGGTTGTATGCCTTGTGCGCATTTGATGGTGCAACTGTGCATCCCGCCCTGTGCCGGCATACGGTGCAAGAAGGAAGGCCAGGGAGCCTTATGGTGCAGTGCACAGAAACAAATCGTGCGTTGTGCATTGAGAGGCCCATCCCGTGCGTGCAACACTTCATTCACACTTCTCACCTCTCATTTGATTTGAAGGGAAAAGACTGGTCTCTCGCCCCACCCTCTGTCTCACGTTCTGTTGATAGATACAGGAGGGCAACCATACTCACTTCCCCATCTGGTTAGGATGAAAGCTCACATCACTAAATTGTTTGTCGATGAAGATCGCGTCATCAGTTGTTGAAGAGGCCTACCCAGGGAGGTAGCCATCAAATCGAATGTTGTATGGGACAGGAACATGTCGTCTGCTAGAGGACAGGTAGTCACTTTGCAAAGAGACCCAGGACACAGCGTACCAAGGGAGGCAGCTTCGAAATTGGATCCTAGGGATATCAATTAATGAATCCACTTTTTGGACTGCTGGGTGTTACCACCTTTTCCACAGCCAGCTTCTCGCCCAAGGGTGTTTACCACCTTTTCCTGGAACGAGGCCTACTATGACAGGGAGTTGCTTCCTTTTCTCTCATAACAGATTTGTTTGTTTGTTTTTTTTTCCTTTTTTTTTTCTTTTTCTTGTTTTCCCCTATTCCCAAGGGTGTTTCCACCTTTTCTCGAAGAATAGGTCGGCATGACAGGGACCTAAGTCCTTTTCTCCCATAACCGATATGTTTTGTTTTTTTTTTCCCTCTTTTTTTTTTCTTCAAATTGAGCAAGGGAATGGTAGAAAGACCATTTGTCAAGACCAACCTCGCCACTATCGCTGGTGGAAAATACAGGATAAGAGATCAATGCTGGAGGGTGGAGTTGAGGGGACAGAGGGTTGCGTCCACTTCATTAGAAGTGACTGAAGAACGGCTATCAAAAGTAGCATCATAACAAGTACAGTGCCGCGCCAATGAGGGAAAGGATCAAGTGTCCGTAATTGTCAAGATCCCCAAGGAGGGAAGTACTTCTTCAGGCGATACCCATTGATCAGAAAGGGATCATCAGAGGCATCAACGGTCTGCACTTGAACAGAGCCATTAGGGTTGACTGCAAGTACCTTATAGGGGCCCATCCACCGCTGTTGGAGCTTGCCAGGAAACTTTCCAAATCGTGAATCATAGGCTAGGACCAAATCACCTTCTTTGAACTCCTTGTGCTTGATGAAGCTATCATGGTAAGCCTTACGTCGAGCTTGCGTGGCTTCCATGCACTGTAGAGCCATCCTGCGAATTTCGTCCAAACATTCCAAGTGCAGGAGACGGCGTTGCAGTGAATCATCGTCCCCCAAACGCTCTTTGATAGCCACTCTCAAAGAAGGTAATTCCAATTCAATAGGAAAAACAGCTTCTGTACCATACACCAGCTGGAAGGGTGTCTGTCCTGTTGCTGCTTTATGGGAGGTTCTATACGCCTAGAGGGCCTCTGTAAGTCGATCGTCCCAATCACGACGATGTGCGGCGATTGTTCTTGTCAGAATCGAGCAGAGGATGCGATTCGTGACTTCGACTTGGCCATTGGCTCTGGGGTAATAGGGAGTGGACTTGCGATGGTGGATCTTATACAACTCTGTCAACTCCTCCATGACTTTGTTGAGGAAATGAGTGCCTCTATCACTTACCAGCTCTAAGGGACTGCCAAAATGGGTGATGATATTCTCGTACATGAACAAGGCCACGCTATTACCATCGTCCCGCTTTAGGGCTTTAGCTTCACACCACTTTGTGACATAATCTGTACATACGAGGATGTATCTGTTCTGTTTCCTTCTAGTGGGAGGGTCAATCGGACCTATGAAGTCAATGCCCCACTTCTCAAACAGCTTTAAGGGAAGGATAGGTTGCAATGGCATGGCACTTGTCTTCGTGGGTTTCCCCATTCTCTGACAAGCATCACATCTTTTACAGTAATCATAGGCATCCTTATGAATGGTAGGCCACCAATAACCTGCTAGCAGAGCCTTCCTGGCTATAGCTTCTCTTGCAAAGTGACCTCCACATGGCTCGTCGTGGCAAGCCTTCAGAACAATCCCAATCTCGTCTCCTGCAACACATCTTCGGAGCACTTCATCTTTGCCTTTCTTGTACAGTGCACCGCCTAGCAGGGTGTAGGGGGCTGATTCTAGCATGAGCTTCTTCCTTTCCCGACTAGAAATACCAGGAGGGTACTGTTGGGTTGCCAGCAGATTGGCAATGTTTGCATACCAGGGAGTTACAGTCTCTACCAAGAATAGGGAAGCATCAGGGAGGTCTGGATCATCCTGCTCCTCGTCTGCAGTTTGTGGGATACGCGACAAATGATCAGCTAGAACATGGGAACGACCAGGCTTAGTAATCACCTCAAAGTCAAACTCTTGGAATAGAAGGAGCCATCTCATCATTCGTCCTTTCACATATGCTTTGTTCATCAAGAAGGACAGGGCCTCATGATCCACATAAAATTTAAAGTGGGTAGATAAGAGGTAATGGCGAAACTTCTCCAGGGCAAACACCATTGCCAAGCACTCCAGTTCGGTCACTGTATAGTTCCGTTCCCTATCAGTGACTTTTCGGCTTGCATAATAGATCGGTTGATCCAACTTCGAGGAGCCCTTTTGGCAGAGGACAGCACCTAAGCCTTCAATTGATGCATCAGTGTGTACATGGAACTCTTTTGTCCAATCAGGAGGTTGCAGAATGGGTGCCTCTATCAGACACTGCTTCAGAGTGTGGAAGGCTTTGTCACATTCTTCTGTCCAAGTAAACTCTGCATCTTTCCTCAGGAGCTTGTGCAAGGAAGTTGCCTTTGTCGCAAAATGGGCTATGAACCTTCTGTAGTAACCCACATGGCCTAGGAATCCCCTCAACTGTTTGAGGTTGGTGGGTGCTACCAGAGCTGCAATCTTTTCGATATTTGCAGGTCTGTTAATATCCCTTGTGCAGAGACAATGTGGCCCAACAGAACTCCAGAAGAGACCCCAAAGATGCATTTGTCGGGGTTGAGGGAAATCCCATACTCCCGGCATCGATCAAAGCATTGCTCTAGGTGCTCCCAATGTTCACGGATCAAACTATAGACACAGAAGTCATCCAAATATACCTCAATAAAGTCATGCAGATGATTTTGAAATGCAGCCATCATGACTCGTTGGAAAGTAGCAGGGGCATTGCAGAGCCCAAATGGCATCACTCGGTAAGCGTAGGTCCCCCATTCTGTGGTGAAGGTTGTTTTGGACTGGTCTTCTTCCGCAATTTGAACTTGGTTGTATCCGCTGAATCCATCCAAAAGGGAATAAAGTTCATGTCCTGCCACTGTGTCCAACAGTTGGTCTGTGAAAGGGATAGGAAAGTGATCCTTCTTTGTCTTGGAATTAAGCTTTCGAAAATCCACACATATTCGCAATTTGCCATTCTTCTTGGGTACAACCACGATGGGTGAAACCCATTCACTATTTGCCAGTGGATAGATGAACTCGGCTTCCAGAAGCTTCAGCAGCTCTGCTTTCACCAATGTGGAATAATTCGGATTCATTCACCTCTGTCGTTGCCGTACTGGCTTGGCATCAGGCTCCAAGTCAATATGATGTTGACATATTGTGGGATCAATCCCTTTTAGGTCTTTGTAGGACCATGCAAACATGTCCAAATTTTCTTTCAACAAGTTGTACAAGGTTGACAACTCCTCTTCTGGGAGACTGTTACCCACCTTCAAGTGGCGTTTAGTGCCTTCTGCATCCACAAAGGTTAACTGCCTTTCACCTTCTACTTCACGGATGAAGGTCCCACGGACTGCTTCTGGATACAGATCCGACTCCTTCAAGGGAGTGGTGTCCTCTTCTGATGTCCCACTAGAACCAACTTCTGCTTTTGGTGGAGACTTAGGTTGCTCCTTAAGACGTTGGAATGGGATAAGAGCCGTTTCGGGTTTGGTTTCGAGATTAATTACCTCTTGGCTTGAAGACTCCTCTTCTGATGATACATCCAGAAACATCACATAACAGGGACCCTCTGATGCCTGTTGGGTTTGTGGGACTGTTGTTTGTTGGCACGGTGCATCATCATCATCTTTCTTTGGCAAAGATGGGTTAGGACAGCATGAGCCATTGCTAACAGACGGCTTTTTCTTGTTAATCCATTTCTTATAAAGGTTTTGCATATGAGAAGATCCATTTACCAGACCAAATGGTACCATCACCATGCTGTCCCATAGCATGAGCTCGTCGGATTCTGATGCTTCTGGAACTTCTCCCTCAAATGTATCCTCTTTAAGTGGGATAGATTCTTCTGACTCACTTTCATAACCTTATTCGTCCATATCATATCCATCCTCTTCTATCTCTGTCTCTGCTTCTGCTTCTGCTTCTGCCTCTGTAGGAGCTCTGTAACAGAAGAACAGATTCTCTGGTTCCTCTCCTGCCTCTATCTCTGCTTCTGCTGTGGCCATGTAACAGGGAGAGCAGTACATCCATGCTTCTATCTCACTGTCAGAAGTGATTTCAGAAGTCATTTTTGGTTCAGGCAGGAAGTATTCACCCATTGATAATGGCTTTGCATCTTTTGGAAGTCGGCTTACAGTATCCACTGTTAAGGAATGTGCCATTATTTTCTTGGGAAGGATCTGTTTGACAGCATCTTCATCTGCTGATGTTCCATCCGTAGCCTCATTAGGGGAATCAGAAGATAATTCCAAGGAGGTGGATCCATGTCCTTTTTGAGAACCATACAGTTTTAGCACCACTTTATTGGGTCCTCTACCCAAGGTCAAAGTTCCTTTAAACCAATCCGTCCTTGCTCTGGCTTCAAACAGCCATGGTCTACCCAGTAACAGAGGATAGGATGTACCATAAGAGTTTGGCTTCACCACCAAATAGGTCAGCCAATAATCTTTTCCAGCCACTGTAGTCTTCACATATGGAAGAATGCCCAAAGGCTTGATTCTACTCTGATCCGCCAGTCTGATGAGCCATTGGGTTGGTTGCACACCATGTAAGCCTAGATCCTTCATTGTCACATCCATCATAATGTTCACTGATGAGCCACCATCAATCAGTGCATTTGCAATGAAGCAGCCTTCTATCCACACACCAGTCTCTGGGGTACCCGGATCTAGGAAAGCATTAGCCACATCCACTTCGTTTACAGGCTCTGGAGCCTTGTTGGACTTTGTCACTGTTGAAGGAGCAATCCTTAAACCACGTCTTTTTGTCAGTATACTTTTGAATCTTTTCCGGCAACTGGGAGACAATATCAATAATTGTCGGAATGTGAGGTTTGGTTTAAAGGTATCTAGATCTCTAACTAGATCGTATTCCTTAATAGGATCCACTGGCTTCTCTAACCGATTAGGGAATGGGGCAACACCCATTTTCATTTTTCCTCTTTCTTCCAACAGAGCAATTACAGGAACTTCTTCTGCCACTTGTGGCACTTCCTCCTCTTCTGTATCCTGGACCTCTGGTCCTGTCTCTGTAACTGTCTCTGTAACTCTCTGTGGCACTGTAGGGCTCTGTACGGCACTGTTAGGCTCTGTTCTGTTCTGTTCTTCTGGTGGAAGATTGAACTTCACTGTTCTGGCAGGAGGGTTATTTTCTTTTTGGATAGGCGGTTCCTTCTGCTTTGCACGCGTGATGGCAGCAACTTCCAATTCCACTAAATTGGAGGTAGGCTCTTGAGCCTTGGCTGGACTATCAGTAGCACTGTTTTTCACTGGGGCTGGGCTTGGACAGTCCTTTGCAGTGTGGCCTTCTCCTTTGCATCGACTGCATAAGGGCTTGTAATCCACTGACCTTCGAGGATTCGGACAATTTGGTGAGATATGTCACTTTTCTCCGCATCTGTAACATTCCACTTCTGATCTCTGACCACCGCCAGACTGTCTTCCTCTGTAACTCTGAGAAGGAAATCTTCTAGGTCCGAAATTAGGACCAAACTCTCTAGGCTTGGGTCCAATATCTTGTGTTGTCATTTTGGATTCCAACAAGTTAAATCTTGCATCTTCTTCCTTCCTTCTCCTATCATGCATCTCCTTCAGAGAGCAAATGTCCTCTGTATGATTCTTTCGCAAACAGTAGGAACAGAAGGCTCCAGGGATGGTTGGTTTTCGTGTACATTCAGTGGCTAAATGGCCTGCTTGATGACACTTACCACACCAAGTATTTGACTGCATCACATCTCTTCATGCTCCTGCAACGTTAGATATGCTAGCGGTATTCACTTTCAACGTCTGTAGTTGCTCTGTAATCACATCCATCAACTCCTTTTTGATGTTTACAACTGAGTTAGATAAGTAGTCCTTCAAGCTTTCTCCTCCGGACGTACTGGCAGGAGGGTTTTGAGGAGTCTCTGCAATTACTGCATAAACGGGTTGGGCTGGTACAGAGGGATCTCTGTTCTGGTTTTGATTCAGTGCTCCTGTTTGAACGGTTGGCTGTTAACTCCAGTTGGTAGGATTCCACTGTTGCTGCTGATTTGGCATTGAGGAAATTGGTTGGGACCATTGTTGTTGTGGTTGAACCATCATTTGAGGCATGGATTGTGGCCACTGTGGATTTGGTGCACTGTACTGTGATACTGGGGACATCTGTTGGTAGGGATAGGGAACAGTCCCTACAACTGCATTTGGTGGGTACATCATTCCTGGCACCAGAGGAGGTAGGACTCCTCTTCCTGTATTCATCGCCAATCTAGCTTCCACTTCATCGTACAGTCTTGCACCTTCTGTTGCAGCTTGCAGGGTGGCTGGTCTTTGTAGCTCCACAAACTTACAGACTTCTGGTTGTAATCCTCTGAGAAACACTCCCTTCTGAATGCCATCATCTAGATTATGGTTAGTCCATCTCTTCAGGATGGATTCCATTCGTGAGACATAGGCTTCCACTCTTTCTCCAGAGGATTGACTTAGGTTCATAAATTCCTCTCTCATCCGCTCTTCAAAACCTTCATGCCTGAATTTAGTGAGGAAGGCCAACTTCAGGTCGTCCCATGTGCCAAAAGTTCCTGGTGCTTGTCTCTCATACCACTGAAACGCCGCGCCCTTGAAAGTGGCGGGGAATATTGCCAACCAATGCTCAGGGGTTCTGGCATTGTTAGCCACACACGCTACCATAAACTCTGCTACATGAAGATCGGGGTCTTCATTGTACTCTCCCTTAAAAACTGGCAATGGGACTACATTCGCTGGCCTGTCATCAATATTTCCAGGACGGATCTGGCTTGGAAGTGGACCTCCAGCAGGAGGAGGAAGGGCTTGATGTGCCATTGGGACTTCTGTAAAGAGTTCCACAAGGGCGTCAAAGGCGGCTTCTGCTGCGAGCTCGTTCTCAACCATGATTTTTGCTTTCTCTCTTCTCACGTACCTCTGGACTCGTTCTAACGCTTGCCTCTTTATTGCGTCATTCATCAGGGGGTTGACTCCACTATGTTGTTAGTGCTCCACAGAGGGTTAACAGAAGGCTTCAGTCTCTGGAGGACTCTCTTGCCAACATTTCTTCTACTTCTTTCTTTTCAACGTCCCTGAATTCTGCTTTCATGCCACTGCACAGAGGAAGGTATTCGGTTCTAAAGGTGTCAAAATGCATCCGTCTGAGCATTCTGGTGGTGCCATCATCATAGTAATGCCAGCTTCTGATGGTTTCAATAGTGTATGTTGTGAAAAACACTCTGTCTACCAGCTTCCAGTGGGTTGCTAATTGAACAAACAGAAGATTATCAGTACACCAAGCATCCCATGTATCTTGCCGTTAAGCATCCACGAACAAATTCCAACTCTTTTCCTTCTTGTCCCTGTGAACCTCTACAGACCAAGACTCCTGAAGCTTCTTCACAATCTCCCACTTGATGTTGTCTGGAAACTTCTCAATGAATGCCAAATCTTCCATGGATGGTCATTCTCTCTATTTCTGCTCTTCAGTTTGTTCCCAAACAGTTTGCCACCAAGATGCAAGTTTCTGCTGCTTCAATAGGAAGAGGAAACTGTCCACCACATAGAGCATGCATCATGATGGTGATGTGTTTCCGCCATTGTGGGATGAACTTCTTGTGGAAAGTGGCTTTCATTATGAGAAATTCCAACTCCTCAGTGGAAGAAGGAACTTTACAAACATCCATTGAATTCTTCTCTTCTTGGCAATGCCAATTCCTTCATTTCAGCCTCTTTTGGTGCTTGTTGATGGCAAGTTTTCCCCGGCTGCGCACCAAAAACATGGAGCCCCGAGAGGAACACCAAGGAAAAGGGAATTCTCTTGCAAGAAAATCTATCTTGTAACATCAACAAGCTTGTTTATCATGTTTCATATGATCACAATGAAGAAAAGAACACCAGGCACAACAAATCTTCATGCAGCATCATGTAGATCTCCCACGGATTTTAATAGAATCAACCATATTCTTCAACATCTTCACAAAATCCATCAATAGAACAAAGAAAGCAAAAGAATACACCATCTTTGAATAGAAATACATCACATAGTATTCATCTTCAATATCTTCATAGTCTTCTCTCTCAATCTCTCATATACAATCACTCTGTTTGAGTAAAATTGACTATCTCTGACTCTCTCTCTATCTCACTCCATCAATAATACATCATATCCTCACTACAATCTCTCAAAATCACTCTCAATAATCTCTCTTAGGTCATGGATACCCCTCCCAAGAGGTATGTCTGATATGAAGGGTCACCAGAGCCACTACAGTGTCTCTTCACAGCTCACTACTGTCACTTCACTCTAGTCTTCTCTTGAGTCTTCCGCAGCTACTTCTTCCACTTCTTTCAGCTCTTTTACACTTGTATTCACCTCTTTCCAAGGCTAGAAAATTTTTCCAAAGTCACACATACATTCCACAGAACACTTACAGAAGCATATAGAACAGTCTACAGAACAATACGAGAACAGCTACAGTACAGAACAGAACAGAACAGAAGCAGAAGCTCTACAGAAGACCTACAGAAGGTTACAGAAGGTCATCAAAACCACATAACTTACTCTCAAACCATTCCAAACTCTCACAAACCATTCAATAAACTTTCTCAAGATCTCAATCTTCATCAATCAATACTCTATCCCTCTTTACAGAAGACAATCAGAACAAAACAGACCAAAACAGAACAAAACAGAAGGTATACAGAACCATTTAGAACCTATCAGAACATCACAGAACCATCAACAAACATCATGAACTTCCAAAACACAATCAATATCATCTAAAACACTCTCAAACCACTTCCAAATCAATCAATCATCCCATAAAATCAACCATTCAACTCTCCAAAACAACAAAAATCAGCCAAAAAACAAGTCATTTCAACACTCAACACACTTGCATCGCTCCATCCATACTTTGTTTGTATGCTCAACAATGCAAGAAGTGTCTTCAAACGGGATACTCGACTCCCATCATACAATGGAATGGCAGCCTCCGCAATTAAAGGATCTTGGGATTCCGAGTCAGTCGGAAGCAATGATTCGATCATGTCCTCTAACTCGGGCTCCAAAAAAGTAGGAGGATTTTCCATGTCTCTAGCATTCTCACCCATAGAAGGGGGTTGAGAGTTATCACCTTCTATGAGACAGTTAGTTATCTCAGAAGGCATTTGTATAGAGCGCAGACGAACCCATCTTACTGGATGCAAGAGATCTGCGGACTGTAATGTATCAACATGGCCCTGACCCTTTAAAGGATGTTAAGGAGCTAACTTCTAAGATAAACCCAAACTCTTATACTTAAATCAATTACATGTCATATAGTAATGAGAGAGAACTTACCGCAATCTCGTAATTCAAGACTGCTTGGTCAATTATCTCAACTCGAAACTCTCCATACTGTTGCATATGCTCTATGGATAAACGACATTTCCGACAAATGGCCAATTTGCATTGCGTGCATGGACAAGGGGCACGTTGATTGAGCCAAGCCTCACGATCACCACCATGTTGGTCGTGAGTGCTAGACATCTTAACTGTGATGTAATGGAATGATAATTTAATAACGATTCTATATTGTATATTGGGACCACTCCACTATATATATTTCAGGTCCTTTTTAAAAAAATTTCGTACCTATCTCTTTGAGTTTGGCTCTAAACTTATCTATCTTTGAGGTTGGCTCTAAACTATGCTCACACATACATTTGCGTACCTACGTTACAAAGAATAAAAACCAACTCAAGAAAAAATTTGAAAACACTCGCTTCCATTTCTCTCTCTTTCAACACTTCCTAACCTACATTGCAAAGCAACACAAAGAAACACAAAGATCGAAGAGAGACCAACACTTTCTAACCTACATTGCAAAGCAAAACAAACACTACAACAGAAACGAGGCATAGACGCGCATGTTAGACGCGCAAAGTCGGGTGCGTCTATCACAGCGTCTATAAGTGTATGTAAACGTGCGTGTAAATAGACACGAATTTTATGTCTATATATCCACGTAAATAGACGCTAATATAGACGCGTCAGCAGACGCACAATTATTTAACCACTTAAAATTGGCAATTTACATAATTAAAAAACCAAAGTTAATAATTATTTAACCACGTGAAATTGATTCTTCAGCATGCACGTGTGCGCATGATAAAAACCATAGAATTAAGAATAGACATTGAATCATTGAATTAAAAAAATAGAGTTAATAATTACTTTTTCATTGCTCTCTAATGAATGGCAGTTCCTCCAGTTGACAAGCCTGATATAAGTAATTAGCGGCAAGCGACAGAAACCTTACAATTAGTAGCAAGCATTGCAATATGTATCTCGTAATTTCTCTACGTACTTGAAGATGATAACAGATACTTTCTTTTTATTATGGAAAATTCAATTTAGCTTTAAACTTGACTATTGATTCTTCAGTATGCACATGTGCGCATGATAAAAACCATAGAATTAGAAATACACATTGAATCAATAAGCAAAGTAAGTATGTTACAGTGAATGATCCATCTCATCTTCAATGAGATCAGCCCTTGCTAAACTATCTACTTCTAGGTCTATGTTACCAAGAGGTAACGAAACAAATAAGTCTATTCCACTATCAGATCTGTTGCTATATTGCTCAATAACTTCATCAATATCATCGACAATCATATTATTGTCTTCTTCTGTGTTGCCTTGAACATCCTTGCGAGGTTCATCTTGTACTATATCACCCATATCATCCATTATGGTGTCATCATGCACATCATCATTAATTGTTGGATTGTCATCTGCTATCTCCATGTCGGTAATATTACCATATATTGGTTTTGAACGATTAGATATAGGGATGACATACCACCATTGGTTATTGTTTACCATTGGATGATATATCACAACCTGTATTTGAAAAACAAAAGTAAAAAACTTGAGTAATTATATTGTGTATATGTATCACATGTATACATATACAAAAATTAGCCTTTGCATATATACCTGCTTGCATTGTTGAGGTAGTACTAATGTGTCATTCCTGTTTTGTTGAAATTTTGTAGAGTCAATGATTACAAAACCACTTGGATGATGTCTGATTGTGCAATGCTCACCATTTGTTACCACTTCTTTAAACCACTTCACATCCAGTACATATATAAAGAATCATTTGAAGTCAAGCTTCAGAATATCTTGGATCAAGCCACAATAACCTTCCATGGTACCATTGGCATCCTCGAAGTGAGCAAGGACACCACAATCTTGGGTATTTCTATTTTCATCTATATGTTGAGTTTGAAGATGTTTACCCTCACACCAAAGTGCATTGAATAATGTGCACTAGTAGCAAAAGATAAAAGATCAAACATGTCAATTATTTATATAAAATAAAACTTATAGAAACAAATTAATTAATAGTATGTCTCACCTTTGATAAGCAACCTCATGCGTATTCCCACTCTTCTTGAGATATATTAATTTCCTTCTCTTTTTCCATTCTCTCCATTTCCTCATGTAACCAATCTATATCAATATGACGTGGGAGCGCATTTAGATGATCTGGAAATGAGATATTACGTCCATATCTAGTGCAAAATTCTTGTCTTTCACTTTTTCTTCTTGCCCTTGCTTCATTATATAGTGTCACCCATTTGCTCATTACATCACTATTGAGCACACAAAAACTATTTAACTTACGAAGTTCTTCTTTTGTTAGCACTTTACTCATTCATTTTCCTTGAGGTACTATAGAGGTCATCCTCAAGTCTTCATCATCTTTCCATAGTTGTGGTTGAGAGGGATCCACTTCAACAAGATATTCAGAGATATAAACAAGGGATGATTGCACTAACCAACCCTCAGCCATGCTTCCCTCACGCCGTGCTTTTTGCCTCACAAAATCTTTCAAGGTTTTCATGAAGCCCTCAAGAAAAAACATCCACCTTACATGAACTGCCCCACAAAGTGCGATCTCATCAATCAAATGTACGAGTAAATGTAATTGAGTAGTTAAAATGGATCGAGGAAAAATTTCCTCCACCAAACAAACCACCTCAACAGATAATACTCGAGCATCTTGCAATGTGTTTGGATCAATTTTCTTCGAGCTCACGTATCTGTCAAGATGTATGATGCGCTTGTTTCTTTTTGTGTAGAAATCCAAAGATATATAATGAAAAAACACAATGTATACTATTGAGTGTTGAAATGACTTGTTTTTTTGGCTGATTTTTGTTGTTTTTGAGAGCTGAATGGTTGATTTTATGAGATGATTGATTGTTTTAGAAGTGGTTTGAGAGTGTTTTGGATGATATTGATTGTGTTTTGGAAGTTCATGATGTTTGTCAGTGGAGATATGTGGTTCTGTGATGTTCTGATAGGTTCTGATTGGTTATGTATATCTTCTGTTTTGTTCTGTTTTGTTTTGATTGTCTTCTGTAAGGAGGGATGGATTATTGATTAATGAAGATTGAGATCTTGTGAAAGTTTATTGAATGGTTTATGAGAGTTTGGAATGGTCTGAGAATGAGTTATGTGGTTTTAATGACCTTCTGTAACCTTCTGTAGGTCTTCTATAGAGCCTCTGTTTCTGTTCTGTTCTGTTCTGTACTGTAGCTGTTCTAGTACTGTTCTGTGACTATTCTCTATGTGTTCTGATGGATGAGAGTGTAGCTTGGGAAAGTTTTCTAGCCTTGGAAAGAGGTGAATACAAGTGCAAAAGAGCTGAAAGAAGTAAAAGAAGTAGCTGCTGAAGACTCAAGTGAAGACTAGAGTGAAGTGATAGTAGTGAGCTATGAAAGGACACTGTAGTGGCTCTGGTGACTCTTCATATCAGACATACCTCTTGGGTGTCAAGATTGTGGGAGAGAAGGAAGGAGTCTCACTTGTAGCTTTCTTGCTTGCACAATGGGGGAATACACACAAAGGTGGAGGCTAAAAACTGTTTTCCTCTTCTTAGTTGTGTAAGCAAAAAAGAACTCTTATACAAAGAAATAGAAGAACCCTATATATGGGTCTCAAACCAAACTCAAATAACTAAGGTGGCATACTAACTGAGCCACGAACTAGAGTAGATAAGGATAGCTGTCATCTAGCTATTATTCATGGGCGGTGTACCAACTGCATCTGCAAGTCGGTGACATAAATGCACAACGGTCACCCTGGCATATCACGAGTGGAGCTCGATATCTCAACACTCCCCCTCGAGCTCAATCCCAATTCCTGCACACCAAGCAGGTCTCTGAACTTGCGCAGTTTCTCTGTGCCCAATGCCTTCATGAATATATCAGCTACCTGATCCTCTGTGCTGACATAAACTAGATCAATAAGACCTAGTAGAACCCTCTCTCGCACATAGTGATAATGCACCTCAATGTGCTTTGTTCTAGCATGATAGACTGGGTTATTTGCCAAGTGTATACTACTCATGTTGTCATAATAAATGACAACTGGCCCATCTGTAGGTTGATGCATATCATAAAGTAGCTTATGCAACCAAGCTACCTCACATGCAGCCATTGTTGCGCCCCTTTACTCAGCCTCTGTGCTGGATAAGGCAACTGTAGGCTGTTTCTGCTGCTCCAAGTGACTGCAGCACTCCCAAAGGAGAACACATATCCACTGGTAGATCGTCTATCAGAAATGCTACCAGCCCAATCAGCATCGGTGTATCCATGCAACTGTATCTGAACCCCACTCTCATAAAATAGTCCATACTGCAATGTGGACTTCACATACCTGAGTATGCGTCTAGCCGCATCCAAATGCGGTTTCCTTGGAGCCTGCATAAACTGACTTACCAATCCAACAGCATAGCTCAAATCTGGCCTGGTAATAGTCATATAAATCAAACTTCCTACTATGCGTCTGTACATAGTAGGGTCTTCCAGAAGCTCACCTGCATCTGCGCTCAGCTTCACATTCTGCTCCAAAGGAACTGAAATAGGCTTACAGCCTGTCATCCCATATTTGGACAGCATGTCCAATCCATACTGCCTCTGCAAGAGCTGTATCCCACTTGGTGATCTAATCATCTCAATGCCCAAGAAATAACGCAGCTCTCCCAAATCCTTCATCTCAAACTTCTGCTTCAATAGCATTTTCACATGAAGGATATCTTCATCACTGTCACCTGTCATAATCAAATCATCAACATAAATGACAAGTAGCATAATACCTTTGTCTGTTTTTCTCACATAAAGTGAGAAATCTGCCTTGGAAATCTGAAAGCCAATAGTGACAAGATACTGTCCTATCTTGTCACACCATGCTCTAGGTGCTTGCTTCAAGCCATGCAAGGCTTTCTTCAACCTGCAAATAAACTCAGGATGAACATCATGCACATAACCTGGTGGTTGCTCCATATAGACCTCTTCTTGCAAATCACCATGCAAGAAGGCATTCTTTACATCCATCTGATGTAAAGACCATCCCTTTGATGCAACCATAGCAATGACTGCTCTTACGGTTGCCATCCTTGCAACCAGACTGAATGTTTCTTCATAGTCAATGCCATATGTTTGTGCATACCCCTTGACTACTAATCTTGCCTTGTATCTGTTCACAGAACCATCTGCATTGTGCTTCACCTTATAAACCCACTTACAACCAATTGCATTCTTACATTTAGGCAAAGGTACCAATTCCCATGTAGCATTTGCTTCCAAGGCATCCATTTCTTCATCCATGGCTTTCTCCCATTTTTCTTTTTCCATGGCTTGCTTAAAAGAAGTGGGTTCTGGTTCCTGTATCACTTTGACCATATATGCATAGTGAATGGCTGTAAATCCATCATATTTCAGTCTATCTACAGGATACCTAGTTCTCGTAGACCTGCGCAAAATAGGTTCACTCCCAGGTGCTCTCAAAACATCCCTGGTCTTCCTTATTTCAGGTGTAACAATAGAAGGAATACCCAACTCATCATCAATGCTCTGTTCTGAGCCACTGGATTCACCATCCACATAAGAGTGACTTGCATTCACATCAAAGATGGGTTGATCAACCTTCTCTTTTCCTTTTCGTGATACCTGCATACCACTATCTGCATTGCTTTGAGAAGTTTCTCCTGATCTCAATCTGCCTGTCCATGGTGAAGAATGTGAACCACTGCTAGAGGACGCTCCAGGTCCACTAATATTTTGTGACTGCTGCTGTGAATTCTGTGCAGCATTACCATTTTATGCATCTACATCATCAATCACATTTACTGGTTTATACCAGCTACTCATCTCATCAAAAACAACATCTCTACTGACTGTAAACTTACGAGTAGAAGGTTTATAGCATCTATACCCTTTTTGCTGTAGAGAGTAACCAATAAAGATGCACTTCTCAGCTTTTGGATCCAACTTGGATCTCAACTCATCTGGCACATGTACATAGGTAATTCAACCAAAAATTTTCAAATGAGAAATATCTGGTTTCCTACCAGTATACCTCTCCTCTGGAGTCATCCCATGTATTGCTGCAGTGAGAGTCCTGTTCATTATATAGACTGCTGTAGCAACTGCTTCAGCCCAGTAAAAATCTGGCAAGTCTTTTTCGTTGAGCATGGCACGAGATACCTCTCCAATATGCTTGTTTTTCCTTTCTGCAATCCCATTTTGTTGTGGGGTATGACTGCATGAATATTGCTGCTTTATGCCATGCTCCTACAGGAACCTTGCAAACTCATTTGAGAGGTACTCTCCCCCTCCATCTGACCTTAGGCATTTTATTCGCAGGCCTGTTTCTTTTTCAACCATAGCTTTAAGAGTTTTGAAATGCCCAAAAACTTCACCTTTCTTTTTCATAAAATACACCCAAACTTTTCTGCTATAGTCATCAATAAAAGTGACAAAATAATGACAGCCTCCAAGAGATACAGCTTTAGTAGTCCACACATCAGAGTGGATTAATTCCAATGGCTTCTTACTCTCTTGAACATGTCTAGGAAATGGTTTCCTTGCCTGTTTTCCAAACTGACAGGCTTCACATACCTTATGCATTTCTGCAACCTTGAATTTAGGCAATCCTACAACAATGTTTTGGGCCTGCATTGATTTAAGTCGCTGTACATTAACATGACCAATGCGTTTATGCCAGATATCAATATCTGCAACTACACCGGTCCCATGTGCAAGCATTGCTGCACTCAATTCAGACATGTCTGCATCCAATGTAAACATTATGCCCTTCTTCTTTCCTTTTGCTATCAAGCGACCTTTATTTTTCATATCCTCAACAAAGCATCCATGAGGATTAAATCTGACCTACAAGCCCTGCTCAACCATTTGACCAATGGAAACCAGATTCTTGGTGATATTCGGGACATGAAATACATCGGACATGTATTTTTTTTTCCCATCCTGCATAGACAAGGGAATTTTTCCAATCTGCACAATAGGATGTGCAGTATCATCACCAGTCTCCACAAATCCTGGTTTTTCCATTTTCCTTGCATCCTCCATCCATTCTGCATGACCTGTCATGTGGTTTGATGCACCTGAGTCAACATACCATACATCGTTGCTTTTTTCTACACTTATCACAGAATTGTTCATGTGCTGCACCATAAACAAATGCTCATTTCTGTCATCACCCTGTCTACTAGAAGATGCATAATTTCCTTGTTGCAGTTTTCCATTCATGATGTCATTCTGCTTTTTATAGCAGTCTTTAGCCATATGACCCATTTTACCACAGTAGTAGCATTCAACATTGCTGTTTGCATTTTGGCCTCTTTGCCATCCACCACGACCTCTTTGGCTCCCCCTGCCTCTAGAGTTACCACGTCCTCCTCCATAGGACTGGTTTTCTCGAGTTTGCTGCATATTCTGATTTCTACCACGGCCTCCAAATCGGCCTCCTCTACCTCTGCCTCTACCTCTTCCAGCATTTGAGTAGAAGACAGTTTCTTTTGAAGTTCCTCCTGAAGAAGATGCACCACCATTTCTCTGCTCCTTAGAAATTAGAAGAGCAATCAACTCCTCAAAATCAGGAAATCTTTCACGAACTGAAATGGATGTCCGAAACTGTATGTAATCCTTTTCTAGACCATTCAAGGTCACAGAAACTAAATCATCATCTTCCACTGGCGACCCAATGGAAGCAAGTGCATCTACAATCTTCTTCACCTTCATGTGGTAGTCATTGATGCTCATACTTTCTCTTTGCACATTAAGCAACTCTTGCTTGAGCTGCATTTTCCTGGATTGTGTATTTGTGCTATACATTTTTGACAAAGTATCCCATGCCTCCTTTGGCGTACTTGCATCCTGAATATGCACAATCATAGAGTCTGAAATACTGATAGACAGCCAGTACATAACTTTCCTGGCTCTCTCATGCCATGCTTTGAATGCCTGCATTTGTTGTTGATTGGAAACATCAGGAAGAACTGGTTCTTCTTCATTTCTTGCAACAAATTCCCAATATCCTTTTCCCATAAGGAAATTCGTCATTCTAAACTTCCATGCTTGGAAGTTGTTCTTGTCAAGCTTTTCAGTTACAATCTGCGAAAGAGAATCAGACGCCATTACAGAACACTGCAAAAAATTCTATCACTGCAAAAAACACAGCTTCACCCTCACAAGGGCAAATCTGCAAAACTGGCGAAAGTGGTATTTGACCACACAGTCACTTTCTAGTGACGATTTTGCATAAACAGGAACCAAGGATGATTCTGTAACTCCCAATGTCTCTGCACACAAGCATACGATGCAATTTTTGTGGTAACTTTTCACAGACCTGTAGAACAGTGGTCGCACAGCATAAAACTGGGCCTTTTCTTGAGTGCGTGCAGAAAACTTCCACCTCCAAAACAGGCCCCGAAATGGCCTCAAATAAAAAAAACAGGGTCGTCCAAGGCTAAAGCCCTTACCCACAGCATATACTGCCCTCTTGCTTCACCACGAAGGGCGTCTCAACCTGAGACAATGCACTCTTGCAATTTCTGGCTGTGCTACCTCTGCAGATTCGGTTGTGCTACCTGCAGAGATCTGCTTCCAAAACAGAAAATGAAAGCAACACTGCTCCTCTTACCAGAACACTGCGAGCTTGGCTTGCTTTCTTGAGCTCCTTACCACGAACAAGGCTCTGATACCATGTCAAGATTGTGGGAGAGAAGGAAGGAGTCTCACTTGTAGCTTTCTTGCTTGCACAATGGGGGAATACACACAAAGGTGGAGGCTGAAAACTGTTTTCCTCTTCTTAGTTGTGTAAGCCAAAAAGAACTCTTATACAAAGAAATAGAAGAACCCTATATATGGGTCTCAAACAAAAGACAACTAACTAAGGTGGCATACTAACTGAGCCACGAACTAGAGTAGATAAGGATAGCTGTCATCTAGCTATTATTCATGGTCGGTGACATAAATGCACAACGGTCACCCTGGCATATCACGAGTGGAGCTCGATATCTCAACATTGGGAGGGGTATCCACGACCTAAGAAGGATTATTGAGAGTGATTTTGAGAGATTGTAGTGAGGATATGATGTATTATTGATAGAGAGAGAGAGAGAGAGTCAGAGATAGTCAATTCTACAAAAACAGAGTGATTGTATATGAGAGATTGAGAGAGAAGACTATGAAGATATTGAAGATGAATACTATGTGATGTATTTCCATTCAAAGATGGTGTATTCCTTTGCTTTCTTTGTTCTATTGATGGATTTTGTAAAGATATTGAAGAATATGGTTGATTCTATCAAATCCGTGGGAGATCTACATGATACTGCATGAAGATTTGTTGTACCTGGTGTTCTTTTCTTCATTGTGATCATATAAAACATGATAAACAAGATTGTTGATGTTACAAGATAGATTTTCTTGCAAGAGAATTCCCTTTTCCTTGGTGTTCCTCTTGGGGCTCCATGTTTTTGGTGCGCAGCCGGGGAATCTTGCCATCAACAAGCACCAGAAGAGGCTGAAAATGAAGGAAATGGCATTGCCAAGAAGAGAAGAATTCAATGGATGTTTGTAAAGTTCCTTCTTCCACTGAAGAGTTGGAATTTCTCATAATCAAAGCCACTTTCCACAAGAAGTTCATCCCACAATGGCGGAAACACATCACCATCATGATGCATGCTCTATGTGGTAGACAGTTTCCTCTTTCTGTTGAAGCACTAGAAACTTGCATCTTGGTGGCAAACTGTTTGGGAATAAACTGAAGAGCAGAAACAGAGAGAATGACCATCCATGGAAGATTTGGCATTCATTGAGAAGTTTCCAGACAACATCAAGTGGGAGATTGTGAAGAAGCTTCAGGAGTCTTGGTCTATAGAGGTTCACAAAGACAAGAAGGAAAAGAGTTGGAATTTGTTTGTCGATGCTCAACAGCAAGATACATGGGATGCTTGGTGTACTGATAATCTTCTGTTTGTTCAATTGGCAACCCACTGGAAGTTGGTAGACAGAGTGTTTTTCACAACATACGCTGTTGAAACCATCAGAAGCTGGCATTACTATGATGATGGCACCACCACAATGCTCAGACGTATGCATTTTGACACTTTCAGAACCGAATATCTTCCTCTGTGTAGTGGAATGAAAGCAGAATTCAGGGACGTTGAAAAGAAAGAAGTAGAAATGTTGGCAAGAGAGTCCTCTAGATACTGAAGCCTTCTGTTAACCCTCTGTGGAGCACTAACAACATAGTGGAGCCAACCCCCTGATGAATGATGCAATAAAGAGGCAAGCGTTAGAACGAGTCCAGAGGTACGTGAGAAGAGAGAAAGCAAAAATCAAGGCTGAGAACGAGCTCGTAGCAGCAGCAGAAGCCACCTTTGACGCCCTTGCGGAACTCTTTACAGAAGTCCCAATGGCACATCAAGCCCTTCCTCCTCCTGCTAGAGGTCCACTTCCAAGCCAGATCCGTCCTGGAAATATTGATGACAGGCCAGCGAATGTAGTTCCATTGCCAGTTTTTAAGGGAGAGTACAATGAAGACCCCGATCTTCATGTAGCAGAGTTTATGGTAGCGTGTGTGGCTAACAATGCCAGAACCCCTGAGCATTGGTTGGCAATATTCCCCGCCACTTTCAAGGGTGCGGCATTTCAGTACATGGGATGACCTGAAGTTGGCCTTCCTCACTAAATTCAGGCGTGAAGGTTTTGAAGAGCGGATGCGAGAGGAATTTATGAACCTAAGTCAGTCTTCTGGAGAAAGAGTGGAAGCTTATGTCTCACGAATGGAATCCATCCTGAAGAGATGGACTAACCATAATTTAGATGATGGTATTCAGAAGGGAATGTTTCTCAGAGGATTACAACCAGAAGTCCGTAAGTTTGTGGAGCTGCAAAGACCAACCACACTGCAAGCTGCAACAGAAGGTGCACGATTGTACGATGAAGTGGAAGCTAGATTGGCGATGAATCCAGGAAGAGGAGTCCTACCTCCTCTGATGCCAGGAATGATGTACCCACCAAATTCAGTCCCAGGGACTGTCCCCTACCCCTACCAACAGATGCCCTCAATATCACATTACAGTCCACCAAATCCACAGTGGCCACAATCCATGCCTCAAATGATGGTTCAACCACAACAACAATGGTCCCAACCAATTTCCTCAATGCCAAATCAGTAGCAACAGTGGAATCCTACCAACTGGAGCCAACAGCCTCCCTCTACACCAACCCAACCTGTTTATGCAGTGATTACAAAGACTCCTCAAAACCCTCTTGCCAGTGCCTCAGGAGGAGAAAGCTTGAAGGACTACTTATCCAACTTAGTTGCAAACATAAAAAAGGAGTTGATGGATCTTATTACAGAGCAGCTACAGATGCTGAAAGTGAACACCGCTAGCATATCCAACGTTGCAGGAGCAGGAAGAGATGTGATGCGATCAAATACTTGGTGTGGTAAGTGTCATCAAGCAGGCCATTTAGCCACTGAATGCACACGAAAACCAACCATTCCTGGAGCCTTCTGTTCCTACTGTTTGCGGAAGAACCATACAGAGGACATTTGCTCTCTGAAGGAGATGCATGATAGGAGAAGGAAGGAAGAAGACGCACGATTCAACTTGCTGGAATTCAAAATGACAACACAGGATATTGGACCCAAGCCTAGAGAGTTTGATCCTAATTTCGGTCCAAGAAGGTTTCCATCCCAAAGTTACAGAGGAAGACAGTCTGGCGGTGGTCAGAGATCAGAAGTGGAGTGTTATAGATGTGGAGAAAAGGGACACATCTCACCAAATTGTCCAAATCCTAGAAGGTCAGTGGATTACAAGCCCTTATGCAGTCGATGCAAAGGAGAAGGCCACACTGCAAAAGATTGTCCAAGCCCAGCCCCAGTGAAAAGCAATGCTAGTGATAGTTCGGCCAAGGCCCAAGAGCCTACCTCCAATTTAGTGGAATTGGAAGTTGCTGCCATCACTCATGCAAAGCAGAAGGAAAAACCTATCCAGAAAGAAAACAATCCTCCTGCCAAAACAATGAGGTTCAATCTTCCACCAGAAGAATAGAGCCTGACAGTGCCGTATAGAGCACTACAATGCCACAAAGAGTTATAGAGACAGTTACAGAGACAGGACCAGAGGTCCAGGAGACAGAAGAAGAGGAAGTGCCACAAGTGGCAGAAGAAGTTCCCATGATTCCTCTGTTGGAAGAAAGAAGGAAAATGAAAATGAGTGTTGCTCCATTCCCTAACCGGTTAGAGAAGCCAGTGGATCCTATTAAGGAATACGATCTGGTCAGAGATCTAGATACCTTTAAACCAAGCCTCACATTCCGACAATTATTGATGTTGTCTCCCAGTTGCCGAAAGAGGTTCAAAAGTATACTGACAAGAAGACGTGGCTTAAGGATTGCTCCTTCAACAGCAACAAAGTCCAATAAAGCTCCAGAGCGTGTCAAAGAAGTGGACGTGGCTAACGCCTTCCTAGATTCGGGTACCCCAGAGACTGGCATGTGGATAGAAGGCTGCTTCATTGCAAATGCACTGTTTGATGGAGGTTCATCAGTAAACATTATGACGGATGTGACAATGAAGGATCTAGGCCTACAAGGAATGCAACCCACCCAATGGCTTATCAGACTGGTAGATCATAGCAGAATCAAGCCTTTGGGCATTCTCCCATATGTGAAGACTACAGTGGCTGGAAAAGATTATTGGCTAACCTATTTGGTGGTGAAGCCAAACTCTTATGGTACATCCTACCCTCTGCTACTGGGCACACCATGGCTTTTTGAAACCCGAGCAAGGACGGATTGGTTCAAAGGAACCTTGACCTTGGGTAGAGGACCCAATAAAGTGGTGCCAAAGCTATATGGTTCTCAAAAAGGACATGGATCCACCTCCTTGGAATTATCTTTTGACTCCCCTAATGAGGCTACAGATGGAACATCAACAGATGAAGATGCTCTCAAACAGATCCTTCCCAAGAAAACAGTGGCACGTTCCTTAACAGTGGATACTGTAAGCCGACTTCCAAAAGATGCAAAGCCATTATCAATGGGTGAATACTTCCTGCCTGAACCAGGAATGACTTCTGAAATCACTTCTAACAGTGAGATAGAAGCATGGATGTACTGCTCTCCCTGTTACATGGCCATAGCAGAAGCCGAGACAGAGGCAGAAGATGAAATAGAGAACCTGTTCTTCTCTTACAGAGCTCCTACAGAAGCAGAGACAGAGACAGAAGCAGAGACAGAAGCAGAAGCAGAGACAGAAACAGAGACAGAAGAGGATGGATATGATATGGAAGAAGAATGTTATGAACGTGAACCAAAAGAGTCTATCCCACCTGAAGAGGATATATATGAAGACGAAGTTCCAGAAGCATCAGAAGCAGATGAGCTCATGCTATGGGACAGAATGATGATGATACCATTTGGTCTGGTAAACGGATCTTCTCATATGAAAAATATTTTCAAGAAATGAGTTAAGAAGAACAAGTCGTCTTTTAGCAGTGGCTCATGCCGTCCTAACCCATCCTTTCCAAAGAAAGATGATGATGATGCACCGTGCCAACAAGCACCAGTCCCACAAACCCAACAGGCATCAGAGGGTCCCTGTTATGTGACGTTCCTGGACGTGCCATCAGAAGAGGAGTCTTCAATCCAAGAGGTCACTGATTGTGAAACCAAACCCGAAATGGCCCTAATCCCATTTCAACATCTCCAGAGGCAACCTAAGTCTTCACCAAAAGAAGAAGTTTGTTCTAGTGGGACATCAGAAGAGGACATCACTCCCTTGAAGGAGTTGGATTTGTATCCAGAAGCAATCCGTGGGACATTCATCCGTGAAGTAGAAGGTGAAATGTTGAGATATGGAGCTCCACTCGTGATATGCAAGGGTGATTGTTGTGCATTTATGCCATCGACGTGTCAGCAGATGCGGTTGGTACACCGCCCATGAATAATAGCTAGATGACAGCTATCCTTATCTACTCTAGTTCGTGGCTCAGTTAGTATGCCACCTTAGTTAGTTGTCTTTGGTTTGAGACCCATATATAGGGTTCTTCTATTTCTTTGTATGTGACTTCTTTTTGGCTTACACAACTAAGAAGAGGAAAACTATTTTCAGCCTCCACCCTTGTGTGTATTCCCCCATTGTGCAAGCAAGAAAGCTACAAGTGAGACTCCTTCCTTCTCTCCCACAATCTTGACATGGTATCAGAGCCTTATTCGTGGTAAGGAGCTCAAGAAAGCAAGCCAAGCTCGCGGTGTTCTGGTAAGAGGAGCAGTGTTGCTTTCATTTTCTCTTTTGGGAGCTGATCTCTGCAGGTAGCACAACCGGAAATTGCAAGAGTGCATTGTCCCAGGTTGAGACGCCCTTCGCGGTTTTGGAGGCGGAAGTTTTCTGCACGCACTCAGGAAAAGGCCCAGTTTTATGCTGTGCGACCACTGTTCTACAGGTCGGTGAAAAGTTACCGTAGAAATTGCATCGTATGCTTGTGTGCAGAGACATTGGGAGTTACAGAATCATCCTTGTTGCCTGTTGATGCAAAATCGTCACTAGGAAGTGACTGTGTGGTCAAATACCACTTTCGTCAGTTTTGCAGATTAGCCCTTGTGAGGCTGAAGCTGTGCTCTTTGCAGTGACAGAATTTTTTGCAGTATTCTGTAATGGCGTCTGATTCTCTTTCACAGATTGTAACTGAAAAGCTTGACAAGAACAACTTCCAAGCATGGAAGTTTAGAATGACGAATTTCCTTATGGGAAAAGGATATTGGGAATTTGTTGCAGGAAATGAAGAAGAACCAATTCTTCCTGCTGTTCCCAATCAACAGCAAATGCAGGCATTTAAAGCATGGCATGAGAGAGCCAGGAAAGTTATGTACTGGCTGTCTATCAGCATTTCAGACTCTATGATTGTGCATATTCAGGATGCAAGTACACCAAAGGAGGCATGGGATACTCTATCAAAAATGTATAGCACAAATACGCAAGCCAAGCTTTGAAGCTTTAAGAGCTATGGAGGAAATTGGCTTATCTGTTAAGAAGAAACCAACGACTTGATGTAGGATCTTTCCGCGTGGTCCTCCACCTGCAGAGGCTGGTCCCTCGCGATCTGAGTGTACAGCAGAGGGTTCTTAACTGCCAGGAACACACTGGTATCGACCGTTTGCCACGAGACTGACTGTAGAGCTCGATCGTTCCAGGAGCTTCGCCTTCGTGCAAGATGGTAACGATTGGAAGCTCTCGATCTCAGCTTCGCTCTAATACCACTGGTACATAAATCGGACGTCGTATGCACGCATAGTCACTACAATAGAAACGAGGCATAAACGCACAAAGTCGGGTGTGTCTATCATTGCGTCTATTATATGTGCGTTTAAATAGACGCAAATTTGCGTCTATATATCCGCGTAAATAGACGCCATCCGATGAAATTATCGGTATTAGCATCGCTAATACCGATGAAATTAGCGATGAAAATAGTGACAATTACAGAGGAATTTCCGACGCTAATATCGACGATTGCATAATTATTTTCCGACGCTGATACCGATGGTTGCAGAAAAAAAAAATTTCACAGTTAGAGCCACACAGGGCTAAGAGACAATTCCTGCTGTCAAAGAAGTTAGACAATCGATCCCAAATAATGACAAGACTTTGCAAACAAGTACTTTCATGACATTAATTAACACAAATGTGCACTGCATTGAGAAAAATAACAGATCTTAAATTGAGAAGTGCTACTGCGACAAAGCAAATATGTATACACCTGTACATCAATATGTGGTGAATAACATGGAGATGTGTATATGGAGTCATGCTACAACATAAAAGTCCGAATCATATAAACTTAGCTATTACATATGGAGGATAGAGGCCATAAGGCCTTACATAATACAAGATGGGGAGTAATCCTATGTAGCCTAATCTGCTCTATACGACTCATCCGCATCAGAAAACTCCTCTCGCTGTAGTGGCATACCGAAGGGAGTCTGCAACAGCAAATACATATATAATTGTGAGTACCAAATACAAACTGACATATAATGACAGATTTCTCAAATTAGGAATGATATTTATTACTACTTACTGGTCCTCCGCGAGCATAGAGCTTCTCGATCAGGGCACTCAAGCCATGCTTCTCCCCGTATGTCACCTCTAGTGCAGTCGGGTCGCGATTCGTAAAGCCTTGCTGTGGCACACAAACATTGAAAAACAACGTAGTTGAGATTCATGTTCGAAATACATACATCAACATGGATGTCATTAAATTAGAGTACTCTACCCTATTAATACGAAATCTGCCAGGAATGTTGCGTGGCCACCACTACCAAGGTGATGTACCGATCATGCGTCTAAGCGCGCCTTTGCTGCGTCCTTCTGCTGCTTCCACTTGTCTAGAGTGGATGTCGCCTCATCCTGGAAATTACTTCAGTCCTCTGTATCCAACCACTGCAGCTTTGATTTGCCCTACTTGACTACTTTGCGTTGTCGAAGGGTTTCGAAAGCAATGTCGCAACTTCAGAAGTCCTTGATAAATTTCAGGCTAGAAGATCAAGCAAGAGAATGAAGTCAAATCTGTTATGACTGCAAAAACTTCCTGTGATGTTGATCAGTTGGAAAGATAAAAAATGTTCATGATCATATAGAATTCTTTGTATTGAATGAACCTCCTTCAAAAACATAGAAGAGTTCTGCATAGTATATATCATGTGTGTCTCTCTTTATCTGCACTGTTGTTAGAATAATAAATGTGTAGATGGGGTGAAAAAGCGGCATATGGATGAGATGTTATCAAGAAGGGCTTGTTGATTCTGACTAAATCTTCTATTTCTGCACGCTTCCACAGAGTAGCACTCTATCCACTATTTGAAAGTTCTAGCTCCTTGACATCTGACTGAAGGCCAGCTGCTACAGTTTCAATTTCTGTTAGATAGTTTCTCAAGGTTTGAGTTTCTTATACACTGTCCAAATTCAGTTTCTTATACACTGTCCAAACGCAATCTCGTCTATACTTGCTAGGATTGAATTAAAGACATCACTTTGAATGAGCATCTTTCCTTCTTCGTTAGATCATCTATTTATCCTTCCTTTCTGTTATGCTTCATACTGAACTGAGCTGCCAACATCTATAAGACTTGCTCTCACTGAAATAGGATTTTCCTTCCTTGATGTGATTGTTGCATCTGAGCATGGAACAGTTGATAATATGTAATCTCCATTTGCATCAGGCCTATTTGGAGATGTCCTAAGCAAGTTGGTTGCAATGACTTCAGGACACCCTGTATTCTTTTGAGCATTCAAAGGGACTCCACCCTCTTGTCTAGCTCCATAGTTGCCTCCCATGGCAAGCTGCTTCTTACCTTTCTTCTGTGCTGAATACCCTTGTAATCTATTCTTGATCTGGTAGTAATGTTTCTCGCACAGGGTCTTGCCATCCATAACCCGGGCAGAGCACCTCCATCTCAGAGGGAACTTGAGCATTAACTGCTAATGCAGCTTTCAAAATTTGGTTCATGCATGCCCTCTGTTGTTCTAGATGTCTTCAGGCATTACCAGAAAGACCATCAAAAGGAATCTGCGGAACAGGAAGCCACCATTTTTCTTTTCTCAGCAATGAACCACCTTTCTGTGCCCGGATTAAAGCTGGGTCAATGTACCAGAATTTGGTATGCAAGAGCATCAATTAGCATAGCATCATAAATTGCTGGCACCTCCATTGCTTGCTATCAGACCTCTTGCATCACAGTTCATCAGGGACGTCCTCCACGAGAGTTTTGGTGCCCCCTCTCTCTCTCAATCCAAAGGTTTCAACTTCTGACGTGGATCTATGGCGGCTCTCTCCTTCTCTCTTGGCAGGTGAACGACCGGGTCAGAATTAAGGGCATGGACAACTGAGCGGCAGCCTGTGTGCGCGAGGAGGCCCATGTCCTGCACCATGGCTCCGCCTTCGACGACAACAGACATAAAGACTCAGCTCAAGGACTTCCGTCGTCCTGATTCCTTTGGTCGCTTCGGTGGAAAATATGTTCCTGAGACCTCCACGAGAGTTTTTGTGCCCCCTTTTCTCGATTCATGGCCGTAGGAGATAGGAACAGAGAATCCTTTTGGTTATTTGCTTCACTTATTAAACGCAGAAGAAACCAATTTTTCCTATGCAGAAGAAGCAATTGTGCTTATGAAGATCACGATGGAAACAGTAATGGTGGGAAGATTGCATTTGCAGGAAGTGGTGGATTGTGAGCTTCAATGAACTGAGCCAGAATTTGAAATACATAAGGTGCAAATTCAGTAACATCGAGCGCTAGTATATCTTGGAAGGCTGGAAAAAACTTGGTCTCAAGAGTTGCCAGCAACTCAGCTCAATTGCCCTGCCTGTAATTCCTTATTACTCCCTCTTCTTCCTCAATCTTCCACCTCTCTTCCCAATGCCTCTCTCTTCCCCGTGCTTTTTCTTCCGTTCCCCTTCTTGAACCAGAAAAAGCCCCCTTTTTTAGCCACACCTTTTTCCTCATACACACGCAATGTTTTCCTATCGAAAAGCGTTGGCTAAAATGAAGAGCGACAAGGATAGCTTCACCTCTGCAGAGTGTTTCTAGACAGTTTCCTCAAATCCCCAACAGACTGCAATGCACAGGAATATACAAAGAAGGGAAGTAAACGCTTCGAAGGCTTCTGTGAGTATTGTTACCGGCACTCCTCAATCTGTCACAATCCTTGCCCTCTTAAGATCCTGAATCAAAAGCGTCCCCACTCAGAAGAAAACATCCCATGACCATGAAAGAGACATTTGAAATCCAAACTGCCTTCAAATCTAGTAGTTCACAAAGTCGTTCAGGTGTTGCAATCACAATTTCAGCATCACATGAGCTTAACCCTTCAATTTGATGCTGAACAGAAGTCCGTGTGTGTAAGCATATTGAATGCATGCCAAAGGTTAGCTTTAAGAGTTTACAAACTTTTCTGATCTGTAAAGTCTGCTCAGCTGAGTCCACGAGCAATAGTGCTGATGGATTTAGGCAAAACAGTGGTTCCAGACCTTTTTGCCGCAACATGTACAGCAACTGCCAATGCATACACTGCTTCATAAGGCATTCCAGTCACTATCCCAGTAGCCAATACATCTAATCCAATACCGCAGGCTTCCCAGAATTGCCAGTCGCATTTACTGGCTATTGTATTCTTCCTTTTCTCAGTATTACATTTTAAATCTCCTAAACAAGCCAGATGACCATCATTGGTAAAAGCACACAAATATGCTTCAAAATCAGTGTCTCCAGCTGTGCTCCATGCCCCATGCTTCTCATAGCACGTTTCAATACTTGGCCTCGTTTTTTCCAACTCCTGGATGTGAAGGCTTGGTATCATTAGGTATTTTTGATGTAGCTGGAGAAGGAGAAGGCAAAGGTCCTGAACGAATATGTGTAACACATTCATCAGCATCAGTTGTGCTTTCCACTTGACCTTGCTCAACTTAGGCTGAAAGAATCTCATCATGCTCACCACTATGCCTCCAACTCCTCCCCACTATACTCATACGCAAAGAATAAATGTAAACACAACAACTAAGTATGTACAAAGTATCAAATCACACACAACTTTTGGGTGGTTTTCACACCTCGAATGCGCAGCAATACGACATCCACCCCCTCTAATCCTGCCCATCCTCCGGATGGGCCAACTACCCATGATCATTATCATCAAGATCCACAAACAGATCAATCTCTTCATTATGCATTTTCGGTAGATCAACAAGATTATCTGTCATATCATCTGTCTCTTCCATTGGAGTTTCTTCTCGTTGCTCTTCTCTTGAAAATTCTTCCAATGCATAATCCTCATCATCTCTTTTCTTGAAAATCTTGATTCTTTTTCCAGCAATAGGCCCTCTAAGCACTATCCCATCCAATTCTGTCAGCTCATATGTTGCATTATCAAAGACATGTCTGACTATGTACGGTGGCCCAAACCATCTTTTCACCATCTTCCGAAGTGCAGTATGCTGATTTTCAAGGCTGCTATCAAAGACCAATACCCAATCTCCCTCTTCTATTGCTCTAGGCCGCAAGCGATGCCTGCTGTTAAACCTGTCCTTATTCCTTATTCTAGCAACCTTCAACCTGTCAATAGCTAGCTGAAAATCCTCTGGTCTCCTCTCCAACTCTCGAATCCAAAGAGCTAAGAGCTCCTCTCTCGTCAAATCCTCCTGCCAAGGTAAAACTGACCAAGTCAAAGCCAAGTCTCAGTCGGCATAAACGGTTTCTGACCATACATCAACTCTGCAGGCATATATCCTGTGGTAACACTATGAGTCGTACGATCAGCCCACAAAGCAAAAGGTAGAAGTCTCGGCCATTCTCCAATCCGTCCTCTGCATGCTTTGGCTAATGCTTTCACTATCGGCGGATGCCCTCTTTCACTCTTCCCATTTCCCTCTGGATTATATGCTGTAGTTAGAGCCAACTTGATTCCTAGCTGAGAGAAAAACTCCCTAGCTTCATTTGCATCCAATTCACCACGATCCGCAGTGATCTTACCCACACAACCATACCTGCAGAAAATTTCCTCCAATAAGAACTTACACACTGCACTAGTGGTCTTCGTTCTCAAAGATCTGCCCTCAACATGATTGGTAAGATCCTCTCTAAACAAAACAATGTATCTCATCTGCCATAGACCCATAGGCATGGTAACCAAATCAACTACCCACTTATAATGAATGCATAGCGGATAGGTCGGATGAAGCTCATCTCGATGACGCACTACCAAATACATCTGGCAGTCTTTGCAAGTCTCAACAAAGTGAGAAACATCTCTATACATGTCTTTCCACCAATATTTCTCCTTGATTTTCTCATAAGTAGCCCACACTCCTCTATGACCAGCCCAAGGACTCTCATGAAACTCCCTCATCACCTGTAACTGTGTCTCTCTATCGCAGACAACCCGCAAAGGTAATCCGCCTCTTTTCTTCGGATGCTTCCAAAGAAATCCGTCCTTGAGAAAATAACCATAGGCTTTCCTTCTGATCTTCTTGAACTCTTCATCTGTCCATTCATCTCTTTTGCTTAGTGTACTAAGGTACCTGCCAATCTGCAACCAATCTCCAACATAGAGTTCTTCTATGAAAGCCACAATATCATAGACATCACAAACATGATCAACCATAGTGGCTGAAATTTCTGCATCATCCTCTTCTGCAAGTAGAGTCTCCTCATCATCATATCTGGCTCTAGACAACATATCTGCCACTAGATTATCCTTCCCTGCTATGTGTTTAAATTCCAGATTTAATGACTTGATGTATGCAATCCATCTCAGCATGGCTATATCCGGAGTAGAGCAACTCGTGATCATACCAATCAATGGCAAGAAATCTGTCTCTACCACAACTAAAGCTCCAATAAAGTACTCCTTGTTACATTTGAGAGCCGTGACAATCCCCAATAGCTCCCTCTTGATTTGCGGATATCTCCTCTGTCTCTCGTTTAGGACTTTCGCCCCAAACCGAATAGCATACCTATTTCCATCTGCATCATCTTGACCCACAGCCCAACCTATGCCAATTGGACTAGTGTCAACTGTCAGTACAATAGGCTTTCAACAATTATAATCCGCTTTCCTGAGAGTAGGAGCGTTCTGCAATAACTTCTTCAATTTCCGCATGGCTCTAGTGTGGCTCTCATCCCAATAGAATTTCTGCCCCTTTCGAAGCAGCTGATACAAACAATCTGCTATGTGTGCAAAATGAGGTATCCAAATCATATAAAACACACAAACTCCAATGAATCTCCGTACCTCTGAAGTGGTAGAACAATACTCCGCAATCTTGCCTATAGCATTCACCTTATCAGGTGAGGGTTTCCTGCCATAATATCCACACATATGCCCAACAATGACAACCTCATTCACTCCAAAAATAGATTTTTGCCCTGAAAGTGTCAAGTTCACTTCTTCTAACCTGGCCAAAATCTTCTCACATGCTAAAATATGATCAGCCACAAAGTATCTGCATCCCTGCTCATTTAAACTCTCATTCTTCTCTTCTTCTGCACACCCCTTAATGGGCACATCATCCAAGAAAGGCATGGTAAGCTGAGGTATGTAATCATGAAGGACCTTATGCATGGCATTCATCATATGCGCAATAGAATTAGTGGCACCTTGAGGCAAGGTACACATCCTGACAAGCCTAATAGGAGTTCTCATGGTGGTTATGTCCCTGCTTTCCAAAGCCAGCTGAAACTGATCATATCCTCAATACAAATCACCTAAAGAATAGATGGCACGTCCAGCAAATGCCTCCGCAAACTCATCCACAACTGGACCTATACCAACATTCTTGATAGTAACTCTGTTCACTGGCTGCATGTCCTGAATAAATCGGAGAGTACCATTCTTCTTTGGAACTGTAAACCACCTGTTTGAGTATGGTGCAGATGAAGGCTCAAGGATTCCCATCCTGATTTTCTCATTCAATAAATCAATCAGCTTTGGCAAGTGTGCTTTAGGCACTGGAATAGGTCAGAGATTCCATGGGATATGAGGAATAGTAAAAATGACTATAGGAGCAACAATATCAGGATTCACACATCCAATCTCATGTGGGAAAAAAGCAAATCCCCTTCCATGACGCTCAAGCATCTCCTGAAAGCATTGCTTCTCTATGGATAGCAAGAAATCACCATTTCCAATTTTCAATTCAGCAAGGGTCTCTGTTGAAAATTTATGACCAATATGCTCCGGATTCCTCAAAATTTGCTGTTTAGCAGCCCTCTCTATTTGCTAATCACTGTCAGGTGGAAGCGGTACAACAATCGGCTTCACCTTCTTATCCACAGTTTTGTATTTCGTGTCAATCCTGGCTTCATTATGCTCTTCTGCATTACACATATCTTGCTGTAAATCAGCAATTCTGCACTCCAATGGTTGAATATCCTCAGCCCTCTGCTCTATGGACTGCATAGGAACAGCCCTAAACTCCAAATGCTAAAATATTTCAGCAGTAAACTCTATTGGCTGAAAGTTTTCAGCCCTGTGTGTCTCCGAAAGCTGATCATAACCAGCTGGAAACTCTGTTTGCTGAATTTCTTCAGCACTCAACACTCTTTGCTGAGTTACCTCAGCCTCTGACTCAATCTGTGACACAAAATTTGCAATTTCATGAAACATGTCCAGGGACTGCACTAATACATTACTGTGACAATTCTGCATATCAGTTTTCAGCATATCTCCCATCTCTGTCATCGTATCTGCACAAATCACACTGTCATACATCCCATCTATGTGCTCATCATCCTCCAAAATTCCTGCATTTTTCAAAATTTTCTCCTTCCTGCATATATACTGCCTGGCAGGTCTAGGCAACCTAGAAGTCTTCTGATAGGCACCTCTAAGGTTCAAGCTCAAAATCCAAAAGCTCCCAGTTGTAAGTACAAGTGTAGGCCACTAGACCATCATCTTTCAATGCATTGTAGTGTTGTTTTGATAGTAAATGCAAAACCCATGCTTGTGGTAGGAAAAATTAGCACAAACAAAAAAAGAATGCCCTATGTACTAACAACATAACAATGCATCAGGACACTTGTTAGCTGGGGAGAAAGGGGATGTTTCACCTCTTCCCAATTTGGGAACCTTCCTTTCAATGAGGCAAATGCCCGCCTGGAATTTGTATCTGTGGTGTTCTAAGAGAGAATGGTTCCAATAAGTGAGTCAAGTATAGTGCACCATTTCCTAGGGTGTAGACCATCTATAGCAACATGTTGTTTCGATGTTCCCTTTAGATGCATTTGATGTCCCTTGACAGAAGCATTCGCCTACTTAGAATATTACAAATCCATCACCTATGGAGCAATGATTCTAGCGCTTCTATGCTTGGCACACTCCTCAAGGGGCGTGTGCAACCTCCATAGTCCTTCTCTTACTTCCATGCACTCTACTGGGGTGAGGGCCTCAGAAAAGAAGGGAAAGGACCCTTGTAAAGGATTGGGGCATCAACAACCTCAACCATTGAATCTTGAGAGAGGGAAGCCATTGTGGAAAGCCTTGAGCTTGAGTCCATGACAAGAACCAAGGAAAGGCAGTCTAAACTACATGAATTTTCAGCACTACTAGCTTCTCTACTGTATGCATGTGTCATGGCACTGCCACCTCTATCCTTCTCTATTAAATGAAGTTCAACATTGCACTCTCTATCTACAAATAATGCAAAGGTATTTGGACCTTTCTTTTTCTTGCAGTGCTGATGCCTTTTAAAAACCTCCACAACATCAACACAATCGTCCTCCATATCCAAGGAGCTATGGCAAGGCTGTCAAGAATCGTGTGGTGGGGGGACTTGCTTGAGCTGCTGCGTCAAACACACATTGTATACACAAGAGGAAGATCACTCAAGAACTCAAGAAGAGAGATGGAGGCCAAAATATATTCTTGCTGCTTTCTTCTTCTTCTTCCACACACTATACAATGTACACAAAGTATAGATAAGATACAACATAAAGGAAAGTGGCCTACTAAGTCAAACAATGCATAACAGACTACACCAATCCATTGGCACTATATCTTTGCTAGCTGTAGGTAGGTGTAAAAAACTAAATATAATAAGTGATAAGTTACTAGCCATGTGAGTATCATAATGACCACCAACGTGCTAAGTGTAGATGTGAGGACCTATCTAGCCAAGCGGTCCATCATCAATGTTCGCACTTGAGCTTGCCATCTCAACACACCCCTAAAACTCAACTCTATCTCCACAAATCCAAGTAAGCTTTGGAACTTTTGAAGCTTCTCTGCACCCAATGCCTTTGTGAAAATGTCAGCTATCTGATCTTGTGTGTTGACATATACCAAGTCAATCTCTCCTGTAAGTACCTTCTCTCTCACAAAGTGGTAGTGCACCTCAATGTGTTTTGTCCTAGCATGGAACACTAGATTTCTAGGTAACTGTATGTTGCTCATGTTGTCACAATGAATGACAACTAGACCATCTCCCTGCACATCCAAATCACCTAATAACTTTTTCAGCCATACCACCTCACATGCTACCATAACAACACCTCCATACTCAGCCTCTGTACTCAATAAAACAACCGTAGGTTGCTTTTTGCTACTCCCATGTAACTGCTACACTACCTAGGGAAAGCATGAATCCACTAGTAGATCTTTTGTCTGACATGTTACCAACCCAATCTGCATATGTGTATCCAAAGATCTGTACATCCTTACCTGCCTCATAAAAAAGTCCATAATGTAAAGTGGACCTCACATATCTCAATATACATCTAACTACATCCAAATGAGGCTTTCTAGGCATATGCATAAGCTGATTGATAAGGCCAACAACATAGCTCAAGTTTGGCCTTGTGATAGTCATGCAAATCAAACTCCCTACTATCCTCCTAAACATAGTAGGGTATTCTATCTCATCCCCAACGTCAGCACTCAACTTCACATTTTGCTCCAATGGTACTCAAAGAGGTTTACATGCTGTCATACCATACTTGGATAACATATCCAAGCCATACTGCCTTTGTGATAGCCATATACCATCATCACATCTGATCACCTCAATACCAAGAAAGTATCTCAGCTCACCCAAATCCTTCATCTCAAACTTCTTCTTCAAGAATTCCTTAACTTCAGCAATCCCATTGTCATTGTCCCCTATAATAATCAAGTCATCCACATAGATGACTATGATGACCAAACCTGCATCTTCCTTTTTAACATAAAGTGAGTGATCAACATCACAAATACAAATTCCTATATTGACAAGATACTCTCCAATCTTGTCAGACCATGCTTTAGGTGCTTACTTCAGCCCATAGAGCGCCTTCTTTAACCTCCACACATATGTGGGATGCTCTAAATCCTCATAACCTGCTGTCTGCTCCATATACGCTTCTTCTTGCAATTCACCATGCAAGAAGGCATTCTTAACATCCATTTGCTGCAAACTTCAACCTTTTGCTACTGCCAAGGTAATCACACACCTAATAGTTTCCATCCTAGCAACTGGATTGAATGTCTCTTCATAATCTATGCCATATGTTTGAGTATAGCCTTTTGCAACTAGCCTAGCCTTATACCTGCTAATTGAACCATCTACATTATGCTTGACTTTGTAAACCCACTTGCAGCCAATAGCTTTCTTACCCTTAGGCAAGGGTACCAAATCCCAAGTCTTATTGGCTTCTAGTGTAGCCATCTGTTCATCCATTCCTGCATCCCAATGAGCATAACCAACAACATCCTCAAAACAAGTGGGCTCAACATCCTCAACTAGTTTCATCATATAAGCATAATGGTGAGCTACATAATCTTCAAAGCCAAATATGTTAACAGGGTATCTGACCCTACAAGACCTGCATACCATGGGATCACTCAATGGAGCCTTTACATTACTATGAGCTCTCTATACACCTGGTGTCCTGACTGAAGGAATACCAAGCTCATCATCCAAACTCTCTGAATCACTAGAATCTCCATCAAATCCCAAATGACTAGTAGATGCATCATTACCATCTAGCACTTTCTTCTTTACTTTTTCTTTGCTTGCAACACTTATAGATACACTAAAGATATGGGGCTACTCCTTAGTCTCCCAGACCAAGGGCTCACTCTAGGTATAGTACTAGATGATGTTTCTGGTCCACTAAGACTCAGTGATTGTTGCTTTTCTTTTTGCACATAGCTATCGTGACCATTATTATCATCTAATACATCACTAGCAGGTGCATACCAACTATTAATCTTATAAAAAATAACATCTCTACTCACTCTCAACTCACCTGTGATAGGGTTATAATAATGATACCCTCTCTGCTCTAAAGAGTATCTAATAAAAATACATTTTTTAGCCTTTGGATCAAGCTTCTTCTGTAGCTCATTTGGCACACAAACATATGCAACGTTTCCAAATACCTTCAAGTGTGATACATCGGGCTTCTTGCCAATAAATCATTCTTTGGGAGTCATCCCATGAATTGCAATTGTGGGGGTTATGTTCATAATATATACAGCAGTATGGACAGCTTCAGACTAAAAATGTTTTGGCATATTCTTTTTAGCCATTAATGCCCATGCAACTTCTGCAATATGTCTATTTTTTCTTTCTACAACCCCATTTTGATGTGGGATATACTTGCAAGTAAATTGCCTCTTTATCCCATGAGCCTACTAAACTCATTAGAGAGGTACTCTCCCCCTCCATCTGATCGCAAGCACTTCACTTTCAAGCCTCTTTCTATTTCAACAACTACCTTGAAAGATTTGAAGTGCTCAAATACATCACTCTTTTACTTCATAAAATATACCCATAGCTTCCTTGAACAATCATCAATAAATATAACAAAGTATTTGTTGCCACCAAGAGATACATTTTGTGTAGGCCCCCAAACATATATATGCACTACATCAAGTATATTTAGGTTGATAAATATGACATATCCTAAGTCATATCCTATGGATGAATGTATCTAAAGTAGAAGCATATGTAAACATATGTAAAGTGTCCTTAAGTTGGGGGTATCTATCTTTGGAGGACACCACTTGTTATAGATAGAATCAATGAAAGAAGAATGAGAAGAATAAGATGAGGAATATGGAAAATGATTGAGATTCTATATCCCATGTCATCTACTCTCCGTTGTGCATCTCTCCCTCTCTCTTATCATTTGGTATCAGAGCATGAGTGCGAGGGCTCAAGATTGGAGTGAGGAGCACATCAAATCAAGGTCTACATCGAGGTTCTAGCTTGCTATCTGCCATTGAAATTAGGTACTAGTCTCAATCTAAGCCATTCAAAGTTAGTACCCGACATGAGAGAGCCATTGAGGCTCGGAGTTTGAGTCATTGAGCTCATTTTGGATGCATACAGGAAGAGAAAGCATGCTGGAAAGCATGTATGATAGCAATGAATCAGTGTGTTTTTTGGTTCAAAATGGGTTCATGGCATGAGACGAAGCTAGATGAGGCAAGGAAGGGACAAAGGCAGGGCGGCAATGTCATTGGACGCAAGGACTGTTCTGAGAAGGCCAACTACCACATGCCGTTCTATAAGCAAACAATGCAAAGCCTGTCGATCAACAGTTGAGTGCATAGTCACACAAGGGGCACCACTAGTTGTGGGAGCAACAACTATAAGGAGGTGGGTTGGAAGCAAGGGAAGCTATGGGACAAGACATAGAAGTCGGAAGCAGGGCTGACTCAAGCATAACGCTCGAGCTTCTCTTTAAGAGAGAGGGATTTAATAATGGGGAAATACTAGCTACATTGGTTGATATATAAGGTGTTAGGGACTTGATTTTGGATCATCAGATTATAATCCAAGTCTCCTTTCATCTTCATCTCTCTCTCCAAGATTTCGTGGCTTCTTCCTCTCTCTTTCTATCTTTCTCTCTCCTTTTCTAGTATTTGTCTCTCCTCTTCACTCTCTTTCTCTCTCTTCCTATAGTATTTCTCTTTCTTTTGCACACACTTTCTCTCTTTCTTCTTCTCTCTCATGTCCTCTTCTTGACAAGTGGTATTAGAGCTTCTCAAGCTCTTGATCCAGTTAGTCATATTTCATTTAGTTCCTCCTTTTCAGTCACACAGATTTAAGAGCCACATGTACACAGGTACAGACATGACATGGAGCAGCATTCTAGTTATCAAGAAAATTTGGACCACAAGGACTGCAGGTCTGGAGCACTAATGGAATCTTGGACAAAGTTTGGAGACTGGAGTACCACATTTAGCAAGTCGTGGGTCATTTTTTGCCAAATTTGAAGGTATTTTCCTAAAAGACTATGGTAAATGGAGTAGAAAATGGTAAAGCCCTGGTTACTTTTCAGGAATAATCTTCTCTCTCTTCATTCTCAAGCTTTAGCCAAACTTCCATGGAGATCAAACAAGTTAGGATCTTTTCCCTCCCATCTCCATTGATCAAAAGGCTTCTACCACTAGAGCCTGCCACGGACCTGAGAGCTTAAGTCTCCATGCTCTAAGCTTTTCATAGAGTACTCTTATGGCTCATAAGCCATCATTTTATCATACAAGACTTCAGCATAAACTGTCGTGATCTGTGTATGCAATTCTTAGATCATTTTGCATTGAACCACAAGGGGGAAAAATCACGGGTATACAGAGTTGCCTTAGGCAGTGCTAGAGCTACCACTCGTCGCCAAGCTGCTACCCCCAAGAAGAAGGCCGCCCCTAAGGCCAAAGCCCGCTGTCATCATGTTGGGGGTCAAAGGTCTACCACTAGGGTTTAGAGCAAAAGAATAGTGAGAGATTCAAAGGGGAGAGAGGAAAAAGATTGGGGTTTATGGATTCTTAGGTTATGGAGAGAGTAGATGAGATTGAGAGTAACCAATATCTTACATAGCGGCGTCATACAAGTTTTACCATAATAAGCTTAGATCTTATTACATCAATATCCATGAGGTTTGTGCATAGATCTATAATAGATTTTGCTCCATTTCCTACAACAAATTCAAGCTCTAATGCGCTCCATTTCATGAAGATACATGTATTGAGACTTCAAGATACAAGGTATAGAGAGATAGAACTCATTACAACTGACATAGTATCCAAAGGATGATAAAAATGCATCAATAGAACCACAAATATATTTTAGCCTTGCATTAAAACAGTAATTTCCAGCCCTCAAACTTGACTCAAGAATGTATACAAACTCATGGGAAAGTCTCTCGTTACAATCTTCAACCAATGCCCTATTGTTTGTGGAGCATTGTCTACACAAGAAAGTGATTAGATTTTAAGAACCCCCTTCAAATGAATGAGTTTTAATGGCTGCCCTATTTATGATAGTTTTGGGAGAGCCTATTCAGCCCATATATTGGCAAAAATCACCTCTTGACTTGCCCCAAAGTCACTCCAGTACTTGGGCACAAGAAGGGCTTCAATGGTCCATGAATATCGTAAGAGAATGGAAGAAGACGCTCATAAGAGCAGGCTGAAAATTAAAACCCTGTTTTGCTCTATCTGGGACAGCCACTTGTGGCTTGATTCATAGCCAATGCATGAAAAGAAAGAGCCCTTACTTAACAAGTGTTGTAGCATGATCATTGTCCATCCATTGCACTTGAGTTGCATGTTGATCTTCACCTTTGTGTGCTTGGCAATCCTTCACCCATTGCAGCCACAAACAGGCCCTTCAAGTGCGCCAAAAATTGCAGGCTGAACTCCTCTTCTCCTTCCAGACAAAAAGTGGACCATATAGGTCACTTACAAGTCACACAAGTCTCTTACAACCATTACTTCATGTCCCATACAAACCAAATGGACTTTGGGCACTCTTCTTACACCTCATGAACCAATGTGACATAACCTATAAACTGTCAATTACCACCTGTTGATCAAGTTAAAGGTCCTCATAGACTTTATTTTTGTCAATTTACATGATACAAACTGAAAATTGCATGCCAAGTTACAAAGGAACTTATGAGATTAAATGGCATCTAAGACAAATGTAGGGGAATAATGACTGAATTATGTATGAAAATTTCTCATGTGAATCCTAATGAAGTTCATCTGCAATCATAAGATCTCCATGTTTTATACCATGAACTGCAAACCCTTTGACATTCACCCCCTCCTAACCAGCACATCCTCCGGCATGTGCCACTTCATAAAGTTGCAAGTTAAGGAGGCTTTTCTTTTGGCATATCTTCATCTTCATCCTCTAAGTCTTCTTTTTCTTCCTTGTCTTCAAGTAGATGGCTCAAATCCAAGTCATCAAGCTCATAAGTAGAAGACTCTCTTCGTTTGAAGAGCTTGATACATTTTCCGGCTATTGGTATCTTGATCATGGTCCCATCCATTTCGGCCAAAGTGTAAGTAGCATTATCATGTACTACCTTCACCACATATGGTCCAAACCATCGCTTGGCTAGCTTCCTATGAGCACTATAATAATTGTCTAGGCTGCTATCATAGATAAGTACCCAGTCATTCTCTTGGATAGCTCTTGGTGGACGGAGTCGATGACACTTGTCAAACCTCTTCTTATTCTTTAACCTCAATACCTTCAGCCTTTCAATGGCTGTCTTGACATCCTCTAGCCTTCTTTCAAGCTGCCTTATGTGCAAAATCAGCAGCTCTTATCTATTTATGTCGTCATCCCAGGGTAAATACTCCATGTGATAATAGACTCCTCAATAGGCATAATAGGTGGCTGCCCATACATTAGTTCAGCCGGCATATAACCTAACATTGCACTATGGGTAGTTCTATCATCCCATAATGTGAATGGAAGCATTTTAGGCCATTCTCTCATCTTCCCTCTGCAAGACTTTGCCAAAGTTTTGAGAATCGGTTGATGACCTCTTTCACTCTTACCATTGCCTTCAGGATTATAGGATGATGTATGAGATAGCTTGATTCCCAATTGAGAAAAGAAATGGCGAGCCTCATCGGCATCCAATTCTCCTCTATCAGCAGTTACTTTGGTAACATAGCCATACCTGCAAAACACTTCTTCAAGTAAAAATTTACAAACAACTTGAGTGGTCTTTGTTGTCAAGGTTTTTCCTTCCACCTGATTTGTGAGATCTTCTCTAGCAAGCACTAGATATCTCATGTTCCAAATTCCTGTAGGCATGTTTACTAAATCAATAACCCATCTGTAATGAATGGATAAAGAAAAGGTAGGCTGAAGCCCATCTCTATGCTTAACCATAGAGTACATTTGACAAACATGACAAGACTCAACAAAAAGCTCAATGTCTTTATACATGTTTTGCCATCAAAATTTCTCTTTTATTTTGGCAAAAGTACCCCATATGCCTCTATGGCTAGCCAATAGGCTTTCATGAAATTCTTGCATGACCTGTCTTTGAGTCTTCTTGTCTCCTAAGACACGAACAGGCGCTCCTCCTTTCTTCTTCGCATGCCTCCAAAGGTAGCCATTTTTGAGAAAAAAGCCATAAGCCTTTCTCCTGATTCTCTTGAAATCTTCATCAGTCCAATCTTCCTTCTTCGCCATAGTGCTCAAGTATTGGCCAATTTTCAGCCAATCATCTGCATAATATTCTTCCATAAAATGAGAGAAAAATAAAACAAAGCATTGAGCATGCTGCCTTTCAGCTGCCCACCATCTTTCCATGGTTGTTTCTTCATTATTTGCTTATGTAAATTGTGTTGCAGCAGCAGTACCTATTGTACTTGCCGTAATTAATGATGTACCTGCATTTATGACAGCTATACCATCATTAAGAACAACTATACTTGTTGTAATCAATGATGTACTTGTATTTATGACAGTTGTACCATCATTAAGAATAACTGTACTTATTGTTTTCAGATTTGAACCTGCAATTACAGCATCATTTTCAGCAAATATAGACTCTGTTACTTTCTCATCCATCATCTCTTCTTCATCTTTATATATGGCACGCGAAAGCATGTCAGCCAACTGGATGATCTCTTCGTGCAATATGTTTCAAATTAGGATTTAAGGATTTAATATAGGCTATCCATCTTAGCATAGCTATGTCAGGAGTGGAATAGTTGGCAATCATGCCCAAGAGTGAAAGACAATCTATTTCAACTGTACATGTGTGCCCATGAAGTACTCCCTATCACACTTCAATGCAGTTACAACTCCCCAAAGTTCTCTTTTAATTTGAGCATACCTTCTTTATCTTTCATTAAGAACCTTTGCTCCAAAGTGGACTTGTTGCCCTCAAGATCATCTTGACCAACAGCCCATCCTATCCCAATAGGACTTGTGTCTACTGTGAATATGATAGGCTGTCCATTAGAGTAATCAGCCCTCTTCAAGATGGGGGCTGAAATCAGCAATTTCTTCAATTTTTGAACAGCTTGAGTATGCTCTTTTTCCCACATAAACCTTTGGCCTTTTCTTAACAGTTGATAAAGATTTTCAGCAACATTAGCAAAGTGTGGGATCCAAATAAGATAGAAAACACACGCTCCAAGAAATCTTCTCACCTCCGAAACATTTGTGCATGTTTCCCGCATTTTGATGATGGCATCAATCTTGATTGGAGAAGGCTTTTGGCCATATGGGCCACACATATGCCCAACCACAAGAACTTCTTCAACTCCAAAAATAGATTTAGCTCCTGAAAGAGTAAGATGGACTTCTTCCAGTTTTGACAAGATTTGAGCACAATCATTAATATGATCAGAAACAAACTTGCGGCATCCAAGCTCATTGAGCTCTTCATTCTTTTCATGAATTTCACATCCTTTGATCGGTACATCATCAAGGAAAGGAAGAGTAAGTTGGGGAATATAATCTCTCAATACTTTGTGCATGGCATTCATCATGTGAGCCACTGAATTTGTAGCTCCTTGGGGTAGAGTACACATGCGGACTAAACCAAGAGGTGTCTTCATTGTGGTAATGTCTCGGCCTTCCAAAGCAAGCTAAAATTGGTCATAGCCTGAATATAAATCACCCATGGAATAAATTGCTCTACCTGCAAAAGCCTCAGCAAATTCATCAACAATTGGACCCGAACCAACATTTCTAATATTGACTTTATTGACAGGCTGTAAATCTTGAATGAATCACAAAGATCCATTCTTCTTAGGCACGATAAACCATCGGTTAGAATACGGAGCTGAAGATGGCTCCAATATTTGCATCTTTATCTTTTCATTTAAAAGCTCTAGTAACTTAGGCAAATGAGCCCTTGGTATCGGAATTGGTTTAAGATTCCAAGGGATATGTGGGACCTTTAAAATCACCATTGGTGCCACAACACTTGGATCCACACAGCCAATTTCATGAGGCTAAAATGAAAAAGCTTTTCCATGTTTCTTCAATATCCACATAAAAGATTGCTTTTCAACTAGCAAGAGAAAAGAGTCTTCACCAATTTTTAGCTCTGATAAGCTTTCAACTGTAAATTGGTGACCAATATCTTTGGGGTCACGAAGACTTAGCTGTTTGGATGCCCTTTCAGCCAGTCCCTCACTTTCAGGAGGTAGAGGAGTTGCCACCGGCTTGACTTTCTAGTCAAACTGTCTTGTACTTTGTTTATACTCTTGCCTCATCCTTGTTTGGATGTCCAAAAGCTTCATGATCAGCAAATTCTTGAATTATGTCATAAATATCCAATGTGCATACCTGTATGGACTGATTTCCAGCCTGATTTTCTGCATGAATAGCTATATGTATTTTAGCCAATGTATCATTATAAATCAGTCCATAAAACAGTCCTGAAATTTCTTCATTGTCAGCCAAAACATCAACTTGCTTCAGCTCCCGTTCCACATGACATAAATGCTTTCTTTCATCCCTATTCATGGCTGAAAATTGTTTATAACAGCCCACATTGTTGGTTGTAAATACTTGCAAATCAGCCTTTGACATAGCCCCCTTTACATGTTGAGACAAATTTTTATTACATGAAGCATTTCCATAGCCTCCACTTACAGCAATGCAGCCCGAAAACCCTTAAATTCTCGGGCATTAGGGGTCACAGGATGATCTTTCAATTGATCTCTATTCTGGTGATGATTTACACAAACAGTCAGAAATTGGACAGCTTTGTCATTATCCTTACTTCTTATCCGAGCATAAGATGAACCATCATCAAGGGCCTTTGTCTCCAAACAAGACTCAGAAATAAAAGGTTGACCAAGAATGATAGGATAGCTACAAGAATCTTGAACAAAGAAATGAAATTCATCTTTTTCATCACCAATAGTAACCCGTACATAGAGACATGCCGCATAGAGATTGCCAGAAGAATTATTGGTTGCTCTCATGTGCCATCCCGGGTCCACATCTATGGGCCATCCTCCATTCTCATAGAGATTTCTTGACATGATGTTGATCTCTGAACCATGGTGTATAAGGTCAATGCATGGAGTCTCTCTTTCTCTAATCTTGACAATGGTTCTGGTAGTCACCCTTGCCCCATGGGTACGGGAGTAGTGACTACTTGGAATAAAATGAGCATCAATCTCTTCTTGCATGTTGTGAAGATGAGCTTCTTTCTTATGCATGGGCTACTCTTTGGATTGAGAAGACCCCTCCTTTACATTCTCTACAATAGCTTCTTCAATTTCAGCTTCACAGATGTCTTCATCTTTGGCTTCTATGGCTGCAATCAATTCTTTGATTGCCTCCAATCGAATCCCTTGAGTATTCAGCTTCTCTTCATCTTGTAAATACAGATGAAGAGCTTGCAAAAAAGCATGCACATATTCTTCAATTTCTTCACCAACATATTGTATTTTCCATTTAATTACATCATGAAATCCTCATTTTACAATTCCAAGAATTTCACCCAATGTAAATTCAATTTTGCTTCCAAGAATCCTTTCTTCTAGGACCCGCTTAAGATCCATTGCAATCTCTATGTCAAACTGCAGCTTGTAGCCGGGATGTTTGCCTTTTCTCTTTCCTTCCGTCTTCTTTGCTTGTGGGGCATCTTCCAAGACATACTCTGGCAGTGATAGTGGATTTTTAGCAGCCTTTTGCTGATTTGGTTTACTTCTTGTCACACATTTGGTTGGCCCTGAAAAGGAGGGACTGGCAACATCTTCTTCTCTTTTCTTCTACCACAGCTTCTTGATTATTGATTTCATCCAACTGAGAGAAAGCTGAAAATGAATCAACCAGCTCGGTCCATCCGGTTCTTCCTCGAATGCATTAATTGGCAGTAGTCAAATCATCTTTGAATGCCTTGCATCGCTCCATGCGATCTAAGGCCTCCATCCACACTTTAGATTTTACATCAGCTTTAAATGCTTTAACAATCTCATTGGTTGGCTCAATTTGCAGCTCATAGGTAGCTGCATCAACAGTTGCATAGGTTGTTCTTGTTGCCAAATCCTCCAGTCTTTTCTTCATGCCACCATTACCAAAATTTGGCTCAAGAACAAGCCCAGTTTCGGTCGCATGAATTTTACCATCTTTCCAAAAGACTAATTTTGCGCCTCAGCTTCTCGAAATGCATTGCACTCTTATCATGCTGTAGGCTGTCACACCAGATACAATGTCTTTTTAAGCCTTCTCGTATTCACATCAAGCCTTTCCACCTTGGAATTAATCTCCATTAGATTAAGATGAAGATCTCGCATGCTCTTGATCAGCTCGTCCATGACATTGTTCTTTGGAGGTGGAACAATAGGATCTCTTGGTTGCTCAGCCATAGAAACAAGAGGTCAAGATACAGGAACTGGCTCTTTTATGGACTCAGATGGTGCAGAGGTAGAACCCCACCTTAGACGCATATGCTCTCTTCGAGAAATCATATTAACTGCTTCAATGACATCATCCCAAGCAGTCTTCAATCCCGTCTCAGAGTCAGGATCTTCAAGCCGATCAGTCAGCTTCTCTTGAAGAAGAGGATCTGCAGCCTTCAGAAACAATTCAATCTTCTGGCTCTCCATACTCTGCTGATCATCAGGTTCTAGTTGAGCAAATTTGCTTTCAAATTCGCGGTGAAGAGCAGTTGGCAGCTAGTCCCTTATTGGGCCTTTCAACCCATTCAATGAAGATTTTCTTCGTCATGAGGCCAGAATCTTCAAGAAAGAATTCTTCTCGAAGAGCCTTCTTGAATGCAGACCATCCCACATCTTTCTGGAAAAGACCATGAATCCGGTCTTAGAGGCCATGCACACCCAAACAGGTAAAGTATCTGCTCCAAGCATGATGAGGGACCCCAAAGAAGACCATCTTATCAGTATAGAGGCGGATAGAAGAGGACACATTTTGCCCATTAAATTGCTTGAGCTCCTGCCCAACTACCTCCAAAGCTTTAATGGCAGCAGCATCACTCCGCTCTTCATCTTGCCTCCGTTGTTGTTGCAGCTGCATCTACTGCTGAAATAGCAATTGTTGTTGTTGGTTCTCTTGCATCAGGGGAACCAACTGCTGCAAGGCATCTCCTCCCAAACCTGATGATTTTCCCATTATGCTTTCTTTTCTCTAGAGCCGACCTTCATGTCGGGTTACCCACTATCGTCGTGTTGAGGGTCAAAGGTCTACCACACCAGGGTTTAGAGCAAAAGAGGAGTGAGAGATTCAAAGGGAGGGGAGGAAAAAGATTGGGATTTTATGGATTCTCGGGTTATGGAGAGAGTAGATGAGATTGAGAGTAACCATTATCTTACATAGCCGCGTCATACAAGTTTTACCATAATAAGCTCGGATCCGATTACATCAATGACCATGAGGTTTATGCATAGATCTATAACACATTTCCTACAACAAATTCAAGCTCTAATGCCCTCCATTTCATGAAGATACATGTATTGAGACTTCAAGATACAAGGTATAGAGAGATAGAACAAAGGCTGATAAAAATGCATCAATAGAACCACAAATATACTTCAGCCCTGCATTAAAACAGTAATTTCCAACCCTCAAACTTCACTCAAAAATGTATACAAACTCATGGGAAAGTCTCTCGTTACAATCTTCAACCAATGCCCTATTGTTTCGGGAGCATTGTCTACACAAGGAAGTGATTAGATTTTAAGAACCCCCTTCAAATGAATGAGTTTTAATGGCTTCCTTGTTTATGACAATTTTGGGAGAGCCTATTCAGCCCATATATTGGAAAAAATCACCTCTTGACTTGCCCCAAAGTCACTCCAGTACTTGGGCACAAGAAGGGCTTCAATGGTCCATGAATATCATAAGAGAATGGAAGAAGACACTCATAAGAGCAGGCTGAAAATTAAAACCGTGTTCTGCCCTGTTTGGGACAGCCACTTGTGGCTTGATTCATAGCCAATGCATGAAAAGAAAGATCCCTTACTTAACAAGTGTTGGAGCATGATCACTATCCAGCCTTTGCACTTGAGTTGCATGTTGATCTTCACCTTTGTGTGCTTGGCAATGCTTCACCCATTGCAGCCATGAATAGGCCCTTCAAGTGCGCCGAAAATTGTAGGTTGAACTCCTCTTCTCCTTCCACACAAAAAGTGGACCATATAGGTCACTTACAAGTCACACAAGTCTCTTACAACCATTACTTCATGTCCCATACAAACCAAATGGACTTTGGACACTCTTCTTGACTTCCAAGCAAATACACCTCATGAACCAATGTGACATAACCTGTAAACTGTCAATTACCACTTGTTCATCAAGATGAAGGTCCTCATAGACTTTATTTTTGTCAATTTACATGATACAAACTGAAAATTGCATGCCAAGTTAGAAAGGAACTTATGAGACTAAATGGCATCTAAGACAAACGTAGGGGAATAATGACTGAATTATGTATGAAAGTTTCTCATGTGAATCCTAATGAAGTTCATCTGCAATCATAAGATCTCCATGTTTTACACAATGAACAGCAAACCCTTTGACAAAGTGTGCGGCTGTAGAGAAGAATGGCTCCAAGTTGCAACCTCCTGCAATTGCCTATGCCTAACAGCTTTGGCTTCCAGAAGCTGTAGTTTTGAATTTTGAACAAGTGAGGCAGCAACATAACCACCATGAAGATCTTCCCTAGCATATGTAGGAGCATAATCATGAGCATACAGAGTTTCCATAGGCAGCGCTAGAGCTAAAACTCAAGGAGTTGGAGCTCAAACCCGACACATTGCTACATGTCTGCTGGGATCAACGCCTACACATATGCAACTTGTGGCCTTACTTATGCATCCTCATTGAGACACCTCAACGGAGAAGTTCTAATGAAATCGGGTGGCTCAAAATAATGGCCTTTAGTTTCAAGCAGAAGGACTTCAACAAGATATTTGTTTTGCTCTCATTATAGCAACATCTTATCCCTCTCAAGATTGAACAATGCAAAATAATTGTGCAATAAACCTGCTACTCTGTGCTTCCCTAGGAAGATTCTGAATACAAGCATAATGACAACGAGCAATACATTTGGGAGTCTCAGGCTGGTGGTTCCTTTACTGTTTCATGCGACACTGAGAGAGCCTCTAGGCATGAAAACAAAGATTACTCTTTACTTAAAGGAAGATCAGCTTGAGTACCTTGATCAGAGGAGGCCAAAAGAATTGATTAAGAAACATTTTGAGTTCATCAAGGACTGCAACTGAAAACAGAGATTACTCTTTACTTGAAGGATGTAACGTGTCCATTTGTTATCTTCAGGACACGTCTTAGGAGTCCATCGGAAGTGATGTCTAGAAAGCTCTGCCTAGCACTCCCATGGAATGTTATAAGGTTTGCGATCTAGAACTTTCCGCATCTACCGTGTAGCGGAAGTATTCCGGCCATTCCCACTTAGGATCGACCTGAATTAGTGTTTTCCCTATTGGTCATTTTCTAACGGCAACTAGCGTCGAACCTGAGCGAACTACTTTACGCAGAAACGCCAGGTTAGAAGCGGATTCACGCTGCACTTGGTTCAAGGAGAATGGGAAATGAGAGGGATGCGAAGCTCAACCTCTCTACCATAAAACATAGTTCCATTCCGTTCCCCTAAAATAGCGTGAATCGGGATCAGTTATATCTCTAGGTCAATGCTTTTGTTGTTCTTATTCTTTGAACGATCTTCCTACTATCCATCTTGATTAAGAAAAGTTCTCGACCAACCGGGACCACCCATCTATAGGATAGACCTATGGCCACATCCATCGCACTTTCCTCAGGTTGTTTTAGTTATTTAATTACCTAGCACATTTAGTTGGACATGTATCAATCAGCTTCCTTAATTAGCCCGTTAGGCACTGGTTCCTTCACGTAATCACAACACTTGACATACAAAAACAATGTCAAACAAGTTCCTTTTTAACAGGTTATCATATTTATCTTTGAAATACATAAAGTCTAGCCGGTAGGCTTATCCACAATACGCCTGAACGCTATCCAACAATCCACAGGGATTACCAATCCAGGATTCCACCCGTAGACTAGTATGCGGACATCGAGATCCAATCTCGAGTCATGTTAGCCTCTTGTGCAGGGCCCGGAAGGCAAGGAATTTACGGCCAGAGCCCCCCTTGGCACCCAAGCATCCTCCTGCTCCAAGTAGCACTTACCTCTCGCGGCGGGTTTGGTCCACCTTCCCAGCGCGGTTAACAATCCCCTTGGTTAGGGTCAGGTAGGCAGTTGGGGGTAATTGAAGCTGCCTCTCCCTTCAGGCCTTCAATCTAAAGCATTAGATATCCATTTATCCTTTAATTCTTTGATTAAACAAAGCAAAATAGTGCTCCTAAATCTGTAACAAGCACAATCATTTCCATTGGTCATTATTGTTGGCCAACTGCTAAGGAGCGAATCCTTCTTTCCGAATGCATCCAGCACTCGATCCGGGATCAATTGTGGTTTGGCAAGATCCCCTATATCTTGGGTTAGGGCGTACCCTATTAACACAACTGATCAATACCTTAAGTTCATATGTTATTCCAATTTATTGTCTTATCCTTTTCTTCCAAGCAATTATCTTTACCCCAGAAAGATACTATATTAGGATGATTATTCATCCTTATGCAAGATAACTTGCGTAAGAGTCTGCCAATCTCACTCCGAGGAATTTTCCATTCCCTTGTGATCAAATCACAAGATCATGCGATTCTACAACTTGATGCACAAGTGTCGCATCAATGATGGGACTACTTATCCATCGAATGGAGTCACGAAATAATCTGTTCCTGATGGCATTAGGCCGACTTATCAGTCCTAGGGTTTCGAGTTTCATCTTTTTAGCGAGAGATTCTTAGGAAAACCCTAGATTACTTCTCGCAAGTATGTCCTACTATCCCTACATTCCGTGAATGTGGGCATATATTTAGGGTATAGGAGTTTTAGTTTTTAGCAATATGTGCGACTAGGTAATTGTCTTCACCGAGCTAACCCTAGATAGTTCCTTGGGATACGTTGCATTGAATCAACCCTTTTCTAAACGAGTACTCCGCGGTTTTAGGTGTTTGGGTTTATGCCAATTTAACCTATCTATTCTTGAAGATAATTACGCTATCACTTCCATAACCACATGACTTATTGTCTGCGCGTAAGTTGATTTTCAAATCCTAACTTTTCGGTTTAAGATCAAGCATAGGTTAGGTTATAGCCTAATTCCAATTAATCATTCTATAACATGCAAACAAGATTCATGCTAAAACATGCAGCCTTTTACTACTTTCATTTCTGAATGAATTTGTCATATGTAGACTTACACACTCTTTCGTTGATTTAAGTTTTTAGGCCACTTGCCTGGAGTAAAATCTTCTTCATGCAACCCTAGCAATTTCCTACAGTTTCTAGCAAATTTCTCTAGGAATTATTTTGAAAAATGGTTTATTTCTTCGACATGTACTATCATAATTCTGGTTTGTAAAAATGGACATTAACCAAATTTCAATTTATTGCAATGGATAAAACTACTTGCTAGAAATGCATATCAATTTTCTGCTCACTTTATTTTGTTTGTTTTATGGGAAATACTAATGGCCGAACTCTTCTGTCTCGTGAGCTAATTCTTTCAAAATTAACCAAAGTATTTAAGATGAAAAATGCATCCTATCTCCAAAAATTATCCACGCACGATTGAATTATAACAACGTAAAATAAAAATCGGGAAGGAAAACCTGGACTTATGGTGAGATGTCCACGTGGATGCTAGGAGACGATCCTCCTGCGGTCGTGCCTTGGGCTTTCTTAGGAGCCATCGCGAATGCGACCTTTCCGTCTTGGAGCGGCTTTGCGAAACTCCCTTTGTAATTCACCCATCCCTTATGAATGTTTTTTTTTTCCTTCCTTTTGTAAAAGCTCCGGTGCAAATTAAATACACGAAAAGGGGTTTAGCACTCGAGCTAATTGGGAGATTGAAGGAAATCTAAAGGGACAAGCTTAATGAGCCTTTTTAAAGGTCTCGGATAGGACCCACGGAAAAGGGGTATTAACTGGACTTTTAAAGGATTGGAAAAAGGGAACAAAAGGGTATAAAAAGACCTTTGAAGGGATATTTCTATGGAGGGGAGAAACCCATGGGAGGGGTTTAAATCTCGGGAAGGGGGTGTTTTAAAATCCTCCGCGAGTAAGGCCCATTAAGCCATGGGAAAGGGCTTAATGGCCTTTTAAAGACCCACAGAAAAAGGGAAAATAAAAGGTGTAAAAAACCCTTACGAGGGCTTTTATATGGGGGAAAAAGGTGTCAAAAGACCCTTAACTGTGGATTTTGTGTGGGGGGAAAAAGGGCTTAAAGAGCCCTTAGGAGGGAGCTTTTGTGTGGGGGAAAAAGGAAAGGGTATGAAAGGGGGCTTAGGAAGCCCCTTGGAAGCTTCTAGAAGCTTTAGAGAGCTTCTTACGTGGAGGAGAGGAAAAAGAAAATGATTTCTGGGCGGTAGCTGGTGTGATTCTCTGTGGCGGCGGCAGCAACATGGAGTCCCCACGGTGATGTGGACAGTCTCTCCTTCCTTCACGACTGCCCAGCAATCTCGACTCCTTCCCCAGTGGCAATGATCCACCTCTCTCCACACTCACACTCTCGGTGACAGCTATTGTTTCTCCGTCGTAGTGTGACAGTCTTTTCCCCCCCTCTCTTACCACTATGACAACATCAATCTACTCTTCCTCCCTCCTCGAGCTTTCTGGTAGCCGCGATGCCCCCAATCCTCCCACCATCCTTAAATAGGTGAGGGGAGGGGATCCTCCCTCCCCTCCATGGCATCTCGCATGCTCCCATACCCTTAGCAAGCTCCAGCAAGGAGCTTTCTTATACATGCTATTCCCCTCTTCCTCCAGCACGAGAAATGTTTCCCCTCCTTTGCTCATACTAACTCAAATACTCATGGTTCCACTAATCGAAAATAATCCCTTTTGATTAAATAAAACTATCAAATTCTACTTGGTATTTTCCTAAGTCCACCCTCTAGCACAAAACTCCTAGGATTTTCCACTTGCCGCGGACTACAGAGACACGTCCTCCAAAGACGATATTACGATCCCATCTGCATTAAATTAATGTGAAAAGTTGGTAACAATGTGTCTATTGTATACAACATTCCTATACAGTTTTGCACTATTAGGCATTGTTTCTGTAGGTGGTAGTGGCTACCCACTCCAACGAATTCATGGTTCACAAACAGATACTATGCACCTGCTTTGGGATTCTTGATGTTTGTTCACACGTGCTTTGGGATTCTTGATGTTTGTTCCAACAAATTCATGGTTCACAAACAGATACTATGCACCTGCTTTGGGATTCTTGATGTTTGTTGTTGGCATCAATCTGAACTATTCAGACTTTGTGGTTTCCATCTCTTCATCCTCTATTCCACTTTTGAGCACGAAGACAACACTAGTAGCAAGCTCCAGGATGTCATCAGCAAGAAAGACCTTAGCCGCTTGCTTGGACACTCAAGAGCAAGGTTGGAAGACACAACATCCTAATGAAGAATCTGCTGATGGGATTAACTCCTTAGAAATAATGTTTGCCAAGTCAAAGTCTTATAGCGAGTTTTTGAAGAACTTTGACAAAGGATTGCAAAACTTGGTGAAGCTAATCCAGTAAACGGCTAGATCTGAAATTTCTCTCCTCTCCTCAGATGCACTCCTTGATGAACTCAAAATGTTTCTTAATCAAGTCTTTTGGCCTTCTTTGATTAAGGTACTCAAGCTAGTCTTCCTTTGTAACATTCTGATCTTTCACGTGTGAACTACTTTTATAAGTCGTAAGGATAATTTCTTTAATTAGATAATGGCAAAAAAATATTTATCCCCCTCTCCTCTAGCCGACTGTCGTGCTCGAGGAAGAGGGGAATAGCATGTATAAGCAAGCTCCTTGCTAGAGCTTACTAAGGGTATGAGAGCATGTGAGATGCCACGCAGGGGAGGGAGGATCCCCTCCCCTCACATATTTAAGGATGGTGGGAGGATTGGGGGCATCACAGCTGCCAGAAAGCTCAAGGAGGGAGGAAGAGTAGATTGATACTGCCATAGTGGTGAGAGAGGGAGGTAAAAGACTGTAACACTACGACAGAGAAACAATAGCTGTGAGGGAGAGTGTGGGTGTGGAGAGAGGTGGATCATTGGCCCTGGGGAAGGAGTCGAGACTGTTGGGCAGTCGTGAAGGAAGGAGAGATTGTCGACGCCACCGTGGGGACTCCACGCTGCTGCCATCGCCACAAGGAATCACGCCAGCTGCCACCGAGAAACCATTTTCTTTTTTCTCTCCTCCACGTAAGGATTCCACATGCAGAAGCTCTCTGAAGCTTCTAGAAGCTTCCAAGGGGGCTTCCTAAGCCCCCTTTCATACCCTTTCCTTTTCCCCCCACACAAAAGCTCCCTCCTAAGGCTTCTTTAAGCCCTTTTCCCCCCCACACAAAATCCATTGTTAAGGGTCTTTTGACACCTTTTTCCCCCCATACAAAAGCCCTCGTAAGGGTTTTTTACACCTTTTATTTTCCCTTTTTCTGTGGGTCTTTAAAAGGCCATTAAGCCCTTTCCCATGGCTTAATGGCCCTTACTCGTGGAGGATTTTAAAACACCCCCTTCCCGGGATTTAAACCCTTCCCGTGGGTTTCTCCCCTCCTCCACAGAAATATCCCTTCAAAGGTCTTTTTATACCCTTTTGCCCCCTTTTTCCAATCCGTTAAAAGTCAAGTTAATACCCCTTTTCCGTGGGTCCTAGAGACTAACGTGACTCGGGATTGGATCTCGAGGTCTCCATACTAGTCTACGGGCAGAATCTTGGATTGGTAATCCCTGTGGATTGCTAGATAGCCTTCGCGCGGATTGTGGATAAGCCTACAGGCTGGACTTTATGTATTTCAAAGATAAATATGTTGACCTGTTAAAAAGGAACTTGCTTGACATTGCTTTTGTATGTCAAGTGTTGTGATTACGTGAAGGAACCAGTGCCTAACTGGCTAATTAAGGAAGCTGATTGATACATGTCCAACTAAATGTGCTAGGTAATTAAATAACTAAAAAAACCTGAGGAAAGTGTGGTGGATATGGCCATAGGCCCATCGTACGGATGGGTGGTCCTGATTGGCCAGGAACTTTTCTCAATCAAGATGGACAACAGGAAGATTGTTCAAAGAACAGAACAACAAGAGCGTTGACCTAGAGATATAACTGATCCCGATTCACGCTGTTTTAGGGGAACGGAATGGGACTATGCTTTATGGCAGAGAGATTGAGCTTCTCATCCCTCTCATTTCCCATTCTCCTTGAACCAAGTGCAACATGAATCTGCTTCTGACTTGGCATTTCTGCGTAAAGTAGTTCGCTCGGGTTCAACGCTAGTTGCCGTTAGGAAATGACCAATAGGAAAAACACTAATTTAGGTCGATCCTAAGTGGAAACGGCCGGAATACTTCCGCTACGTGGCAGATGCGAAAAGTTCTAGATTGCAAACCCCGTAATATTCCATGGGAGTGCCAGGTGGAGCTTTCTAGACATCACTTCCGATGGACTGCTAAGACGTATCCTGAAGATAACAAATGGACACGTTACAGTTGGTATCAGAGCCAACCAATGGAATTGTTTTTATGAAATCTTAATAAGATAAAGTAAATCAAATGTTGATGTCCAAACATTTCCTTACTTCCAATGCTGTCTTGCAGAACTATGAAGCATGGAACAGGTTCTTGGTATTTGGAGTCATGTTTATAACTGCGATGCATTCCTCGGATTATCGACAAAGGGTTGAGATGATGAACATCCTAGAGCGTATCTATAATCCATCACCTTTGTACATGGAACGAAGATGGATGGGCACCTCACGAATCTACTATATAGCTGCCCACCGGTTTGCATATCTACAAACCAACCTAAAGAGGATCAAGTGGTTGGAAGACGTGAAAGATATGAAGCTGTTCATTTTTGTGGAGGCTCACGTAAACTCAACTTTACATATTCGAGGTCGGGGGGTTGAGCTCAACTCATATGTATTTGAGGAACTAACCCGTATAATCCCCGCCGACAGGATTAAAGTGTTGGGGCGCCATGAGAAGAATGGGTTCCAAAGGAAAGGATACCTTGAACTTCCAATGACTTATTGATTCCTAAAGATCCATGACCCGAAACCATACTATTATCTAGTTCCTATAGATAAATGTAATACAACATTATTCTCCCCAAACTAAATGTAAAAATTTGGCTTATCATCCCAAGACATGTATTGGGAAAGGGCTATGCCCATATAAATATAAATAAGACTTCTTTTTATCAATGTCTGATTGTGCATGAGAATTGATAAAAAGTTAAGTGGTTAGATTGCTTGGTTAATAGCTGAAATGGAAACAAAATATAAATCACAACGTTTAATGAGTAATAACGTTAAGAAATCTTTATTCAGGCACAACCCCAGGTACAGAATCCTAGTTCGCCTCCTACATTAAGTACTATTGTAATCTAGGAGAAGAAGTTTCTTCTCAAGCACATTAAGCCACCCGAATTTGACGGGAGAGGCAAGTCTGTCCAAGCAGATGCTGAAATTTGGATTGAATCCATGGAGGATTACTTTGAAGCAGCCGGTATTGCACCCACCAATCAGGCTATGCTCGCCAAGCTGAAGCTCACCGACGAAGCCAGGCTTTGGTGGAAGAAATGGTGCACGGATCAAGGGATCGCGGAAGGATCCGTTACCTGGGAGAAGCTGAAGAAAGCCATGCAGGGAATATACTTACCACCTACGTATCGCACGCAGAAAATGAATGAGTTCTATGAGCTAAAGTAGCTAGGACTCACTCTCGATGCATACTACTCCCAATTTGTCTCACTTCTTAAGTATGCGCCACAGATGGACATGGCACAGCAGGTGTCAAAATTTTGTGTTGGTTTAAATCCACCAGTAAATACCCATCTCGAATCGATGCGCCCATCAGATCTTCAAGACGCACTCATTCGAGCTGCCCCTACAATTCACGAGGTGCAGGCTAGACCAAGAGGTAACAAAACTTGGTCTTATAATGACCCGAATAGAGGAGCATTTAGGCCTCAAATGAAGAGAGTTCAAGATCATAATCAAGGACAAAGAAAGAAAGCAAGGACTAATAACGTCAACAACTTTGTCCCTACTCAAAGCAATGGCCGAAACCTCCATTGTTTCCACTGCAATGAGCCCGGTCATTTCAAGAGGCAATGTCCCAAGCTTGGAGGAGGACATCGCCAAGCACCTTTCCAAGGAACGGGCCATGGTCAGGGAGCCACTACCCGAGGCAAAGGAAGAACCTCCTGCGTGGCCAATAGGCAAATGTGCGAAGAAGAAGAAGATCAGACCATGGAAGCAGAGTTTGAAAGGGCGACAGTCCATGTCGCTCTTCACAAGAAAGGGCCGAAACGCCAGTTCTCGGTGATTCGGACTATCAAAGTAAAAGTTTCAAGACCTTGATTGATTGTGGCAGTACACATTCCTTTATCTCACCAGCTTGTGCAAAAAGATTAGGAATAGCCCCAAGACAGCCTTCAATACAAGATATGGACACTTTGAGTTTCTAGTTATGTCATTCGGGCTTAGGAATGCACCTGCCACCTTCAACAAGTTAATGCAGCATATTTTTAGGCCATATCTTGATAACTTCGTGCTCGTCTTCTTCGATGTCACTTTAGTCTATTCTAAATAGGAAGAAGATCATGAACCCCAACTTTGGATTGTCCTTGAGACAATGAGGTCACATAAGCTATATGCTAAGATGAAGAAGTGTGCATTCTTCAAATGTCAGATTGAATATTTGGGATTCATAGTATCAGTAGAAGGAATCTCAGTGGACCCAGCCAAGGTCAGAGATGCGCTAGAATGGCCAATACCAACATCTATCAAAGAAATACACAGCTTTCTTGGATTGACAAGATGGTATAGAGTCTTCATCAAAAACTATGCTTTGATTGCAGCACCTCTCATGGACTTACTGAAGAAGCAAACATCCATTGCATGGTCAACTCCGGAACAAACCAGCTTTGATAGATTGAAGAAAATTTTGGTATCAACACCTATCCTAAAACTTCCAGACCCCAATAACGAGTTTGAGGTAGTAACTCATGCTAGCACACTTGCCTTAGGATGTGTACTCATGCAGGAAAGCCATCCTGTAGCATTCTCTTCAAGGAAACTGAAGAGTCATGAGAAGAATTATGCTACCCATGATCTAGAATTGTTAGCTGTCATCCACGCTCTAAAGCTTTGGAGACACTACCTGTTGGGTAACAAGTTTACTCTAGTGACTGATCATAAGAGTCTCAAGTGGATCTTTACCCAGAACGAGCTCAATATGAGGCAATGTCGGTGGATTGAAGTGCTGGAGGAGTATGACTTTGAAATCAAGTACCAACCACGAAAAGAGAATGTAGTTGCCGATGCACTCAGTCGCAAGGCATTCCTTAATTCTCTAATCTTGCAAAATTCATCAACAGCTAGGTCCCTAGCTACAAAGGTATCTATGCCAAACAATCCAATACTTGAGTTAGCTGGAGAGGAAGCATGCCATGATCCGGCCTATCAAAAGATGCTAAGGGAGATCTCTATCAAGGATCAAGATCAAAAATTGTAGGCAAAGTATCATGAATTCTCTATCAATAGTGGACTTGTCTACTATAGAATGAGGCTGTGTATACTAGCAAGCCAATCACTTAAGCAGAAGGTATTGTTGGAAGCTCATGATTCCCCTTTCTCAGGACATCCTGGCTATGCCAAGACTCTCAATGCAGTTAGGAAGAGCTACCATTGGGAGAGGCTTAAAGGTGACGTTCTCAAATATGTCACCAAGTGTTTGTCTTGTCAACGTATCAAAGCTGAACATGTCAAGATGCCAGGGAAGTTGCAACCGCTTGACACTCCCCAAATGAAATGGGAATTCATCAGTATGGACTTTGTTGTTGGCCTACCCTAAGTTCAGAGGGGATACAACTCCATCATGGTTGTGGTTGACATGCTTACTAAGGTTGCACACCTTATTCCAAAAAAGACAAACTATAAAGCCTCAATCATTGCAAGATTGTTTATCAAGGAGATATTCAAGCTACATGGGCTACCAAGAAGAATGGTTAGTGATCGTGATTCTCTCTTCACATCACACTTCTGGAGAGCCATCTTTGATGCCATTGGGACTCAACTCTGCTTTAGCACAGCTTACCATCCTCAAACGGATGGCCAAACAGAGCGAGTCAATCAAGTCATCGAGGACATGCTTAGGGCATACTGCAGTCGTGAACCAAAAAGGTGGATTCAATACTTACCTTTGGTTGAATTTGCCTACAATGCTTCTTACCAACAAAGCATTTAGATGACTCCTTTCCAAGCATTGTATAGTCATGACTATCAAAGTCCCCTAAACTTCTCAGATCCAACCTTAAGGGTTGAAGCTTCAAGGCAGATGTTGGAAGAGATGGATGACCAAATGAAGTCAATAAGATAGTACATCCAAGCTGTCAAGGATAGACAGAAGGTATACACAGATTTAGAGCGTCACGATAGAGTCTTCGAAGAAGGAGACATGGTCCTCATTTGCGTACACCCAAAGAAGAGTTCCCTATCCTTAGGAGAGTGCAAGAAGCTAAGTCCAAGATATTGTTGACCATAAAAGATCCTCAAGTGCCTAGGGCCTAATGCTTATAGACTACAACTCCCTGAGAACCTAAAAGTTCATAATGTATGTACCTAGACCGGAAAAGGGGTATTAACTTGACTTTTAATGGATTGGAAAAAGGGGGCAAAAGGGTATAAAAAGACCTTTGAAGGGATAGGGGAGAAACCCACGGGAAGGGTTTAAATCCCGGGAAGGGGGTGTTTTAAAATCCTCCACGAGTAAGGGCCATTAAGCCATGGGAAAGGGCTTAATGGCCTTTTAAAGACCCACAGAAAAAGGGAAAATAAAAGGTGTAAGAAACCCTTACGAGGGCTTTTGTATGGGGGGAAAAAGGTGTCAAAAGACCCTTAACAATGGATTTTTTGTGGGGGGAAAAAGGGCTTAAAGAGCCCTTAGGAAGGAGCTTTTGTGTGGGGGGAAAAGGAAAGGGTATGAAAGGGGGCTTAGGAAGCCCCCTTGGAAGCTTCTAGAAGCTTCAGAGAGCTTCTGCATGTGGAATCCTTACGTGGAGGATAGGAAAAAGAAAATGCTTTCTGGGCGGCAGCTGGTGTGATTCCTTGTGGCAGCGGCAGCAGCGCGGAGTCCCCACAGTGGTGTCGACAGTCTCTCCTTCCTTCACGACTGCCCAACAGTCTCGACTCCTTCCCCAGTGGCAACGATCCACCTCTCTCCACACCCACACTCTCCCTCACAGCTATTGTTTCTCCGTCGTAGTGTTACAGTCTTTTCCCTCCCTCTCTCACCACTATGGCAGTATCAATCTACTCTTCCTCCCTCCTTGAGCTTTCTGGCAGCTGCGATGCCCCCAATCCTCCCACCATCCTTAAATATGTGAGGGGAGGGGATCCTCCCTCCCCTGCGTGGCATCTCACATGCTCCCATACCCTTAGCAAGCTCTAGCAAGGAGCTTGCTTATACATGCTATCCCCCTCTTCCTCGAGCACGACAGTCGGCTAGAGGAGAGGGGGATAAATATTTTTTTGCCATTATCTAATTAAAGAAATTATCCTTACGACTTATAAAAGTAGTTCACATGTGAAAGATCAGAATGTTATAAAGGAAGACCAACTTGAGTACCTTAATCAGAGAAGGCCAAAAGACTTGATTAAGAAACATTTTGAGTTCATCAAGGAGTGCATCTGAGGAGAGGAGAGAAATTTCAGATCTAGCTGTTTACTGGATTAGCTTCACCAAGTTTTGCAATCCTTTGTCAAAGTTCTTCAAAAACTCGCTATAAGACTTTGACTCGACAAACATTATTTCTAAGGAGTTAATCCCATTAGCAGATTCTTCATTAGGATGTTGTGTCTTCCAACCTTGCTCTTGAGTGTCCAAGCAAGCGGCTAAGGTCTTTCTTGCTGATGACATCCTGGAGCTTGCTACTAGTGTTGTCTTCGTGCTCAAAAGTGAAATAGAGGATGAAGAGATGGAAACCACAAAGTCTGAATAGTTCAGATTGATGCCAACAACAAACATCAAGAATCCCAAAGCATGTGCATAGTATCTGTTTGTGACCCATGAATTCGTTGGAACAAACATCAAGAATCCCAAACCACATGTGAACAAACATCAAAAATCCCAAAGCAGGTGCATAGTATCTGTTTGTGAACCATGAATTCGTTGGAGTGGGTAGCCACTACCACCAACAGAAACAATGCCTAATAGTGCAAAACTGTTTAGCAACGTTGTATACAATAGACACATTGTTACCAACTTTTCACATTAATTTAATGCAGATGGGATCGTAATTTTGTCTTTGGAGGACGTGTCTCTGTAGTCCGCGGCAAGTGGAAAATCCTAGGAGTTTTGTGCTAGAGGGTGGACTTAGGAAAATACCAAGTAGAATTCGATAGTTTTATTTAATCAGAAGGGATTATTTTCGATTAGTGGAACCATGAGTATTTGAGTTAATATGAGCAAAGGAGGGGAAACATTTTGATAATGGCAACCTCATAGGCAAAAATGAAAGAGAGGGTAGTCGTATAATGAAGGTGGAAAAGTAGCTAACATTTTAGCTTAACAAAAAAATATTATCTAAGAGAGGATTCTAGTTGAAAGAGAAGGGGGTGTTCTTCTGTGTGTTATGGTTCTAAAGGTTAGGAAATGAGTTTTTTTTTTAAAACCATAACTAAAAGAAAAAATGTTGCATGTGGATTTGAAGAGGTTATGACCAAGGAGAGGGCGCCCTCATCCTGGGGGAGTACATCATAGTGGGAGATGAAGAGAGGGAGAAGGGGAAAAGACTAAGTGGAAGAGGAAGAGGAAAGGGAGAGGAAGTCCAAAAGCCAATTGGAGAAGAGGAAGGGGAGGAGTTAGTGGAAGTTGAAGAGTCATGAGAAAGAGAGGAGAGGGTACCATCCTATAAAGAAGGAGAGAGAGCAAACTAAAGAGGGAGGAGGGCGCCATCATGAAGAAGGGGACACTATCATCCTGAAGGAAGTGCCATCAATTCACGCCATCCAAGCAAGAGGATTTGAAGAAACAATTGAAGTTGGAAAGAGCAAGAATAGAGAATTGAAGCCCATGCCTATCCCATAGCCATTACCATGTCTTCTCCTTCTACCTCCATTTTGGAGCTTTTCTCTTCTCTTCTCTCTTAGTCATCTACATAAAACCATGGAGGCTAAGCTCATAAGCTTGGACTTAATCAAGATTAAGTCTTAAAAGAGTTATAAATGGCTATTTCCATGGCAACAATGCAATTGGCCAATTGATCTCTTAGGAGAGGGGAAATGATGAGCTCACTGTTGGGAATGATTGGATAGACTCTCCTTGGTTGGACTACAAAGAACATGGCTCCCAAAGACACACTTACGAATCTTATACTTCACGTAAGTGCCTTAACTTGTTTAACATAAAAAAATTAAATTTGCAAAAATATTTTTTTAGTTTGTAATTTTTATAAAATATCTTTGAACTTTAATTTCAACTTTGGATAGTTTTTAGAATTTATGTAGGTCTTATTTTGATTTTAAAAATCACAAACTGTTAAGAATGATTTAAAATGACTTAAAAATTATATTAGATAACATTTTATAAAATATTTGGTTAACCAATTATGAGATGTGATATTTTTTTGATGAATTATGTACTATTGAAAGTATTTTAGATTTAAAAAAAAAAATGGAAAATATTTACTATATCTTAAAAATCAAAAATAGTTATTTTGGATGTACACTACATTATTTTTTTATAGAAATCATGTTTTTAATTCAACCATCAATTATAATCTTCTATAGAAAACCTAAGAATATAGTTTTGACTGTTTTATGAAAAGTTATTAGGGTTAGAGAAAAAGAAAATTAATTTGATGTTATCTGTTTGAACATTATTAATATAAAATATGATGTGTCTAACTTTATGCAAATTAAAAGTGTTGACGAGGTATTAAGTTATACCAACATTGAAAAAATAATTAAAAATAAATAAAATTAGATTTTATGGGATTGAGGGATGTTAGTTAATTTGATAATAAAAGGAATCAGAAAGAACTATAGGGTTTGCCAAAATAAATCTAGATTAATCCTACCCCTAAGTTTAGGTGTCACAAAACCTAAGTTAAAATAGAAATAGAGATGAAGAGCAATATTATGCAAACTTACTGAGTTTTCAATATTAAATTAGTTGGACTACTACAAACGAGTGTCGTAACTATTGAGGAAGGCTAGGATAAATCATAGAAATTAGTTATTAATATCACCTATTCAGTGCAACAAGTCCTAGGAGTTGGCTTTACAACCTGGTTAAAAGTGGCTTGGTCTTTGGCCGGTGGTCACCACCTATTGCTTGCGTTCTTCCATTATGCACTTCTTGAAATGCATGCATGACTGAGCACACTTCAAATTTCTTTCATGTTGGTTGAGAATCTAACTCCTAACCCATAAATGTGCTTGGTTTTGATTCTTGATCACTAAGCCAAAAAAAAAATTGTAAGAAAGGGTAAGTGATGCAATCAGTGAGTCAATGATTTGCAGAGGTAATCCCTTTCCCCATCCCATTTTCCTTATTAATCATGCATATCATGAAAGGCCCAATCCTCAATTTATAAATGCACATCATGCTGGTTACATAATAATAAATGACTGCCATGTATATTCTGGTAGAGGAAAAGCGCGATGCCAGGCGAGGTGATAAGACAAAAGACGGCAGGTGACCCCCCCTTGCCATCAAAGACCCTAAAGGGGTGCACAATCCGGCCCGAGGGGAACTTTGCCTACCTCCCGGTGATACAAAGCCCGAAGTTGCTTGCAGGTGTAGATACCCTCTTGAAGATCCAAGATATTGACTTGGCACTTATGTAGATGTATTTGCTGATGTATGAATGTATTATTGGCTACAAATGTATGGGAAAATACTACTAAGGATGTATTTGCAGACATGAGAATACATATGCAATAAATGGTAGTGAATACAATGCTTGGAATGTATGGGAGATGCCTATGCATGGGAAAATTATGCTAAGAGATGTTTATGACATGCTCAATTCTGGAATAAGGGTGTTGTAAGCGATCTGCTCACATTTATAGAAGTGTACCTACTCCCAAGAACTCAAGTGGTGTAGGTCTTCCAGTGTGCCCACAGATCCTACTAAGGGCCTTGATCAATCTTGAAGCTCTAGCTGGACCCTACAAGATACTTACAAGTCAAAAAATGCCTCCTACAAGTGTAGATAGGGTGTTGGACTGTATAGTATAGCAGTACTTTTCCTATTAGAGAATTTTTTGTATAAAACCTAGGAGAATGTGCTTATCTCAGTTCAAACAAGGCATCCTTGGCTTCGACTTGAACAAAAATGTAAACCAATCTGAGCTTCCTATCTCAAGTTACAAGGAAAATAGTGACAAGTGGTCTAACGGGACTGCATCTAACCATGGCAGGGAATAGGGGAAAAGCCAAGGCCAATGAAGACGTTTAGCAACAAATTAGGGATCCACGTGCCCAGAGGGCTGAAACTAACCCTGAGGTGGAAGATGAAGATTACTCTCATGATGTGGGGAGTCTCAGCACGCTCACTAACACCCTCATTTTGCATGAGATAAGGCATGTTGAGAGGCATAAAGAATTGATGGAAGTCATTGGTCAAATGAAGACCACTATGGACAACCTTGCTGCCCATCTCACTAAGTGGATGTAATTCCAAATGAAAGGGAAGGAACATGAGGATAGGTCAGGTATGCATGCTGAAAGAGTGACTGGCCTGTCAATGAATGCAACAAATATGATTTCCCAAGGCATTTTGGGGAGAGTGGGTATCCCTAACTGCACTTTTGAACAGGGAGAGCCTTCACACAGGCAAGAGGAGCCCATGAACAATGCAATGAGGGGTAATTTCCAGCCATCGCAAGGGCCCATGCCATCTATGCAAGTTCATCCATCTTTTGGCAGGAATTGCTCTAATAATGGATCATTTTTGGGCAGCCATATGGATTAGCCTCAGTTTGGATATATGGGACAGCCACATAATCATGAAAGAGAGGTCAGAGACAAGATTATTCTCTCAAAATTCAATGGTCAATATTCATCCCCAACTGAACTCGAAGAGTGGCTTTCCAAGCTTAAGGATTATTTTGACATCTTGCCCCGTAGTGATGACCAAAAGATCCATTTTGCAACCATCCACTTTGAAGGATTTGCACATACATGGTGGAGGTACATTAAAAGAGAAATCAACAAGTAGACTCATGGGAAGCATTCAATGCACTCATCGTGCAAGTATTTGTCTCGTCGATGGAGAAAGAAAATCTTGCCCACAAATGGCATGGCCTTGAACAGTGTGGTCTTGCTGTTAGAGAATACACAAATTAGTTCCTCAACCTTAACATGTATGTTGAGTCGATTCGTGATGATGCCAAGTTACACAAGTATGTGTATGGGCTGGATCCCCAAATCTGGGCCGATGTTTCAGCTCAAAATCCATCAGATTTGTTCAAAGCTATTGAGTTGGCTGAGAGGTACTCTCGTAAGTATTGATGGGATGCTTCATTTCAGCTTGGGTAGAAAAGAGGGGCATCTCAGCCAGTGTTTGGGCAACAAAGAGGATCTATGCAGTCACATTTTTGGTAGTAAAGAAGTGCTATAAGGCCGGGACATTTTACGGCAAGGTATGGTGGTGATAACATGCCATTCGACTCTCCTAAGATCCCCACATACCCCACTTTAAATGGCTCAAGACCACAAAGTAATTTCAGGATAGCAAACAGCCCGAGAAGGAATAATAGGCAAGGGGACACCAAGAATAAAAATGAGATATGACACCTTCAAGGATGGATCCAGTAATAAGTTAGCTCACAGGTTCTATGGGCTATACCAGATTGTCAAAAGAGTGGGAGACTTGGCATATTGGTTGGCATTGCCCCCATCCATGAAGATTCATAATGTCTTCCATGTGAGTCAATTGAAGCCCTTCATTGGATCATCAGTGGATTATGTTGAGAAGCTACCACCGATAGATGAAGAAGGCATCACTCAATACATACCCGAGTAAGTCATAAGACAAAGGGAAAAGAAGCTTCACTCTCACTCCATCATGGAATACTTGATTAAGTGGCAAGGTTTACCACTTGAGGAAGCTTTTTGGGGGCGAGCTTCAATTTTGGAAGAGTTTCAATAACTACTAGAAGTAGATTTGGCTGAAATCTAGCTAACTATGGCAATGTTTTCTCCTAGATTGACTGTAAACAGCTCTCTGTTTCAAAGCAGATTTTACTTTGTACTATGGACAATAATGAACATCATACATGGGCTGAAAGTACTCCTCGAGAGCTCCGTTTTGATATATGGCACACCCTGATCAGAGTCTCCTATAGAAAGTTATGATAGGTTTACTACAGTAGGGCCCAATAATAAACATTTTGTTGTCCACTATCGGCAGCTCGCATGTACTCAAGATATTTGGGTAAAAATTCACTTTTTATAATTCCCGAATAAGGCCCATGTATCATACATACCCCAATGACCCATCATACGCAATAATACCTCTTCATTCATTAGTATACCCTTGTAATAATGCAGTAGAGTAGTACTCTGATTTGCTCATGCTCAATTATCATAAGTGCCCAAATTTTTTTCGAGGGCAAAAACCTTCGGGTGGGGATAGAATGTAAGAGAGGGGGATTTAATAATGGGAAAATACTAGCTACACTGGTTGATATATAAGGTGTTAGGGACTTGATTTTGGATCATCAGATTATAATACAAGTCTCTGTTGAGAGCGGAATTTTGGTGTCGGTAATTGCTTCAAAATAGCTAAAAATTATGAATATCAAGGGAAAAATATTCACCGTCAAAGGCAGCGGCTTGATCTAGGACGATTTTAAGCGTCAAGCAGTCGACGGGCGCCCAAGTGACACGTTCGGATTTTTAGTAATTTTTCTGTCAGTTGGGACGGGATACGGGAGCTCCGGGCCTGTCCGGGATGCTGAGACGGACGCGTAGAATTTTACAGGACGATAATCGAAGCCCGGACGAGGAAGATAGCCAAAAACCGGCCAGGACGCCCAAGAGAGTGGCCAAATTGGAAAAGTGAAGAGGCATGATTAGTGGGGGGTGCCCTTTGGCTCCCCACCCCCCAATTTTTTCGTGGCGCCCAAGGAAGTGCCGTGATCAGATCTGCGCGAAAAAACGGCGCCCCCTCCCCCCACAAATCGATGTTGAGGCTTCAAAGTAAGCCATGGATTCAATCATAGCAGGCAACCAGATTCAATCTTCGCTCCGCATTGCTCCAATTCACGCGAGGAATGGTAGCTTGTAGAGGGAGAGAGAAAATCAGTATTTCTCTCTCCTCCCTCTCTCTCCTCTAAGAGGGAGTTCATGTGGGAAGAAAAAGGAAGAAGAAAGAATGGTGGAGGCTTGTCCGGCATTGATCGGATTGCTCCACGGGCTGGAAATGGTGATTTATGATCGTCATGAGCATGAAGTGCTGCTGATTTTCAGATTTGCAGCCATGGACACGAAACCCGAAACACGCAAATAAGCGGTAATTCAAATTTTTCAAAGGAAAATTGAGATTTTATGGCTTTTGATTGATAAAATGTTGTTCATGTGGGCAAAAAATTGTTTATGTTGTTGTTTTCCATGAGTACTTGCTGATCATAATCAGAAAATCAGAAAAATATGCATCTTGTGGCTCAAAATAATACACTAAAACACGTAAAATATGGCAAATCAAGGGAAAATGACGTTTTTGGGCATAAAAATGGGAAAATGAATAGGAATACCAACTAAATTTTCATTTTTGCTGCAAGAAGGAACTAAGGGCCACAGCCCATAACCTATTTTGAATTTTTAGTAATTAAATAATGCAGAAAATAAGGGGAAATACATGGAAAATAGAGAAAAAATCACTAAAAATAAGGGAAAAATGCATTTTGGGTGCAGAAAATTAATGAAAATTAAGAACAATGTTTGTGAATGGTTGTGGGGACTGAAGTATGAGGATTTAAAAGGGGAAGGGTAGGGAAGTTGAAATATGTCTAAATGCCGTGTGAGATGATGGAAAAGTTGCCTATTTCTATGCATAGCATTTAGGACGGATAATGATTAAAATTAAGAGCTTAGTAGCACGAGGATCACCTCGGTGCTAGGCCCATGCAACGAAGCACGAACGGTAGTTGGAAATCATTAAAAGAATGTTTTGCACTTGTGCACGATACTGTTTTGCTAAATGTTTGAGCACTTGGCCTCCACAATATGCATAAATCATGGAAATATTTGAAGGTATCAGAAATCCTGGATGCACAGTAATTGTTTTCATTAGGATCTTGACCCACGTTGAGTGAGAGACAGGACATCCTAAGCCATAGGCTAGTCGTGGGGTCTAAGGGAAAGAGAAGTAAGGACAATGGTACATTCCTGTATATGATTAAATGGTACCTCGAGTGGATTTTGTGCGACATGTTTATATGTTGAGCGACGCATCGAGGGACCAATCCCCAAGGTGTAGGAGAGTTGCAGAGGGGTGGCGGCACTCAGTCGTTGGAGGACCCCCTATGTCTAGGCTTCGTGCCATTAGGCAATGTGTAAGGGACTCCCTTTGAGGAGTAATATTGGGTTAGGATCAGTTGGACTACCACGTATTACAAACACAATGTTTAGAAAGGTGAAGAGTTTGATAGACGCTCCTGGTCGTGAGACCGTGGGGTTGTTGAGCGCGTCAGATAGAGGCTCCCCTAGTGCATGAGCCAGTGCCGGCCCGTTTTTAGATCCATCAGTGGTGCGTCTGCCGGGAGCCGCTTAAAAGTGGTGGTCCTCGAATCCTGGTTGTCTAGGGACCAACTAGCAGTTTATGCCAAAGGATACTGTGATTGATCTGTTATTTATTGACAAGCATCGTCTAGCAGAAATCCAAAAGCAAGAGAGAGACGAAAGAGCTAGGGGACATGCTGAAATTTTTAGGAGATATTTCCCTAAGCGTAGCAGTGCTGAACCCTTACGAGGGAGTGGATGTAGTGGTCTTGGGGCCACAAGCAGTAAGTTAGGAGAAGGTGGAAGCCTTTGTGCTCCCCTTCCTGCCATAAGCCAGTCTACATCAAGTGCGGGAGGTGCAACCTCACCATCCCCTATTCCTAGTGCAAATCCAGTTTTTGTTATGGTGCAACCTATTGCAATTCCAGCAGGAACGACGGATTTGCCGGCTCTAGGTTACCCGCTACCCATTTTTAATGGGCTAGTTGAGGAAGATGCGAAACTCCACATTAGGGAGTTTCAAAAGCTGATGTTTAACTGTCGCATCGGAGAAGAAGGACATTTAATGATGTTCTTCAATATGACTCTCAAAGGAAGAGCTACCATATGGTATCATGGTTTAGAAGCCGGAACCATATTGAATATTGATTCATTTTATGGAGCTTTTCAAAGGGAGTTTGCCCTTGAAAGGGGTGGGCAATATTGGTTGCGTGTACTCAACATGACCCACCAAGAACCACACGAAGATATTCGGGCTTATGCGAAGAAAATAAAAGAGGTTTTCCGTAAGTTTGACACCTCTATTCCTATCCCCGCAGCTGCCCAATTGCAATATTTCCTACATGGTTTGGACTTTAATATCCAATTGTAGTTGAGTAGTATCCCCTTGGGGGATGTAGATACTGCCATTACACGAGCACAAGAGGTGGAATCCCGACTACAAGCAGCCTATGCTTCTCGAGGCAATTCGAATATGGGTTTAGTATTTGGAAACAATGTGGCAATGGCCAATGGCAGTAGTGGCCAAGGGATAGCGATGGCTAACCCTAATGGGAGAGGGAACATGATGCAGAATGTGCCTTTATTACTAGCTCCCCCTAGCATGTCGACGCCTACGAGCAGTCAAATGGCTCCAAATGGTGGAGGCCAAGCGGCCAATGCTAATACCATGCCTGTGGTTCAACAACCAGTGCCTAATCGAATTGTTAGGCCGATGGAACGACATGGTAATGACCAAGGCTATGAGTCGAGCGCTTCCAATATTCTTGGTGAGGTTAAGGACATGATGAAGCATTATACCGACATGATTACGGAGCAATATCGACGAATAGCCGTTGATGTCAACTTCCTTAAAAAACAACAAATTTTGATAGGAAGTAGATACCCAGATGAGGGTGCACCTTCAAGGTTTAGTTGCAAATGGTGTGGTGGGCAGCACTATCCAAGAAATTGCCCAAATGTTAAGTGTGACATTTGTGGAAAATCCAGCCATTTAGCAGCTACTTGCTGGAGTAAGATCAGTTCCCTCCAGTGAGGTAGTCGGCAGCCAGGGCCTGTTAATCATCGTGCTCAAGGAAATGATTCCCAGCGAGAAGATGGGCCTAAACAAATACTTCAACGACCAAAGACTACAATGGAGGAGCTACCAAGTGGTAGTGGGATTAGTTTGATTGAGGCTGTATGCGTTAATGATGCTGAAACCTCTAATTTACGAGCTGTTCTTACAATAGGTCAAAAGGGTAGAGAAACCGACAAGGATAAGCCTGTCGATGGAAACCCTAAACAAGGCGACAAAGGAACTCAAGTTTTGGATCCTGCCATGGAAGGGGGACCTTTGAAGCCCGTAGAAAGTAAAGCCAATATGGAACCACCAAAGAAGAAGGTGAAAGTTAAGAAAGAGGCAATAAAGCCGGTTCAATGACCTAAAGAGCGAATGGTTTGGTGTGAAAAGCGAGCTCTATCGAACTATCATGAATTTGATTTGGCGAGCTCTCTTTGTGAAGTCAATTCGGATGTGAATCTTTTACAGCTTATTAAGCTTTTCCCAGGAGTATGCAAGGAATTTAGAAAGATCCTGCATACCGGGTATATCGTAGAACCTTTGGGTATTGCGCGAGTTGGTGATGACTGGTTCGAGCATGCTGAGAAGCATTGCCCAAGGGTTGCAGCCTATGTCGATGGGATATTAGTAGATTATGATCATCTGTTAACATTATGAGTTCTGAACTGATGGAAAGGTTGGGTCTTGCGGTCCAGAAAGATACCTCCACAATTCTCAGAATGGCAGATGATAGTTTGAGACAGCCGGAAGGCTGCATTACTAAGGTCCATGTAACTGTTGCAAATGTAGAATGCATGTTGGACTTTAGGGTGATTCGTTTTGCAGGGCGTCCAAGTTACCAAGTATTACTTGGACGACCTTGGATCTTGCAAGCGGACTGCCAAGTAGATATACCCGCCGGTCGACTGATATTCGGCAGAGGTGCCTAGCGTGTGGTGGTTGATACTTATCCTGAGTCCCCGCAGAGTGAGAGAGCTCCTCTATCTTCTACAGAATTGGAGACATTAGAAGATTTATCTGCCAGTGAGACATCATTGAGCGATGAGTCCAAAGAGGGATCCACCACGGAAGACATCTATTAGATTACTTTGAACGAGCCGATAGAGGGCCAAGATCGTATACGAGATGCAAATGTTATTGAGCTAGACCTTGGTACGCCTGATGATTCGCGGCCAATCAAATTAGGTTCTATGCTCAACACAACAGAAAGGGAGGACTATGTGGCCTTGATTCAGGAATTCCGTGATATCTTTGCCTGGAGTTATGATGAGCTAAGAGGCATTCCTCCTAGTCTTGCTGTTCATACAATCCCGTTGAAAGAGGGCAGTCGTCCTGTACGACAGAAAGTAAGGCGTATGCCTTTCGAACTGAGGAACGAGCTGTTTGAAGAGTTACAGAAGCTTCGAAAAGCGGGTTTGATTTTTCCTGTGCAACACACGGAATGGTGTTCGCCGGTTGTGATCAGAAAGAAGAAGAATAATCAAATCCGATTATGTGTAGACTTTAGGGAGCTGAATAAGCAGACAGTTAAGGACTACTACCCGTTGCCATTTATTGACCAGATTTTGGATCAATTAGCGGGTAGGGAGATATATTCATTTATGGACTGATTTACAGGATACAACCAAATGGCAATTGCAGAAGAGGACAAGTTGAAAACAACTTTTATCACTGTATTTGGTACTTTTGCGTACCATGTGATGGCCTTTGGTTTACATAATGCGCCTGGTTCATGGCAAGGAATGGCAGATAAGACATTCGGTGACATATCCCCTGAAGAGTTGAAGGTGTTTATTGATGACTTAGGGGCCGCCACCGTGAGAGGAAGGCAATTGATCATTTTAAGAAAATGCTTTGAGCGTTATAGACAATTTTGCATCGCCCTAAACCCACGGAAGTGTGTTTTTGGAGTACCTTATGGGCTATTGTTGGGTCATGTGGTCACTTCGGTTGGAATTGCGACAGACCCCAAGAAGGTCAAAGTTATAGCTGCCATGGGTCCACCACGCACTCCGAAAGAAGTTCATAGCTTTCTGTCTTCGCTTGGTTACTACCGTAGATTCATCAACGCCTTAGCAGAAAGAACGTTGCCACTTACAAATTTATTGTCCTTTAGCTGTTCGTTTGTATGGGGTGACCCTTGTACGGTAGCATTTGAGGATGTGAAACAAGAGCTAGCAAGAGCGCCCATTTTAAAAACACCTAAAAGAGGTGAGGTGTTCTATATATTTTCAGCGGCCACCATGTATAGTATCAGCTACTGTTTAGCCCAAATTTGGGAAGAGAAGTGGTACCATCCGATTGCTTTTGCTAGCCGGAAGCTGGGGGTATCCGAAATCAACTATACCTACATGGAGAAGTTGTGTCTAGCGATGGTCTTTGGGACCGAGAAATTCAGGCATTATATTCTCTATGAGAAAGTCGTGCTTTATACGAAGGCGGAGGGACTTCAATTATTGATGAATAAGCTACAGATGCCTAATCGTCTAGCAAAGTGGTTGATCACTTTGCAAGAATTTGATTATGAAATTCGTAGTAAGCCACCAAGGTTGCAAGGCATCATGGAATGTCTTGTGGACTTTGGGGAGCCGAAAGAATCTGTGGCTGAAGGTAGTGACATGGAGTTGTTATTTAAAATAGATACGGCATCTATTCCCTCCTCGTATGCTGCAATAACGCATTATTTATCGACAGGAGAGGCGGGATCCGAATTATCTAAAGCTAAGAGAAGGAAAATTAAGCAGCAAGCATTAAAGTTTGCCTTGATCGCAGGTACATTATATCGGCAAGGGGTTGATGACATCTATCGCCGATGTGTGATGCCTGACGAGGTGCCATTCATTTTGGAAGAGTGCCATGATTCTGCTTGCGGTGGCCATTTTGCTGGACAGCTCACAGCACAAAAGGCTTTAAGAGCAGGTTATTGGTGGCCTACCATCTTCCAGAATGCGTTTGCGTATGTTAAGAGATGCGATATTTGTCAACGACATGATAGTCGAGAGAATAGGAAACGACCACTTACTCCTATTATGGCGATACTTCCATTTGAGAAGTGAGGTATAGACTTTGTGGGTCCTATTACTCCGTCGTCGACTGCGCAAAAGAGGTACATCATTGTAGCAACTGACTACTTCACAAAGTGGTCAGAAGCACGTGCAACAAGGAAAGATGATGCTAAAGAAACTACTGATTTCCTTTTAGAGCAGATAATATGCCGATTTGGTCCGCCGAAAGAATTAGTGTCAGACCCGGAACCCGTTTCCTGAATAAGTTGATCAAAGGTTTGACAAAGATGTGGCAAATCAAGCATAACAAGACAACCCCATATAACCCGCAAGCCAATGGGCAAGTTGAAAGCACCAACAAGCAGCTTGTGGGCATCCTGTCAAAAATTGTATCGGAAAAGAAACGGGATTGGGATAAAAAGTTATACGTGGCAGTGTGGGCCTATAATACGACCTTCAAACAAGCCAGTGGCCATACCCCATTCAAGTTAGTATATGGGGAGGAGTGTGTCTTGCCTTTAGAGATTGAGCTACCGACTATTCGGTTTGCCATCAATCATTCTTTGAGTGATGAAGACGCACTTTTTGAGCGCTTGACGACATTGGCACATTTAGATGAGCTTAAGCTACAGAGCTTATTGCACCAAGAAGTGGCGAAGCGCCGAATGAAGCAGCTACACGACCTCAAAGCCAAGAAATACACCTTCAAGAAAGGATAGCTGGTTCTGTATTATGACGCACGACGTGAATTATTTCCAGGCAAGCTAGAGCCCAAATGGGACGGGCCCTATAGGATCGTTAGAATAGGAAAGAATAAATCCATAGTTTTGTTAGCTGACCTTGAGGGGATTGAATTTAAAAATAAGGTTAATCTTAATAAGATTAAACCTTATTATTTCTGATTGCACTAATACTATGACTGCCTTGCAGGTCTAGGCGAGATCGATCAAACATCTGCAAGGAAATCGTGATAGAGGTTGATGGGCCGTCTGATCCCTTATTTAGAACACCCATATTTAGAACAGAGGTATCATCAAGGAAAGCTCATTTGGTGGAGCAAAGGATATAAGGTGATTGAGCAAGAAGGAGGGACATTTATTTGGGAGATCAAGGTCTTCTGCCATCACTGCCTACAAATTTTAACGAGCATCCCTGTTGAATTCAATGAGGATGGAGGGATGGAGCCTACAGTCCACCCGTTGAATATGCTGAATTTCAATTATCATACTTACGAGTAGAGTTCCGGATGGCAGGATATGTAAACCCTTTATGGACGTACACCTTGTACTTTGATGGGGCGTCCAGGGGTGCATGCAAAAAAGGAAGTGTAGGAGTTGTCATCTGAGACTCCCGACGACGCATTGTCATGAAGTTAGCTGCTTATCTCGGGGTGAATTTTACCAATAATATGGCAGAATACAATGCCCTGATTATGGGTTTGAATATTGCAAAGTAGGGTAGTATCCGCCAGTTATTGGTGAAAGGGGACTCTCAGTTGGTTTTAATCCCACTCACTGGGACGTACATGGTACGAAACCCCATCCTTTGCATGTACCATCATACTGCCATAGCCCTGCTAGACGAATTTGATAGAGTGTCTTTTCACCTGATTCCACAAAATTGGAATCAGTTTGCCGATTCATTGGCTAATTTTGCGTATGAAGAAGACCTCTTCTTTAATTATGGCCCTTGTCCCGATATATCTATTGATGGTGAGACAGGACCTGGTCATTTGTGGGGTATGCTTTCTGAACATGCACTCTTTGGCAGACGATGGTTGATCTGGGTGATGCAAAGGGTAAGCGAGACTCATCTGCCTTTATTATCTTGGACCCACAGACTGATTAGACGACATGTGATGCGAACACCTCTTGCGATATACGCAGGAGGGATGGGTCATAATTTAATGCACCTAGTTTAGGGCTACGAGCCTTTGTTCCCCTAGGAATAGTATGCTTTGCTGTCTATCATAGTTGTTTCCAGGAGGATGTTATGAGTAGTATTGTTTGATTTCATTAGGCCAAGAGGGACGATTCAGTTTTGTAGTGAAGTGTTTCATTTCATTAGGCCAAGAGGGCCATTTCCCTGTCTAGTGCGGGTGCGTTTAATCGGGTTTTTGTTTTAAGTGTTGTGCTGGACAGGTTTCGTGTTCGCGAATGTTGGTGGAGCCCGGAGGAGCCTTTGCTGCGATGGAAGCTTCTTGTGGCCCATCCAGGTGATATCTCTCCTTTACGAGTACCTTTCTTTCCTGTTATATGTGTATTTGTACTTGTCGAGGGGATATATCTTGTTGGGGACCGGCAACTAAGGCATGAAGTCCCAGGTTTAGGCTAAGTATGTTTGAGGGAGGTCGGAGTAGTCATTGCCTCCTGTAAAGACATTGTCAGGCATCAAAAGACCTGTTTTAGAAGGAAGTTTTAGTGGCCTTGTTTTGCTAGCCTACTAGGCAGCCGTTCTAGGAGTTCTTGTTAGTAGTGAGGCAGTTAGAGAAGCCTGCCAGAAGATAATAATGATGATGCCAAGAAACCCTGAACATCCCAAAAGATGAATATAAATACGAAGGTGTGTAAAAAGGGGTTTTAACCCCTATCAAAGAAAAGGAAAGAAATGGAAATGTATAGGCAGTTGATCATCGCCTTGCGAGGGCCTGGTAGGTTCCTGGGGGCGAATCAGACCCAGGGCCGATACCTTGTCTTCCTAGGGGTGGCTTCACTGAAAAAACCAACGAATGATGACAAAACAAGGAAGGTTGGAGCGAAAATAAAAGTGAGCGTTAGAAAAAGATTAAGTGTCGCCTTGCGAGGGCTTGGTAGGTTCTTGGGTGCCGAGACAGGTCCTGAGGCCGATGCCCTGTTCTCCTTGGGTCACTACACTCAGCTCCCTCCTTTTTACATGCCCAAGTATGTCAATAAAATAAAAACCCTAAAAGAAGAACTGTACTGAAAGAAATTACTCCTTGATCAGGCTATAGGAGTCCTCGCCTTATAGGAGCTCCTAGGTGTGTTGTCCTTAGTTGGTAAGTAGTTCAGACTACCATTTAGGGCAACCTCTTTGATAGGTTTTTTAGTTTGGCTGTGTTGGAACAGTTGGTTAGTGACTCGCTTCGGATCTTCTGTTAGATAATGCTAGGCCTACTCCTTGTGGATGTCATGCCTTGGTTCTGTCCAGGGGTAGGGGGAGCATTGTGCTAAGTTTTATATATATATTTGTTTTGTATCAGTTTGATGCTTCTTTGGTTGTTTATGTGTAGATATGTTCGTGGATTCGACGGGCTGAGTCGCCCTATCCCGTGGTCGCCAATGAGAGTAGAATTTTGGTGCTAGGAATTGCTTCAAAATAGCTAAAAATTATGAATATCAAGGGAAAAATATTCACCGTCAAAGGCGGCGGCTCGATCTAGGACGATTTTAAGCGTCAAGCAGTCGACGGGCGCCCAAGTGACACGTCTGGATTTTTAGTAATTTTTCTATCGGTTGGGACGGGATACGGGAGCTCCAGGCCTGTCCGGGATGCCGAGACGGACGCCCAGAATTTTATAGCACGACAATCGAAGCCTGGACGAGGAAGATAGCCAAAAACCGGTCGGGACGCCCAAGAGAGTGGCCAAATTGGAGAAGTGAAGAGGCATGATTAGTGGGGGGGGTGCCCTTTGGCTCCCCACCCCCCAATTTTTTCGTGGCGCCCAAGGAAGTGCAATGATCAGATCTGCGCGAAAAAAACGGCGCCCCCCCCCCCCCCCCCCAAATCGATGTTGAGGCTTCAAAGTAAGCCATGGATTCAATCATAGCAGGCAACTAGATTCGATCTTCGCTCCGGATCGCTCCAATTCACGCGAGGAATGGCAACCTCTAGAGGGAGAGAGAAAATCAGTCTTTCTCTCTCCTCCCTCTCTCTCCTCTAAGAGGGAGTTCATGTGGGAAGAAGAAGGAAGAAGAAAGAATGGTGGAGGCTTGTCCGGCATGGATCGGATTGCTCCACGGATTGGAAATGGTGATTTGTGATCGTCATGAGCATGAAGTGCTGCTGATTTTCAGATTTGCAACCATGGACACGAAACCCGAAACACGCAAATAAGCGGTAATTCAATTTTTTCAAAGGAAATTTGAGATTTTATGGCTTTTGATTGATAAAATGTTGTTCATGTGGGCAAAAAATTGTTTATGTTGCTGTTTCCCATGAGTACTTACTGATCATAATCAGAAAATCAGAAAAATATGCATCTTGTGGCTCAAAATAATACACTAAAACACGTAAAATATGGCAAATCAAGGAAAAATGACGTTTTTGGGCATAAAAATGGGAAAATGAATAGGAACACCAACTAAATTTTCATTTTTGCTGCAAGAAGGAACTAAGGGCCATAGCCCATAACCTATTTTGAATTTTTAGTAGTTAAATAATGCAGAAAATAAGGAAAAATACAAGGAAAATAGAGGAAAATCACTAAAAATAGGGGAAAAATGCATTTTGGGTGCGGAAAATTAATGAAAATTAAGAACAATGTTTGTGAATGGTTGTGGGGACTGAAGCATGAGGATTTGCCTCAGTTCAACCCCACCTTCTTGTTCTAGTGTGTTTTTCCTGCTTTTTACACATAAAATGATGGCAAAATGCCTTATAAATCTATGCAACGATGCAATATTTAAACGGGGAAGGGTAGGGAAGTTGAAATATGTCTAAATGCCGTGTGAGATGATGGAAAAGTTGCTTATTTCTATGCATAGCATTTAGGACGGATAATGATTAAAATTAAGAGCTTAGTAGCACGAGGATCACCTCGGTGCTAGGCCCATGCAACAAAGCACGAACGGTAGTTGGAAATCATTAAAAGAATGTTTTGCACTTGTGCATGATACTGTTTTGCTAAATGTTTGAGCACTTAGCCTCCACAATATGCATAAATCATGGAAATATTTGAAGGTATCAGAAATCCTGGATGCACAACAATTGTTTTCATTAGGATCTTGACCCACGTTGAGTGAGAGACAGGACATCCTAAGCCATAGGCTAGTCGTGGGGTCTAAGGGAAAGAGAAGTAAGGACAATGGTACATTCCTATATACGATTAAATGGTACCTCGAGTGGATTTTGTGCAACATGTTTATATGTTGAGCGACGCATCGAGGGGCCAATCCCCAAGGTGTAGGAGAGCCGCAGAGGAGTGGCAGCACTCAGCCGTTGGAGGACCCCCTATGTCTGGGCTTCGTGCCATTAGGCAATGTGTAGGGGACTCCCTCTGAGGAGTAATATTGGGTTAGGATCAGTTGGACTACCACGTATTACAAACACAATGTTTAGGAAGGCAGAGAGTTTGATAGACGCTCTTGGCCGCGAGGCCGTGGGATTGTTGAGCGCATGAGATAGAGGCTCGGCTAGTGCATGAGCCAGTGTCGGCCGGTTTTTAGGTCCATCATCTGTTCATCTTCATCTCTCTCTCCAAGCTTTCATGGCTTCTTCCTCTCTCTTTCTGTCTTTCTCTCTCCTTTTCTAGTATTTCTCTCTCCTCATCACTCTCTTTCTCTCTATTCTTGCAATCTTTCTCTCTCTTCTACACATACACTCTCTCTCTTTCTTCTTCTCCTCCTATCCTCTTCTTGACATTCTCCTTTCCCTTTGAGAGAGAGAGAGATAGGAGTTTTTTTTTTCACTACGCAAATGCACAATCCTACAGAAGACTCTCAACCCAAGAAAGATCCATTTCTATTTTCCATCGGACCAATTTTATCTAAGAAATAGGGGATCTCTCTCGTAACAAGGAATCTCACTTTTGGGCATGCCATTTTTTCAGTGAATTCTCCAGCATTGAAGCCTGGATGTTACTTAGTTGTACGAGCTTCACTATGAAAGGGTATTCATTTTGATGGCGTGGTTGTGGCTCTGTTTGACTAGATGATCTCTTCTCAAGATGCCTCATGTCGGCTCTTGGCCATGGCTTTGGTGATGGCTATATGGCTGTCCAACCTTGTCGCTATCTAGCCTTGTCGCTTTTTGCTCAAAAAATTCTTGAAAATTTTATTTAGCTTCAGCTTGACAAGTACTTTTAGCTTGGCACAAAAAATTGTATAAAATTTGCACGAAAAGTGGTCAATTTTAGACCCGTGTTTTGATGCATTTTGGGTCATAAGGACATCGTGAGGGATCCGATTTGGATGTTTCTTGTTGGGAACTGATTCTATGACATGTTGGCATCATGGATGGACGCATATGATAGTTTTTGGACACATGTATGATAGTCATATTGTTGGAAGATATTTTTACATGCATTTTGGGCTATTTTTTATGCTTTTTGGTCTCGGATTGGGACCATTGATGTTCCGGATTGGGACATGCTCCTAAATACAATTTGTGGACAGTTTGTATTTCTAGTTTTTTTGAATTTGCAGCGACCATAATGTTTGACATGGCACAGATCACTCAGATTGTGGGAGACAAATTGACCAAAGACAATTATAGTGTTTGGTCTTACAGGATGGAGAATTTTTTTATGGGTAGAGGTCTATGGGACCTCATAACAAGTAATGATGAATGTCCAAAATTTTCTGAATATCCAACTAAAGAGCAAAAGAAACCATACAAGGATTGGACAGGGAAGAATAGGAAGGTTTTGCATTGGATCTCCATATGTAATTCAAAAGCCTTGATTCCTCATATCAAAATGGCAAGTACTTGTAAGGAGGCATGGGAAATATTAGAAAAAATGTATGGAACGTGTAGAGAGGCTCGTAAGATAGAACTCAAGCAAAGATTACATGGTTCATGGAGAGGTAATTGCAGTATATCAGTGACTATGTGGCAGAAATCAAGCAAATTGCAAAAGACCTTGCATCCATTAATGCACATGTTGATGATGATGATTTACTGTCAATGACACTAAATGGAATCGGACCAGCTTTCAAATATTTGGATCTCTCTATTTCACTTAGAGGAGGCTCTATGCCTGAATTTGAGGAGCTTATTGAATTGCTACTTACAAAAGAAATCAAGTTGGGATTGAATGCATCTAGTAGTGGCAAAAATGCAAGTGGAGACAGTGTTTTCTATCACCAAAGAGGTCATGGCAGCTCATCTAGAGATAGAGGCTCTTCAGTTGGTCATGGTAGTTATGGTTCTGCTCATGGAAGAGGTAACTTTGGTCATGATGACTTCATTCATAGAGGTAGGGGGAGATCTTTCCCTAGAGGTAGAGGATGGTCTAGTCCTTCACAAAGAGATGACACTTGTCATTATTGTGGGAAGTTTGGTCATTTTGAGAGGGATTGTTATCATAAACAGAATGCCATGTCTAGGGGTTGTGGAAGGACCCAATATGGCCACTATGCAGGCACTTATGGTGGTACAGGTTATGGACCTAGAGGTGGATTGCCTAGAGGTCACCTATTTGCTATCGAGCATGTGCTTGGGAGCATGACTCACTCTCCTCATGAGAATGATTGGTTTTTGGATTCAGGATCTACAAACCACATAACTCATCATGTTGAATGGTTTGATAGCAAGGAGCAGATATAGAATGAGGAATATGTTGCCACTAGTGATGATACATTACATAAAATTACTCATATTGGTAGTGCGCCACTTGTTACCAAAGATGGGATTGAGAATAAGCTTGGTGATGTACTTTATGTGCCCACGATAACTAAGAACTTAGCATTAGCTGGATCAAGGATTGGAGGTGAGATTCAATAAGTTTGGATGTTTCATTAAGGAGTTCCATAATGGAAGAACTAGCAAGGTGATTGCTCATGCTAGAAAGAAAGGGAGATTATTTGCTTTGGATACAGGTACTCCAGTGATTCAAAACTCTATGTATGTTGAGAAAGGACATGGGGAGATAAGGATGTGGAATTATGGCATAGAAGGATTGGTCATGTCAATTTCCAAAGATTGAAGCAAATGCAATCAAGAAAGATAGTTCCGGGTCTACCACATTTTGGATATGTGAATTTTGATCACGTATGTGAGGCTTGTCAATTTGGCAAGCAATCCAGATTACCATTTCAAAAGAGACGGAGAATAAGCAGCTATCCTTTGGAAATGGTACACTCAGATATTTGGGGCCCATGTCAAAATTTTTCCATGAGCAAAAAATGTAGATTCTATATCATCTTCATTAATGATTTTAGCATAATTACTTGGGTGTACTTTATGCAATATAAAAGTGAAGCACTTGAAAAGTTTTTGGAATTTGAATCTATGGCTGAAAAGTAGTTTGGATGCTACGTAAAATGTTAAAGGTCAGATAATGGGGGAGAGTACATGTCATATGAGTTTTGTGACTTCTTGAGAGATCATGGTATCAAAAGGCAATTGACATGCAGGTAGACACCTCAGCAAAATGGTGTGGCTAAAAGGAAGAATTGGATTATTGCAAAGGTTGAAAGGGCAATGATGAACCAAATGAGCATGCCATTGTCATATTGGGGAAAATTAGTACATACTACAATTCACATTATGAATAGAACACCTACAGTCTTGACTCATAATATGTCACCATATGAGAAAATATATAGCAGGACACCCACTGTTTCATACTTTAGAGTCTTTGGATGTGTTTGTTATGTTCATGTTCTAGATGATTTGAGAAAGAAGAAGGAATGAAAGGCTCTAAAATGTATTTTCCTTGGGTATCCTGATGAGAAGAAGGGATACAAATGCTATGATCCAGTGAGTAAGGAAGTATACATAAGCAAGGATGTCAGATTCAATGAATATGAATCATGGTACAAGCCCAAAGTTGCAATGGATGTTGATTCCTATGAAAGCAGTGATGATGATGGCTATGGAAGCAAAATTTCAGCAAACAACAAGGCTGAAAACCAGCACCATGTGGAAGATGCTTCAGGACCTCAAGAGAATGTGGAAAGCAGTGGCAGCTATAGTCCATGGAGTGGTAGATTGAGAAGTGCACAAAGGAGTACAGAAGTTGCAAAAGGAAAGAGACCTATGGCTGAAAGTTTAAAAAATGAATCTATAGATGATGAGTATGGCATTCCAAGGGATCCTCTACCAATAGGAAGACTACATAGTGGTTCTCAGCCACCTATTGGGAGATTTCCACCTCAATTTTGGGGTTCCATACATGGTACTCATGATCAGCCTATTTTGGGACAGCAACCATTCCATGAAAGAGAGCTAAAGGACAAGATTGTTCTAGCCAAATTTAATGGTCAGTCATCTTCACCATCTGATCTAGAGGAGTGGACCTCTAAGATGGATTCCTACTTTGACATATTCCCTAAAACTGATGACATGAAGATTCATTTTTCTTCCTTGCATTTGGAGGGATTTTCCCATACTTGGTGGAGGTATATTAAAAAAGAAAACATACTTGTAGAGAATTGGGAAGCTTCCAAGGCACTTGTGGCTGAAGTATTTGTCTCCCCTCTTGAAAAAGAGAAATTGACACGGAGATGGTTTGATTTGGAAGAAAGAGGCCTAAGTGTACAAGAGTACACTAACCAATTTCTCAACCTAACCATGTATGTAGAAAGCATCAGTGATGAGGCTAAGCTCCACAAGTACATGTATGGTTTAGAGCTATCTTTATCAGCTGATGTCATAGCACAAAACCCTACTTCCCTCTTTAAGGCTATTGAGCTTGCGGAGCGCTATGGAAGAAAATATAGAAGAGAATCTTCATTTCATCTTGGTTTTGGACAGCCAAGGACTGTTTTCAAACATGGGCAAGTTTGTAACACTTATGGCAGCAATCATGTGCCAACTGGGAGCTTACGGGTACCAATTTATGCACCATTCAATGCTTCTAGACCTCAAAGTAATTTCAAGACAACAAACAGTCCTAGAGTTGACTTCAAACAAGGGGACAGCAAGCCTAAATCCATTTCAGCCAACATGAATCCTAAGTCTATTCCTATGGATCTTTACAAAGAAAGAAAGGAGAAAGGCTAATGTTCCAAGTGTGGAGAAAAATATACACCTGATCATGCCTGAAAGTGTGTATACAAAAAAGTCAAACCCAAGCTTCAAAGTATGTTAGCCTTTGAGGATTTTGAAGATGAGATGGATGAAGCTAATGCAATTGCACTTAATGCTGAAAATGAAGATCTTGAGGAAGAAGTTGGGCAAGAGTATTTCTATGATTTAGCCGACTCTTTTCCTTTTGATCCAGGTGGAAGTGTTCCTTTTGATCCAAGTGAGACTTGTCATGAGCCATTTTCTACTAGAATTGTTCTATTTCCATGGATGCTTGGACATGATCTAAGAGCCCTAATACAATTTGTATGAAGAAGGGAAACATTTATGGAAAGCCATTGTTCATTCTGATAGATAGTGGCAGTACTCATAGTTTTGTGAATAAGTCCATCATGGACAAGCTGAATTGTATTCCCACAAATTTACAGCAGCCCATTAGAGTTCAAGTGGCCCATGGTGAAGAGGAAATCAACACTCAGATATGCCCACAGGTTTCTTTATAGTTGGCTGAAAATTTTGAAGCAAAAGTAAACCTGATCACTTTGAAAATGCGACCTATAGACATTGTACTTGGTTGTGATTGGTTGATGACATTAGGCAGGATACTATGGATTTCTCACAGTTGTATATGGAGTTTATCTTCAATGGACAGCTTATCCATTTACATGGAATTCCTAGTAGATCAGATTTTTAGCTTATTACCATTCAACAACTCAAAAGGGAGTACAAGAGGCGCTCACAAATATTTGTTTTGCATTTGAATAAAGAGATCAGCCCAATAGTTTAGCAAACCATCTAGCCTTGACAGCTCTTCTTGAGGAGTATAGGGATTTGTTTGAGGTACCTACTTCATTGCCTCTCAAGAGAGCAGTAGATCACCCCATTGATTTGGAGCCCAACTCAAAGACAATCAATAAGCCACCTTACAAATTATCAAAGTGTGAACGAGAGGAAGTAGCCAAGAAAATCAAGGAACTTCTTGAGATGGGATTCATTGAACCAAGTTCTTCACCTTAAGCATCTCCAGTTCTGTTAGTCAAAAAGAAAGATGGATCTTTCAGAATGTGCATTGACTACAGGGATGTTAATAAGATCACAGTGAAGAACAAGTATCCGATACCCAGGATTGATGATTTGCTTGATGAGCTCAAGGGGGCTCGATTCTTTACGAAGATTGATTTGAGGTTAGAGTATCATCAAATTCGCATGCGAGAGGATGACGAAGTCACCCTCCAGGACTAATCGGGGGCTCTATCATTTCTTAGTGATGCCATTTGGGCTTACAAATGATCCAGCTACCTTCCAAAGCCTGAGGAATAAGATTTTACAGCCTTTTCCTTTCAGTTTTTCCTAGTGTTCTTTGATGACATTCTGATCCATAGTAAGACTTTACATGATCACTTGGCACATATGAGGAGGGTTTTTGATGTATTGAGGCATCACAAGATTTTTTCTAAGGAGAAGAAGTGTTATTTCATGTAGATTGAAGTGGAATACTTGGGACATAATGTCAATGAAAAAGGAATACAGAGCTGATCCCAAGAAGGTGCAATGTATAAAAGATTGGCCAACACCTACTACTACTACTTCTCTTAGAGGATTCCTTGGTTTATCTTCATTCTATCGCCGATTCATCAAGCATTATGCAGCCATTGCAGCTCCTTTGGCTGAGAGGTTGAAGAAGGATGCTTTCTTTTAGGATGCTCTTGTAGATAGTAGCTTCAACTAGTTAAAGGGACTCCTTACCTCTGCTCCTATCTTAATATGCCCGGACTTTTCCAAAGAATTTACCATACAGTGTGATGCTAGTGACCGTGGCATTGGGGATGTTTTGTTATAAGAGCATGGAGTAATTTCCTTTGAGAGCCATAGGCTTACAGATAAAGAAATGGCCATGAATGTTTATGACGATGAGATGTTGGCTATCTTGCATGCAATTAAGAAGTGGCACCATTACTTGTATGGTAGCCGATTCAGAGTACACAATGATCACAGGGTTCTTAAGCATTTTCTTACTCAGTCTAATCTTATTCCTAAGCAGCGTTGGTGGATCGCTACACTATAGAATTATGATTTTGACATCACTCATACGAGGGGAAAAGACAATATAGTGGCCGATTCTCTTTCTCGTATGTGGGCTTGCAAAGTTTCAGCTATGATAGAATTGCATAATGATTGGATTGAAGAATTACAGGAGGCTTATCTTTTGGATGAAGAATTCAGCCATATTTTTTAGAAATTACAGCAAGGTCTTATGGAAGAAAACTTGCATTATCAGTTCAAAAATGGCCTTATTTGGTTGAAAGGAAAGATTATTATTCCTCTACCTCTTCTTTTACATGGAATATTATGGAGAAACTACATTCTTCGCCTTTAGCTGGACATTTAGGAGTTTTCAAGACCTATGATAAGATCAACAAAAGTTTCTATTGGGAAGGACTGTGGAAAGATGTCAAGGACTTTTTCATGAAGTATATGCCTCGTCAACAGAATAAGGACAGCACCAATAAGCCAGGAGGTTTGTTATAGACACTACCTATTCCTATAGGTAAATAGATTCATATTACTATGGATTTCATTACTAGCTTGCCTACTACCAAGAAGGGATGGAATAGTATATATGTGGTGGTAGATAGACTCACCAAGGCAGCCCATTTTATTCCAACCAAGATTCAGTTTACTGCCTCTTAAGTGGCCAGTCACTTTATGGAGCAGATTTTAAGACTACATGGATTACCACAGGTGATTGTTCATGATAGAGACTCAAAGTTTATGAGTAACTTTTGGCAAGCGATGGTTGGAGACTTATCTTCGCCATTTCTGTTATGATGTTCAAACTTCATGGGATTCTTGGTTACACTTGGCTGAGTTTGCTTATAACAATTCTACCCACACTAGTACTAGCATTTTTCCCTTCGAGGCTTTGTATGGTTACAAGGTGCCCTTACCCACAGTCATCTTTAATGAAAGGATTAATCCTCATGGGAAGGAAGAGTTAGAAAGAATGCAGACCCTTCTTCAAGAATGCAAGATGAATCTTAGGAAAGCTCAAGAACAAATGAAGATGTATGCTGATGAGAAGAGGCGGCCTTTAGAGTTCCAAGAAGGAGAGTTGGTCTTACTGAAGGTGCCCAAGTCTAGGTACTCTACATTAAAAGATGGATCTAGTAATAAGCTTGCTCATAAGTTTTATGGCCCTTACCATATCCTTAAGCGTATTGGAGACTTGGCATACAAATTAGAGCTTCCCTCTTCCACAAAGATTCACAATGTCTTCCACGTTAGTCAGCTCAAGCTCTTTTATGGTGATCCAGTGGATATAGTTGATGAGCTGCCACCTATTGATAAAGAAGGTCTTGTTCAGTACATCCTAGAGGCTGTTATAGGTCTGCATGAGAAGAAGCTTCGATCTCATTCTATCGTGGAATATTTGATCAAATGGAGAGGTTTACCACCTGAGGAAGCTTCTTGGAGGCCTGATTCTATATTGGATGAGTTTCCTTTCTTACGGGATACATTGGTGGCTGAAACCTATTGATTATGGAGCTAGTGATGATGTAGACTGGATCAGGACAGCACGTTGTTTTAGAACAGTTTTTATCGTGCCTAATTTTCATAATTAATCTATCTACATGGGCTTAAAGTACTCTTCAAGATCTATGTTTTGATATATGGCGCACCTCATTTAGACACCTACTAGAAGTTTTTGCAGATTTGGTCCAGCAGGGTCTATTTACACATCAAGTTGTCTACTTTATTTTGAGATTATCTGTTGAAGATTTTATGGGTCCATATACTTTTGAAATATTCAAGATCATGTACATAGCTGAGGCCTACTCTTGTTCTTCAATTTTAGTCCATATGGTTGGTCATACTTCATTCATTTTTCCATTTGTAAAGCGGTAAAAACAGAGTAGTACTCTATTCTATCCATCCTTTTCTAGTCTTTCAGGATTGTTTTTTAGGACAAAAACTTTTGGGAAGGGATGGATTGTAAGAAGCTGAGAATAAGGACTTAGTGTAAAATAATATTGATATTATGCCATGCCACACTGACATTGGTATAAAAGGAGAGGACATGTAAATTTTCACATCTTTTTGACACATTAATACAATTACTGTCCTTCTCTCCCATCTTGCTCACAGCTTCCATGGCTTCTCTCTCTTTCCTGTCTTTCTCTCTCCAAATCTAGTCTTTCTCTCTCCTTGTCACTCTTCTTCTCTCTCTTCCTGTAGTCTTTCTCTCTCTTTTGCAGTCTTCTCTCTCCTCTTTCTCTCTCCCTAGTTCACTCTCTGACACTTTATCTCTTCAAACCATTCAACATGACTGGTCATATGATTAGATGCACCTGAATCGACATACCATACATCATCATGTGTCCCCTTTCCTAGAACTGCATTCATCATATGCTACATAACAAACGAATGCTCATTTTTGTCTTCATTTTTTCATGAAGACAATGCTTAATTTCCTTGCTGCAATTTACCACTACAAATATCATCCTTCTTAGCATAGCAATGAACTGCAATATGACTTGTCTTACCACAACAATCGCAAACAATAGCAGAATTTCCAAAACCTCTATTCTACCATCCACCTCTTTCTTTAGAGCTCCCCCTACCTCTAAAGCTTCATCGGCCTCTTGAACCTGCATTTCACCAAATTGTTGATTGAACCTATTTTGCTGGTTATCGCCAGCACGTCACATATCAAGTCCTCTTGAAGAGGATCTATCACGTCCCCTTCTTGAACTTGAGCAAAATGCTTGGACTTGTTTACTATTTTTTTTCATAGGAGTCACCCTGCATATTGATCTCTTTGGTAATCATGAGAGAGATTAGCTTATCAAGCATTGCATCAATCACTGCTAAAGCATCTGCAATGCTTCTCACCTTCAAAACATACTCATTGATAGACATTTTTCCTTTCTTCAAGGTATTCAACTATTGCTTGAGTTGAATCCTCCATGCCTTTGTATGTTAGATATGATCAATGCTCCACCCTCATTGGGTGCCACCAATGATCCATGGTGCTCAAAGTTGTAAGGCCCCCATTATGAGGAGAAGCCAAATGTGAGCCCGGACATTGGTTGAGTCCTGACTTGTATATCAAATGAGGTCTATGTGACCGGATGGAAAAAAGGTGACCGTTGTGGGTCTAATCTTTGGGTTAGATGGAGTGGTTAAGCTGGTAGCAACTCGAGGCACATTGCATCGAGTTGCGAGGTAAGGGAGTTAAAAGGGGCCCCTATTTTGGGATCCGGGGGCAGCGCCCCTGGCCCAATGGTAAAGGGAATATTCCTTGGCCGACTAGTGGAGGCTCATATGGTAGATCGGTCAGGCCAACCTAACGGTCTTCGCAGGCTATAAACGCTAAACCCCTTCACAGCCATCCATCATTCATCTTTCACCCAGTCAGAGTTGTTGTTTCAGCTAGCCTTAAACTCTTCACCTATCTTCTATCTAGATCGCCATCTAAGCTTCACACAGTGGAAGCACACGGGTGGACAGGGCCATCTTTGTATCAGTTTTTTGGAGCTAAAGAATTTACTGATTCTCCTCTTATTTGTTGTGTACTCTCTATCTCTTTCTCAGATTCTGTTCATTGCGCCGTGTAATTTTTTACATTGTATTTACTGAAAACATATTCTCAAAATTTGTCAAAGTTGCATGTGAAGTTTCTGCATTCTTGATATGTCCTAACATTATATTATCAATGACTGTCGATAGCTAGTACACCACCTTTTTGTCTTTGGCATTCCATTCTTTCCATGCTTTTGCAGTGTCAGGTCCCTAGGGCAATCGGAAGTGGTCGCATCTTTTGTTTCTCTTTAAGCATTCATCTGCGTAGATCGAGCATGAGTTGATCGGGTAACATTGAGTTGCACAGGCATATCCTTGGACCGAGAGCTACGACTAGTGTCATGTCCCCCCTCTTGGATATTTAGAAGCTTTGATGGAGATAGAGATTAGGAGTGAGCAGCCACCATTGACGACCACTGTTGTGCTTCCTATGTCCGTTTGGAAAAAGAGGATGTAGGAGATCTAGGACTCTTAGGTGGACTTGGCACTGACTGAATGATTTGCTCGAGGCTATTAGACGATTGTGCCATTTTCTTTGTTGAGCGATCATCCTTGCCATGAGCAATGTTGTGCCTATGATGCCTGTTATCCTCTTGGGAAATCAAAGGCTCTTTGGGCACTAATGGCTAACACAGAACTTCCATGAAGGGTAGTTGTTCTTGTCGAGCTTCTCAATAATGGGATTTCCACTGTTCTCTGCAATTATCACAAAAAAGATACAACACAGAAAGCTAGTTTTCTGCAGCCTTTCACAACTAGTGCACAACAATACACCAAACAACATTTTTCATTGATTGCTCAATAGTACATGTAATCTGCAACCTATTTGCAAATGAACCTTACGTTTGCTTCCTGTCAAACACCTAAAAATTTACAGATTCAAAATCTATAACATGTGCACCCACTTTCGATCAATACAACCGAAATCACAGTGTACCCTGAAACTACTGTCCGCAACCTTGCCGCTATAAAACCGGGCTTGAAACGGCCTCGGATGCCAAAACAAACTGTAGGAATGCCCTAAAGGGCTCATCTGTAGAATATAGAGTGGTTTGCTTGCACACCAAATCTCACAGCAATCTATGATTTTCACTCCACCCTACTTTTGGTGCCTCCACAGGCACTATCCAAGAGAGAGAGTGAAAGAATGGGAGTGCATCTTACCCATTGCTTACTTGTTCAAACCTTGCTTCTTCTCCTTCACTTTAGCCTTCAAAATTAGCCTCTCTCAGTGGTACAACTCTGATACCATTTCAAGAATCGTGTGGTGGAGGGACTTGCTTGAGCTGCTATGCCAAACACACACTATATACACAAGAGGCAGCTCACTCAAGAACTTAAGAAGAGAGATGGAGGCCAAAATGTTTTCTTGTTGATTTCTTCTTCTTTTTCCACACACTATACAATGTACACAAAGTATAGATAAGATACAACATAAAGGAAAGTTTATTTCACCTACCAATCGACTGGCGCTATATCTTTGCCAGTTGTAGGTAGGTGTAATAAACTAAATATAATAAGTGATAAGTTAGTGGCCATGTGAGTATCATAATGACCACCAATATGCTAAGTGTAGACGTGCGGACACATCTAGCCAGGCGGTCCATCATCAATGTCCGCACATGTTGAGCTTGCCATCTCAACACGGGCGTGTGGGAGAAGCCATTGGGGCTCACAGGAGAGGTAGCATGTGCCTTCCTCTTCGAACTTGGCTTCACCCCTACCTCTCTTCTATAGCTATAAAGTTTTCCACAGATCATTGAGTGGCAGATTTTAGAACAAACTTGTCTGCCTTAGAATGGCACAAGGCCACACGAAGGGAGGGCGTATCATCAAAGTTGAGCTTACATATGCTATTGCTATTATGCGCCACAAGGAACTTTAGACACCTATCCATGTAGCAAAAAAAGAGAAATTTTCTAGATACTTATCAAATTATCTAGAAAAAGTCTCAACTAGTAAAGTAAAATACTTTACAAGTTAGTGATATAGCAAAATATTCCTATATAGGAATTTCAATTTTTTATAGTTATCGATGTAGTAAAATTTTCCTATATAAACAAACTAGTTGGAACTAATGATATAGTATTTTTTATATATAAGAAAACTACTTGGAATCATGTAGATAGTTTTAAGAATTCCTATTATGGTAAAAAATACAAATTTAAATAATAGAAAAAATTAAAAGATGTTATCTTCATTAATAAAGAGGTCAATTCAAGATAGATATATCTTCAATACTTAAAGATTTATTGTGATTTATTATGACATGAACTTTCTCTTTCTATAGAGTAACCAATCCACAAGAGACTTTCTCATGGCTAGTAATGTTTGCTCATTGCATCCTCCTAAAAAAAGTAGGATCTCTCTCAATAACACCATATGTACATTTTAATGATGCATACAACTCATCAATGGATTGGATGTCTAAATATTTGAGAAGGATGGTTTCTTGGTCTTCCTCTTCAAAGGCATTAACAATGTGCATTTTAGAAATATAGCATAGATTAGTGTGCTACTACATCATAAGTTAATTAGCTACTCTATAATCTTAATATTTAATAACATTGAGTTACCGATGAAGTTCTTGATGGAAATTCTATATTAGAAAGATCCACACTTTTTATGGCTGAACATGGTCAAGAGCCTATAGTATAGAAAATAAAATAAAGGTAACAAAATTAAATTATGCCACATTTAGTAAAAACAAATGCAAAGAAGTACCTTATATAGTTTCTTATTTTTTCCCTTACTCAGCTCCTTTTGTTGTTGCTTGCTTTGCTACATTTTCTTGCTCATCTTATCACAAGAAGATTGTAATTAGATACAAGTTATTAATTGCATGTATTAAAATAAAATATCAAGAGATGGCTAAGCATACCTTTTGTATACGAAGACTTTTCTGTGCAACTTCAACCTCCTCGGGATCTTGAATTAGGTCTTGAGGAAGAGAGTGTTCACTACTACATGAACCCTATAATACAATAAAAGTAAAACTCAAAAATAGAATATCTTTTAATTTAAAAGTATACAAAAATCAAGAACATATGTATATATTCCTCATACAGATGGAATTCCTTGTAGTAGCTCCATAAAACCATGATCTGAGTTTCAATAGTCCTGAAACATAGGTTAAGTGTTAGAGACAATCAAATGGAAAAAGGCTATAAACCAAGTTATACTAACCATTTCATGATCTTTTTTATATTTGTCGGGAGTAGAAATTGAAACTACAGGCAGACCGTCATTGTGTGATTCCAACTAGTACAAGCAAGAAAATTGAAGTCAATATCAAAAACTAAAAATTTCAATTACCAAAATATTTAAATGAGTGAATGGTGTACATGCATGTGTTGTACTATTCTCAGAAAAGATACATTGATCTTCCACCGTAAGCTGTGGATAATACACCTTGTTACTTGTATCCTAAAATTTTGAAGAAAATATAATGAAATGTAAATATAACTAAGAAACTTAAAGATAAAAGATTATAATAAAAACAAAGATAATAAAAATTATACAATAGAAAAAGTATCACTTGAGATGAAAAATGCAAATCTTACCAGTTTTTGTTGCATATCTACTTGCTCAAAGCTACGATTCTCCTATTAAAAAAACATAGTTGTGCCAATTAGTACCAGTTTCATATGTATATAATCTATGCTGAGAAAAAATTGATAAATAAATATGCTTACCAAATATATATCCACCAAACATGATCTTTTCCTCTTGAGTTTCTTTCTAAGATTTTGAGCAACATAAAGATAGTACAGATATACATCCTCCTTTTTCCAAAGGTAGGTAGCACCAGGAAACTCAAGGGGTAAAATTTGATCATAGTTTTTCTCTATCATCTCTAAAATTCTATGTTTGTCATATTCATTATTATGAAACTGCAAATCCTTGCCAATCTCATGGCTCTTGACCCAATTGTATACTTTACTATAATTAGCACAATACCTAACATTTTGTGTATCTCGATAGTATTTCAATAAAAATGGTTTTCCAAAGTCATCTTGGTCTTCTCGACTAATCCTTTTAGGCAGTTTAAAAATCTAGTCATATGTAGGAGTCTTCATTAGAGACACATCCCCTATTTGTGTACTCTTGATTTGCTTTTGAGGTGATAACTAGACTCTTTTACTTTATATTGAAATTGGTTTACTCATGCTCACTATTTGTTCAGAACTATCATTCTTTGATTTCAGTTCCTCGATTGTTTTTTACAGAGTGATGATAGATTGCACCATTCAATCTAGAATTTGTTGACTTGGGGAGGCCATAAGATAAGTTGAAATTAAATTTTAAAAAAATGTTAATATTCAACCAATAAAAAATCATTCAATCATATAAAAAGGATACAAAAATGATCACACACTCTTTTTCCCTCTCTCTCTAAATTATTTTTTTAAATTCAATGGGCTTTTAAGTTTTAAAGAAAAACACCATATAGCAATCTCCGAGAAGTTACTATATGTATATCCTCTACATCACGTGCGTTCAAGGCCTATTTATAAATATCCTTATCTGTGAATTTTTCCTGAATAAAGCATAACCCTTTTCTATTCAATCTATAAATAACCCATTTATATTACTCCCTTCTGTATGTAAAAAATGTATAAACATGGTATTTTAAAAATATCTTATTTTGAATCCATGTGATGCACACATATATCCATGAGTAACTTACTCGAGATAGCAATACAATATAAAACTTTCAAAACCATGAGTCAAGCTAAAATAAAAAAAGAGAGAAGCTAAAATCAAATTTAAAACTTTATATGCTAGTATTCCTCAAACAAGAGATTATATCCATACGTTAATATCATGATTTCTATCTATCAATCTAAACAATAGCAAATCAAGCCAATCCAAGAGATTATGTTTAGTACTAGAAGTAACTTCTCATAATTTCATACTTTTTGTCCTTTTTTAGCAATGGTCAAATAGATCCATCAACATCCAAATGTTGCTTAAGAGGGGACTTGCCATCATAATGTGGAAAAATGAAAGGAGTTGAATTTTTACATAATCTCCACATTTTAAAATGTTGCTTTCAAAATGGTTTAATAAGTTTGCAAGTATGCTTTCAAGGCCATCAATGCTTTCAAGGCTACCGATCTATGAGAGTTTGGTGTGGGCACACTTCATGTTATCATGCCAATGATAGTTATGGTACTTCTTGTTAAGGACTATGCATTGGAAAAAACTCATCTATTCCTTCCCTTACAATTATTGAGGTGTTTTTAGTGCATTCTAAGGGGAGATGCAAGTGTACATAAGTGATGGATGTGTGGTACATCATTCTTATTGTGGTAAGTACACTATTAGTAACTTTAAACCATTTCTCTTTGCCAAAATTGATCATGCGTACAAACAATATCTCCTAGAAATTATGCCTATTGTTGTAGAATTTTGAGTGGGAAGCAAGTTGCTAAAGGAAGAAGGCCTGATCCTAGCAAGCAAGGATTACCTCGAATCATAGCAATGGTGTGCATGTGCAAAGAAGCCTTGAGATTTCTCATATTTGATGGTGTATTTCTGATATGACATGTACATCAACAATGTCTTAATAGCAATCATTGATATTGGTCCTTAGTTGGATCTCTTTCTCATATCTTTGAACCATGAAAATCTAAAAAATGTATATGAACCATAGTGCAAGGCAACAACTTCATTGAGCATGCTTTCCCCCTTTATATGCCTCTCTTCAAGCTTGTCCTTTCTCACAGAAAGCTTGGTACTGAAGCACTTGATGAGGTCATCTTAGATGACCTTTTTCACAATCTACACTGAGAGTGTGCTCTTTTCTTGGATTTCTCTTTTAATCGATATTCTTTATTTTTCACATCTTCTTTCTTCTTTCTTATATGCTAAGCTTGCCCGCCTTTCTTGTGCTAAGATTGTGTTTAGTGTTATACCTCTACTTTGACATGCTTGCACTTTGTATCTTCAAAATGGTCATTAGAAGTGTAGGTCCAAAGTCTAAAGGTAAGGATTTTGGGCCTCATCTTATAATATTACCTTGTTGCTAACTCACTTTATTGTTGCCAATTTAAATTGGAAGGTTGTAGTGAGAAGGTGTTCCTTCATGTGAATTAGCATGTAGGTTAGTGAACTGACTGGAGGGGGACCAAATTTCATCGATGACCACCTACTCTTGGTTAAAGTGAAAGAGTGCAATTACCTCCTATAATTTTGAGGGGATCAATGACATTCATATGGGTGCTTGATGGTATGTCCAATTGCATAGCGACTTTGATTGTCATGCGACCCCTTGGTGCAAGTGGAAGGGAAATTAGGTTTCAGATGGCCTAGGTGTCATCTTGGAGCATAGGCTCACAAGTTGTTGGCACGCTAGCACACTCGCTCTTATGCTTCAGGCTTCACAATCAACGAATATTTATAAGATCCATCCAAACGAAGCTTGGAATATCTAAAATATGACAGAGGACAATCTCAGAACGTAGTTTTCGAGATAAGGGACCACTCCAATCTGCTAAAAGGATCATAGGACAATTTGGTCTAAAGAAGAAAATCCTACCAAGGACAACCAAGAATCTTGTGACCACAAGTAATAAAGTTCTGTGATGCTTCTACTGCAACGAGTTAGGTCATTTCAAAAGGGAATGTCCAAAGCACCCTAAACATCGATGCTCTGAGCGCCATAACATTGGACATAAATACATCAATTGTCCCAACAGAACTCAAAGAGAAGTTGAGCTTACAAGAAATGAAGTTGTACGAGCTCTAGTGATCTAGAATATACTAGGTGGTTAGGAAACACCTAGAAGATATCCATGAGATGTAACTACAATAAATTTTCACTTGTAATCAAGACTCGGATATATCAAATACAATAGGTTGTTGTTTCAAAAGACCGCAGAACACAATATTAGGAAGTTTGGGAATCTCCCAATTTTCATTTTTTGAATACTAAAAAGGTGGCACACGGATAACATGCCCATAAGTTTCTCAAAACCATATGATGTGACCTATCATTGGAAAGCACTTGAAAAATGGAATCTATTGAGCTATAGAGCGCTCAATTTGGAGTTATAGTGTTCAAGTTATGACAAATCCAAATATTTGACCATGTGTCCCAAATTTATGGGAAATTTTCATATTTCCCAATATGGTATTGCATGGCTATGAGTGATCAGACTACCGCAGTGAAAACATGGTGGGCCTATAACCCACAGGTTTCATGATAGTACCCTCGGTTTCTCTCGAGATGAGGACATCTTGATTTCTCTAAGGGAAGGAGGATGTAATATTTCCACACAATAAAAATTAGTTGGTTAGTTCAAAAGTTAGTTAGTCAATTAATAAATTAGTAAGATTACTAACTAAATACTAACTAAAGTAAAAAACTAACTAACATTAATAATTAAGGATTTTTATTTAATTAGAAATATATGTAAAAAAAATCAAAAGTCCTAAATCCGATATTCTTCTCGGATTGACAAGGACTGTAGCCACCCTTCATGGAAGTTACAATGTGAATGAGAGTTATGAGCTATATTAATCACTAGTATTAATGTGTATAGTTTGGATGGTCCAAAAATATTAGATTTTGGAAAAAACTAGTATATTTTAGATATTATCCTAAAAAGATATGGAGATTTCTAGAGTTGGATGTCATTTAAAAGAAAAGACAAGTGATGTTTTAGTTAGTTTTGGAAATTTTATAAAAAATAAATAAAGAGACGGATTTGCACAATTGCGTGCCGCGATCACAGTGTACAGACAAAAAACAACACTTCAAACATAGAAAAGAAGGAGTGAGCTGAGAGCTTTCAAATCAAGTGTCTTGGGGTTTTACCCCCCATTCGGAGCCAATGAAACCATTAGATTTATGATCTGAGCATTAGATCACTGATTTTTCCAAGACCTCCCTCCACAAAGAGCTTCTCTTTTCAGCCACAAGCCTCTTCTCTAACTCACTATAAATATGAGGCATGGGGAGGCACAAGGGGCATATGGGAGACCTTGAGAGGTTGCAAGAGAGAGGTAGAGAGAAAGATACCCCTCCAAGAGATTGTGAGAGAGAGCTTGAGAGAGAGAGAGAGAGAAGAGTCACCCTGAGAGGCTGCAAGGAAGAGAGTTAGATCAAATTCCTCTATTTTGATTCTCAACATACCCATCCTCTCTTATGCTCTCCCATCTCGAATCTATTCCGCCTTCTTTATCTCTTGAATCTACTTGCGGACGATGGCCTCCAAGCAAAGAATGTTGCATATGGATGGCAATCCCATAACTAGCAATGATTGTTTAGGCAATGTCATCACTGTCAATCCAACTGCGGTTTCGCTTGTAAGTAATGTATTTCCGAATCGATAGATGCTTGTTTTGATTCTCATATGCAATACATTAGGGCCCCATACTATGATGCATGAGTATAAGTCATCAGAAGGGATAAATTTTATCTCACGTATTCAAAAGATCGAGCTTGCAAAGTGCATGTATTAAGGAAAGTTAATTGCACCTAGTTGCATATGGCTTGTTCGTTGATAGAGCAATTACAAGGAGGAATCCATTAAGGGTTATGAGTGGCATAATAATGACAATAAAAATTGTACATCCAAGTGTCAAGTGAATTTTACATAGAATGGCTCTTTGATCCCAAGGGGAAGAGCATATATGCAATGGAAATGTTATCACGACTATTCTTGCATTGTTTGGCAAGAATACAATTGGTTCTTATTGGTTGATCTAACAACAACCTAAATGCTTTTACATTCAATTGGTTGCTATTTTGTTGTTTGGATAATTGTTCCAAGTGCTTGAGATTTCGGAAAAATGCATGGCAAGGGTTTGTAATGACAAGTTGCCATGGGGATAAAGGAATGTTTTCCTAGAAACTGATATTAGGGCAATGCCTTGTTGTGCTTGATTCTTAAAGGATTTAATTAAGGAAGGATATATTGCATGGGTGGATCAGCTCCATGATCGCACCGCGGATTAACCCTAGAGGGCACTGCTCGATTCATGGGCCAAAGGTCGAGTGGTGAAAAGGCCAACCACGTGAATGATGTTTTGCTCCTAGACACCTTCTGGGTCATGTGGAGCTCTCGACACCCCTTGCTAGGTCTAGAATGGAGTTCAAGACCTCCGTGGCCCACAACATCTTGGCATGTTGGGAGATCCTATTCTAGATAAAGGATAGAATTTGTGGTGCCATGTGATTTGGACGAGTTACTTTTGTAGGGCAGAAGGGATACTTTTGTTGGACAGAAGAGATACATAATTTCTCTTGTATGGGCAGGAGACAGATTAACTTGAAGAGTTAAGCAACTTGTTTGAACTTGTTTGTCAATAGATTGCTTGCTCTGTTTTTATGTTTGTGCTATAAGTTATGCAAACGAACCATATTCCCTAAAAGGCGTAATTAATGAAGTTGACTTTAAGTGTCACACATAAATGTGGTAGGACCTAATTAGAAAACTAAAGTTATTGAGGGAAGCAGGTGGGCAGAACCTCCAACGGGTCTGTCCTATTGTCCGGGTGGTCTCAGAGAACTGAGAACTGGGAGCCTTCTCACAAGTTTTTATCGTCATTTGACCTTTAGGTATTATTAGGTTAGAACCTAATTCATGCCATTTTAGGATATTATTAGGGTAAGAGATGCCATACGTGTGGAGACATAGGGCACATCCGTAGGAGATGCCTCAATTGTCAATGCTTCCATTGTAATGAGCTAGGACACCTGATCTAAGTCCAGAAGACATTGAGCCTCCAAGAAAACGCAGCTACACAGGTACAGTCTATGGATATATAGAGGAATCAAATGAAAACGGAGACCTAGAACCAACAACACCTCTTCAGGATGACTAGAAATCCTAGAAATTTTGTCGACATGAAATACATCTTGTATTGGAATAAACTTTACTCTTGTAGCTCTACTGAGTAATATGAGTTGCATCTATTTTGATCCTAGAACTTGTAAATGATTAGAGATACAGTGGCAAGGAATGATAGTTATAAATTGCAATGAGTTTTTATTTAGTCATTCCTTCTCAACTAATATAGATTGGGTCTTACCAGAATGTCAAAGCTTGGAAGTATTCCTTAGCATTACAAGAAAAACCAATTGTCCAAGGAGCTTAGTCTCGAACTAAGAATAGGACAATCTAGGAACGTAGTTTCCGAGATAAAGGATCACTCAAATTTGCTAAAAGGATCCTAGGAAAAATTGATCTCAAGAAGAAAATCCTACCAAGGACAACCAAGAATCTTGTGACCACAAGTGATAAAGTTCTGCCATGTTTCTATTGCAGGGAGTTAGGTCATTTCAAAAGGGAATGTCCAAAGCACCCTAAACACTGATGTTCTGAGTGCCACAACATCAGACATAACTACATCAATTGTCCTAATAGAACTCAAAGAGAGCTTGAGCTTACAAGGAATGAAGTTGTACAAGCTCCAGTGATCTAGAATATACTAGGTGCTTAAGAAACACCTAGAAGATATCCATGAGATGTAACTACAATAAAATTTCCATTGTAATCAAGACTTGGATATATCAAACACAATAGGTTGTTGTTTCAAAATACCACATGCCTATGAGTGATCAGAGTAGCCCAGCGAAAGCATGGTGGGCCTATAACCCATAGGTTTCAAAATAATACCCCCGATTTCTCTCGAGATGAGGATATCTCACTTTCTCTAAGGGGAGGAGGATGTAATATTTCCACACAATAAAATTTAGTTGGTTAGTTCGAAAGTTAGTTAGTCAATTAATAAGTTAGTAAGATTACTAACTAAAGACTAACTAAAGTACAAAACTAACTAACACTAATAATTAAGGATTTTTATTTAATAAGAAATATATGTTTAAAAAATCAAGAGTCGTAAATCTGATATTCTTCTCGGATTGAGACAAGGACCGTAGCCACCCTTCACAGAAGTTACAATGTAAATGAGACTTATGAGCAATATTAATCACTAGTATTAATGTGTATAGTTTGGATGGTCCAAAAATATTAGATTTTGGATAAAACTAGTATATTTTAGATATTATTCTAAAACGATATGGAGATTTCTAGAGTTGGATGTCACTTAAAAGAAAAGAAAAGTGATGTTATAGTGACTTTTGGAGATTTTATAAAAACAAAACATAAAGAGACGAATTTGCAAAATCGCGTGCACCGCAATCGTAGTCTACAGACAGAAAACAATACTTCGAATAGAGAAAAGAAGACGAAGTGAACTAAGAGCTTTCTAACCAAATGTCTTGGAGTTTCACCCCCATTTTGGAGCCAATTGAACTATTAGATTTATGATTTGAGCAATAGATCACGGATTTTTCCAAGATCGCCTCCACAAAGAGCTCCTCTTCTCAGCCACATGCCTCTTCTCTAATTCACTATAAATATGAGGCATGGGGAGGCACAAGGGGCATAGGGGAGACCCTGAGAGGCTGCAAGAGAGAGGTAGAGAGAAGGATACCCCTCCCAGAGATTGTGAGAGAGAGCTTGAAAGAGAGGGAGAGAGAGAGAGAGAGAGAGAGAGAGAGAGAGAGAGAGAGAGAGAGAGAAAGAAAGAAGAGTCACCCTGAGAGGCTGCAAGGAAGAGAGTTAGCTCAATTTTTTCTATTTCGATCCTTGACATACCCATCTTCTCTTATGCTCTACCATCTTGAATCTATTCTGCCTTCTTTATCTCTTAAATCTACTTGCGGACGATGGCCTCCAAGCGAAGAATGTTGCATGCGGATGGCAATCCCACAACCAGCAATGAAGCTTCAGGCAAAGTCATCACTGTCAATCCAACTGCGGTTCCGCTCGTAAGTAATGTATTTCCAAATTGATAGATGCTTGTTTTGATTCTCATATGCGATACATTGGGCCCCATACTATGATGCATGAGTATAGGTCATTGGAGGGAATAAATTTTATCTCACGTATTCAAAAGATCGAGCTTGCAAAGTGCATGTATTAAGGGAAGTTAATTGCACCTTGTTGCATATGGCTTGTTTGTTGATATAGCAATTACAAAGAGGAATCCGTCAAGGGTTATGAGTGGCATAATCATGATATTAAAATTGTGCATATAAGTGTTAAGTAAATTTTACATAGAATGGCTCTTTGATCCCAAGGGGAATAGCATATATGCAATGGAAATGTTATCGCGACTATTCTTGCATTGTTTGGCAAGAATACAATTGGTTTTTGTTGGTTGATCAAACAACATTCTAAATGCTTTTACATTCAAATGGTTGTTAGTTTGTTGTTTAGATGATTGTTCCAAGTGCTTGAGATTTCAAGTAATTGCATGGCAAGGGTTTGTAATGACAAGTTGCCATGGGGATAAAGGACTGTTTTCCTAGAAACTGATATTAGAGTTGAATGCCTTGTTGTGCTTGATTCTTAAAGGATTTAACTAAGGAAGGATATATTGTACGGTTGGATCATCTCCATGATCGCACCACGGATTAACCCGAGAGGGTACTACTCAATTCATGGGCTCAAGGTCGAGTGGTGAAAAGGCAAACTATGTGAATGATGTTTCACTACTAGACAGCTTGTGGGTTAGGTGTAGCTCTGGACACCCCTTGCTAAGTTTAGAATGGAGTTGAAGACCTCCAAGGCCCCCAATGTCTAGGCATGTTGGGAGCTCCTATTCTAGATAAAGGATTGAATTTTTGGTGCCATGTGATTTGGACTAGTTACTTCTACAAGGCAGAAGGGATACTTCTGTTGGATAGAAGGGATACATAATTTCTCTTCTATGGGTAGGAGACAAAGATTAACTTGAAGATAAGTTAAGAAACTTGTTTGAACTTGTTTGTCAATAGATTGCTTGCTCAGTGTTTATGTTTGTGCTATAAGTTATACGAACGAACCATATTCCCTAAAAGGCTTAATTAAAGAAGTTGACTTTAAGTGTCACACATAAATGTTGTAGGACCTTATTAGAAAACCAAAGCTATTGAGGGAAGCGGGTGGGCGGAACCCCCGACGGGTCTCTCCTATGGCTGGGTGGTCCCAGAGAACTTGGAGGCTTCTTACAAGATTTTACCATCATCCGACCTTTAGGTATCGTTAGGTTAGAACCCGATTCATGCTGTTTTAGGGACTAAAATGGGATTATGCCCTATGAGCAAAGAGGTTGAGCAGCACATCTCTCTCATTTCCCATTCTCCTTGAACCAACTGGGGCATGGGTCTGCTTCCACTTGGGTATCTCTGCGTAAAGTAGGATGTCTAGGATCTGGACGCTAGAATGTTGTTAGGAGACCTCGGCCACCGCTATAAGCCCAAATTTCTGGTCGATCCTAGTGGGTTTAGCTGTGAGCGTTTCAGTGCGAGGAAGATTCAGGGAACTCTAGGCGACAAAACTCGGAATATTCCATGGGAGTGCCTGGAAACGATACTTAGATACGTTTCTCGATAGACCACTAAAAGTGTGCCTAGATAGCCGGTGGGCAAGTACCTTACAATTGGTATCAGAGCCAAACTTCGTAATGATGCATGATTGATTAATGTATGGTTCATAGACATATACTAAACACAATAACCTAAATGGTATGGCTTGATTGTTAAGTACGTCCTGCACCCACAAATGCTGACATGTAAGAGAAGAAATTTCTTCTCAAGCAAATGAAGGCACTCGAGTTTGATGGAGAAGAAATAGACATTGCAGCAGAGGCAAAGATATGGATTGAGTCGATGGATGATTATTTCTCTACTTCGGAAACTACTTCTACCAATCCAGCAATGATAGTCAAACTTAAGCTAGTTGGCTAGGCTTGGTTATGGTGGAAGCAATGGTGCAAGGATAAAGGTATTTTTGAAGTCGCTATCACTTGGGCTGAACTGAAAGATACTGTACGTGGATGATACCTTCTGTCAACCTACCAGACTTTGAGGATGAATAAATTTTCCAAGCTCAAGCAGCTGGAATTAACCTTGGAAGCTTACTACTCAAAGTTTGTAACCTAACTAAAATATGCGCCACCTATGGATATCGCACAACAAGTATCCAAGTTTTGCCATGGCCTAAACACTCCTCTCAACCATCATCTTGAAGCAATGCATCCAACAGACTTGCAAGATGCATTACTCTGAGTGAATCCAATCCTCTAAGAACTTAAATTGAGAAATTTTTGCAAAGATGACTCTCGAGATCTGGGTAAGAGATGCCATTCGTGTGGAGAGATAGGGCATATCCATAGGAGATGCCTCTACCATCAATGCTTTCATTGTAATGAGCTAGGATACGTGATCTAAGTCGAGAAGACATTGAGCCTCCAAGAGAAAACAAAGCTACATAGGTACAATCTATGGATATATAGAGGAATCAAATGCAAACGAAGATCTAGAACCCATAACACCTCTTCAAGATGACTAGAAATCCTAGAAATTTTGTCGACATGAAATACATCTTGTATTGGAATAAACTTTACTCTTGTAGCTACTGAGTAATATGAGTTGCATCTATTTTGACCCAAGAACTTGTAAATGATTAGAGATATAGTGCCAAGGAATGGCAGTTATAAATTGCAATAAATTTTTATTTAGTCGTTCCTTCTCAATTAATATAGATTGGGTCTCACCAGAATGTCAAAGCTTGGAAGTATTCCTTAGTATTACAAGCAAAGACAAATTTCCAAGGAGCTCAGTCACAAACTAAGAAGAGGAGAATCTCGAAATGTGGTTTCCGAGATAAAGGACCACTTCAATCTGCTAAAAGGATCCTAGGTGAATTTGGTCTAAAGAAGAAAATCCTACCAAGGACAACCAAGAATCTTGTGACCACAAGTGATAAAGTTCCGCCATGTTTCTATTATAAGGAGTTAGGTCATTTCAAAAGGGATTTTCCAAAGCACCCTAAACACCGATGCTCTGAGTGCCACAACATTGGACATAACTAATTGTCCCAACAGAACTCGAAGAGAACTTAAGCTTAAAAGAAATGAAGTTGTACAAGCGCCAGTGATCCATAATATACCAAGTGCTTAGGAAAAACCTAGAAGATATCCATGAGATGTAACTGTTAGCTATATATAGTCTGTCTATATATAGCACTTTATATAGTCTATCTATATATAGCGCCCCAGGTCCCCTCTATATATTCCTACCATGTGTGCTCAGTTGACACACTTCTAGGGTTCCACTTCTAGTGTCTCATATCTCTCTTCTCTCCTCTCTTCCTTTCATCTCTCATCTTCCTCGCAGTTTCCAACATGGTATCAGAGCGAGGTTCTACAACATCAAAAAGAGCTTTCCAACATTAGTGTTTACGCTGGATACATGTCGTTGGCATCGTCTTCCAATCCCAGCAGCTGCAGTGGCGGAGACGAGGTGAGAGAAATGTTGTCATGTGAGGGGGGTGGCGAGTCTGACAGTGAGGTCTACGCTGAGGATGTTCGCTCTCTCATGGAGCCTCTCTCCAAGGAGTAGCTCATGGACCTTTTTACAAGAAGTAGCCATGGATCATGCCAATATCCTGCAGGAGATCAAAGACCTCGTTGACAAAGGCCCCTCGCACCAAAAATTGTTTGTCCATGGCCTCGGCTGGGAGACCTCCTCCGAGACTCTCAAGGTGGCCTTCGCTCCCTGCCTCCAGTGCACTCTGAGGTAGCTGCAACTAGTGTAGTAGGTTAAGTTCTCACTCTAGTTGCGGTGCTGCATGGCGGCCTCCTCCGGGAAGAGGAATTTAGGAGACGTGGGGAGGCGATAGAGGGTGTTGATGGACCACGGGTCAAAGGCAGTGCCACAATACTCTTGGAAAGGGTTGTAGAGGCGGACGCCGTCATCATCCCTCTGACTGCTGGAGGTGCTGATGCCGCTGATGCCACCTCTGGCATCTGATGAAACCATGGCAATCTCAGGGCAGAGACCCTATGGTGACATCGAAGAATGCCTCATCATCCCCGACAAGAAGATTGGAAAAGGTAAGGGTTATGGCTTTGTCAGTCTTTGTCACCCCCGACAAGAAGACCGGCAAAGGTAAGGACTACGGCTTTGTCACATTTAAGCATAGGGACAGCGCGTACTGCTTACATCCCAAGTTTAGCTGAAGGAATTTTTTGGAGATTTTATCTTTTGCAGTGATGTCGCTTATTCTTATTTTACATGTTGTATATTTAGGAGTGATAAAGCTCTTTTGATGCCTCTGAATAGGCTGTTGTAATTCAGGAGTGATGTATCTCCTTCTTCATTGATGTTGTAATTCATGAGTGATGTAGCTCCTTTGATGCCTATGAATAGACTCTTGTAAGTTTAACTTTGTAATTTTATATTTTGAATATTAATATAACGGTAGGCCTATATAGAGCTGTGGGTTTTTCCCTTGAGCCCCCAAGGGTTTTTTCATCCATAGTAAGGGACCTTTATTTGAGCCGGGGTGTTAGCTATATATAGTCTGTCTATATATAGCACTATATATAGTCTATCTATATATAGTGCCCTAGGTCCCCTCTATATATTCCTATCATGTGTGCTCAGTTGACACACTTCTGGGGTTCCACTTCCGGTGTCTCATATCTCTCTTCTCTCCTCTCTTCCTTTCGTCTCTCGTCTTCCTCGCAGTTTCCAACAGTAACTACAATAAATTTTCTCTTGTAATTAAGACTCGGATATATAAAATACAATAGGTTATTGTTTCAAAAGATCGCATGCCTATGAGTGATCAGAGTAGAGCAACAAAAGCATGGTGGGCTCATAACCCACAGGTTCCAAAATAATACCCCTGGTATCTCTCGAGATGAGGACATCTCGATTTCTCTAAGCGGAGGAGGATGTATTATTTCCACACAATAAAAGTTAGTCGGTTAGTTCGAAAGTTAGTTAGTCAATTAACAAGTCAGTAAGATTACTAACTAAAGACTAACTAAAGTAAAAAACTAACTAATGTTAATAATTAAGGATTTTTTCAAATTAGAAATATATATTTAAAAAATCAAGAGTCGCATATCCTATATTCTTCTCGAATTGACAAGGACCGTAGCCACCCTTTATGGAAGTTACAATGTGAACAAGACTTATGAGCTATATTAATCACTAGTATTAATGTGTATAGTTTGGATTGTCCAAAAATATTAGATTTCAAATAAGACTAGTGTATTTTAGATATTATACTAAAAAGACATGGATATTTCTAGAGTTGGATGTCATTTAAAAGAAAAGACAAGTGATGTTTTAGTTAGTTTTTGAGATTTTATTAAAATAAAAAAATAAAGAGATGGATTTGCAAAATCGCACGCTGCGATCACAGTCTACAAACAAAAAACAACACTTCAAACAGAGAAAAGAAAAAGGAGTGAACTGAGAGCTTTGTAATTATGTGTCTTGGGGCTTTATCCCCCTTTCAAAGCCAATGGAACCATCACATTTATGATCTAACCATCAGATCACTGATTTTTCCAAGACCGCCCTCCACAAAGAGCTCCTTTTCTCAACCACAAGTCTCTTCACTAATTAACTATAAATATGAGGCATCGAGAGGCACAAGGGGCATAGGGGAGACCCCGAGAGGCTACAAGACAGAGGTAGAGCGAAGGATACCCCTCCAAGAGATTGTTGAGAGAGAGCTTGAAAGAGAGAGAGAGATAAAGAGAGAAGAGTCACCCTGAGAGGCTACAAGGAAGAGAGTTAGCTCAATTTTCTCTATTTCGATCCTGGACATACCCATCTTCTCTTATGCTCTCCCATCTCGAATCTATTCCATCTTCTTTATCTTTTGAATCTACTTGCAGATGATGGCCTCCAAGCGAAGAATATTGCATACGGATGGCAATCCCACAACCAGCAACGAAGCTTCAAGCAAAGGCATCACTGTCAATCCAACTGCGGTTCCACTCATAAGTAATGTATTTCCAAATTGATAGATGCTTGTTTTGATTCTCATATGCGATACGTTAGGCCCCATACTATGATGCATCAGTATAGGTCATCGGAAAGGATAAATTTTATCTCACATATTCAAAAGATCGAGCTTGCAAAGTGAATGTATTAAGGAAAGTTAATTGCACCTAGTTGCATATGGCTTGTTCATTGATAGAGCAATTACAAGAAGGAATCGGTCAATGGTTATAAGTGGCATAATCATGACATTAAAAATTGTGCATACAACTGTTAAGTAAGTTTTACATAGAATCGCTCTATGATCCCAAGGGGAAGAGCATATATGCGATGGAAATGTTATCACAACTATTCTTGCATTGTTTGACAAGAATGCAATTGGTTTTTGTTGGTTGATCTAACAACATCCTAAATGCTTTTACATTCAATTGATTGTTAGTTTGTTGTTTGGATGATTGTTCCAAGTGCTTGACATTTAGGGTGAATGCATGGCAAGGGTTTGTAATGACAAGTTGCCATGGGGATAAAGGAATGTTTTCCTAGAAACTGATATTAGGGCTAAATGCCTTGTTCTACTTGATTCTTAAAGGATTTAATTAAGAAAGGAAATATTGCGCGGGTGGATGACCTCCATGATCGCACCGTGGACTAACCCGAGAGGGCACTGCTTGATTCATGGGCCAAAGGTGGAGTGGTGAAAAGGCCAACCACATGAATGATATTTTGCTCCTAGATAGCTTGCAGGTCAAGTGGAGCTCTGGACACCCCTTGCTAGGTCTAGAATGGAGTTGAAGACCTCCGTGGCCCCCAAGGTCTGGGCATGTTGGGATTTCCTATTCTAGATAAAGGATTGAATTTGTGGTGCCATGTGATTTGGACCAGTTACTTCTGCAGGGCAGAAGGGATACTTTTGTTGGACAGAAGGGATACATAATTTCTCCTGTATGGGCGGAAGACAAAGATTAACTTTAAGATAGGTTAAGCAACTTGTTTGAACTTGTTTGTCAATAGATTGCTTGCTCTGTTTTTGTGTCTGTGCGATAAGTTATGAGAATGAACCATGTTCCCTAAAAGGCTTAATTAATGAAGTTGAGTTTAAGTGTCACACATAAATGTGGTAGGACCTAATTAAAAAATTGAAGCTATTGAGGAAAGCGGGTGGGCGGAACCCATGACGGGTCTATCATACGGCAGGGTGGTCCTAGAGAACTAGGAGGCTTCTTACAAGATTTTACCATCCTTTGACCTTTAGGTATTGTTAGTTAGAACTCGATTCATGCCATTTTAGGAGATCGGAATGGGACTATGCCATACGGGCACAGAGGTTGAGCAATGTATCCCTCTCGTTTCCCATTCTCAAGTGGGGCATGGGTCTGCTTCGGCTTAGGTATCTCTGTGTAAAGTAGGATGTCCAAGATCCAATGCTAGAATGTTGTTAGGAGACCTTGGCCACTAGGAGCCCAAATTTGAGGTAGATCCTAGTGGGTTCAGCCGTGAGCGTTCCGTTGCGAAGTGGATTTAGGGGACCCTAGGCGATAAAAATCAGAACATTCCATGGGAGTGCCAGGCAGTGACGCTTAGATTCGTTTCTCGATAGACCATTAAAAGCATGCCTAGATAGCCGATGGGCGGGTACCTTGCACTTCCAGATTGCATCTAGGAAGTAGATGATTTGATGACTTGAGTAGAGATAAGAGTGAGAGAGGTAAATTTTCGGCCATGGCTCTGATACCATGTCGAGAAACACGGATCTAGAGCTAGATCAGCTACAATGCACATAAGTCAAACACACGATACATTGTCAGAATGAGGAATTGTAACTCAAGTGAATTAGATTCCAAGATAGGTAGCTTGGACTCATAAACACAGTCCTGAGTGACTCAAATTGATAGTACCATTACATTGAAATGAGTGCCAATTACATGCTTATATAAATTTTTTGGACAGTACCACTCTTTCTTACTGTGCTTATGGGATTGTGGACATCTCTTCCTAGATCATACATCTTTGTATATCTCTCATACAAACCCTCTTATCGGCAGCCTCTTTTAGGCATACACCCAACCTCTGCCGGCGTACATGCAAGCATCATTTGCTATTCTCAACAAATTATGCATGGTTCCCTTTTGATTTCTCATACTTGGCTATCTAGCCACTACCTCATACATCCCATCACTGTCAAATGGCAATGGTATAGCAATAGGCATGATCATTTTGTCTGTAGTCTTGTATTTTATTTTAAAATTTGCATCAGCCCATTCTTTTAGCCATGATTCTTTTTGTTGAGCAAACTCTTCTATGACTTGGAACAACTCCAAAGATGAAACATGGTGTAACTTTTTTCAGCCACATTTTTAGAACTTATCATTGCTCCAATTGCTACTGTCTATAAACACAACCCTTCATATAGGCATTAAATGCCCTCATTTCTAGCCAATAAACCATACCCTTTCAGCTCATTTTCAAATTACATATCTAAACTCTTTCAACCCTCCACATGGAATCTATCCTCCTAAAACATATGAAACATTTTAATCTAAACTCAGTAAAACCAGTAGAACATACATAATTTTCCAGATTATGAGGTGAGAGATTCCTCCAAGCATCACTATTGTAGGCCCGCATTACATTAGTGCCTTTTGAGAATCCAAATTCTTAAATTCCTTCTCATTTGGAGACTATAGATAATCTCTTAACATGTCTCTATTTGTCATTTGATTGATACATATAATGAGAAAGTGGATATCCATTTTTCCATCTTTGCTTTTGACTCTAGCACTGGCTGATCTGTCATCTAACAGTTTGTCTCCATACAAACTATTGTGATACATGGTTGTCCCAAAATCACTAGATAAGAATAATTGTTCTATAAAAAAGCAATGTTTCTCCTCTTGTATATCACAAATGGCTATCTTAACATTTGAACATGTTGGGTACAGATCTCTTAAGGAGTAGTTTGTTGCCTGCATTCTCCACCCATGATCATTATTAACAGGCCATGCCGAATTTTCATATAGCCCACACAATAGATCTTCTCAGGTAGCTTCTAGATTGCATCCAAGAAGTGTTGAAGATTGCATCCTGGAAGTAGATGATTTGATGGCTTGAGTAGAGATAAGAGTAAGAGAGGTAAAGCTTGGGAAGTATGCCCACTAGCTACCTAGCTTAGCCATGGCTCTGCTACCATGTTGAGAAACATGGATCTAGAGCTAGATCGGCTATGGTGGATGCAAGTCAAACACATGATACATTGTCAGAATGAGGAATTCTAACTCAAGTGAATTAGGTTCCAAGATAGATTAGCTTGGACTCATAAACAAAGTCTTGAGTGACTCAAATTGATAGTACCATTACATTGAAATGAGTGTCAAGTACATGCTTATATAGCTTTTTTGGATAGTACCAATCTTTCTTACTGTGCTTATGGGATTTTGGACAGCTCTTCCTAGAGCATACATCTTTGTCTGTCTCTCATACAAAGCCTCTTATGGGCAGCCTCTTTTAGTCATACACTCAACCTCTACAGGCATACATGCAAGCATCATTTGCTATTCTCAACAAATTATGCATGGTGCCCTTTGGATTTCTCATACTTGGCTATCTAGCCACTACCTCATACAACCCATCACTATCAAACGGCAAAGGCATAGCAATAGGCATGATCATTTTGTCTCTTGTCTTGTATTTTATTTCAAAAATTGCATCAACCCATTCTTTTAGCCATGAATCTTTTTGTTGAGCAAACTCTTCTATGACTTGGAACAACTCCAAAGACGAAACATGTTGTAACTATTTTCAACCACATTTTTAGAACTTATCATTGCTCCAATTGCTAGTGTCTAGAAAAACAATCCTTCATAATGGCATGAAATGCCCTCATTTCTAGCCAATAAACCATACCCTTACAGCTCATTTTCAGATTTACATATCTAAACTCTTTCAACTCTCCACATGGAATCCATCCTCCAAAAACATATTAAACATTTTAATCTAAACTCAGTAAAACCAATAGAACATACATATTTTTCCAAATTATGAGGTGAGAGATTCCTCCAAGCATCACTATTGTGGGCCCTCATTACATTCATGCCTTTTGAGAATCCAAATTCTTAAATTCCTTCTCATTTGGAGACTATAGATAATCTCTTAACATGTCTCTATTTCTCATCTAATTGATACATATAATGAGAAAGTGGATATCCATTTTTCCATCTTTACTTTTGACTCTAGCATTGGCTGATTTGTCATCTAACACTTTGTCTCCATACAAACTGTTGTGATACATGGTTGTCCCAAAATATCTGGATAAGAATAATTGTTCTATACAAAAGCAATGTTTCTCCTCTTGTATATCACGAATGGCTATCTTAACATTTGCTTAAGGAGTGGTTTGTTGCCTGCATTCTCCACCCATGATCAATATTAACAGGCCATGCCCCATTTTCATATAGACCCCTAATAATTTCATTAATCTCTTATCCATGGTCAAAAAATGCAATGCACAAAGTCTCAAGTTCCTCACCTTAACTATGGTTTCTATTGTTGCCAAATCCAAATGGTTTTGAGAATAATGACTTCTAGGGTTAACTCTTAAAGCCTTATCATTAGTATATTATATTTTCCTAATTCCCTTTGTGTAGCGCTCCAAATAGTTAAATTTTCAGCCAATACATCAGTATTTTTATCCTCATCCAACTCCTCTATAGTTTCAGCACTTTCCAAAATAGCACACGTTTCCCATAATTAGCATTTTTACCTTGCAAATGGAGGTCTTTTTCAATCTGTAGTAGTATAGTGTTTGCTGAATCACTAAGAAACTATCATTTTCTATTTACAATGTCAATACTTTCATCATGAAACTCACTCTTTTCAATGCCAAGCATGTCCCAAGGGTAAACTCCACCCAAGGTATCCCAAACAATGAGCAGGCTAGAATGAGTGAGGAAAAGGATGAGGGATACCAATTTTTTTTCTATAAAGATAGTTCAATACACAATATGATAAATTTGTAGGTCAAGTGTAGTGAAGAACTTTCTCCATGTCATCATTCACCTTGTGAGTATGCAATGAGGAAGGAAAAGTTAGCACATATAGTTCCATGAATAGTATCCTTGGGAGATTAGAGACACAAGTATAATTGAGAAACACTTGAAGAAGTTAAATTTACAAAAATATATCCAAATTTCTTTCTTTCCCACTTCAAACCCAAGGGCATACAAAATACAAAATAATATCATTGTCTTTTATGCTCTCATCATCTAGAAAAAATTATCTTTTATGACAATGCTCCTTCGTTCTCTTATTCTAAGGTAGATATTGGATCATATTCCTTGATATAGTCTCCACATATGGTACCAAAACACTTGAGAAAGATGCACAACAAAGGTGTCCACACCACATTGTCACAATGCCAAAATAAATAATCAAAGAACTAAACTATATAACGTAAAAGCAATATCACTTGTGCTCAAAACCAACAAAATATCCAAAGAGTGTTTCATTTGCTATCTAATAGTGCTTGAATGATACCAATGAGGAACTAGCATTTATGCTTTGAATTTCTTGGAATTGTGCTTGATTGGAAGGTAGCATCCTTGCAAAACCTACTACACTAGTGATTGAATCCATGTAGAGGGATTTCCATCTCTATATGAGACAAGATCCTCCAAGGGGGATACTAAGTGTGTTTTCTTGTTTTTCCTCCTTAATGTGCAACCAAATATTTTGAGACCTTCCATATCAATAGTCCTAAACTTCATAACTATTGAGAATAGCAAATGATGCTTGGCCATAGAGGCCAGATCAATGCCCATAGAGGCTAGATCTATGTCGTGAAGAGGCTAGAAGATAGAAAAATGATGTATGCTATAGGAGGAGATGTTCAGAATCCCACATGCATAGTGAGGAGAGTGGTACTATCCAAAAAGCTATAAAGGCATGTACTTGGTTGACACTCATAACAAGATATATGGTACAATCAATTTGAGTCACTAAAGATTGTGTTTATGAATCCAGGCTAATCTATCTTGGAACATAATTCACTTGAGTTTCAATTTCTCATTCTAATCATGTATCGTATGTTTGATTTCCGTCCACCATAGCTAACTAACTCTAGATCTGTGTTTCTCAACATGGTATCAAAGCCATGGATGAGCTAGGTAGCTAGTGGTGTATTTTCTTCTTTGGAAGCTCTACAATTTGTCTCTCCTTCATCATTCTCCTTGTACAAGTCAACTTCATTCCAACCTCTAAAGCTATCCAATATCAAGTGTGTTTGAGGTGAAGAAGCTCAAGAAAGGGGTTTGCAACTATCTGGGGGACCAGAAGAAAAGGATTGCGATTGCGTGTGCTATTCTGAAGAATCGATCTATTTTACTGCTAGATGAAGCTACTAGTGCCTTAGATGCCGAGTCCGAGAAGGTGGTCCAAGATGCCCATGATTGTATGATGAGAGGGAGGACCACTCTTGTGGTTGCACATTGGCTTTCGACCATACACAGTGCTGACTCTATTGCTTTCTACCATACGCAGTGGGCAGGTTGTAGAGCATGGGAGCACCATGATCAGAACAAAAGAAATCCCTATCTACACCTAGAGCAAGATAGCCTGTCTCCACTGTTGACAAAATTTTCAGCACTGTTGCAGGAGTACATTTTGTAGACCACTTCCATTCTTTACCATTGGGGAATAATGGAGGCACGTGGTGATATTGGCAGCTATCATTGGCATTATTGTTTGGATCAAAGGTGGCATTACGTCTGATTCTTTGACAACGCTGCTGCTGCCCATCAGACACCATAAGCACCTAATCAATAAAGTAGGGGGCATGTATGCCTAGCTTGTTAGCTTGCAACAACATGGAAATAGACATCCACCGAGTTCTACTCAGAGGTGAATTCAGAGCCTTGCAGTCATTGGACCCAGCCGCCACAGGGCTTGGTATCTGGTCTGCCATCGTCGCAACTGCAGGGCTCGTCTAGACCTTTTACAAATTCGTCAAGGCCAGAAAAGAAGCTGTACCATCGTGAAACAATGGAGTCCCGTGGTGATATTGGCAGCTATCATTGGCATTATTGTTTGGATCAAAGGTGGCATTACATCTGATTCTTTGACAATGCTGCTGCTGTCCATTAGACGCCATAAGCACCTAATTAGTAAAGTAGAAGGCATGCATGCCAAGCTCAGCTTGCAACAACATGGAGACAGACATCCAGCGAGGTCTACTCAGACATTTTGAAAACTGGAAGGGGTTGCAGCTCAATATGGCATGAAGATGTTTGGTTCTTAAACACATACTAATTCCATCCACAATCTACTTTTTGGCTTGCTAGAAACAATCTAAGTCAGGAATGAAGCAACTAGAGCAACTAGGGAGAAATTTTCTATGGAGTGGGGATGGGGAAAAGTTCAAAGTACCTAAAGTGTCTTGGGCTATATGCACTACACCTAAGAAATCAGGTAGTCTTGGTCTTCCCAATCCTAGTATTCTGGTTGACAAACTGGCAGCCAAATGGATAGCAAGAAGCATCATAAGGAAAGAAGAGGACTGGATAACTTTAATCGAGGCAGCCACTGGCAAATTTCAGGTAAAGGGCTGTCCGAAATGGAAAGGCTTAGACCCACTAACAATAACTATTTGTCCTATCAAACTGAAACCTAAAGATTGCTCGCCTCTGGCTAAAGGACTCTAGGAGGCTTGGTTCAAGTACAAAAACCTCTTTATCCCCTCTTGCCATCCCAATCTCACCGTGCCCTAGTGTTCCAAAGACTCCATCTAGTTCAGCTTCTTTAAGGGAGCCATTCCAGACAATCAGCTCAACTCAGCCCACAAGCTCTTCAAGAAAGAAATTAGAAGTTGGAGGGACATTTGGGATCCATCCCTTAAAAGGTGGATGACTGGAGCACAACTAAAACAGAAATTCAAACTAAAAAGATAGGAACTGGATTTGTTAACTGAAGGGTACTCTTGTGGGGACCTAACATGCCTGTAATGAGTAATCTTAACCACCAGTTCAATCACAGGGGAATCTGTTTGTTGGGGGACAAACCTCTTCTACCCCTTCCCGACCTAATAGAAAGCAATGCTCCGCTCTGTAAAAAAATGAATAACAGATTGCATATTAATTGGGCAGTAGCACAGTGAAATTACAAGTTTTGTAACATTTGGGCTCCCTCAATCCAACCAAAGATGTCTTGTCTTATGTGGCTCATTACCCTCAAAAGTCTTCGGACTAATGAGAGAGCACTCAAAGTTGGTGTGGGGAATGGACTTTGCATAAGGTGTGGCCAACAAGTAGAATCAATCCCTCATATATTCCTTAACTGCCCTAAAAATTCTCACATCTGGTGTTTTCTGCAGGTCCTTGTCTTCAAGTATCACCCCACTGAACTCACTTGGAATGAGTTGTTACTAGGGGAAATATATGGTCTCCCTCCCCCAATATGGAATTGGATCAGAAGTTACTACTTGTAGAATATTTGGATAAGCTGGAATAAGAAAATGTTTGAAAATACTGATGTGGATCCTATACATGGCCTTAAATTTGATCTTTTTTTTCAGGCTGAGAAAGACACAGCAACCATTTTCAAGCAGCATGAGGACAATTTGAAGGAGAGACTAGGGATTTCAGCTCCCACTGTGGATCATGTGGCAGCCATACTATTGGATATCAAGAAGAAGGTTGAACAATGAGTTACTTATCTTAAGATGATCACATCTGATGACTAAGACTTGATATGGTCTGTTGGTTTTGTAAAGCTGATATTTTGTACACCTAAATAATGGTAGCTTCCCAGTTTTGAAGCAGCCCCCCCCTTAACCAGCTGTAAACTTTTTGTTTTATCTTAATACAACTTTAAAGCTTCCTAAAAAAAATAAAGAATTATTGGAAACACGTCCCACATTCCATAATTAGCATATGAAAAGAACTGCCTTCTCCTTGACTGCTTTCGCATTAGGTTTCCATGCCTCGATGTGGGACGATTCATAAATAGCAGGGATCGAACTAGACAGTTGCCTGTCAACAGCATCCACAGCACGGATCAAAATTGAGAGAGAGAGAGAGAGAATCCAGCCTGGGGCCTGGGGAGGTGTCGGAGATGGCAATGGACTCGGGACTGATGAGGAGGGTGGCCGCCGGCGGGGAGGCGCCGGCTACGATCGTCATAAGGAGATCATAAGATTATATTGTCGGGGGACTGGGGAGCGGGGGTTTCTTCTGCTTTCTTCTTAGCGCTGCTCCATCATTTATTCATTGGAACTCGCTGCTCCATTATTTAATCCGGGAACTCGCGCAAGGAATCCACCACCCTTTCTTAGCATTCATTGCGAAGTTCGGGCCGCTTTATGTCTCTCTCAGCACGCGGCACGCCCGTCATAGATGAACAACCCGAGATTTTAATGTGAAGGGTCATTCTTGGTTAGTACTACTAGGCAACCCGAAATTTTCAATTTGAATAAGAGGTAAAGTTCCAATCAAAAACTATATAGAATGGTGAACTCCCTAAGGGGTATAATAAGCATCCAAGTCTATGTTTGAAGCAATGTTGATGTAAGGTCTAGGTATGGGTAGGTGTTCAAATAAACTATTAGTAAAGGACTCAAATCCCGAATCAATACGTGTTTTTTGCAAGCTGGTAGGAGTTCAGGGAAAATTTCATTTGTGAATATCCAATCCAAGTATATTAGAGCAAGCCAAATATGAAATTAGTCAAAATAACACTTTGTATGCTAATGGTATGCTAATGCTAGTTGTATGTTGGAGAGCATGCTAATGCAAGAATATGAGGATTGATGAAATACCACATCTCCGACATTAGCATACCATGGTGGATAAGCTAAAAGATCCATGGTGGACTAGCATTTAACAAATGAGGATTGATGAAATACCACATCTCCGACATACCAAGCCAGATCTTCATCATCTGGAATCAGTAAATCACCCCTCAAATACATATAGGACAGAAGCATCGTATCTGGAGTGATAAAGTCTTCAAAAACCATTCTCACTACTTCTATCAGCAAATCAGATGACCAGGCCCCACTGCATCCATCATCTGGAATAGGTAGATCCATCGTGGAAAGTTTTATATAGAAGGCCAACTTCTGTTGTTGATAATGGACAAAAAAGGAATGATCTGGTGGAACATATTCTTGATACTGCTCAAAAGAAGACCATAATAAATCCATGCGAGATTGCAATCTTTCCACCTTGGCCTGAAATAAGGGACATAATGTAGCCTGTCTCTGAAGAGCTGCCAAGTCTGTAGGGGATAAAAGAGAAACTTGTTGCACATGACTCTGTGTATTAGACCGAGATTGAGCCAACTGATCTTTGAGTTGTTGGATTTGAGCATTGCTCTGGTCTAAGATAGATGTGGTGAATTTAATCTTCTCTGGTTGGGCAACTATCACCTCCTTCATCTCTTGAATCTCCTTCTGTAACTTATCCCTCTCCTCTGTTACAGCAACCACTTGAGACCTAACTTCTACCAACTCAACTTTCAACTTAGAGATTTCAGCTTTTTGAGTATCCATGAGTTTACTCTGCTGCTCCATTTGCGTACAAGGTTCTGAGAATTTCTCCTGAGTAGAGGCTAACTCAGTATTGGTCTTATTCAGTTCCTCCTTAGACTGTTGAACTTCATCATAAAATGAATAATATAATTGCTGGATACATGCAGTCATCGAAAGTTCAATAAAACTCTGGATATCCTTGCACAAGAGCGAAATAGCATCTCCTGTTACCAGGCGGTGAACAAAAGGAATAGTAAGTTCTAGCATCCCATCTCTATGGGCTCTGAAAAGATTTGGCGTCTGAAGGAATGTAGGCAAGGTGGTGCAAGACTGGGCAAGAACTGTCACTGGAACTGGAGGAGGAGGAATAGGCACTGACTCAGCCACCCTCTTGAGGCGTTTTCTCTGAATGACAAGGGGAGGAGGAGAATCATCATCCTCAATTATCACATCATCATCTTCATTATGAGGCGGAGAAGGAACTTTTGGAGGATCAATTGGAGGTAAAGAAACTTCCTTTGCAGGGGTAGCATGTAGGAAGAAGACATAGAGGAAGGACCCAAATGTAACATTAGTCACATTTCCTCGAGTAGCTCGGATAAAGTGGTGATCCATCTTGGAGAGGAGGTAGGTACTCCAATCAATAGTTATGCCTTTCAAAATCATTAGTGAAGCTGTAAACAACTCCTTGGAAAGATAATGAGATGGGGATTTTGCAGGCATGAACCTGTCCTGAAGGAATTGGCATAGCTATTTCCATAGGGGATTGGAAATCATGGAGACACTGACTCTTGACGTGGTAATGACCTTCTTCAGATAAAGAACATCTTGAGTCTGCTTCTGCAATAGCTTCAAAATATCGCCATTGGCGAACAACTGTCTGGCAGCAGGGACAGACTCCCCACGATATGGCAGACCAAGAGCCTTGCCTAGACTCTTCGGTGTTAGAAGAACAGTAGTGCCATGGATTGGACTAGACCTCTTACTGTAAGAGGTTAAAAACTCGTCACAAATGGTAGAATCATCTGGAACCAGTGGGAAAGAAGGGCTCACGATCTTGGACAAGCCCGCTTTAGCGACAACGTCCAAATCTAGTAACAAAGAATAATCATGTAAAGCCAAAGAAACATACTAGATCGGGGGAGGAGTACGAGAGGGCACCATTCAGATGGTTACACACACACACCACAAACACAGACAAACAAAGAGAATGCCTGCAAAACAATAGATGAAAACCAAGGATAAGATATCAACCAAGGTGGTAAAACGTGACTTGACCAACTATCCCCAAGCAAACCACAGCCTAGAAAAAATTCGACATGACCTCTACACATATGCGACCGAAAGCTTGGTGAATATGCATAACAAACAATCACCCGATATCCCCGTGTCAGGAAAAAAAAAGAAAAGGGCAAACCGTACCCTTAACCGTATCAAAGAAACTGAACCAAAACATAACAACAACCCACACATATTATGACCACAACTTTGATAATCAGGTTTGACCATAGAGACAACTCCGAAGACTTCACGTACCCATCCCACGAAGCGTATTTATTGAAAAAGGAAAAAAAAGTGCAGTGAGGGGAAGTAGTTTAATGAACAGTTCATTTTATGAATGATTAAGAAATGGGTGAATTTTTAATTAAGTGTTAAACCTTAACAAGAAAACGACGATTCCTTCTTAAAATTTTAATTACAAATTATTAGGTTGGAGTGGTGCATTAATCCGAATCCCGGACTTCGATACCAGACTGAGGTCTCTAAATGCAAATTCATTTATTAAAAATTAAGGTGATGTGGAACACTTTTTTGCCAACGCGTGCTTTTGTGACGGCTGGTTCATTGTTATTAAAAATATTAAGGTGCCTCTGAAGCGCACGTAGTGTGTGCTAAGTGAATGGTGGGTTGATTTTAATTAGAAAAAGGTGTGTTTGGCGCGAGCGCGCGTGCCATGGTGGTGTTTAGGATTCATGTTAAAAATTAAGCATGAATTTTGGGGTAGCGAAAAAAAATAAAAATATAAAAGGAAAAATACCTGAAAGTGGGTGTATGTGTATGCAATGAATGCGCACGTCTCAATCCCCAAAATGTAGGTCAACAATCCAAAAAGAAAAACCACGAACTAAAAATAATTGGACACACGACATAGCAAGATTAGTGTATATGAATTTGTTTGGATGACTGATGGCTTACATGTTGTTGTTTTTTTTTTGTTAAAATGTTGTGTATTGTTGATTGTGTATTTTGGTTTTTATGTGTTTTTTTTTATTGTAATGTTTTTTTTCGTGTTTTTGTTGATCTTTGTGGCAAAATTTTAACAATGAAACACATATAAAAATGTTGAAGATTTTTAGCATCAATCCACCACATGTGACCAAGGTATTTGGATTTTTCCAAAATTTTCAGCTTGTGTTTGGAATTAAAGAGGATTTTTCATGAATTTAGGCATTTAATGAAGCCTTTTTTCCATAAAATAATAATGGAGTAAATTGGCAAATCATTTTTAACTTAAGAAATATTCCAAAAATAAGTAAAGAAGTTGATGGAATTTTCATGATTTTTATTGTAATTAAATTGGTATTTTTACTAATTTTAATGAATTTTTGCTCATTTTGTATGTATTTTTGAAAGAATTTTTACTTTTAGAATTTTTTGAATTTTTTTCTGAGATTTTCAGTTTGGAAAAATATTTCAATTGACTGCAAAAATATTGGGATTTTTTAAAAAGGAAATTTCTGTAAATTTTTTGGATTTTAATTGATTTTTAATGAAATTTTGAATTTTTAAGGTTTTTCCAGATTTTAAATTAAAATGGTAGTACTCGGCTGCGTGTGAACAGCTGATAAGGACTACGTGTGAATGGCGGGCGTCAGCACACCACCGCACAGACAAGGTGGAACGCACGTTCTCGCACGTGAACGGCTGCTAAGCGCGCACGAACTCACGATCACGAACACGCTCATGCAACTCCGTGGATGCACACACCCTGCGTGTGACAGGGGGCCGAGAAAGGGGAACGGGTGTTCTGGTTGTTGATTCAAGGATGGTGGTGTGGTCTGCACGTCGGGGGGTTGGGTGGGAAAAGTGGCTGAGGAGGGGGTGTTGCGTGTGTGGGAAGGGGTATATGAATGGGGGCTAAGGAGGGGGAGTGTGTTAGAGGGTGGAAAGGGGGGCTTGTGGGGGTGTTTTGCATGACAGGGGGGAGGTTGGTGTGGGTTAGGGTGAATGGGGGCTTGGAGGGTGGGGGTGTGTATTGTGGGTGTGAAGGGGGGCTTGTGGGGGGCTGGGGAAGGGAGGGGGTTGGGATTGGTGGGGGGGAGGAGGCGGGCCCAGGGAGGGGTGACGACAGCCAGGCGGGGCGGGGCGCACGAATAGACGGTGGCAGTAGAATGGCGCCTGGGCGGCTGGTGGCGGGGGCCAGGCGATGCCAGGCGGGGCAAGGTGCAGGGGAGGACGCTCCACAGGATGGCGGATTGGGCGGCAACGACCAGCAGGCGGGGTGTGGGGCGTCAACGACCAGCGGGCGAGGGCATCAGGAGAGTGGTAGGCGGGCAGCGGCCGTCAGCGCGGCTGGTGGCGGGCTGGTGGCGAGGGCCCAGGCAGGGGAGGCGGAAGGCGTCAGAGGAGGGCGACGTCAGCGGTTGGTGGCGGGGCTAGTGGTGAGGGACCAAGCGAGGGGAGAGGAGGGAGGGAGGAGGGAGGAAGGAGAAGAGGAGGAGGTGACGGGGAGAGACAGAGGGGGAGGAGAGAGAAAAGAAAGAAGGAGAAGAAAGAAAAGAATAGGAGAGAGGAGAGAGAGGAGGGAAGGAGAGGGGAGAGGTAACCGCCGCGGGAGGGGGGAAATAATATGTTTTGTTGTTTTTTTAAAAAAAATTAAGGAATAAATTAATTAAAAAATAGAAAAAAGAAACGAAAGGCATGCCCCCGTCCCGTGAGCATGCGCAGGGCGGGGTAAAAAATTTGCCGTGATGGGAGCGAAATGGCGCCGGGATGTCGATACGGGGCACGCGTACGCGACCCGGGCGTGTGGAGACGTGTGAAATCGAAAACGAGCGCTCACTCGCGCGGGACGAGTCGCGCGAAACACGTATAAACAAGGAAAAATTAATATCTCACAATTCCAGCATCGAAACGAAATGTTGTAAAAACAAAAATTGTACAGGACGGCAGGGGGAAGATAGAGGAAACATGCAACGGGGGTTCCGGGGGGGTAAAGGACGTTCACATGCAAAAAATGCAAAAATGGATGCAAAAACGCAAACGAAAACTAATATTGGAAAATCCGTGCATCGGAACGAAGTGCGGGAAAAAGGAAAAATGTGCAGAAGCACGTGTCCGAGAATCTTATCATGTCAAAACATGGTTCTGACTGAGATAAGACGCGTTCACATGGGAAAAACCCAAAAAACAGACCCGAAAATGGAATCGAAAACTAATATTGGACGAACCTCTTGCCGGAATGACATGCAGTAAAAAGGAAAAATGTCCAAAGGAAGGGGTAGCACAGGGTTATCATGTTAGAACGCAGTTCTGGCAGAAGTAGGAGGGGTTCACATGCGAAAAACACCAAAAATACACTTGAAAACACATTTAAAAATTAATAATTAAAAATCCAGAAGTTGAAAGAGAGTGGAGGAAAAAGAAAAAAGGTGGGGGAAGGCGCAATGGACACGTTTGGCAAATCAAATTGGAATTCTGATGCAAACAGGGCAGGTTCACATGGAAAAATGTCAAAAAGACACAAAAAAAATCCCGAAAAACCACACAATTATTATTGGACAAACCGTGCATGGGAAGGACACGGAGTAAAAAGGAAAAATGTCAGGGGGAAAGTGATTGGTAGGTCTATGATGTCATATCACGGTTCCGAAACAAGAAAAGCGCGTTCACATGGAAAACTGACCAATTTACGCAAAATCTGTCAAAAATTAAGAACACAAAAATCGTGCATCGGAATAGGGGTAGGTAAAGAGGAAAATTGGACACTTCGAAAGGAAAAACATGGCTATAAAGGTAAATGGGGATGCCGCTGAACGTAGGGTACGTTCACGAGGAAACACAGCAAAATAAGGGAGAAAGAAAAATGGAGGAGGAACAACCCCAAGGGAGGGGTGACAGTGGACGGGTGGGTGGGGAAGGAATCCCAGGAGTGTAACAGAAAGTCATGGTGGACATGCATGATCAAAGTGAGGCATATGCAAGGCAGTATGCAATGTAGACGCGCAGGGACACGTCCCCACACTTAAAACCTCAACGGATAGGGTTGACCAAGCAACAGGGACCTAATACCACATAACAGACCATCCACAAACGTCCCCACACTTAAAATATGAACATCACTGACAACACAAGGTATAGGGTTAGAAAAACTTGTCCCATGTTGTCGAAAATCAAGGTTAACTGTCGATGGCACATCCACTATCGTTGTCGGCTGCAGGAAGTGCCAAGGTATCTTCACAGCACACATCCTTCGTGGCAGGGACCACACGGCAGTACCCAGGGAGGTAGCTGGTTGAAGGAATCGCAGGAAATTCGCCGATGATGAGGAATGTTGCACTCAATGCACAATCACTCATATGGAATGAAAGAGCAATCACTCGCCCCATGACTAATATCACTCGAGGAAAGCAAGATGAAAACCCATGTCTCACACCCCGGTTTAGGAAGCGACAAGGGGATGGTGCAAAGGGAGTATGCCAGGGTGCACAGTTGATGGTGCATTAGTGCGTCCAACCCGTCTGACATAGATGCAAGCAGGAAGGCCAGGGAGCCTTGCAGTGCAGTGTATAGAACAGAGTGACATGTCCGGTGTTGATGACAGAGACCCACTCCGTGGGTGCATAGGGAAACGGAACGTACCTGACTCCAAAGGTTGTAACGTCCCGCAATCCTCATCTCTCAGGAATTGATTAAAGAAACTCCAGTCACACTCAGCCCACCCTCTGTCTCACACTCTATTGATAGATACAGGAGGGCAGCTATGTCCTAAAACCCGTTGATATAATCCTCACGGCCACTTGTGCAAAGGTTGTATGCCTTGTGCGCATTTGATGGTGCAATGGTACATCCCACCCTATGCTGGCATACAGTGCAAGAAGGAAGGCCAGGGAGCCTTATGGTGCAGTGCACAGAAACAGAGCGTGCTTTGTGCATTGAGAGGCCCGTCCCGTGCGTGCAACACTCCATTCACACTTCTCACCTCTCATTTGATTTGAAGGGAAAAGATTGGTCACTCGCCCCACCCTCTGTCTCACTCTCTGTTGATAGTGACAAAGGGAAACCATACTCACTTCCCCATCCGGTTAGAATGAAAGCTCGCATCACTCGAGTGTTTGTCGATGAATATCGTGTCGTTCGGTGTTGAAGAGGCGTACCCAGGGAGGTAGCCATCAGATCAAACATTGTGTTACATAGGACATGGCATCTGCTAGAGGACTGTCAAACGCTCTGCAGAAAGGCACAGGACACAGCATACCAAGGGAGGCAGCTTTGGAATTGGATCCTGGGGATGTCAATGGATGAATCCACTTTCTGGACTGCTGGGTATTGCCACCTTTTCCACAGCCAGCTTCCCGCCCAAGGGTGTTAACCACCTTTTCTTGGAACGAGGCCTGCTATGACAGGGAATTGCTTCCTTTTCTTCCATAACAGTTTTTTTTTCTTTTTTTCTTGTTTTGTTCCTATTCCCGAGGGTGTCTCCACCTTTTCTCGAAGAATAGGTTGGCATGACAGGGACCGAAGTCCTTTTCTCCCATGACCGATATGTATATCTCTTTTTTTTTTCTTTCAAGTAACAAGGAGAATGGTAGAAATACCATTTAGAATCATCCTCGCCACTGTCGCTGGTGGAAAATAGAGGATAAGAGATCAGGGGCGGGAGGTGGGGCTGAGGGGACAGAGGGTTGTGTCCACCTCATCAGGAGTGGCTAAAGAACGGCTATCAGAAGTAGCATCATAAGAGTTACAGTGCCACACCAACGGGGGAAAGGATTAGGTGACCATGATTGTCAAGATTCCTAAGGAGGGAAGTACTTCTTCAGGCGATATCCATTGATCAGGAAGGAATCATCAGAGGCATCAACGGTCAGCCATTAGGGTTGACAGCAAGTACCTTGTATGGGCCCATCCACCGCTGTTGAAGCTTGCCAGGAAACTTGCCAAATCGTGAATCATAGGCTAGGACCAAATCACCTTCCTTGAACTCCTTGTGCTTGATGAAGCTGTCATGGTAAGCCTTACGTCGAGCTTGCGTGGCTTCCATGCACTGTAGAGCCATCCTGCGAGTTTCGTCCAAACATTCCAAGTGCAGGAGACGGCGTTGCAGTAAATCATCATCCCCCAAACACTCTTTAATAGCCACTCGCAAAGAGGGCAATTCCAGTTCAACAGGGAAAACAACTTCTATACCATACAACAGCTGGAAGGGTGTCTGTCGTGTTGTTGCTTTATGGGAGGTTTTATACGTCCAAAGGGCCTCTATAAGTCGATCATCCCAATCACGATGATGTGTGGCAATTGTTCTTGTCAAGATCGAGCAGAGGATGCGATTGATGACTTTGACTTGGCCATTGGCTCTGGGGTAATAAGGAGTGGACTTGCGATGGCGGATCTTATACAGCTCTGTCAACTCTTCCATGACTTTATTAATGAAATGAGTGCCTCTGTCACTTACCAGCTCTAGGGGACTGCCAAAATGGATGATGATATTCTCATACATGAATAGGGCCACGCTGTTACCATCGTCTCGCTTTAGGGCTTTAGCTTCACACCACTTTGTGACATAATCCGTACATACCAAGATGTATCTATTCTGCTTCCTTCTAGCGGGAGGATCGATTGGGCCAACAAAGTTGATGCCCCACTTCTCGAACGGCTTCAAAGGAAGGATAGGTTGCAGTGGCATAGCGCTTGTTTTGGTGGGTTTCCCCATTCGTTGACAAGCATCATATCGCTTGCAGTAATCATAAGCATCCTTGTGGAGGGTCGGCCCCACCAGTAACGTGCTAACAAAGCTTTCCTGGCTGTAGCTTCTCCTGCAAAGTGGCCTGCACATGGTTCGTCATGGCAAGCCTTCAGAACAATCCCAATCTCATCTCCTGCAACACATCTTCTGAGCACTTCATCTTTGCCTTTCTTGTATAGTGCACCACCTAACAGGGTGCAGGGGGCTGATTCTAACATGAGCTTCTTCCTTTCCCGACTAGAAATACCAGGAGGATACTGTTGCATTGCCAGCAGATTGGCAATGTCTACATACGAGGGGGTTACAGTTTCTACTAGAAATAGGGAAGCATCAGGGAGGTCTGGATCATCCTGCTCCTCATCTACAATCTGTGGGATACGCGACAGATGCTCCTCGTCCACATAAAATTTAAAGTGGGTAGATAGTAGGTAGTGGCGAAACTTCTCTAGGGCAAACACCATTGCCAAGCACTCAAGCTCTGTCACTGTATAGTTCCGTTCCCTATCAGTGACTTTTCAGCTTGCATAATAGATTGGTTGATCTAATTTGGAGGGGCCCTTTTGACATAGGACAGCACCTAGCCCTTCAACTGATACATCAGTGTGTACATGAAACTCCTTCGTCCAATCAGGAGGTTGCAGAATGGGTGCCTCAATCAGACACTGCTTCAGAGTGTTGAAGGCTTTGTCACATTCTTCCGTCCTAATAAACTCTGCATCTTTTCTCAGAAGCTTGTGCAAGGAGGTTGCCTTTGTTGCAAAATGGGCTATGAACCTTCTGTAGTAACCCACATGGCCTAGGAATCCCCTCAACTGTTTGAGGTTGGTGGGTGCTTTCAGAGCTGCAATCTTTTCGATCTTTGCAGGGTCTGTTGATATTCCGTGTGCAGAGACAATGTGGCCCAATAGAACTCCAGAAGAGACCCCAAAGATGCATTTGTCGAGGTTGAGGAAAATCCCATACTCCCGGCATCGGTCAAAGCATTGTTCCAAATGTCCCCAGTGTTCACGGATCAAACTATAGACACAGAAGTCATCCAAATATACCTCAATAAAGTCATGCAGATGATTTTGGAATGCGGCCATCATGACTCGCTGGAAGGTAGCAGGGGCATTGCAGAGCCCAAACGGCATTACTCGGTAAGCGTAGGTCCCCAATTCTGTGGTGAAGGCTGTTTTGGATTGGTCTTCTTCTGCTATCTGCACTTGGTTATATCCACTGAATCCATCCAGAAGGGAATAAAGCTCATGTCCTGCCACTGTGTCCAACAGTTGGTCTGTGAAAGGGATAGGAAAGTGATCCTTCTTGGTCTTGGAATTCAACTTGCAAAAATCCACACATATATGAAGCTTGCCATTCTTCTTGGGTACAACCACGATGGGTGAGACCCATTCACTATTTGCCACTGGATAGATGAACTCGGCTTCTAGAAGCTTCAGCAGCTCTGCTTTCACCAAGGTCGAATAATTTGGATTCATTCGCCTCTGTCGTTGCCGTACTGGCTTGGCATGAGGCTCCAAATCAATATGATGCTGACATATTGTGGGATCAATCCCCTTTAGGTCTTTATAGGACCACGCAAACACGTCCAAATTCTCTTTCAACAAGTTGTACAAAGTTAACAACTCCTCTTCTGGTAGGCTGCTACCCACCTTCAAATGGTGTTCAGTGCCATCTCCATCCACAAAGGTTAACTGCCTTTCACCTTCTACTTCACAGATGAAGGTCCCACGGACTACTTCTGGGTACAAATCTGACTTCTTCAAGGGGGTGGTGTCCTCTTCTGATGTCCCACTAGACCCAACGTCCTTTTGCAGTAAGGACTTAGGTTGCTCCTTGAGATGGTGAAATGGGATTAGAGTCGTTTCGGATTTGGTTTCAAGATTAGTTACCTCTTGGCTTGAAGACTCATCTTCTGATGATGTGTCCAGAAACATCACATAACAAGGACCCTCTGATGCATGTTGGAATCGTGAGACTGGTGCTTGTTGGTACGGTGCATCATCATCATCTTTTCTTGGCAAAGGTGGGTGAGGGCGGCATGAGCCACTGCTGAAAGACGGCTTATTCTTCTTCAATCATTTCTTATAAGGATTTTGCATATGAGAAAATCCATTTACCAGACCAAATGGTACCATTGCCATTTTGTCCCACACCATGAGCTCGTCTACTTCCGATGCTTCTGGAACTTCTTCTTCATATGTATCCTCTTCAGGTGGGATAGAATCTTCTGTCTTGCTTTCATAACCTTCTTCTTCAATATCATCTCCATCCTCTTTGGTCTTTGTCTCTGTCTCTGTCTCTTTCTCTGTCTCTATCTCTGTCTCTGTCTCTGTCCCTGTCTCTATCTCTGTCTCTGTCTCTGTAGGAGCTCTGTAAGAGAAGAATAGGTTCTCTGTTTCATCTTCTGCCTTTGTCTCTGGCTCTGCTATGGCCATGTAATAGGGAGAGCAGTACATCCATGCTTCTATCTCACTGTCAGAAGTGATTTCGAAAATCGTTCCTGGTTCAGGCAGGAAGTATTCACCCATTGACAAGGACTTTGCATCTTTTGGGAGTTGGCTTACAATATCCACTGTTAAGGAATGTGCCACTGTTTTCTTGGGAAGGATCTATTTGACAGCATCTTCGTCTGCTGATGTTGCATCTGTAGCCTCATTAGGGGAGTCAGAAGATAATTCCAAGGAGGTGGATCCATGTCCTTTTTGAGCACCATATAGCTTCAGCACCACTTTATTAGGTCCTCTACCCAAGGACAAGGTTCCTTTGAACCAATCCGTCCTTGCTCTGGCTTCAAAAAGCCATGGTCTGCCCAGTTAACAGGGGGTAGGATGTACCATAAGAGTTTGGCCTCACCACCAGATAGGTTAGCCAATAATCTTTTCTAACCACTGTAGTCTTCACATATGGGAGAATGCCCAAAGGCTTGATTCTGCTTTGATCCGCCAGTCTGATGAGCCATTGGGTGGGTTGCACACCTTGTAGGCCTAGATCCTTCATTATCACATCCGTCATAATGTTCATTGATGAGCCACCATCAATCAGTGCATTTGCAATAAAGAAGCCTTCTATCCACATGCCAGTCTCTGGGGTACCCGGATCTAGGAAGGCGTTAGCCATGTCCACTTCTTTTACAGGCTCTGGAGCTTTGTTGGACTTTGTTGCTGTTAAGGGAGCAATCCTTAAGCCACTTCTTCTTGTCAGTATACTTTTGAACCTTTTTCGGCTGGGAGACAACATCAATAATTGTCAGAATGTGAGGTTTGGTTTAAAGGTATCTAGATCTCTGACCAGATCGTATTCCTTAATATGATCCACTGACTTCTCTAACCGGTTAGGGAATGGGGCAACACCCATTTTCATTTTCTTTTTTTCTTCCAACAGGGGCATCATGGGGACTTCTTCTGCCACTTGTGGCACCTCCTCCTCTTCTATCTCCTGGACCTCTGGTCCTGTCTCTGGAATTGTCTCTGTGACTCTCTGTGACACTATAGTGCTTTGTGAGAAATGCGGGATCTAGAGCATGGCAAAACCGGAAGCTATGGAGGATGAAAGGAGAAGTGTGGACTCATGATGGAGAAGACAAAGACACTGTTTGTTACACAAGTGAATTAGGTTCTAAGATTGAGACTTGGACTCATAAACACAATCTTGTGTATGTGGACAATGACATTGACAATTCAATGAAATGAAAAGAGTACTATCATTGCATTAAGAAAAGGAAGCAAGTACAATGCTTTATAGGAAAGTAGGAAACTGCAGTAAGCACCATTGTGCATATGGGATAAGTTAGCCTGCATATCCTTGACCCTGAGGCTCCATACAAAGAGGCTGTTTAGTGAGTGTGATTGCTGATTCTCAACACCCCTCCTCAATCACAACTAGAAAGGCACAAAGTGTGTAGAGGCTGTAATGAGAACCACCTACAAAGTGTGGGCATACCACAAACATGGCAAAACACCAGAGGCTATCACAGAAAAGGCTAAGTGTGGGTACCATAAACATGGTGGACATCCAAAGGCTGTAACAGGGGCCTCACAAAGTGTACAGGGACTGTAATGCCAAGTTACATAAGGAGTTTTACAAAGCTTATGGCAGGAAGCATTAGGGCAAGGAAGTACAAGGCTTTTAAAACAGTCTGTCAGACTTATGAGAGTACAAGGACTGATGAGTCTTGTCCTTCCGATCCTGGTGGTCTTCATCTTCATCTTCATCTTCCTTTGCTCCATTTTCTTCTTCTTCTTTGACTGCGACTAGATAGGCCTTTTGGGATCTCTTTCTTGCGTGGCAGAACTTCTCGGTGTGTTCGGTCCTTTTGCAGAAGTCACAGAAGAGCTGATCCTTCTTGCCTTTGTACCTGTTGCCAATATATAATGCATGCTCATCTCTAGAGGTACTTGGTTCTTCCTTAGTTTTTAGTTTCTTTTCTTCTTCTAACAGTGATGCCTGGATATCAACAAGTTCAGGATTTGGCATGTTGATTGAAGTTGTTGATACATTATTATATTCAGGAGGCAAACTCTTAAGTAGAACACCGATGCAAACATATTCATCCATTTTAATGTTGATTCCTGCAAGTTGGGTTAGGAGTCCTTCCATGTAATTGAGATGTGTGGCAAGTGATGTGCTGGACTTCATTTCAAGCCTAAAGAACTCAATTAGGAGACCATACTTTGATGATTTAGATAGTGCACCGAACAGGGTGTCAAGTCTTTTCCATGTATCCTGTGAGGTCTCACAGTTATCCACATGATGGATATAACTGTCGTCTAGCTCCAGTTTGATAATGGCCTGTGCTCTGTCATCATTCTTTTGCCAAGTAGTTGCAAGGTCCGCGTCCCGAGGTTTCTTCTCTTTGCCATTTGTGATGGCCCAAAGACCCTTTTTCATCAAGATGAGCTTGATGCGGGTTTGCCAGGTGTGAAACCCGACTCCTTTGAATTGAGCATTTGGAGAGTCTTTTCCAATGTTGAGGTTGCAAGATCAGTAGCAAATCAACACTAGAATTCTGAGATTTTATCAGTAGAAGAGCAGAATACAGTGTGTCAAGAGACATAGTTAGTGACAGTGTGAAAACACACTATGTCAGTGTTGTTGTTGAGCTTGATTTTTCTTGTTCGGGATTGTTCGGTCGTTCTTCAATCTTCTTAGGTCCTTCCCCTCCTTGATTTGATGCTGGGTCAATGGATTAGAGTGACAGAGGCTTGGGTTGAGTGTCAGGAGTGAGAAAAACTGAGGAAAAAAAAGCTTGAGAAATTTTGGCTATGGTGGAATTAGGGTTTCTGAGACAGGGGCCTGATTTTTTCAACATTGCAGGAGCTATACTTGATCATTTTCAAAAATTGTTACATGACTAGGAAGCTAACTTCATGGGCTATCAAAGCCCCATGATAATCGTCAAGATCGTGGATTGTATGCAGCATGCAGGTAGCTCGAACGAATTCGGCGCAGTTCAGGACAAATTTCCACGATTTCCACAATGCTGGGGTCAGGGCGCAGTAATGTAGTCAATTTTCATGCCAAGATGAAGCGCCTTGAGTAGAGGAACAACTCCCTAGAAGAAATCGTGGGCTAAGATGGCCTGTAGAGTAAGATATAGAAGCTCCAAGTGCTGTATGTCCTGTCTGGCTATGGCAGACACAGAGTAGAGATTGACAGTTTAAGCAATGCTGAGCTACAGATGGTCAAATGTCCTGGATTGATGTGATACAGGGAAGCTTTGTAAGTCGGGGAATACTTTTCCAGAAGGAAGCTCCAAGAGATTTGACCTGTGGAGTGAGATATAAGCATCTCAATCTGACAGGGTGCTGCTGGCTATGGTTGCCATGGAAGCTTCAGTGAGAGTAGAGTTGGGAGATGAAGTCATGAGCTGACACTGAGCTAGATTGAGGTCGAGAGGAATCAAGAGAGGCTGGAGAAGCAATGCCATGCCTAACTGGGCTCTGATACCATGTGAGAAATGCGGGATCTAGAGCATGGCAAAACCGGAAGCTATGGAGGATGAAAGGAGAAGTGTGGACTCATGATGGAGAAGACAAAGACACTGTTTGTTACACAAGTGAATTAGGTTCCAAGATTGAGACTTGGACTCATAAACACAATCTTGTGTATGTGGACAATGACATTGATACTTCACTGAAAGGAAAAGAGTACTATCATTGCATTAAGAAAAGGAAGCAAGTACAATGCTTTATAGGAAAGTAGGAAACTGTAGTAAGCACCATTGTGCATATGGGATAAGTTAGCTTGCATATCCTTGACCCTGAGGCTCCATACAAAGAGGTTGTTTAGTGAGTGTGATTGCTGATTCTCAACATGCTCTGTACAGCACTGTAAGGCTCTGTTCTGTTCTGTTCTTCTGGTGGAAGATTGAACTTCACTGTTCTGGCAGGAGGATTATTTTCTTTCTGGATAGGTGGTTCCTTCTTCTTTGCATGCGTGATGGCAACAACTTCAAATTCCACTAAATTGGAGGTAGGCTCTTGGGCCTTGGCCGGATTATCAGTAGCACTATTTTTCACTAGGGCTGGGCTTGGACAGCCTTTTGCAGTGTGGCCTTCTCCTTTGAATGGACTGCATAAGGGCTTGTAATCCACTAACCTTCTGGGATTTAGACAATTTGGTGAAATGTGTCCGTTTTCTCCGCATCTGTAACACTCCACTTCTCATCTCTGACCACCGCCAGATTGTCTTCCTCTGTAACTTTGAGAGGGAAAACTCCTTGGACCGAAATTAGGACCAAACTCTCTAGGCTTGGGTCCAATATCCTGTGTTGTCATTTTGGATTCCAGCAAGTTGAATCTTGCATCTTCTTCCTTCCTTCTCCTATCATGCATCTCCTTCAGAGAGCAAATATCCTCTATATGGTTCTTCCACAAACAGTAGGAACAGAAAGCTCCACGGATTGTTGGATTTTGTGTACATTTAGTGGCTTAATGGCCTGCTTGATGACACTTACCACACCAAGTATTTGACGCATCACATCTCTTCCTGCTCTTGCAACATTGGATATGCTAGCAGTATTCACTTTCAGTGTCTGTAGCTGCTTTGCAATCACATCCAGCAACTCCTTTTTTATATTTGCAAGTGAGTTGGATAAATAATCCTTCAAGCTTTCTCCTCCTGAGGTACTGGCAGTAGGGTTTTGAGGAGTCTCTGTAATCATTGCATAAACAAGTTGGGCTGGTGCACAAGGGTCTCTATTCTGATTCTGATTCAGAGCTCCTGTTTGAATTATTGGCTGTTGGCTCCAGTTGATAGGGTTCCACTATTGCTGTTGATTTGGCATTGGGGAAATTATTTGGGACCATTGTTGTTGTGGTTGAACCATCATTTGAGGCATTGATTGTGGCCACTATGGATTTGGTGCACTGTACTGTGATACTAGGGGCATCTGTTGGTAGGGGTAGGGGATAGTCCCTGGGATTGCATTTGGTGGGCACATCATTCCTGGCATCAGAGGAGGTAGGACTCCTCTTCCTGGATTCATTGCCAATCTAGCTTCCACTTCATCGTACAGTCTTGTACCTTCTATTGCAGCTTGCAGTGTGGCTAGTCTTTGCGGCTCCACAAACTTACAGACTTCTGGTTGTAATCCTCTGAGAAACACTCCCTTCTGAATGCCATCATCTAGATTATGGTTAGTCCATCTCTTCAGGATGGATTCCATTTGTGAGACATAAGCTTCTACTCTTTCTCAAGAGGACTAACTTAAATTCATAAATTCCTCTCGCATCCGCTCTTCAAAACCTTCACGCGCCTGAATTTAGTGAGGAAGGCTAACTTCAGGTCGTCCCATGTGCCAAAAGTTCCTGCTGCTTGTCTCTCATACCACTGAAACACCGCGCCCTTGAAAGTGGCGGGGAATATTGCTAACCAATGCTCAGGGCTTCTGGCATTGTTAGCCACACATGCTACCATAAACTCTGCTACATGAAGATCCAGGTCTTCATTGTACTCTCTCTTAAAAATTGGCAACGGGACTACATTCACTGGCCTGTCATCAATATTTCCAGGACGGATCTGGCTTGGAAGTGGACCTCCAGCAAGAGGAGGAAGGGCTTGATGTGCCATTAGGACTTCTGTAAAGAGTTCCACAAGGGCGTCAAAGGCGGCTTCTCCTACTAGCACGTTCTCGGCTTTGATTTTTGCTTTCTCTTTTCTCACATACCTCTGGACTCATTCTAACGCTTGCCTCTTTATTGTGTCATTCATTAGGGGGTTGGCTCCACTATGTTGTTAGTGCTCCACAAAGGGATAATAAAAGGTTTCAGTCTCTGGAAGACTCTCTTGCCAATATTTCTTCTACTTCCTTTTCAACGTCCCTGAATTCTGCTTTCATGCCACTGCACAGAGGAAGGTATTCGGTTCTGAAGGTGTCAAAATGCATACGTCTAAGCATTGTGGTGGTGCCATCATCATAGTAGTGCCAGCTTCTGATGGTTTCAACAATGTATGTTGTAAATAACACTCTGTCTACCAACTTCTAGTGGGTTGCTAATTGAACAAACAGAAGATTATCAGTGCACCAAGCATCCCATGTATCTTGCTGTTGAGCATCCACGAACAAATTCCAACTCTTTTCCTTCTTATTTTTGTGAACCTCCACAGACCAAGACTCCTGAAGCTTCTTCACAATCTCTCACTTGATGATGTTTGGAAACTTCTCAATGAATGCCAAATCTTCCATGGATGGTCATTCTCTCTGTTTCTGCTCTTCAGTTTGTTCCCAAACAATTTGCCACTAAGATGCAAGTTTCTGCTGCTTCAACAGGAAGAGAAAACTGTCCACCACATAGAGCATGCATCATGATGGTGATATGTTTCCGCCATTGTGGGATGAACTTCTTGTGGAAAGTGGCTTTGATTATGAGAAATTCTAACTCTTCAGTGGAAGAAGGAACTTTACAAACATCCATTGAATTCTTCTCTTCTTGGCCATGCCATTTCCTTCATTTTCAGCCTCTTCTGGTGCTTGTTGATGGCAAGTTTCCCCGGCTGCACACCAAAAACATGGAGCCCCAAGAGAGATACCAAGGAAAAAGGGTTTCTATTGTAAGAAAATCTATCTTGTAATCACCAACAAGCTTTATATCACTCTTTATATGACCATCACAAAGAAAACAGCACCAAAGACAATAAATCTTCACATAGCATCATAGAAACAATCTCCCATGACATTATCTTCAACAAACTTGATTATGTTCTTCATATTCTTCATAGACTTCATTAATAGACAAAGCGAACACAAAAGAAACACCATTTTGATGGAAAGAAATCACATAGTATTCATCTTCATTGTCTTCATAGTCTTCTCTCTCATAGAAAGATACATTTTCTTACATAGAATTGACTATCTCTCACATATAATCTCTCTCACAATAGTATGCTCTCAATAATACATCAAAGCCTCACTATAATCACTCAATAATCAATCATAAAAACCCTTATTTGGTCGTGGAGACACCTCCCAAAAGGTATGTCAGATGCGAAGAGTCACGAGAGCCACTACAGTGACTCTTCATAGCTCACCACTGTCACTTCACTCCAGTCTTTACTTGAGTCTTTAGCAGCTACTTCTTTGACTTCTTTTAGCTCTTTTGCGCTTGTATTCATCTCTTTCCAATGCTAGAAAACTTTCCCAAGCTACACTCTCATCCAAAAGAACACATACAGAGGCATACAGAAGGTCTACAGAGGCTCACAAAAGCTCAACAGAGAGTTATAGAAGGTCTATAGAAAGCATAAAAAATGCATAACTCATACCAAAACCATTCCAAACCATCAAAAATCACTCAATAAGCTTTCAAAAAATCTCAAACCCTATCAATCAATACTCCATCCTTCCATATAGAGAGAAAACAGAACAAAACAGAAGCTCAACAGAAGCTATTAGGACCAAACAGAACATATTAGAACATATCAGAGCATCAACAACAGAACTTCACATCTCTACTAATAAACATCATGAGCTTAATAAAACCATTCCAACCTATCCAAAACACTCTCAAACCACTTCCAAACCAATCAATCATCTCATAAAATCAACCATTCAGCATCAAAAACAACAAAAATCAGCCAAAAAATAGGTCATTTCAACACTCAACAGGAAGGAACATCTTATCAATGTGTAATATTGAGGTTTTCTTCAGAAGATTGTTACTCTTGCACCTCCTCTAGGTGGAGTGCTAGTACCTAAACATACTCCTCTTTCAAAACAACCTCCACCTTCAATTCCCTCTCCACCCCCTATGCAAGCTAATTCTAATGATGATGATGAGCCTCTTGATAGGCTCCATCCAAAGAAACAGTTATGTATAAAGCTTTCTTCCAATCCTTCTTCTATTCCAAATCCTCCTACACAAACATTTTCTCCTACTATTTTTGGTAGCTTCCTTTCCTCGTTCCTTTCTTGCATAAATCTATTTTCAGCCCAAAGGGAAGGTCAATTGGATTCACATATTCCTTCCCCCTTATAGATCATGCTAGCTAGACCCATGCTTTCTAGTTGATTTATACTATCTAGTCTACTATGGAAACCCTGATTATGTCTTGTCTTCAAACCATCTATATAGGTGTTTACACTTCTTTGCAAGACAAGGTGGACTCTCTAACCAGTCAGCTTAGCAAGGCTTTGGAGGATTTAGCCTCTAAGAAGGTTACCTTGAGTTACATTCACAAATAGATGATTGCAGCTACGTCTTCAATGGATTCATAGAAAGCCATAATTGAAGATCTTGAGTCCAAGATCACTACTTTAGAAGAGGAGAATGTGTCAACGACTAAAGAGAAAAACTCTTCTCTTGAGGAGATGGTAACATTAGCCAGTAAGCTTGGTACATGTGAGGGTTAGTTACAGTACTCTCAAGAAAATTCAGAGTTGCAGAAGAATCTTATTGTAGAACTCCATAGTAAAGTAACTGAAACTAAGTAGCTACCCTTTGCATTTCTCCTATAGCTCCTATGGTATCTTCTATATTGTATTCTAAAGAGGAGCTTCACCACAGCCGGAAAAAGGCTAAATTATGTGATGGTCTTTCTCCTAAGATAGAATGCCTTCACTAGCATATGACCTATGTCTAAGAAGATTTTGTTTGCTATGTTGAATTGGTATCTCCTCCGCCCTCTTTCTAGATTAAGTATAATCACTAGCACTTTGCCTTGTATATTTCCTTGAGTAATGTGGATTTAGAACCTCTAGAGGATAGGTGGATAAACCTATGGTCTACAAATTTACTAAAAGTTGTCTTTGATAGATTTGTGGATGAGTTGATTTCTCATGAGGCCCAGTTACTTTATTTCATGTATCTCAAAGGATATTTGTAGATTCCTAATGAATAGGACATGAATCTCTATGTGGGTGATGTGATCTTATAGGCTATCATGTATATACATTCAATTGAGATATTTTTATGAGATGGACCTAAAAATTATCATTAATAGACTTCTTGGTGTAGAGGACATCAAGTAGACTACTGTGACTTAATTCCAGAAGATATGAAGTCTCCAAGGAAATGAAGCTGCACAAGTGCAGTCTTCGGATGTATAGAGAAATCAGATGAAGACGAAGACCTAGAACCTACAACACCTCTTCAGGATGATTAGAAATCCTAGAAATTTTGTCGACATGAAATACAACTTCTATTGGCATAAACTTTACTCTTGCAGCTACAGTTAACTTGAGTAATATGAGTTTCATCTATTTTGAGCCTAGAACTTGCAATGAATTTCTCTTAATTCATTTCTTTTCAACTAATATAGATTGGGTCTTACCAAAATGTTGAAGATTAGAAGTAATCTTTAGTATTACAAGAAAAGTCAATTGTCCATGGAGCTCAGTCCCAAACTAAGGAAAGGACAAGCAAAGTCGATTGTCCATGAAGCTCAGTCCCAAACTAAGGAAAGGACAATCTGGGAACAGAGTTTCTGAAATAAAGGACCTCTTCAATCTGCTAAAAGGATCCTAAGGCAATTTGGTCTAATGAAGAAAATTCTGCCAAGGACAACCAAAAATCTTGTGACCGCATGTGATAAAGCTTCATGCTCTTTTTATTGTAGGGAGTTAGGTCATTTCAAAAGGGAATGTCCAAAGCACCCTAAACACCAATGCTCCGAATGCCACAACATTCGACATACCCATGTCAATTGTCCCAATAGGAATCGAAGAGAACTTTAACTTACAAATAATGAAATTGTACAAGCGCTAGTGATCCAGAATATACCAAATACTTAGGAAAAACCTAGAAGATATTCATGAGATGTAACTATAATAAACTTTTCTCTTGCAATCCAGACTTGGATATATCTAATGCAACTCGTGATATTCCCCTTCCTGGAAGATATAATTAAAGTAGCAATTTAACAACATGGACAAAAAAGGAAGATCTATACAAGATTATGTCACAGAGATTAAGACCATTGCAGATCAGCTGGCATCCATGGCACACAAGTTGTGGATGAAGACATGGTTGCAGTGACATTAAATGGTTTGCGATCTTAATATAAATCATTTGATACTTCCATTTCTATGCGGGCTGAAATGCCACATTTCAATGAGTTGGTTGCATTGCTTATTCATGAGGAAGTTAAACTTGGCTTGGCTACATGCTCTAGTAGTTCTAAGAGCAAGGATGATGTCTTCTATTCAAATCAACGCGGCCATGGTAGCCATGGTAGAGGTTATGGCTACTCTAATATATCTTACATATTAGAGTAGCGCATTGGACACATGGTGAGTCCTAGCCCGGCCTTAAGCCCCATTAATGCTTGTCTTCCCCAGTTCTTCCAAGAAGAGGACATCTCGAGTTCTCTAAGGGGGAGAGGATGTCACATTTCGCCACGACAATAAGAACCCCCTCCCTTAATAATTAAAAATCATTGAATTTTTTTTTTCTAAATCTCCCTCCCCTGTTATCGTCGACAGGAAGAGGAAGTGGCAATGATGTCGACAGGGAGAAATAATGCGACGATGGGAAGAGGCATGACGATGACGCTAAGGAGGGAGGGGAGCAAGTCGTCCACAATGGCGGTGGAGACTGCAAATGAAGACGGTGAGCAAGGAGATGACGAGCACCACGAGGTGGTGACAAAACCAACGGGGCACACGTTTGCTACCCTTTTCCCCCCACTATCACTCCCCCCCCCCCCCCATCGTAAAGAGATGAAATGTGACATTACCTCTTGCCCATCCCCCCCTTTGCTACTGAGGGGAAGAGAGAGAGAGAGAGGGAGGGAGAGGAAGAGAGAGGGAGAGAGAGTGTGTGGAGAGACTCTCAGAAGGAACCCATTCCTCTTCCCCTCCTTAGAGGGTGACCACACGTGTTGCTTTTCTCTCCATATCCCCACGAGTTTAACGCCCCATCTCCGCATGAGTTTAACCCCATCGCAATCGAGAAGAGTCACACCGCCACACTATCTCTCCGATGAGAGAGAGAGAGAGAGAGAGAGAGAGAGAGAGAGAGAGAGAGAGAGAGAGGTCCCCAAATGGCAGGAGATTCACATCAACGGTAACCCCCATCCCACAATGGAGGCACTGGCTACTAGGATGTTTTTTGCAAATACGAAGACAACGTTGGATATGGATAATGCATATCCAAATATCCAGGTATTAATTGCCATATCCACTATTAATTGAGACATAGGATATGTCACTTTGGCATGTGCATGAGTTCTTTTTAATAAGTAACCTAAATTATTTTTTAATAGTTAATGAACTCATAGGCGATTTTAGGAAATTCTTTCTGTAACCATAGATGACCATGCGTAGATTTACTCATATGACGCATTGAGGTTCGCACAAACCCTTGTATCGAAATCCAATCATTGCATCCTAGTGCTATGCAACAAAATCATACGTAGCATAAAGAGCATATGAGGCTACTTAAGGGTTATGCACGTAGATGGTGCATGCATGGGAAAGATTATGTGAAACATACATCGATGGTACACAGACAAATATTACACTAAAGTCTTGCTAATATCACAAAATATAAGCTCATTGGGATCTCAAAGTTGCACATAGCTAGTACAAACAACAATCATTAGGATTAAAACTATGATGCCTTGAGATCCACCCAATAGCGACTATGGTTATCAATCATATTTACGGTTGGGCTAGATGCAACAACAACTCTAGGGCAAATGAAGGGCTCAAGGATTAGGAAACCCTAAGTCATTGTACTTGCTGAGAAGAAGGTTAGGCTATCAAACGTTGCAAGTGAACCTATATCATGTACAATGTTTAAACCCCTAACATATGCTTAAAACCAAAGAAAGGAGTGTTAGATAGATTTTACATAGAATCGCTTTTTGATCCCAAGGGGGAGAGTAGATATGCGATGGAAAGGTTATCACGATTATTACTGCAATGTTGGAAAAAGATATCACTCTTTTGTTGATTGATCTAATATCATCCTAATTGCTTTTTTGCATTAAACTGATTGTTGGAATGTGATCTAGATGATTATTCCAAGGGCTTGTGCTTGATGGTAAATGCATGGCAGGGGTTTGTATTGACAAGTTGCCATGGAAATAAAGGAATGTTTTCCTGGAAGATGATATTAGGGTTGATTCCCTTCATTATTCATGATTCTTAATTGGATTAAATAAGGAAGGATATTTTGCATGGATGGGTCATCTCCAAGATCACACTGTGGATTACCCCGAGAGGGCACTGCTCGATTCACAGGCCCAAGGTCCAGTGGTGAAAAGGCCAACCCACCATGGAAGTTGTCTCATCATTCCTAAGTTGCTTGGGGTCAGTGGAGCTCTAGACACCCCTTGCCTAGACCAGAACGGAGTTGTAGACTACGGTGAGTCCAACGTGTAGGGCATTGGAAGATCCTTTTCTGGATAGTGGATGGAAATTATGGTGCCACGTGATTTGGACCAGGTACTTCTGTTGGACAAAAGGGATACATAATTTCTCATGTGTGGGTAGAAGACAAAGATTAACTTGAAGATAAATTAAAGAACTTGTTTGTCAAAAGGACGTCTTACTCTATTTTTGTGTCTGTGCTGTAAATTATACGAATAAATCCTATTTCCTAAAGGCTTAATTAAGGAAGCTGATTTTAAATGTCACATATAAATGTGATAGGACCTACATAGATAACTAAAAAAATCCTATTGAGGGAAGTGGGTGGGTGCAACCCCCAACAGGTCTATGTCCCCTTGCAGGGTGGTCCTAGAGAATTGGGAGGCTTCTCACAAGGTTTTATCAACATTCGATTGCGAATACTGTGCCGCAGGACTGATGGGCCCCATGAAATCAATTCCCCAGTTTTCGAAGGGTTGTCGAGCAATAACCGGGGTTAATTCCATTTGATCTTTGCAAATTGGGACCTTTGTTCACTAGCACTCGTCGCAGTGCTTGATGAATCGTGCTGCGTCGAGGAAAAGCATGGGCCACCACAGTTGAGACCTCAACACTTTTTGTGATGTTGTGTCTCTGCTAAAGTGCCCTCCGACAATGCCTCCATATGCTTCTGAGAGCACATCATGCATCTCATATTCACACACGCATCTATGCAATAATCCGTCTTGTCCCAGCCTATAGAGTTGGCCTGCAATCAGCTGATAGGGCTGGATCTTAAGGATTAATCACCTAAGTCGGCCCTTTTCTATTGGTCGTTCAGGCAGTCCGTGCTCAAGCACTTGGACTACGTCATCTGTCCAATACGGCGTTAGATCAGCCTTAAATAGGTATCTCTTGCTGGAAAGGTTAAACAGATGGGCGTCGGGCAATTCATCAATAACACCTTGTCCATCGGCTTCTTCGGTGGGAATGCGCGACATGTGATCAGCCATGTAATGTTGTTTTCCCTTCCGTACCACTACAGAGAAGTCGTACTCTAAAAGTAGAAGGAGCCATCGAGTTATGCATCCTGTAGCACAAGGTTTGTTTACTAGATAAAGCAAGGCTTGATGGTCCACAAAGAAGGTGAAGGGCATGGCCAAAAGGTAAAGCCAGAATTTCTTCACTATGAATACCATGGCTAATCCCTCTTTTCGTCGTCGAGTAATTCATTTATGTCTCCGTGATTTGTCTGCTAGCAAAGCTCACTAGATAGTCTAGATTGTGTTCGCCATGCTGGCACAACACTGCCCCCACGGCAAACTTAGAAGCATCGATATGCACGTGGAAGGTGATGGTCCAATCTGGGGCTCATAGGATTGGTGTTGTGGTTAGAGCCTTCTTCAACTCTTCGTACGCCCGTTGGCATGCTTCAGTCCATTCGAAGACAATAAGCAGCTTGTACAATGGTCTGGCGATCAACGCATAATTGAGTACAAACCGCCGATAGTACCTAGTATGGCCTAGGAAGCATTGAAATCCTTTGTAGTTGCTCGGGGGTGGAAGGTCAACAATGACCCTAACCTTTGAGATGTCAATGGCAATGCCGTTCTTCGACACCACGTGCCCTAGAATGCATCCATGCTTCACCCAAAACTGGTACTTTAAGGGGTTCAAGGAGAGATGGTATAAACGACACCACTTAAAGACTGGTCGGAGTTTGTCTAAGTGTTCGATCCAAGTCAAGTGGACACAGAGGTCATCCGACAAAGACTTCTAACTCCTTGCGAAGCATGTCCTTAAAGATGGTGCACATGAGGCGTTGGGAAGTGGTAGGGGCATTAGTCAACCCGAAGGGCATGACTATGTAAGCAAAGACGCCCCACTCAGTGGTGAAGGCAGTCTTATGCCTTGTCCGCAGGATGCACTTGCACCTGGTTGTACCCTGAGAATCCGTCCAGAAAATTGTAGGCTTCCTTGCCTGCCACTCTCTCAAGCATGTGCTTCGTGTATAGCAACGGATAGTTGTCCCTCTTGGTAGCAGCGTTTACCTTCTTGTAATTAATGCACACTCGGATTTTTCCATTCTTCTTCATCATGATGACTATGGGTGATACCTAGTCTGTGTGCTCAATTTCATAAATGAATCCTGCTCTCATCAGTCAATCTCTTCAGCATGAGCATGTTTTGGATTCATAGGGTATGTCGCTGCTTGACCGATATTGCGTCTGGCGTCATGGGTATGTTGTGAGTCACGACACTCAGATCTACCCCCTTAAGCTCTCCTAAGGACTAGGCGAACATGTCTATGTACTCTCACAAGAGAGCGACAAGACTCGTTTCTTCTTCATTAGTCAAGTCATCAGCAATGAAGACAGGTCGGGGTGGCTCCCCTTCTCAAGCTAGGTCCACCTCCTTGACCTTGGCTGGTCCCTCGATTGGTTCGCTTGTCTGCGCTTGACGTTTGGCACCTAACAAAACTACCACCCTATCCCCCTTTTTGAACTTTGTAAATCATTTAGGAAGGTCCTGTGGTTTTCGCCGTTCTTCCGTTCGAGTATCCCTAGGTTGTTTTGCCTCTTCCTGTCTCAATCGTTTGCGTCTCAGGTGGACATGTAGGTCCCCCTTGGTGTGTCTGGTTGTGGGCAGCCTAGGGATCTCTGGATCACTATCCGAACTAACCTCTGATTCAGAGTCGAATCCCCCGCCTTCACTAGAAGAGGTGGTCTCCCTTGGTGGACACAGTTTGGATGGCGATTCAGTTCTAAAAATTGATGTCATTCTTGGCTGGGCTAGTCCTGCTTGCTCAAGGTCTATGGCTCCTACGTGTTCCAACCATGTGCGGTCACATTCCACGTGCATGACTCCTCGCTCCATCCTGAAGATACTCTTCCTCTGCGGCTTGTAATCTGGTTTTATTTGCTCTATTTCTTGTCCTTTAGTGTCGTATTCCATGGTATCTACCTCACCCTCACTTTCATCACTGAAGGATTGGCAGTCTTCATATTCATCGTTAGAATTCCCTTCATCAGACTACTCATCGTCTCCTAGGCCTTGGTCTATCTCTAGTCATTGGTCAAGCACCAAGGCCCAGTTATACATGAGGTTTAAGTTATGCACTCTAGTCCATTGCCACTTGGATTCATCTAAGAGATTTTGGAGTGGTTTGAGATTTGCAGCTGGATTGCCAGCTAGCTTGTCCGATAGATATTCCAGTATCTCCTGGAGTTCCCTTTTGTTGGTGGCTGGGATGTGGAAGTTGATGGGCTTCGGTTTCCCATGAAGGCTTCCTGCCATTATGCAGACTAGTACGGAGGGTGTATCATTAGCCTTGCCGATTGTTTTGATGGCTTGCTCATATGCCTCATGATTAGAGAACAACAGGTCGATTGTAGAAAGGACATGCATCCAATCCCGCTCGTCCTCTGGGCATGGGATATACTTGGTCAAGGGCCCATAGGACTTCTTGACCTGAGAATTACCCTTGAGCATAGCAAAGATGGCATCTTAATCTATTGGTGAGGTCTTCCAGGTGTCCACCTCTACTCTCATGGCATCCGTCCTATTGCCAAGGAAGATTAAGCCATTACCCCAATCTTCGATGACCCTAGCGTTGCGCATCCAGGGGCGGCCTAATAGGATGTCGTAGTACACTCCCTTCATGACTATAAAGTCAACGGAGAACTGGACACCTGCGATCTTCACTGGCCAATTCTTAAGCACCCCAAATGGCTTGACTCTCATACCGTTTGCTAGTGTGACATTAAACCTAGCAGTCTCAACAGGTGGGTTTCCCCAAGTCTAAAGCACTACGTGGCTAAGCACACTAACCTCAGCCCCCATGTCTACGATTCCCTTCCTCATTGTATCGCCTATCATTGTATCACCTAGGGCTAAGATTGGTAAGATTGCATGCATCTTGAAGCCTTCCCAGAAGGCATTTACTTGCAAGGATTTAGGCATGGAGTGCAACGTCAAACTTGGTATTTGCATTTCTACCTCATGGTCATGAGGGTCTGCCATGACCTGCTCTTGTGACCCTTCAACCCACTGCTTAAGATCTTGCCATAGGGTGAAGTGCTGCCTAAGTAGACCTCCCAGGCTAAGTGTTACAGGGGAAGTCACCAACGTGGTTAGGAGATCGTTGGGTGTTCGTCTCTCTCCTAACCTGGATTGTCCTGGCCAGTGGCCATGACTAAACTGCGACCCTGTAGCAATGTCGAGGCTTGGCCTTAGCGGCACCGCTTGTGGTGCAGTTGCTTCTCTTGACTTTGGTAGTGGGAGCGAGGTTGGCGTACTCATGCTAGAGACATAATCAATCCCATCCTCTATGATGGGCTCAACATCTTTTAGATGTTCTTGGGCTTCCTTCACCCATTCTTTCACCTTTTCTATGGCCTCTAATTGTCGCTTTGGGTGTGGGTATTCCCCTACCTTAGCGCTCCCCTTTTCGGCCGTCTTAGGGGCTGACGTCTTTGCTTCTGCGTCAGAGACCTTCTTCCCAGTGGCCAGAGTCGTAGCACTCTCAGTTTTTAGTGCGATTTTAGCTTTCGACTTCCTCCTTCGCCATCTACGGCTCTTCTTCCCTATTGAGGCTGCATCGAGATTGCTAGGTCCTGGCAGAGAGATGCCGACCTACTTCATTTGGGCACGGGTCATGACCTGCAATGGGATGGATATGGCCTCCCTATCATGGTTCTCAACACCAAATAGCCCCAATGGAATAGATGGCTCATTGGTTGAGCTAGATGACGGATTTGGCCTTGGGCAATTGACGAAGAGATGGGTGATTCCACACTCAGTACACCTTTGGTCTGCCTTGTCTCTATTTTGTTGCTCCCTTTTAGGGCAGCGTGATGAGACACGATCTGGGTGGCCACAAGTCCAACATGTGATTGGATCCTACGTCTGCCCTCCTAGCCCTTTACCTCGTCCTCTTTCTAATGCCATCACCGGTATGGGGCGATAATCCATGAGGATAGCGTTGCCTTTGTCGTCATGCGAAACGTAAGGGCATATGTAAGCTTCCTCCTCGTTTGGTTCTTCCACATAGTGGACAGGAGCGTCACTCAGTGGGTGGGTTACGTAAGGACCAGGTAGCCTGGGAATGCCTGTAGGATTTATTTCCATCCTAGGAAAGGCCGGCTTAATGTCGTTAGGCGCAGGGAGGGCCAATGGGGCTCCCCTTTCAAAAAATGGCTGCGGCCTATTCACTAGGTAAGGTTGGCCGTATGGTTGTGAGTATGGAAGTCTCCTTGGCAGTCTACAATGCGCGACGTCATGACCGAACCTACCGTAGTTAGTGCAAGGTCTTGACCTAGGGTCCGGACGCCCGACTGGCAAGTGGTTTCCGCCACAGTACATGCATTGGATGTGTGGGCATGTTGGTCATCTTAACATGTCTTGCAACTTGGCTAGTTCCATCCTAACAATAGCCAAAGTTTTGGTTTGTTTCGGTGGTTTTCCCCTTATCCTGGGATGATGGGGCTGATCGCTCACTCGAGGCTGAAGCTCTCTCTCTGAGCTTCGCGAGTTGGTCTCCTCTAGGTTCACGCTTCTGGAGCTCCGCTCCTTCAGCTGATCTTCAACTCAAATGGCCTCCTCAAAGACCCCAGCTAGCGCGTCTCGCTGCAAGCTCGAGTTGCCTACCAAAGCCTTGTATAGTTCCTTGTTCTGAATCCCACTGATGAATACAGTTGATACTTCTCTTTTAGTCGGTCTCTCTCCAGTAGGGATTCTCTTGAAGAGACTCTGCACATGGGTCACGTAATCGCAAATGTCATCCTTCTCTTTCTGCTTGACGTTCATCAAGTGTACTAGTAGATTATCGGAGTATCCCAGCTCGGCAAATCTCTTAATGAAGAGATCCTTAAGGCCATCAAAGTTGGCTCACTCTGTGTTATCCAAGCTCGTGTACCACGTCCTACCCTTGTCGCCCAAGCAAAGCCCGAACGCTTGAGAGCGTTGAGTCAGGTCGTTGAGGCCGTTGGCTTCACAGACTTGCTCGAACTGCTCAACAAAGCTGTATGGATCATCATGGGGCTAGTACTTATTGAGTTTCTTGGCAACAATAGGGATTTTAGCCTGGCTCTTTGAGCCCTGGTTTGCTCCTAATCCTGCGAGTAGCGAGGTCGCTAGAGCCGTGGCACTTTGCTTTGCAGCCATGTTATCGAGCAATCGCTTCGTGAGAACCTCACTCAGTGTTAAGTCTCCTTCTAGTGCCCTCTCATGGTCCATTCGATTCCTGCCATCCAAGTACCCGCTGCACCTCTCGCAACTCCATGCCTTGCCTTTGGTTCCTAGCCTGCTGATCCCTATTGTACTCAGGCATGCTTTGCAATGCTTTTCGGGCCAGCTTTCTCTCCTCTTCTAGATCTGCGATGATAGTGTCTACAATCCTACCGTAGTGCTCGTACCGAGCATGGGCATCGTAACTGCTAACCAGCATCTGGAAAGGTTTCTAAATCAAATTCCTTGCTAGATTTGTGGTCTGAACTTTCTTCTGCCATTGTCGAGTTGTCGTGCTCCACCAAGCTATCGATTAGGTTCAATAGACTCATTAGATCCACTTCGTCGGCGTCCCTTGCTTGGTCCTACTTCTGCACGTTGATGTTTGTCTATGTATTGGGTTCTCTCCTACTGGTCCATTCCTTGAGTGGTTTATCTGGGTGAGTTCCTTCAGCTATTTAATATAGTCCTCAATTTATGGCCACTCAATGTGTCTTTCCTTGTGCATTTGTGCTCAATCAGGCTTTCAATTTCCTTAAGTATACTTCAAGTGTGAAAATTCAAGGTGAGTGCAACAACCGATTCCTAAACATCTTACGCGCTCTTTCGTGGTTTTGGGCCAAATAGGCTTGTTGGTCAATTTCCTGGCCATCTTGTCAGGGTTTAGGGTTTCTCTAAGGTGTTGCCTCGTTCGTTTTTTGTCCAATCAGGCCTATTCTGCGTGCCCTGGCCATCTTGTCAGGGTTTAGGGTTTCTCTAAGGTGTTGCCTCGTTCGTTTTTTGTCCAATCAGGCCTATTCTGCGTGCCAGAATCAAGTTCTGAGCGCCCTACAGGATTTTGACAATTTGAGCTGCTGAGTTCTAGCCAAGTCCGGTCAAATTTCTGAAAATCTGGAAAAAATCTACACTCGGCCCAACTGGTTCGAATTATAGGGTCCGAGTGGGTTACTTGGACGGGCCGAGGCGCATGGGCCGAGGGCCGAATTTGGGATTTGGATAGGGTGGACTCGGACGGAGTCACTCGGATGGAGTCGCTCGGACGAAGTCACTCGGATGGGTCGAGTAGTTGATTTGGACAAGGTTGCTTGGACAGGCCGAGGGTCTTGACACGTGGCAGCATGCCGAATTTGTCCACGGTCTGAATGATAAACTCGGATGGGCCGATCAGGATGTAAAAATATCACATTGCCACTAGAAACATGATATCCGAGTCTCTTGATGATATGCGACAAGTATTATGAAATCTTGGCATGAATTCTAACAACATTCATATATGTATTAATGGTTATGTGATCTTATGAGGAGAATACAAGCATATTGGAACATGTCTGAAGTGTAGTGCTCACATGTACTCCTAAGACCTATAGGGAAAAACTATTCCTCAAAAGGTTCTCATACACTTTTTACTAATACTGTGCATTTGTCACATGTTTTGCACAACAGGCATGGCGATTTTGACAATGTATTATGCACAAAATAGGTCCATAGATGAAATCTAGTGAATATCAGTAGACTGGCGAATGGGCTCACATTGACTCCATCTTTCCATGATTTGTACAAGAACCAAGAATTGGCTCAATCTTGCTATGGACACTACAAGGATACGAGGGTATAGCGACAGCCATTTGTAACGTGTCCACTAGTATCATCCAGGACACGTCTTAGCAGTCCATCGGAAAGGATGTCTAGAAAACTCCGCCCAGCACTCCCATGGAATGTTACGAGTTTTGCGATCTAGGCCTTCCCGCGTCTGCCACGTAGCGGAAGTATCCTGGCCGTTCCCACTTAGGATCGACTAGAATTAGGGTTTTCATGATTGGTCATTAGCTAACAGCAACTAGCGTCAGACCCGAGCAAACTACTTTACGCAGAAACGCTAGCTCCGAAGCGGATTCACGCTGCACTTGGTTCAAGGAGAATGGGAAACGAGAGGGATGCAAGGCTCAACCTCTCTGCCATAAGGCATAGTCCCATTCCATTCCCCTAAAACAACGTAAATCGGGTAAGACGTAACTCTAGGTCATCGTTCTCAATTATTCGTTTTGATGATCATCCCGCTATTCTTCAAGATTTTTGAGAAAAGTTCCCGGCTAAGCGGGACCACCCAACCGTAGGACGGACCCATGGCCCATCCTCTGCACTTTCCTCGGTTTGTTTTAGTTATGTAATTATCTAACACATTAATTTGACATATAACAATGAGCTTCTTTAATTAATCCTGTTAAGCACTAGTTCGTTCACGTAATCTTATCACGTGACATAGAAAAACAATATCAAGCAAGTTCTTTTTTTTAACATTTCATCAATTTATCTTTGAAATACAAGGAGTTCTGCCCATAGGCTTGTCCATAATCTGCCCGAAGGCTATCCAGTGATTCCCAGGGATCACTATTCCAAGCTTCCCCCCATAAACTAGTATGTGGGCCTCGAGATCCAATCCCGAGTCACATTAGCCTCTTATGCAGGACCCGGAAGGCGAGGGATTTATGGCCAGAGCCCCCTGGCACCCAAGCGTCCTCCTACTCCAAGTAGAGCTCAACGGAGAGGCCTCTCGCGGTGAGTTCGGTCCACGTTCCCGGTGTGGTCAACAACCCCCTTGGTTAGGGTCAGGCAGGCAGTCGGGGGTAACTGAAGCTGTCTCTCCCTTCAGGCCTTCAACCTGAAGCATTAGATATCTTTTCATCTTTTAGTTCCTTGAGCAAACAATGCAAACAGTGCTTTCTAAACTGTTACAAGCACAATCAATTCCAATGGTCATTTATTTGGCCAATTGCTAAGGAGTGAATCTTTCTCTCCGAATGCATCCAACACTCAATCCAGGATCAATTGCGACTTGGCAAGATCCCGAAGGGTTTGTTTGTTAACCCTATATCCTTGGGTAAGGGCCGTACCCTACTAACCCAACTTAACTAATACCTTAAGTTCTATTAGCAGTAAATATGTTATTCCAATTTACTAATTAGTCTTTTGCTTCCAAGAAAATATCTAATCCTCGTATCTTGGTTACTTTACCCAAGAAAGGTACTATATCACGACGATTATTTCTCCTCTTGCAAGATAAACTTGCATAAGAATCGGCCAATCTCATTCCGAGGAATTGGCCATTCCCTTTTGATCAAATCACAAGATCATGTGACTCTGCAACCTATTGCGCGAGTGTCACATCAAAATCATGGGACTATTTTACCCATCGAATGGCGTTGTCTAATCACGAAATCATGATTAGATAGGAACCAGGGTTAGGGTATCTTCATAACAATCTGTTCCTGATTTCACTAGGTCGATATTGTCGGTCCTAAAGGTCCAAATCCAAATTGAGTTTCATTCTTTTAGCGAGCGATCCTTAGGGTAAAAACCCTAGATCGTTTCTCGCAAGTGTGTCCTATTGTCCCTACATTCCGTGAATGAGGGCAAGTCTTTAGGGTATAAGAGTTTCAGCTTTGGCAATAATAGCGATTAGGTCATGTCCTCAACGTGCTAAATCCCAGTTAGCACTTGGGATATGTTGCATCGATTTAACCATTCCTAACAAGTCCCTCGCGATTTAGGTGTTTAGGTTAAACCAATTTACTTGTCTATTCTTGAAGATATTTACGATACCATTTTCATAACCACATGATTCATTGTCTACGTTTGAGTAGATTTACAAACCCTACTTTTCTTGCTTAAGATCAAAGCGTATGTTAGGTTATGGCATAATTCCTATTGCTCCTTTTATAATATGCAATCAAGATTCATGTTACTAAGCTAAAGGGTTTTATGTGAACCGTGCAACTTTTTCTAACTTCTTTTCTAAATGAGATATTCGTATGCTGAATGAGCATTACGCAACCTTTCGTAACTATTTACATAGTTGATTGAGATTTAAGCCAATTGACTAGGGTTTAATTTACTTCACGCAACTTAAGAACCATTTTCCATGCCTTGCAAATTCCTATGGATGATTAGCAACCTTCTTTTAATGAATCATTTCAAAGGAAAGATGCCTAATAATGCGACATGCAATTTATTCTTTCCATGCAAAAATGAAGTGTACTATCATTATTTCGACTTGTAAAAATGGCCATTAGTTAATCTAAGTTCGTTACTTTGCAATGCATAAAAACCACTTGCTAGGAATGCATAGAGATCTTATGCTCTTCTTTTTCATTCATTTAATACAAATGACCGATTCTTTGATCAAAGTTATTTCCTTTAATTTAGCCAAGGTATTTCAATCCAAAAAGTGCATCCTAATTTCCATAAATGAATCATGCACAATTGAAATATTACGATGTAAACAAAATTAGGAAGAAAACTTGGACTTGTGGTGAAATGTCCACATGGATGTTAGGAGATGATCCTCCTGCAGTTGCGCCTTGTGCCTTCTTAGGGCCATCGCGAATTCGACCTTCTTGCCTTGGCCGTAGACTTATGATCTTGGCCCGTCTCCCTTGCACGCGCAATTCCCTTTTTGAAATAGGGCTTCCTTGACCAATGCACCTTCTTGCGGAATTTGGGCTTTGAAAATGGCAACTTATGAACTCCCCTTCTTTTCGTAGAAGTTTCGGGAATACAATTGATCTTCACAGAAAGGGGGATTAAGAAAAACCCCAAGGTAAAATGGCTTGTGGGAGATGAAATGGGAAAGATGGTATTTGAATCGGGCGGTTAGAGTGAACTTAAGGAGAACCAATGGAAAAGAGGGTTTAAAAGCTACTAATATGGCTTGTGTAGGAATGCAATGGGAAGCTTTAAAAGGAAACGGGGTTAAAAGCCTTGTGAAAATGCTATGGAAAGGGGCTTAAAAACACGGCTAGTGTGAGCTTTATGGGGGATGCAAGGGGGGGAAAAGGGGCTTAAACCCCAGGTTTGAAAAAAACACTTCGTAGGGCCGATGGAAAAGGGGTTTTAAAGAAGCCCGGGAGTAATTTGAACTTGAGTGAGGATCTCCACGGGAAGGGGTGCTTTAAACCCCAGGGTAAGGTGAGCTTTATAGGGCTTTGGTGGAACCCCACGGGAAGGGGTCTTAAATGGACTTGGGTGGAAATTGCAGTGAGAAAGGGGGCTTAGAGAGCCCCCCCCTTAGAAGCTTCTAAGGCTTCTGGCTACAGTAGCAGGTGGCGTGAAAATGAGCTTTTGAGGACGGTAGCCAATGTGGCCAGGCGGCGGCGGATCTAGACAGAGCTAGCGGCAGAAGGCGAAATGATGGCAGCATGGCTCATCTACGGTAGATGCTCCTCACGACGCAACCTTACGCCCTCCTCAGCTTCTCTCGTCAATGGCGGCTCGTACTTCTTTCTGCTAACTGTCAGCCTTTCCACCTCCTTCCCCTCCACCCCATAGCGAGGGTTTTTATAGGTGAAGGGAGGGGACCTTCCAGGTGCCACGCGGCCATAGTGCATGGCATATCCCCCTTGCACGAGCTCCAGGGAGGAGCTTAATCATCCACGCCACTCTCCCTCTCCTCCAGCATGACCGTCGGCTGGGGAGAGGGGATAATTTTGAAACAAAAATTACCATAATTCCAACAATTATCCTTTTGGCCTCCTACCAAGAGGAGGTTCTTATGAAGAACGCGGGTTAGGAATCGGAAATATTACATTCTCTCCCCCTTGGAGGAATCGAGATGTCCTCATCTCGAGATAAATTGGGATATTGATGGTTGAGATTGCTTTCATCTATGCAAGTGGTATCCTCCTCAGGATAGTTTTTCCACTGGACGAGGCATTCTCTCAAGGTTCTGGATCTCAGTTGTTTTCTCCCTAACATCTAAGATCCTATCAGGCCGTAGCTCAAGGACTCCTTGACTAGGCATTACAACTTGTTGGTCATCAAGTACATGGTTAGGATTAGGTACATACTTCTTCAATAGACTGATATGGAATACATTATGAACCCTTAGGTTCTCAGGGAGTTGCAGTCTATACGCATTAGGTCTTAAGCACTTGAGGATCTTGTATGGTCCACAATACCTTGGACTTAGCTTCTTGAAATCTCCTAAGGATAGAGAACTCTTCTTTGGGCACACATGAATGAAGTCCATGTCTCCTTCCTCAAATATTCTATCTTGACCTTCAAATCCGCGTATGCCTTCTACCTATCCTTTACAGCTTCGATGTCCTATCTTATTGACTTTACTTGGTCATCCATCTCTTCCAACATCTACCTTGAAGCTTAAACCCTCAAGGTTGGATCTAAGAAGTTTAGGGGACTTCAACAGTCATGACCATACAATGCTTGAAAAGGGGTCATCTGAATACTTTGTTGGTAAGAAGCATTGTAGGCAAATTCAACCAATGGCAAGTATTGAATCCACCTCTTCGGCTCTCGACAGCAGTATGCCCTAAGCATATCCTCAATGATTTGATTTACTCGCTCTGTTTGGCCATCCGTTTGGGGATGGTAGGCGGTGCTAAAACAGAGTTGAGTCCCAATAGCTTCAAAGATAGCTCTCCAGAAGTGTGATGTGAAGAGAGAATCTCGATCACTAATGATTCTTCTAGGTAACCCATGTAGCTTGAATATCTCCTTGATAAACAATCTTGCAATGTCAGAGGCTTTATAGTTTATCTTTACTGGAATCAGGTGTGCAACCTTGGTAAGCATGTCAACCACAACCATAATGGAATTGTATCCTCCTTGGACTTGGGTTAAGCCCACAACAAAATCCATACTGATGAATTCCCATTTCATTTGGGGAATGTCAAGCGGTTGCAGTTTCCCTGGCATCGTGACATGTTCGGCTTTGATACGTTGGCAAGACAAACACTCAGTGACATACTTGAGAATGTCACCTTTAAGCCTCTCCCAATGATAGCTCTTCCTAACTGCATTAAGAGTCTTAGCATAGCCAGGATGTCCTGCGAAAGGAGAATCATGAGCTTTCCATAATATCTTCTGCTTAAGTGACTGGCTTGCTGGTATACACAGCCTTGTTCTGTAGTAGACAAGTCCATTATCAATGGAAAATTCTTGATACTTAGCTTGCAACTTCTGATTCTGCTCCTTGGTAAATATTTCCTTTATCATTGTTTGGTAGGCCAAATCATGGCATGCTTCCTCTCTAGCTAGTTCAAGTATAGGGTTGTTTGGCATAGATATTTTTGTAGCCAGAGATCTGGCCGTTGATGGATTCTGCAAGATTAGGGAATTTAGGAATGCCTTGCGACTGAGTGCATTAGCAACTACATTCTCCTTTCCCGATTGGTATTTGATTTCAAAGTCATACTCCTCTAGCACTTCAATCCACCGACATTGCCTCATGTTGAGCTCATTCTGGGTAAAGATCCACTTGAGACTCTTATGATCAGTCACTAGAGTAAACTTGTTACCCAACAGGTAGTGTCTCCAAATTTTTAGAGCATGGATGACAGGTAACAATTCTAGCTCATGGGTAGCATAATTCTTCTCATGGCTCTTCAGTTTCCTTGAAGAGCATGCTACAGGATGACCTTCCTGCATGAGCACACATCCTAAGGCAAGCATGCTATGGTCTAGAAGTTTTAGGATTGGTGCTGATACCAAACTTTACTTCAACCTATCAAAGCTAGTTTGTTCGGCAGTTGACCATGCAATGGACGTTTGCTTCTTCAGTAAGTCTGTCAAAGGTGCTGCAATCAAAGTATAGTTTTTGATGAAGGCCCTATACCATCTTGTCAATCCAAGAAAGCTGCGTACTTCTTTGACAGTTGTTGGTATTTGGCCATCCTAGAACATTTCTGACTTAGGCCGGCTCCACTGAGATTTCTTTTGCTGATATGATGAATCCCAGATAACCAATCTGATGTTTGAGGAATGCACATTTCGTCATCTTAGCATACAGCTTGTGTGACCTTATTGTCTCAAGGAAAATCCGAAGTTAGGGTTCATGATCTCCTTCCTGTTTGGAATAGACTAGAGTGGCATCGAAGAAGACGAGTACGAAGTCATCAAGATATGGCCTAAAGATATCCTGCATTAACCTATTGAAGGTGGCAGGCGCAATTGTAAGCCCAAATGACATAACTAGAAACTCAAAGTGTCCATATCTTATGTTAAAATCCGTCTTTGGGATATCTTCATCCTTGATTCTTATTTGATAGTAACCAGACCTGAGATCAATATTGGAGAAGATCTTTGCACCCTAAAGACCATCAAGGAGCTCATCTATTCTAGGAATAGGGTACTTGTTCTTGACAGTTGATTGATTCAACCCTCTGTAATCAATACATAGTCGAAGCGTTCCATCTTTCTTTTTCCAAAACAGTACTGGAGCTCCCCATCGTGAACTGCTAGGATAGATGTAGCCCTGATCTAGCAATTGCTTGAGTTGTTCCTTCAGCTCAATTGCTTCCGGTATAGACATTCTATAGGGTCTCTTCACAATTGGCGCAGCTCCTATTACTAGCTTGATCTCATGATCTACTTCTTTTTGAAGCGGGAGTTCTGTTAACTCTTCAGGAATTACATCCGTGTATACCTTTAGCCATGAAGGTTCTTTACTAGACTCCTACTTCTAACTCCGCCCGGCACTCCCATGGAATGTTACAGGTTTTGCGATCTAGGCCTTCCCGTGTCTACCACACAGTGGAAGTATCCTGGCCGTTCCCACTTAGGATCGACCGAAATTAGAGTTTTCATGATTGGTCATTAGTTAACAGCAACTAGCGTCAGACCCGAGCGAACTACTTTACGCAGAAATGCCAGGTCCGAAGCGGATTCACGCTGCACTTGGTTCAAGGAGAATGGGAAACGAGAGGGATGCAAGGCTCAACCTCTCTGCCATAAGGCATAGTCCCATTCCGTTCCCCTAAAACAGCGTAAATTGGGTAAGACATAACTCTAGGTCATCGTTCTCGTTATTCGTTTTGATGATCATCCCGCTGTTCTTCGAGATTTTTGAGAAAAGTTCCCAGCTAACCGGGACCACCCAACTGTAGGACGGGGACCCATGGCCCATCCTCTGCACTTTCCTCGGTTTGTTTTAGTTATGTAATTATCTAACACATTAATTTGACATATAACAATGAGCTTCTTTAATTAATCCTATTAAGCACTGGTTCCTTCACGTAATCTTATCATGTGACATAGAAAAACAATATCAAGAAAGTTCTTTTTTTAAAAAAATTCATCAATTTATCTTTGAAATACAAGGAGTTCCGCCCATAGGCTTGTCCATAATCTGCCCGAAGGCTATCCAGTGATTCCCAGGGATCACTATTCCAAGCTTCCACCCGTAAACTAGTACACGGGCCTCGAGATCCAATCCCGAGTCACGTTAGCCTCTTGTGCAGGACCCAGAAGGCGAGGGGTTTACGGCCAGAGCCCCCCCTGGCACCCAAGCGTCCTCCTACTCCAAGTAGAGCTCAACGGAGAGACCTCTCGCGGCGGGTTCGGTCCACGTTCCCGGTGCGGTCAACAACCCCCTTGGTTAGGGTCAGGCAGGCAGTCGGGGGTAACTGAAGCTGCCTCTCCCTTCAGGCCTTCAACCTGAAGCATTAGATATCTTTTCATCTTTTAGTTCCTTGAGCAAACAATGCAAACAGTGCTTTCTAAACTGTTACAAGCACAACCAATTCCAGTGGTCGTTTATTTGGCCAATTGCTAAGGAGTGAATCTTTTTCTCCAAATGCATCCAATACTCGATCCAGGATCAATTGCGACTTGGCAAGATCCCCAAGGGTTCTTTTGTTAACCCTATATCCTTGGGTTAGGGCCGTACCCTACTAATCCAACTTAATTAATACCTGAAGTTCTATTAGCAGTAAATATGTTATTCCAATTTACTAATTAGTCTTTTGCTTCCAAGAAAATATCTAATCCTCGTATCTTGGTTACTTTACCCAAGAAAGGTACTATATCACGACGATTATTTCTCCTCTTGCAAGATAAACTTGCATAAGAATCGGCCAATCTCATTCTGAGGAATTGGCCATTCCCTTTTGATCAAATCACAAGATCATGCGACTCTGCAACCTATTGCGCGAGTGTCACATCAAAATCATGGGACTATTTTACCCATCAAATGGCGTTGTCTAATCACGAAATCATGATTAGATAGGAACCAGGGTTAGGGTATCTTTATAACAATCCGTTCTTGATTTCACTAGGTCGATATTGTCGGTCCTAAAGGTCCAAATCCAAATTGAGTTTCATTCTTTTAGCGAGCGATCCTTAGGGTAAAAACCCTAGATCGTTTCTCGCAAGTGTGTCCTATTGTCCCTACATTCCGTGAATGACGGAAAGTCTTTAGGGTATAAGAGTTTCAGCTTTGGCAATAAGAGCGATTAGGTCATGTCCTCAACGTGCTAAATCCCAGTTAGCACTTGGGATATGTTGCATTGATTTAACCATTCCTAACAAGTCCCTTGCGGTTTAGGTGTTTAGGTTAAACCAATTTACTTGTCTATTCTTGAAGAAATTTACGATACCATTTTCGTAACCACATGATTCATTGTCTACGTTTGAGTAGATTTACAAACCCTACTTTTCTTGCTTAAGATCAAAGTGTATGTTAGGTTATGGCATAATTCTTATTGCTCCTTTTATAATATGCAATCAAGATTCATGTTACTAAGCTAAAGGGTTTTATGTGAACCATGCAACTTTTTCTAACTTCTTTTCTAAATGAGATATTCGTATGCTGAATGAGCATTACACAACCTTTCGTAACTATTTACATAGTTGATTGACATTTAAGGCAATTGACTAGGGTTTAATTTACTTCATGCAGCTTGAGAACCATTTTTCGTGCCTTGCAAATTCCTACGGATGATTAGCAACCTTCTTTTAATGAATCATTTCGAAGGAAAGATGCCTAATAATGCGACATGCAATTTATTCTTTCCATGCAAAATTGAAGTGTACTATCATTATTTGGACTTGTAAAAATGGCCATTAGTTAATCTAAGTTCGTTACTTTACAATGCATAAAAACCACTTGCTTGCAATACATAGAGATCTTATGCTCTTCTTTTTCATTCATTTAATACAAATGACGGATTCTTTGATCAAAGTTATTTCCTTTAATTTAGCCAAGGTATTTCAATCCAAAAAGTGCATCCTAATTTCCGTAAATGAATCATGCACAATTGAAATATTACGACGTAAACAAAATTAGGAAGAAAACCTGGACTTGTGGTGAAATGTCCACATGGATATTAGGAGATGATCCTTCTACGGTTGCGCCTTGTGCCTTCTTAGGGCCATCGTGAATTCAACCTTCTTGCCTTGGCCGTAGACTTATGATCTTGGCCCGTCTCCCTTGCACGCGCAATTCCCTTTTTGGAATAGGGCTTCCTTGACCAATGCACCTTCTTGTAGAATTTGGGCTTTGAAAATGGCAACTTATGAACTCCCCTTCTTTTCGTAGAAGTTTCGGGAATACAATTGATCTTCACGGAAAGGGGGATTAAGAAAAACCCCAAGGTAAAATGGCTTGTGGGAGATGAAATGGGAAAGATGGTATTTGAATCGGGCGGTTAGAGTGAACTTAAGGAGAACCAATGGAAAAGAGGGTTTAAAAGCTACTAATATGGCTTGTGTAGGAATGCACTGGGAAGCTTTAAAAGGAAACGGGGTTAAAAGCCTTGTGGAAATGCTATGGAAAGGGGCTTAAAAACACGGCTAGTGTGAGCTTTATGGGGGATGCAAGGGGGGGAAAAGGGGCTTAAACCCCAGGTTTGAAAAAAACACTTCGTAGGGCCGATGGAAAAGGGGTTTTAAAGAAGCCCGGGAGTAATTTGAACTTGAGTGAGGATCTCCACGGGAAGGTGACAACACCTAAAAACATGCTATTTATTGCAACAATTTTTTGGCAAAACTGTATACAATTGACACCTTATTACTAAATTTTTACATGAATTCAATGCAGATGCGGTGTTCGTTGTTGCTGTCTTTGGAGGCCGTGTCCTTGCAGTTCGGCCAGGAAATGTCGTTACAAAATTCAATCTTTTGGTCTGTGTACAACCACAAGAAACTCCTATATCTCATTTGCAAAGCATAGGCTTTGGAGACCTAGACTTAGGGACTGTAGGACATTGCAGAAATGAAGTCCTTTGAGCTTATGCAATCTATATTCTTAGAGTCACTAGAAATCATGTTATTCATGGCAGATTATGTAGTTTTAGGTTATGGTTTAGGTCATGGAGGGCAGCTATAACGACTCACAATGCCAACATCGAATGATTACAAACACAGTTTATTTCAACTGAAGATGAATGCCACTGCATCAGTGCGATCAAGGAGTAGTGAATAAGAAAATGCAATAGAGAGCTGAAAGTTCCAATTAGCTATAATGAATCCGATGCCAACATGAAATCATTACAAACACAGGATCTTATACCCGATGAGAAGGCAGTAAAGGTGAATCACTTCAAGCCTATAATGGGATTTCTCCATTTGTACTTGTGCGAGATCCACTTCAAAGACCTTCCCTTGATGCAGTTATCTTGCAATTGGAACAGCTACGATTGAAATTGGGACTTTGCCTTAGGGGGTTGTGTGTTGGGGGAGAGTAAAAAAAAAACCTTAATAGGAAGAAACCTTAATAGAAGGAACATTAAAGAAAAAAAAAAACAAAATGAATGTCATGGGAGGGAGGACCGTTACGGACATGTCGTGGAGAATGGAGGGGGCGCCAAGAAAGAAGGCTGAGGAGATGACGACCACAAAAAAAAAAAAGAAAGAAAGGAGTAGTCTCATTGGAAAAGGCGGTGGCTGCATGCATGAGGAGGGTTGTGTGGGTGTCGTCTTCAAGCAGAAGATCACGCACTGAGGAGCATAAAAAAGCCGATTGCAAAAGTCATCTAAGGGGCAACAAGAACTATTGAGAGGGAGGCCATCTTCTGCAACATCCTGTGAAAGGAGGAGAGCGGCAGTGTTTATCGGATCAGCGAAGCGTTGTAATCTTCAGGCATTGCGGGTGTGAGAGGTTTCTCTCCATGGTCCTCTCGGTCTCAATAGAGAAGATTCACAGCCAGCATCGAAGGAAGGCACTGGTCTTGTGCAGGAGCATATCTACATCATTATCGGCTAGGGGGGAGGCACCGATTGATGGAGGGAAGAGAAGAAGACTATCAACGCAGGACGAGAGGGAGAAATGGGGTTGTGAAGAGATGAGGGGCAACCTTTGAGGACGGAGCGGAAAGGCTTGGTTGAGGCAGGAAGAAGCAAGCGCCATTGCCGGTGGAGTGGCTTTCACTCGAAACGGTCCAGGAGACGTTGCCTTTGAGGACGGAGCAGCCACGGGTTCTTGGTCGCCATGCAGACCCAGGACGGTGTCGATATCTACACTCGACACGAGCACTCTTTAAAGAGCTGCGCTCTCTCATAAGGGCGTCTCAAGACCTTGTTGAGGAAAGGTAGAGGCACGCCTAGCAGACTCCCTCAGAAAGAGGGACACAGTTCGAGATGCAATGCAGAGAGAGAGAAGGCAATCAAGGGCGAGCTCCGTGAGAAGTTGAAGCCCATTCGTGAGAAGCAGAGATGCTCCAGGGAGCGATTGAAGGTGCAGCATGGGATCGCAACGAGAGTAGAGTGGTGGGCAAATCATATGCTTAAACTTAGACATCTTGGAAGTGAGGAGAGGCAGCAGCAATGTCATGTGCATCGTATCCACAGTTTCTCTCCATTACCATCAATCGTCAAATGCGCGTGTTGAAGCCAAAATGATGGATTCACAGCAGTCGATATATGTATTTTCACAATCTTGATTGAGAAAACCCCATAGTTAAAGGTTAATTCACACAATCCTTAGCCTCTTCTCTTTCCCACAAAAAAAATATGATAGTAGTTAAGTCAAAGCTACAATCAAGCTCATGTCTAAGATAAAGTGAGTATGGGTGGAGATCTTCATCGATAAAATAATTTGTGTGGGTACACTACAATGCAAGTTTATTTTATGGGGCCTTTCTTGCACAAAGCTTCATGGTGGCAGACCGTTCATTCTTTTTCATGCCCTCGTCCACAAGCGGCGTCTGCACAAGGCAATAACCAAAAAGAAGGATATGATAATCCTTACTTGTATCAAAACACTAAAAACCCTAAGTGGTGCAATCTCCTTATTTTTCCCTCATGAAGATGGTGTTCATTCCAACAACAAAGTTGCATGGAGATAAGAAATGTTGAGTTTGCGATGCACAATGGCTGGATAGTAGCTAGATAGAAAGAGGACACGGTCTCCAAGGACGTGACGACAACCCGCGGTTTTACAAGTAAGTGTCTAATTGGTTTATCTAAAGTAAATGATATGGCATGATAATTTTTTTAGTTTAATATTTTTAAAACATGTCTTTAAACCTGTTTTCTTATGCTACATGGTTGTTTGTATTTATCTGAACTGGTTTTTATTTATTAAAAATCAAAAACAGTCGAAAACACTAAAAATGACTCAAAATTATCATAAATAAAATTTTATAAAATTACTGACTGAAAATTTATAAGTTCTGATATTTTTCCTATAAAGCTTATGAGTCAGGGAATTTACTGAATTTCTATCAAGATTTTTAAAGATGTTTTGTTATATTTAAAAATTAGAAAAGAGTTATATTTAGGGAAAAAGGCATAGTTTTCCTTTATGTAGAATGTGTTATTTATTGATATAAACTATGGATTCTTAGTGAAATATTGGAAACAAAATCTTTGATTGGTTAGTGCATTTTGGTTGTAAGGGTTAAAGTAAAGAAATAATGATTTAATAATATTTCACTTAAGAAATGCTCGTATAAAGATATGGTGTTTTGGTTTTGAAAGGAGAGATTATATACAGTGTGAACATTTAGGAAACATGGGAAATTACCAATAAAAAGTTTGACAACACTTTATAATGATTTATAATGTTAGGTTGCAGTTATAAAATTTAGTTTAAATTAAAACCAAAATAAAATCAAATAATTTAATGATTGGATGGCATGAGGAAAAACCTCGGCATCTATATTAAATTTTTATATGTTATTCATTTTACAATCAACTTCTTAAATATATGGAGTGGAGGGCTACTAGGACTCATTGAGAAATTAAAGGGTGCTATGGGAATTTAAAATAAATTATGAATGTGAACCATAAGAGTATGGAAGAACTTGTTTTATTCTGGTTGATGTTTAATAATAGAAAAGAAGGAAAGGACGTTATATTTGCAAAATGAATTAAGTATTTAAAAACTAATAAGCAACGATGAAATTTATATACGGAGTGGGAAATATCTCCCAAGGGAGATTAAAATTTAAGGGTTTATGATATGTCAGAAAATTTGATTTGAATGTTTGTTTAAAATTAAACAAATAAAAAGAATTAATTTTAATCAGGTGGAGAGAAACATAAAAAGGAACTTTAAACGGAGATATACAAATAGATCTAAGAGATCTATATCCCTGAAACAATCTTTCCAAAGTCAAACATTAAAAACATTCCCTGGATAAACCGCCACTAGCATGGCAGGAGAACATTATGAGGACCTGCCTCTGAGAGATGAGGAGAAACCATAGTTATCTTAGGTTTAGCAATTTAGTGCCCAGTATAATTTACTGAAGTTTAGAATCTTTACAGTTGGACTACTACAAACAACATTATAGATTTTAGGGAAGGTTAAGTTAAGTCGAATTAAAATAATTAGTGAAATAATCACTTGTTTAGTGCAACAACTCTTAGGAGTTGGCTTGTTAACCTGGGTAAAAGTGGCTTGGTCTTTGGCCAGTCATTTTTGGTGCGTTTGCCGGGAGACAAGTGCGCTTGAACGAGTGATAAATCTTCCGAGGGTATTTTAGATCCTAAGTGTTATTTATGAGTGAATACGCAGTCTCTTTTCTAAGGGACTATTTTCCTAATTTGCCCCAGGAGTGTCAAAGAAAAGTGCTAGACTGGGCGAGAGATACAGAGTTAGTAGAGGGAGGCACATATTTTGGGCCACAATTAACTGTGGACGTTGAACAATTATCCTCTTGGAGCTGGGGTTATAACGACTGTGCGCAAACTATAGTTCTACTAGCGACACACTTTGGGTTAATAGACGCGGTAGAGATAAATACAATCAGTGTATCGTACCACTTTGATTGGTATTACCGCACAGCTTATCGGACGTTTAGAAGAGTAGTGTGGGATGATGTGTTGCCTTGGATACGTGTATCCAGAGGTTTAAGAATTGCTTTCGACACGAAAGACGTTAGAGAGGTTGCTGAAATTCTAGGTTTAATCCCCGAGCAAGAAGAAAAGTTACCTTTTGGGGAGATAGACCCAGAGCTGCCGACTATTTTGAACCTTCTAAGTGCGCATACAAGCGATAACTTAATTTTATAGCTTCAAATAAAACGAGAGTAATTTTGGAGTATGACAGTAAAAGCTAGTTTTGTACTCGTGGATGAATTCAGAAGAGAGACGGAAGCAGCAAAACGAAGCTAGGGATCAGCGAGTTAGAGAACGAGCAGTGCGACAAGAGGCTTGGCTATTAGAAAGGCTAGAGAGGGTCAACGCATTGCTGAATTTGGGAGTAGACGCTGTGTCTAACTCAACGGTAGAACCTCTTCAGCCTAACTTATCAACTGGTAGAACACCATTGAAAGAAAGTGAAGCAGCTTCATATCAATGGGATCAAGTTGTCTCCGGTACTAGCAGTGTCACTGGGGAAAGAGGTAGGAAAAATAGGGAAACTAGGGAGAGTGAAGTTAATGCTACGGTCGGGAGTATTGAACTACTTTTTGACTGGGATTTAGAGTCAAATTTCGGATTGCGTCAATTATTTAAGGAACCTCAGGAACCTTCGTGGTTTGATACTATCAACGATTTAGGGTTAGGGCTACTATTTAGAGAAACAATGGCTCGCAACCCAGTCAGATTAGCTGATTTCACGCAATTCGGGGGATTATGGGACGAAGATCCCGATGCCCATTCGCAAAGATTTGAGGTGACTTGTGTCGCCAATGAGATAATAGATGACGACCAAAAGCTTCATATCTTCCCTGCAACATTAAAAGATGAAGCAGCAAAATGGTATGGGAATTTAGATGCTCAACATAAAGGGACCTATGATGCCTTATCAAGAGCTTTTCTAGAAAAATTTAGACGACAAGGTTTTCAAGATAGATTGGCTCTTCAATTGGATTATCTATCCCAAGGAGCAACTGAAAGTGTTGAACATTATATTGAGCGCATGGAGACGATCATTCGTAAGATGAATCCTGCTCCTGACGATCCCACGCAAAAACGTAAGTTTATTGATGGACTTAATCCTGAAGTTCATCAGCATGTTAGTTTACAACGACCAGCTACGTTGGCAGATGCTAAAACACATGCTAGATGGTGGGAAGAAGTGCAGCTTAGTCAACAACGGCGGAGAGATCTATTCAAAGAATCTCGGACAGAATACCCAAGCACCTCATGTGGGTTACCTAAGAACGTGTCTTATGTGACCGTTCCTCTAAATCCCTCGGTAACCGCAAGCTCAAACATGTCGAGTGTACCTCTAAATCCGTACACTTCAATTCCAGCCTATATGATGCAGACAGGAATGCCTTCTATGCCGCAATCTCAATCTCCTCTGGATGAAGCAAAAGTAGCAGATATTATTGCGAAATCTCTAGGAAAATTAAAGGAGGAAATTATGACTGCAGTGCAAGCGCCTTTGAAGGAAATTTATTCGATAACGACACAAGGATCTAGTGCTCAGCAATCGTCGGGAAATTCGACTTCAAACCCACCTCGATCTAATATCTGGTGTGGCAAGTGTCATGGTTACGGCCATGTGGCTACAGAGTGTCCGACACCTTCAAGGTTAATGCCCGATCATCCACCGTTCTGCTCTTTTTGCCACAAGACTGGTCATTTAGATACAAATTGTTGGCATAAATTAGGTCAAGAGCAACAACAAGCTCGTTCAATGCAAACGAATTACAATTACATGGATCGTAATAATAGGACCTATGAGATTGGACCACCCAATCAACCTTTTAGGCCACGAGGATTGCCCACCCAGGGTAGACCCCCAGTGCCTCGAAATAATTACAATAGTGATGGCAATCGAGGGAGAAATTCTCCTTTTAGAAGAAATAATGGAAATTTTCGTAATTCAATGGGACAAGGTGGTCAACAAAGACCTAGGGGACTAGTAATTTGTTATCGATGCCAACAAGAAGGTCACATAGCCACATATTGTCCAAATGCGCGTAAAAATCAAGACTATACTCCTCTTTGCAGGAGGTGCAGTGGTGAAGGACACTATGAAGAGAATTGTCCTAAGCGAGAGGATAATAAAATGTCTGACAAAGGGAAACAAACCTCTAACGAACCTTCAACGTCTGCTGCAAATTTAGTTGAAGTAGAAACAATAAGGAAAGATATTGGAGTTAAATCAAAATTTATACCTCGTAAGGTGACCTTTAGGGCTGATCCTATGATTGGTGTTATTACTCGGGCACAAAAGCAACAACAGAAGGAGCAAGGTTTAGAGGAAAAGAGTTCACAATTAAACGGAGCAGTGAAGGATAAGTCTAAGGACATAGATCCTAATATAGAACTACCTGAATCGGATTCTCCGCAGCATTCCTCTGACCATCCATTATTACCTGTGCCTTTAGTAAATCCTAAGATTCAAGTGGGAGTAGCTCCTTTTCCCGAAAGATTGGTTCCTCCTAAGGAAGGGAGTAAAGATTATGTAGAATCCGTAAATAAGACCTATGATCTTTGGGCTGCATTAGAAGAAATATCATTGACTATTAACCTTCGGCAATTGTTAGAAATAGCGCCTGCTTGTCGGAAACAACTTTACCATAAATTAGTTCGGCGTCGAAGGAAGAGGATTGAAATAAACGCTTCTAAAATCTGTGAAAATTCTTCCAAAGGAAAAACAACTAAGGATGTAAAAATAGTAGATTTATTTGTGGACCCAGGAGCTCCAGTTATCGATACTACTATTAATGGCCACTTGCTACATGAAGTGCAGTTAGATGGTGGCTCAGCAGTTAATTTGATGACAGAACAAGCTATGCAAGAATTAGGGTTGAAGGATCTAGAACCTACTCATATTGTTTTACGTGTGGCTGATCAAAGGAAAGTAACTCCTTTGGGGTTACTGCGGAATGTGAAATCTGTAGTAGCCGGATTAGAATTTCATGTGAACTATTTGATCGTTCGTTCGCAAACAAATATTTCATCATATTCTGTCCTGTTGGGAAGGCCTTGGTTATACCAAGCAAGATGCATTCAGGACTGGTATAAAGGTTCAATTGTGATTGGTCCTCGAAATGATAGGGTTAAGATACAAGTTATTTCAAAAGGATTTTTGAAAGAGTCAGGAGATGAAGCAGTTAGTGAAATGGATGAGAAATCCAACAGTGAGTTTTATGATTCAGAAATGGAGAGGACTGATCATGAAGGGCCTTACGCTTGGTTATTTAAGACACCACACCCAGCAGGAGCAGAGAAAGTAGAGGTCAATATAGTACATCAGCCTCACAAGGTAGAACAGATGGGTATTGGTGAGTATGCTGTAGCGTTTTCATCTGACAATGATTCGGATAGCGATATTACTCAGTGGTTATCTACATCCGAAGATACAACTCTCGACTGCTTAATGCTTTCAGCAGAAGAAGCAGAATATCTTGATGATTCGTTTGAAACATGTTTTCAATTATCTATAAATCAAGAAGGAAATGATCAAGAAGATGTATTTTCTGCTTACAACAGGTCGGAAGTGATTTCTATGGATGAATTAGAGGAGGAAGAAATGCCTGAGTTAATGATATCTGATGTGGCTGACATTTCAATAACCTCTTCAGAAGGTATGGGAGAAGATGATGTTACTGATAATCATAATAGTATGCTTGAGAGTAGGATTTTAGAAGCTCTTCCTTATGGGGAAAATGCTTTACCCTTTGGATTTGGACAATTGCCAGATAGAGCTAAAAGGATTTATTACTACCAGCTAGAAGCAAAGGAAAAAGAGAGGAGAAGTAGGCATAGGTGTAAACCCTTACAAAGACCACTATCTCGTGAGGATGAGGATGATTCAGCTTCGGCTTTTAACAGGTTTTCACAGACTTCTCGTGAACATCATGATAATTACGCTAGGATTATTAGAGAATTGGAAGAGGCATTGGAAGTAGAGCGTGAGGCAGCGTTGACTGCTGTAAATGAAGCAATGAAGAAGATTACGGAGTTGCAAAAGGAAAAGGCAGAGTTTCAGTTTAGAGAAAGGCGATATCTAGATGAAATCTCGCTTTTAGAATTTTATTTAGAAGAAGAGAAATCTAAATTTAGTAGGGGTGAGTTACAGATGGACCAAGTGTTATCTATGGATACAAATTATTGGGAAGAACATGAAGACACTGATAGGTTTTTGGAAAAAAATAAATCTAAGAATACTTTTGAACCAGAGACTCAAGAGAAAAACCCTACAAATGTTCCCTGGTTGTGTCATTCTTTTAGGCGTTCGACCGGAATTGCACAGAAGATTCATCGCTGTTCTAGGGGACTGATAATTGGTTATCAACGAGTCCAATCTGAACCTACTAAGGTTAAATTGCACAATATGCAAGCGGTGGTGTTGCCTCATCCAAAAGAAAGAGTAATGGATTTTACTATTTATGGGGATGGGCAAGAGCCACAACTTAGATGGTTTGAACCTGCAGTACCTAGAAATTTTGTGGAACTGAAACAAGTTATACATTATTTGGGCTGTCGAATTCAGGGCGAGGAGGATGAGAATCTACATTCATTAATTCTCAAGCTTAAAGATAATCAATGGTTTTGGAGTTTAGATGATCAGGAATGTCTAGAAAAGAATAACGAAATTTTACGTCGATATCGCCGTAGGTTACATGCTCAATATCCATGTACTTCAGAGCAAATACCTAGCGTAATTGACTCTGTAAGAACCTCATTTACCATGAAATCTCGTAAAAATGTAAATGTCAATAATGGCGATTTAGATAAATATGGGAAGAGATATACTGAAAAATCCTTTCCTGAGTTAGTAAATGTCTATGGAGTAGAAGTTGATGGTGCTACGCAAGATAACCTGGCTATTATTCCTTATAGGGTTTTACCTTTAGTAAATTCTGTGAATGTGGGAGAAGAAGCACCGGAATCAAGTACTAAGAATAACCTGCTTGGAAATGTATTGATGCATATATCCGAAGATGTGCCCATAATTAAGCCACGAAGAATAGACTCTCTATTTATTGAAGAGCCTGAAATTGAAGTAGTTAAGCTTAAAATGGCAGAAGGAAAATATTTAAATTTAGGAGACCAGTTGGAATCGCCATATCATGAAAGATTCGAAGAAGTCCTACGATTGCATGTTGACGCTTTTGCTTGGTCATATAGGGACCTTAAGGGTATCAAAGCTGAATTATGTCAGCATTTTATTGATCTAGAACCTGGCACAAAACCTGTATGTCAACGTCAACGACGTACAAACCCTGTGTATGCAGAGTTAGTGAAAGCTGAAATTACTAAGCTTTTAGATGCTGGATTCATTTATCCTGTTGCATACAGTGAATGGGTATCTCCTATTGTTGTAGTACCCAAGAAGAATAGTAAGAAGATTCGCATTTGTGTCGATTATAGAAAGCTGAATAGCAAAACACGTAAAGATCATTTTCCTTTGCCATTTACTAATCAGGTACTTGATAAGGTTGCTGGTCATGAGCTGTATTCTTTCATGGATGGATTTAGCGGTTACAACCAAGTACTAATTCATCCTGAAGATCAATCCAAAACTACATTTACTACTGAATGGGGTACATTTGCTTATAGAGTAATGCCTTTTGGTTTGTGCAATGCACCCGCAACATTCCAGAGAGTTATGATTGCAGCTTATCAAGATTTTCTACGTCAATGGATGGAATTTTTCTTAGATGACTTTTGTGTCTATGGTACGGCAAAAGAAATGCCTGAGCTACTAACGCAAGTATTTGAACGTAGTGATGAAGTAGGTATATCCTTGAATCCTGATAAATGTGTTTTTGGAGTACCAAAAGGAACTTTATTGGGGCATATCGTTTCTAAAGAAGGTATTGCAATGGATCCAGCTAAAATTATTAAGATTTCTGCACTTCCACCTCCAACAAATCTTAAGCAATTGCGTGGATTTTTAGGACATCTAAATTATTATCGGAGATTTATTTCCGATTTTGCAAAGGTGGCATCACCTTTGACAAATCTACTACGAAAGGATACTCCTTTTATTTGGGATGGTGTTTGCCAGAAAGCATTTGAATTTCTTAAACATAAGTTAATTGAAGGACCAGTACTCGCACCCCCAGATTGGACAAAAGAATTCCATATTCATGCTGATGCATCTATGTATGCTGTAGGAGCTGTTTTGTGCCAAGCAGATGATAATAAGGTGGATCATCCAATTTATTATGCGAGTCGAAATTTAAGTGATGCAGAAAGGAATTATACCACCACTGAGAAAGAATGCCTATCAATGGTATTTGCGGTGGAGAAATTTCGTCATTATTTATTGGGGAATAAGTTTACTATATATGTTGATCATGAGGCGTTAAAGTATTTGCTTAATAAAGCAGAACTTTCAGGACGTGTGATTCGTTGGATGTTGTTATTCCAAGAGTTTGATTTTCAAATAGTTACTCGTCCTGGTAGAGCTCATGTTCTAGCAGATCATCTATCATGATTATTAACATCAGACAAGGAGGAAGGTGTGGAAGATGATTTGCCGGATGCATCACTTTTTACTGTGGAGACATAAGTTCCATGGTATGCTGATATTGCGAATTTTCTTAGTACTGCTCAATATCCACCTGGTGCCGATAAGCGCAGGAAACGTCAAATATTTATGCAAGCACGCTCCTATGGACTATTAGGGGGTTACCTTTATAAATTTTTTCCACGCGAAGGTATCTATCGACGTTGTGTAAGGGAAGATGAAGTATCAGTGGTTCTTAAGGCATTGCATGATGAGCCGTGTGGTGGCCATTTTGCCGGTGAATTGACTGCAAGAAAGTTCTATTAGCCGGTTATTGGTGGCCTACTCTATTTAAAGATACTTATTATTATTGTCGCAAATGCGATGTATGTCAAAGGACTGGTCGTCCTTCTAAGAGTTTTGCAACCCCTTTGACACCTATATTAGCATTAGCACCTTTTGAGAAATGGGGAATTGATTTTGTAGGCCCAATCGATCCGCCTACTAGATATCGATCGAATCGTTATATTTTAGTCTGTACTGACTATATTACGAAGTGGGTGGAAGCGAAAGCGCTTAAAACGGATAAAGCCATTGATGTGGCTAAGTTTATGTATGAGAATATTATTACGCGTTTTGGTTGCCCACTGGAATTAGTAAGTGACCGAGGTTCCCATTTCTTGAATGGTCTTATCAGTGAGTTAATGGAAATCTATAAAATTAAACATCGCAAATCAACACCTTATTATCCCAGAGCTAACGGTCAGGTTGAAGTAACCAATCGCATTATATGTGGGATTTTAACTAAAACGGTTGCTTCCCACAGGCGAGATTGGGATGAGCGTTTATATGAAGCGTTATGGGCCTATAGAACTACTTATAAGGTGACAGTGCAAAATACACCTTTCAATTTAGTTTATGGCACTAATGCTATATTCCCTATTGAGCAAGAGTTGCCTACTTTACGAGTAGCTCTATCATTACGACTAGGTGAGGTTGAATCTTTGAAACAACGGATTTTACAATTGGTAAAGTTGGATGAGGAAAGATTATTAGCCCTGCAAAGTCTAGAAGCAATGCAAAAACGTCGTAAAGTATGGCACGACCAGAATATTAAAGTACGGGAGTTTAAAGAAGGTGATTTAGTTTTACTTTATGACAGTCGTTATTATAAATTTCCTGGGAAGCTTAAAATTCGTTGGTTGGGACCTTTTAAGGTGATTAATGTTTATGATAATGGTTCTCTTGATGTGCAGGATATTAATGCTGAAAATGAGATATTTAGGGTTAATGGTCTGCGCCTTAAACATTTTGTGACTTAGGCTAGCTAGGTATAGTTAGGTTAGTAGTTAAAATAATATTTTGTCTAATCCACTCTTGGATGTCTTTTCTTTCTTGGGGGGGTTTTTAAATGGGATGCAGGTATGGCTTTTTTGTGGATGGATGCGCTTTACCCTCGTATTGATGCCGATAGTACTGATCCTGTTCATGCTGGACCTTACGATATTCCACGTTTTCAGACGCATGACAGGTTTTTATATGCACCGAGAGGGGAGGCCTGTTGTGGTTCTTCCTTTGTGATTATTTTTTGTTTACAGTATCATCCACCTTTTGGTTGTAGGTCCTGTCAGCGGCATTTATTTGTGCGTGCTCAGCTCTTGTGTTGGCAGTGTCGCACATACTTTCGACGCTATGGTACCACTGCCATGCAGGAAATGATTGGTTATACCTACCAGCGTCATGATTATAATAGTGTTTTTTCTCCTGAGCGCGGCGCTGGTCAGACTAGGGTAGGCCGAGAGCAAGCAGAATTTGCGAGATATCGTTCCACTGTCTACCGTCTTACTCCATCTTACCATGATTTGCAGACTAGTGTTCCCTGCCCATGCTGGGATTATATTTGTTGGTACATGGATGCGACCGAGGGGCATTCCTTAGATGCTTTACCAGTGGCCCCTATGCCTTACTATGATGATGCAGCTTCGGCTTCGCTCCATGATGTGATGGAGATTCTTAGAGATGCACCTGATAGCGGATCTGTGACTTCTGATATGTCTACGCTAGAGGCTATTCTTGAGCATCCTATAGATGATAGTTTAGTTAATAGGTTTGACTTAGATGGAGTTGATGATTTCGGATTAGGATTATTGTTTTCACTAGAAGATCTCAGAGACTTTGAAGATTTTAGTCTAGACATTTTGTTTTCTTAGTCTTTTATGTTTTTTCTTTTATTCTACATTTTGAAAAAAACCAAACAAACAAAAATATATATCGTTAAAAAAAAAAACATACAATGCTTTGAGTTATTGATATCCTGTAGGTTTTCATGCACTTTAGTTTTGTTTTCCACGTAGTTAGGTAGTTAGTTGCACGCACGGTCAGGATATTCCTTTCAGTGCTGGAGTTTGGGATATTTAAGTTAGTAAGATGGACAGTTCTATATGCAAGAATGGTTATCAAGTGGAGAAATATACTGCTTCTTAAACAACTAAGCAGTGGGAGCGTTACGACAGTCTAGTTGATCGCGATTGTGACATGAGTATTTGACAATTCTTTAGTACATGAAGAAGTTTTATTATTTATCTAACCCTTTAACATTGTACTGGCTAGTGTATGTTTCATGTGCAGATTTGACTATGATTTTGCGTTATACACTGTTGTATGTTTCTGATTGATTCTTGGAGTTGCAATATCCACGAACATACAAGGTTGTTTCATACCTAAACTTTTTATTTCATATTCATTTTAAAAAAATACATGAATAAAAAAAATTGATGGAATGAAATTAGAGATGTCGAAGAAGAAGAAGAAGAAAAAAAAAACACTTAAGTAAATTACAGAGGAATTATAAATAAATATTTTAAACAAATATGAATGATATATACACAATTCTCTATATGAAGTCCACTCACAAGGGATGGGACTTAGCATTAGGAAGTGATTAAAAAAGGGGGTGACATGTGTGCATAACATAGTGAATTTCATTGTATGGGTGTCCGATTAGGATCCTATAGAGTTTTGCCTTATCTTTTGGTCGCTTTTCTAGCGATATGTGGGATAGCTGAATAACAAGGTTCTCTCCACGAAATTTTGACTAGGAGTAGCGTGGAAGAAAGATGCTGAGCTGGTGAGTATTCTTTGCTTATCATTTGCCTAGGCAAAGTGACTAGTATTATGCGTTAGATTAGATTCCTCGAGCAAAGTTGTTGAGCTGAAATGTTTGACCGTTCAATTAAGTGATGTCTTCTTAGCTTCTTAGTTGATCCTTTTTTTAAAAAAAAAAACAACAACAAAACAATCCTTAAAATCCAATCCAAATATTAAAAGTTCGGAAGAGTCTATATATTTATTCCTTTAAAGAAAGAAAGCAAGAAGAAAAAGAAAAAGAAAAGAACAAAAAAAAAACACCCTGAGACTACAGGGTTTGGAAAAAAAAAAACAACCAAAAGAAGATAACCATCGCCTCTGAGGTCCTGGTAGGCTGTAGGGATTTCCTTGACGGGTGCCCTGCGTCCGATGCCTTGTATCTTTTTGGGGTGGGACCTTTTGGGAAAGAGAATCAATGTATATACTCTTTTGACATCAAACTAAAAAAAAAAATCATTAAAACATAAACTTAAAAGAAGAGCCTTGGAAACTGAGAAGTTATGAACCATTGGCTGGTTGTTCTAGTAGAACATGGAGGGTTAGCAGCTAAACCCTAGGAGTCCTATTTAGTGTTGTAGTATTAGTTTACCTTGTTTGGGTTCTTTGTTAAGTAACGACCTTATCAGTGATGCTATTTCAGAAGCAATATTTTTAGTAGGATAGTAGTGTGGCAAATTATTGCCTAGAGGGATTATTGTTGTTTAGCGGCTCTAGACAGTTTCCTAGTTGGTATATTCTATGCAATGGATGAAGCTCTGTTATGCATTTCAGTATGGAGAGTGAGTAAGGGAGAATGTTAGTTTGCACAAGTTTTTACATCTTTTCATTGAAACATTTATATTGTTTGCATTTTAATATGACATAAATAAGTATTTTTTCTACTTTTCCAGTGTCTACTAGTTGTCCATGTGTGGTTATACAGGTGATGTAGCTGTGCTCGTGAGGACGCTTCGCAATTAAGTGGAGGAGAGTATATTTTTCTTTCAAAGTTGCGTAGCAGTACTCGTGGTAGCAATGTTCGTGATGCTGGATGTTCGTGATGTAGCTGTGCTCGCGAGGACGCTTCGCATTTCAGTGGGGGAGAATGACAACACCTAAAAACATGCTATTTATTGCAACAATTTTTTAGTTCCTTGAGCAAACAATGCAAACAGTGCTTTCTAAACTGTTACAAGCACAACCAATTCCAGTGGTCGTTTATTTGGCCAATTGCTAAGGAGTGAATCTTTTTCTCCAAATGCATCCAATACTCGATCCAGGATCAATTGCGACTTGGCAAGATCCCCAAGGGTTCTTTTGTTAACCCTATATCCTTGGGTTAGGGCCGTACCCTACTAATCCAACTTAACTAATACCTGAAGTTCTATTAGCAGTAAATATGTTATTCCAATTTACTAATTAGTCTTTTGCTTCCAAGCAAATATCTAATCCTCGTATCTTGGTTGCTTTACCCAAGAAAGGTACTATATCACGACGATTATTTCTCCTCTTGCAAGATAAACTTGCATAAGAATCGGCCAATCTCATTCTGAGGAATTGGCCATTCCCTTTTGATCAAATCACAAGATCATGCGACTCTGCAACCTATTGCGCGAGTGTCACATCAAAATCATGGGACTATTTTACCCATCAAATGGCGTTGTCTAATCACGAAATCATGATTAGATAGGAACCAGGGTTAGGGTATCTTTATAACAATCCGTTCTTGATTTCACTAGGTCGATATTGTCGGTCCTAAAGGTCCAAATCCAAATTGAGTTTCATTCTTTTAGCGAGCGATCCTTAGGGTAAAAACCCTAGATCGTTTCTCGCAAGTGTGTCCTATTGTCCCTACATTCCGTGAATGACGGAAAGTCTTTAGGGTATAAGAGTTTCAGCTTTGGCAATAAGAGCGATTAGGTCATGTCCTCAACGTGCTAAATCCCAGTTAGCACTTGGGATATGTTGCATTGATTTAACCATTCCTAACAAGTCCCTTGCGGTTTAGGTGTTTAGGTTAAACCAATTTACTTGTCTATTCTTGAAGAAATTTACGATACCATTTTCGTAACCACATGATTCATTGTCTACGTTTGAGTAGATTTACAAACCCTACTTTTCTTGCTTAAGATCAAAGTGTATGTTAGGTTATGGCATAATTCTTATTGCTCCTTTTATAATATGCAATCAAGATTCATGTTACTAAGCTAAAGGGTTTTATGTGAACCATGCAACTTTTTCTAACTTCTTTTCTAAATGAGATATTCGTATGCTGAATGAGCATTACACAACCTTTCGTAACTATTTACATAGTTGATTGACATTTAAGGCAATTGACTAGGGTTTAATTTACTTCATGCAGCTTGAGAACCATTTTTCGTGCCTTGCAAATTCCTACGGATGATTAGCAACCTTCTTTTAATGAATCATTTCGAAGGAAAGATGCCTAATAATGCGACATGCAATTTATTCTTTCCATGCAAAATTGAAGTGTACTATCATTATTTCGACTTGTAAAAATGGCCATTAGTTAATCTAAGTTCGTTACTTTACAATGCATAAAAACCACTTGCTTGCAATACATAGAGATCTTATGCTCTTCTTTTTCATTCATTTAATACAAATGACGGATTCTTTGATCAAAGTTATTTCCTTTAATTTAGCCAAGGTATTTCAATCCAAAAAGTGCATCCTAATTTCCGTAAATGAATCATGCACAATTGAAATATTACGACGTAAACAAAATTAGGAAGAAAACCTGGACTTGTGGTGAAATGTCCACATGGATATTAGGAGATGATCCTTCTACGGTTGCGCCTTGTGCCTTCTTAGGGCCATCGTGAATTCAACCTTCTTGCCTTGGCCGTAGACTTATGATCTTGGCCCGTCTCCCTTGCACGCGCAATTCCCTTTTTGGAATAGGGCTTCCTTGACCAATGCACCTTCTTGTAGAATTTGGGCTTTGAAAATGGCAACTTATGAACTCCCCTTGAATGTCATGGGAGGGAGGACCGTTACGGACATGTCGTGGAGAATGGAGGGGGCGCCAAGAAAGAAGGCTGAGGAGATGACGACCACAAAAAAAAAAAAAAAAGAAAGGAGTAGTCTCATTGGAAAAGGCGGTGGCTACATACATGAGGAGGGTTGTGTGGGTGTCGTCTTCAAGCAGAAGATCACGCACTGAGGAGCATAAAAAAGCCGATTGCAAAAGTCGTCTAAGGGGCAACAAGAACTATTGAGAGGGAGGCCATCTTCTGCAACATCCTGTGAAAGGAGGAGAGCGGCAGTGTTTATCGGATCAGCGAAGCGTTGTAATCTTCAGGCATTGCGGGTGTGAGAGGTTTCTCTCCATGGTCCTCTCGGTCTCAATAGAGAAGATTCACAGCCAGCATCGAAGGAAGGCACTGGTCTTGTGCAGGAGCATATCTACATCATTATCGGCTAGGGGGGAGGCACCGATTGATGGAGGGAAGAGAAGAAGACTATCAACGCAGGACGAGAGGGAGAAATGGGGTCGTGAAGAGATGAGGGGCAACCTTTGAGGACGGAGCGGAAAGGCTTGGTTGAGGCAGGAAGAAGCAAGCGCCATTGCCGGTGGAGTGGCTTTCACTCGAAACGGTCCAGGAGACGTTGCCTTTGAGGACGGAGCAGCCACGGGTTCTTGGTCGCCATGCAGACCCAGGACGGTGTCGATATCTACACTCGACACGAGCACTCTTTAAAGAGCTGCGCTCTCTCATAAGGGCGTCTCAAGACCTTGTTGAGGAAAGGTAGAGGCACGCCTAGCAGACTCCCTCAGAAAGAGGGACACAGTTCGAGATGCAATGCAGAGAGAGAGAAGGCAATCAAGGGCGAGCTCCGTGAGAAGTTGAAGCCCATTCGTGAGAAGCAGAGATGCTCCAGGGAGCGATTGAAGGTGCAGCATGGGATCGCAACGAGAGTAGAGTGGTGGGCAAATCATATGCTTAAACTTAGACATCTTGGAAGTGAGGAGAGGCAGCAGCAATGTCATGTGCATCGTATCCACAGTTTCTCTCCATTACCATCAATCGTCGAATGCGCGTGTTGAAGCCAAAATGATGGATTCACAGCAGTCGATATATGTATTTTCACAATCTTGATTGAGAAAACCCCATAGTTAAAGGTTAATTCACACAATCCTTAGCCTCTTCTCTTTCCCACAAAAAAAATATGATAATAGTTAAGTCAAAGCTACAATCAAGCTCATGTCTAAGATAAAGTGAGTATGGGTGGAGATCTTCATCGATAAAATAATTTGTGTGGGTACACTACAATGCAAGTTTATTTTATGGGGCCTTTCTTGCACAAAGCTTCATGGTGGCAGACCGTTCATTCTTTTTCATGCCCTCGTCCACAAGCGGCGTCTGCACAAGGCAATAACCAAAAAGAAGGATATGATAATCCTTACTTGTATCAAAACACTAAAAACCCTAAGTGGTGCAATCTCCTTATTTTTCCCTCATGAAGATGGTGTTCATTCCAACAACAAAGTTGCATGGAGATAAGAAATGTTGAGTTTGCGATGCACAATGGCTGGATAGTAGCTAGATAGAAAGAGGACACGGTCTCCAAGGACGTGACGACAACCCGCGGTTTTACAAGTAAGTGTCTAATTGGTTTATCTAAAGTAAATGATATGGCATGATAATTTTTTTAGTTTAATATTTTTAAAACATGTCTTTAAACCTGTTTTCTTATGCTACATGGTTGTTTGTATTTATCTGAACTGGTTTTTATTTATTAAAAATCAAAAACAGTCGAAAACACTAAAAATGACTCAAAATTATCATAAATAAAATTTTATAAAATTACTGACTGAAAATTTATAAGTTCTGATATTTTTCCTATAAAGCTTATGAGTCAGGGAATTTACTGAATTTCTATCAAGATTTTTAAAGATGTTTTGTTATATTTAAAAATTAGAAAAGAGTTATATTTAGGGAAAAAGGCATAGTTTTCCTTTATGTAGAATGTGTTATTTATTGATATAAACTATGGATTCTTAGTGAAATATTGGAAACAAAATCTTTGATTGGTTAGTGCATTTTGGTTGTAAGGGTTAAAGTAAAGAAATAATGATTTAATAATATTTCACTTAAGAAATGCTCGTATAAAGATATGGTGTTTTGGTTTTGAAAGGAGAGATTATATACGGTGTGAACATTTAGGAAACATGGGAAATTACCAATAAAAAGTTTGACAACACTTTATAATGATTTATAATGTTAGGTTGCAGTTATAAAATTTAGTTTAAATTAAAACCAAAATAAAATCAAATAATTTAATGATTGGATGGCATGAGGAAAAACCTCGGCATCTATATTAAATTTTTATATGTTATTCATTTTACAATCAACTTCTTAAATATATGGAGTGGAGGGCTACTAGGACTCATTGAGAAATTAAAGGGTGCTATGGGAATTTAAAATAAATTATGAATGTGAACCATAAGAGTATGGAAGAACTTGTTTTATTCTGGTTGATGTTTAATAATAGAAAAGAAGGAAAGGACGTTATATTTGCAAAATGAATTAAGTATTTAAAAACTAATAAGCAACGACGAAATTTATATACGGAGTGGGAAATATCTCCCAAGGGAGATTAAAATTTAGGGGTTTATGATATGTCAGAAAATTTGATTTGAATGTTTGTTTAAAATTAAACAAATAAAAAGAATTAATTTTAATCAGGTGGAGAGAAACATAAAAAGGAACTTTAAACGGAGATATACAAATAGATCTAAGAGATCTATATCCCTGAAACAATCTTTCCAAAGTCAAACATTAAAAACATTCCCTGGATAAACCGCCACTAGCATGGCAGGAGAACATTATGAGGAGCTGCCTCTGAGAGATGAGGAGAAACCATAGTTATCTTAGGTTTAGCAATTTAGTGCCCAGTATAATTTACTGAAGTTTAGAATCTTTACAGTTGGACTACTACAAACAACATTATAGATTTTAGGGAAGGTTAAGTTAAGTCGAATTAAAATAATTAGTGAAATAATCACTTGTTTAGTGCAACAACTCTTAGGAGTTGGCTTGTTAACCTGGGTAAAAGTGGCTTGGTCTTTGGCCAGTCAGAAGGGGTGCTTTAAACCCCAGGGTAAGGTGAGCTTTATAGGGCTTTGGTGGAACCCCACGGGAAGGGGTCTTAAATGGACTTGGGTGGAAATTGCAGTGAGAAAGGGGGCTTAGAGAGTCCCCCCCCCCCCTTAGAAGCTTCTAAGGCTTCTAGCTAAAGTAGCACGCGGCATGAAAATGAGCTTTTGAGGATGGTAGCCAATGTGGCCAGGCGGCGGTAGATCTAGACGGAGCTAGTGGCAGAAGGCGAAATGATGGCACCACGGCTCATCTATGGTAGCTCCTTCTCACGGCGCAACCTTACGACCTCCTCAGCTTCTCTCATCAATGGCGGCCCGTACTTCTTTCTGCTAATTGTCAGCCTTTCCACCTCCTTCCCCTCCACCCCATAGTGAGGGTTTTTATAGGTGAAGGGAGGGGACCTTCCTGGCGCCACGTGGCCATAGTGCATGGCATATCCCCCTTGCACGAGCTCCAGCGAGGAGCTTAATCATCCACGCCACTCTCCCTCTCCTCCAGCATGACCATTGGCTAGGGAGAGGGGATAATTTTGAAACAAAAATTACCATAATTCCAACAATTATCCTTTTGGCCTCCTACCAAGAGGAGGTTCTTATGAAGAACTCGGGTTAGGAATCGGAAATATTACACCATTTGTGCGACGAGAAATAGCGCTGGGTACCCAGACGAAAAAAATGCGGGCTAAAACCCGAGCGCGTTATTCTGAGCGTGCATTCATGAAAGAGAGAGCGAAAAGGAGAGGGAGAGCAAACATATTGCATTTGAGAGAGAGAGAAAGAGATAAAGAGGGAGAAAGAAGGCTTCTCACCGCCGCTGCCATTGCTGTTCGCGAAGAAGAGGAGGAGGTTTATGGAGGGCAAAGAGGAGCCGTCGTCGCGAAGTGGAGCCGCCAAACCCTTCTTCAAGCCTTTACGGTGAGTGCATTGTCAATTCTTGCTTTGCTTTTGTGTTTTCTCTCTCTCTTTTACTTGTTTTTGGTTTATTTCGTGTGTATTGAGAGAGGGGGAGGAAATGAGAGAGAAAGAGAGGGAGAGGGAGAGGGAGAGGGAAACATTAAACATAATAGGGAAAGAGAGAAAGAGAGGAAGAGGGAGAGAGAAGGAGAGAAAAAGAGAGGGGGAGGAAGAGGAAATGGGAAAGAGAGAAAGAGAGGGAGAGGGAGAGGGAGGGAGAGGAAAGAGAGGGAAACATTCAACATAATAGGGAAAGAGAGAGAGAGAGGAAGAGAGAAAAAGCATTAAACATAATAGGGAAAGAGAGAAAGGGAGGGAGAGGAAATGAGAGAGGGAGAGGAAAGATAAAACATTAAACATAATAGGGGAAGAGAGAGAGAGAGGGAGAGGGAGAGGGAGAGGGAGAGGGAGAGGGAATGAGAGAGGGAGAGGAAGAGAGAAAAGAAAATGAGATAGGGAGAGGAGAGAGAAAAAACATTAAACATAATAGGGAAAGAGAGAAAGAGAGAGAGAGGGTGAGGGAGGGAGAAGAAATGAGGGAGGGCGAGTAGAGAGAAAAAGAAATGAGAGAGGGGGAGGAGAGAGAAAAAAGAGAGAAAAAACATTAAACATAATAGAGAAAGAGAGAAAGAGAGGGAGAGGAAATGAGAGGAAGAGGAAGAGAGAAAAGGAAATGAGAGAGGGAGAGGAGAGAGAAAAAACATTAAACATAATAGGGAAAGAGAGAAAGAGAGGGTGAGGGTAAGGGAGGGAGAGGAAATGACAAAGGGAGAGGAAGAGAGCAAAAGAAAATGAGAGAGGGAGAGGAGAGAGAAAAAAATGAGAGAAGGAAAGGAGAGAAAAAACATTAAACATAATAGGGAAAGAGAGAAAGAGAAGGTGAGGGTGAGGGAGGGAGAAGAAATGAGAGAGGGAGAGGAAGAGAGCAAAAGGAAATGAAAGAGGGAGAGGAGAGAAAAAAATGAGAGAAGGAGAGGAGAGAGAAAAAACATTAAACATAATAGGGAAAGAGAGAAAGAGAGGGAGAGGGTGAGGGAGGGAGAGGAAACGAGAGAGGGAGAGAAAGAGAGCAAAGGAAATGAGAGAGGGAGAGGAGAGAGAAAAAAGAGAAAAAACATTAAACCTAATAGGGAAAGAGAGAAAGAGAGGGTGAGGGTGAGGAAGTGAGAGGAAATGAGAGAGGGAGAGGAGATAGAAAAAGAGAAAAAAAACATTAAACCTAATAGGGAAAGAGAGAAAGAGAGGGAGAGGGTGAGGGAGGGAGAGGAAGAGAGAAAAGGAAATGAGAGAGGGAGAGGAGAGAGAAAAAACATTAAACATAATAGGGAAAGAGAGAAAGAGAGGGTGAGGGTGAGGGAGGGAGAAGAGGAGAGAGAGGGAGAGAAAGAGAAAAAAGGAAATGAGAGAGGGAGAGGAGAGAGAAAAAAATTACGAGAGGGAGAGGAGAGAGAAAAAGAGAGAAAAAACATTAAACGTGATAGGGAAAGAGAGAAAGAGAGGGAGAGAGTGAGGGAGGGAGAGGAAATGAGAGAGGAAGAGGAAGAGAGAAAAAGGAAATTAATTGTTGTTGTTTGTTGTAGTGTAGTAGTAGTAGTTTTTTTTCTTTTCTTGTTTATTGTTGTTTAGTTTTCTTGTTTTTTGTAGTAGTAGTAGTAGTAGTAGTTTTTTCTTCTTTTCTTGTTTTTTTTGTAGTAGTAGTTGTTTTTTTTTAATTCTTCTTCTTCTTTTCTTGTTTATTATGGTTGTAGTGGTAGTGGTAGTGGTAGTTGTGGTTGTGGTCATGGTCATTGTTTTCTTCTTTTCAACGCTTTATTATACTGGTAGTGGTAGTGGTAGTGGTAGTGGTAATGGTAGTGGTAGTGGTACTCGTGTTCATGGTCATGGTCGTGGTCATGGTCATAGTCGTAGTCGTAGTCATGGTGGTGGTCGTCGTAATCGTAGTTGTAGTCGTGGTCATGATCGTAGTCGTAGTCATGGTCGTGGATGTAGACGTGGTCGTGGTCATGGTCATGGTTGTGGTCGTGGTCGTGGTTGTGGTCGTAGTTGTAGTCATGGTGGTGGTCATCGTCGTAGTTATAGTCATAGTCGTGATCGTTAAAGAAAATGAGAGAGGGGGAGGAAGAGAAAAAAGAAGAAGGAATGAGAGAGAGGGAATAAACATATAGCATAATAAAGAAAGAGAAAAAGAGAGAGAGATGGAAGGAGAGGAGATAATGAATGGATAAAAAACAAAGAGAGAGTGGTGGCGAGGTTTGGTAAGGTCCGGTGCAACACCACGAAATGGGAAACACTCCGACATATATATGTTAATTTGTGGGTGGGTGGATGGATACTTTACATACATTAATTTTTGCTGAGTTACAAGAGAAAAAATCCATTCTCAAACAATTTAAGAAAGAAAAAAAGAATGATAACAAAAATAAATTATTTGTCGTAACGTAGACAAAATGGAAAACGATGAAGGTCTTGTTGTTCAAGATCGTGAGGCATATCTTAATCAACGTGTCCCATGTCCTTGCTCTCAATGCAAGCTGGAAATTAGACGAAAACGTTGATTGTCTATAGAACATGTACGACACTTCGACGAGTTTCAATCTGAGATCATTGATCAGGCAAGCTTGGATTTTCAGCAAACGGTAAGAAAAGTTAATATCAATCATGCATTGTACTCGCAATCTAATTGAATACCATATACAAGAAGATTAGGTGTGGCTAGCAAAGTTTTTATCCAGGGAGGTGACGTCTCGTCCTAGGAGTGCACCCTTTGTGGCCAATTAGAAGAGTTTGTGGGTGTGCAATGGATAGAGTGCCTGAGCCAATCCACCACTTGGAAGGTACTACCCAATCTATATTGTCAATACCAGAGGAGACACGTAGCCTTCCAGACCTACCTACAATCTTGGAGCCTGAGATGGAGGCAATGATCGATGCATTGATTCCCATGGATATCGAGACTTCTGATCCACTTAGAGAGGAAGCATCCATACCATTATATGATGGGTGCCGAGTATCTTGCCTGAAGACACTACTTGCACTCCTAAGTGTGTAAGCAAAATACGGGCGGAGCGATGTGAGTGTGACCGAGTTGTTCAGGTACCTTGTACATACGCTTCGTTGATTTCTTTTCGGCACTATCATTAAAAACGTTTGTGCTTTTTCAAGGTGTTTTATGATTTTTTTCATGTTATTGAAATATCATATATTACCACCTGTAAAGACCATGCCTAAGTCTCGTGATGATGCACGACATGTTTTATGAAATCTTGGCATGGACTACAACAACATCCATGCATGTATGAACGATTGCATACTATTTCGAGGAGAATACAAGACTATGGAGACATGTCCAAAGTTTGGTGCTCACAGGTATCCACAATACTTGCAAGGGTAAACCATCCCTCAAAAAGTTCTTAGACACTCTTCATTTATCCCCCGCATAAACCACATGTTTTGTACGTCTAGTACGGTGAGCTTGACAACGTCGCATGTGCAGAATAGGTCCACAGATGGAGTTCAATGAATATTAGCGGATTCACGTGCATGGAGTCACATTGACTCTACCTTCCCAGGCTTTTCCCGAGAGCCAAGGAATCTTTGGCTCAGTCTTGCAATGGATGGTGTGAACCCATTGGGTCTGCGCTCAACTTCTTACAATGTGTGGCCTATAGTCCTTGTCAACTACAATATCCCTCCATGGCTTTCTACGAAGAAATGACATCTCATCCTTAGCTTACTCATCCCCGACTACTACAAGGTCAAAAATATGGGCATGTATCTTCGTCCATTAGTCGATGAGCTTAAGATTTTGTGGGAGGAGGGGGTCACCGTGCAAGATATGAGCAAGCGTGATGGTCGACAGTCTACCAATATTCGAGCCATTGTCATGTGGACGATGCGTGACTTTCCGGGATTCGGAGAGTGCTCAGGTAAATAGGCTTCCGTTCTCATTGGTAATATCTACATTTTATCTCGTTCAAGTTTGTATTCACTAGATAGAGGTATTGCAACATGACTCATTACCTCAGGTTATCTTGCATGTCCATTGTGCGGGCCAGAGTTTGACTCCCGAAGGTCACAAACCATGAAGAAGATGGTATATCAAGGACACGCCGCTTTCTTGCCAGAGGGTCATGAACTCAGGGAAGGTTTTCTTGGACGACCTCCAACACGTATGAATGCCATAAGAAGTTGGTACGAGCTGAAAATGGTCCATGCGGAGTCACATCCAAATGGAATGCGACGGTTCTCAGTTTTCTACAAGTTGCCATATTGGACCCACTTACAAATCAACCACTTGTTGGATCCCATGCATATTTTCAAGAATGTGGGCAGCTTGCTATGCGACCACATCATAGGAAAGAGAGACACTATAGGCGCACAAATGAATTTGAAGGAGATAGGCAAGATGGAGGCGCTTTGGCTGCAGTCGAGTGTTAATGGTCGCGTGTAGCTACCTCGCACTCCTTGGGTTTTGTCCACTAAAGAAGAATGCATTGTGAAGCAAATAGTCAAGTCTATTCGCACTCCCACGGGTATGATATGTTCTTGTGTATCTTGTAGATGAAGTGGAGATTGCTGGACCTGTCCATACGCGATGGATGTTCTTCTTGGAGTGCTTCATGAAAACCCTAAAAGGCTTTGTGCGGCAATGAGCTCAGCCATGAAGTTAGCATGGCTAAAGGTTGGTTGGTGTCTAAGGTGCTCGTGCATATTTCACAATGGCTACCAACGATGGATCCAGAAAACAAAATGCTATGGTGACTCAAGGACAATGATAGAATGACCGGAGATGTGGTGGTTGAAAATGGGATAGAAAAAAGAATGGATGTTGTAATGGAGGAGAAGGTGAATCACTTTTGTATGTTGCACCATGCCTCTATGGAGACGTGGCTTGCCAGGTACCAACAAGCTAGGCAAGATCGAGAGGAAGCGCGATCTAAATTTTGTCGTAGTATGCACCATCAACCAATTTGATATCCCGAGGGCATGGAGGAGATGCCGCGGTTCATGTCAACGCAATGGTTGCATGGAGCTTTGACCCCAACATCTCGCGAAGGGGTGGAGGTCTTAATTGAGGAGTGGAAATTCTCAAGGGGATGTAGTCCAAAGGTGATGACATATTTAGGATTTGTCATGTCTATATTTTATATGCGACAACTAATTTGAGTGTTTCAATGTACACTACAAAATATATAGTGCAGCATGGTCATATGGAGAGTATTTTCATGTGGAGCGTATTGACAAAATGCACTCCACAATGGATTGTGGTATCATGGCAAGGTTCGAGCAAGAGAGCCGACGACAAGCAACTGATCCAAACACGATTATAGATGAGATGGAGTATTTTGGAAACTTGCAAAGTATTGTTATGGTGGATTATCGTAGCTTCTCCATGATACTATTCGATGTGCACTGGTTCAAGGTGGTACTTGAAGGAGCTGGTTCAAAGTGGTACTATTCAATGTGCACTAGTTCAAAGTGGTACTTGAAGGAGATGGAGCAATAGTTTGATGAGGTCCATTTAAATTTCTCAAAATAGATTTCGAAAAAAAATGGACGGATTTGCACGACACCTTTGTGTTGTTGGTCCATTGTGAACAGGTGTATGAACTCATTTTTTTGTTAATTGTATTACAACATGGTACATGTCATAATAGTTTAATCTCTCTTGTACATGTTTGTGAACAAGTAATCTTCTATCCAAACCCCCTACAACCTCGATGGTGGTATGTTATACCTTCAACTGCCCAAATTGCGAGAGTATATGATCAAAACAATGTTCGGGGATGAATCAAATTGCGAGAGTATATGATCAAAAACACCCAAACTTCCTACCTATCTCAAGCTCTGGTTCGGGGATGAATCCCTTACTTCGATGCTCGATATCAAGCGTGCAAGTGCTCAAGCTTGAATCCGTTGGTCCCGGCAACAACAGAACCGAAATGTGGGAGCTTTCACTCAACCGCCAAGACCCACGGATCACTTATTGCTTCAAGCGTTCCAAGCGAGCTCTAATGGCTATCTCTCACCTAGCCGATGCGTCCTCGATCCTACGAGTGTAGTGAGCTTACCTTAGTGCCGATATGAGTTGCCTCCTCTGTTCCACACATCGGTAGCTCCACGATCCTAGTTGCTAGCTCAAGCATCATCAAGCCTCCTCCACCTCCAAGCTCCATCCTCCATATCCATGCGCGCAAGTAGAGAGAAGGGAAGAGAAGAAGAGAAGTGGAGATTGTGAAGAGCTTTACCCTCTTGATCCCTCACTCTCACACACACTCACTCCCTCACACTCTCACATTCCCTCTCTCAAGAGCACACACAAGCAAGAAGGTGAGAAGAAGAGAAGAAGAAGAAGACTCCTTTTGCCACACACCAAAGAATGATCTTTTATTCACTTTTTGAACTTTATATATACAAACCCTAAAATCCCATGGGCACCCATCCCTTTTTACATGACCGGCCATTGTGGCAAGGTCCTTTTTCCATTTTTCTCTTTTAGCCTTGTGCCTCTACTCTACACCCGTCTAATATTTTACAATTGGCACAGGAGGGAGCCTGGTGCTCTTTTACAAGAATTCTCCGAGTTTTTTGAGGTGTCTTTTTCTTTTAAGGTTGTGCTTTTTTCCCCGGTTCATCTTTGGAGGCCGCCTGCGTGTCTTTACTCTTTTTCCATCTTCCTTTTGCTTTTTCCTCCATTTTTCACCATCTTGACTTGGGGTTAACAATACCAGATACTTAGGAAAAACCTAGAAGATATTCATGAGATGTAACTACAATAAAATCTTCTCTTGTAATCTAGACTCGAATATATCTAATACAATAAGTTATTGTTTCAAAATACTACATGCGTATGAGTGATTAGAGTAGCACAGTGGACGTACGGTGGGTCCTAGGCCACAGGCCTTAAGCCCCATTAATGCTTGTCTTCCCAAGTTCTTCCGAGATGAGGACATCTCAAGTTCTTTAGGGGGGGAGAGGATGTAACATTCCGCCATAGCCATAAGAACCCCCCTTCCTTAATAATTAAAAATCATTGAATTTTTTCTTTTTAAATCTCCCTCCCCTATTTTCACTGATAGGAAGAGGGAGCGGCGATGACATCGACAAGGAGAAACAACACGATGATGGGAAGAGGCATGACGATGACACTGAGAAGGGAGGGGAGGAAGTCATCGACAATGGCAGTGGAGACTACAGACAAAGACAGTGAGCAGGGAGATGACGATCACCATGAGGTGATAATAAAACTGAAGGGGCACACATGTGATACCCTTTTCCCCCCACTACCCACTTCCCCCCCTTGATAATGACACCACCCTCCCCCCTATAAATCCCCCCCATCGTAAAGAGATGGAAGGAAATATTACCTCTTTCTCCCCCCCTTTGCTACCAAGGGGAAGAGAGAGAGAGAGAGAGAGAGAGAGAGGAAGAGAGAGGAGAAGAAGAAGAAGAAGAAGAAGAAGAAGAAGAAAAAGAAGAGGGATAGAGAGAGAGAGAGGGGGGGAAGAAGAGGACGAGAAGAAGAAGAAGAAGAAGAGGGAGAGAGAGGGAGGAGAAGAAGAATAAGAAGAGGGAGAGAGAGAGAGAGAGAGAAGAAGAAGAGGAGGAGAAGAAGAAGAGAAGAAGAAGAAGAGGGAGAGAGAGTGTGTGTAAGAGAATCTCTCAAGGAACCCATTCCTCTTCCCCTCCTTAGAGGGTGACCACACGTGTTGCTTTTCTCTCCATCTCCCCACGAGTTTAACGCCCCATCTCCGCGTGAGTTTAACCCCATCACAATCAAGAAGAGTCACACCAGCACACTATCTCTCTAACGGGAGAGAGAGAGAGAGGGAGAGAGGGACAAAAGGATTCATAAGTCGAAATTATGGCCCCCAAACGGTGGGAGACTCACATCAACGGTAACCCCCGTCCCACAATGGAGCCATTGGCTACGAGGATGGTTCTACAAATACGAATACAATGTCGAGTATGGATAATTCATATCCAAATATCCATGTATTAATTGCCATCTCCACTATCCATTGAGATATAGGGTATGTCACTTTGGCATGTGCATCAGTTCTTTTTAACAGGTAACCTAAACCAATAGTTAATGAACTCGTAGAGGATTTTAGGAAATTCTTTATGTAACCATAGATGACCATGCATAGATTTACTCATATGACACATTGAGGTTCACACAAACCCTTGTATCGGAATCCAATCATTGCATCCCAGTGCTATGCAACAAAATCATACGTAGCATAAAGAGCATATAAGGCTACTTAAGGGTTATGCACGTAGATGGTTCATGCATATGGTTCATGCATGGGAAATATTGTGTGAAACATACATTGATGGTACACCAACTAATCTTGCATTAAAGTCTTACTAATATCATGAACTATTAGTTCATTGGGATCTTGAACTTGTGTGTAGCTAGTACAAACAACAATCATTAGGATTAAAACTACAATGCCTTGAGATGCATCCCCAATAATGACTATGGTTTATCAATCCTATTTGTGGTTGGGCTAGATGCAACAACAACTCCAAGGCAAATGAAGGGCTAAAGGATTACGAAACCCTAAGTCATTCTACTTGCTGAGAAGAAGGTTAGGTTATCAATCAATGCAAGTGAATCTATATCCTGTACAGTGTTTAAACCTCTAACATATGCCTTAGCCTAAGAAAGGAGTGTTAGGTAAATTTTACATAGATCACTCTTTGATCCCAAGGGGGAGAGCAAATATGTGATGACAAGGTTATCGCGATTATTTGTGCAATGTTGGATATCACCATTTTTTTGATTGATCTAACATCATCCTAATTGCTTTTTTGCATTCAACTGATTCTTGGAATGCGATCTGAATTATTATTCCAAGTGCTTGTGCTTGATGGTGAATGCATGGCGGCAGGGATATGTATTGATAAGTTGCCATGGGAATAAAGGAATGTTTTTCTAGAAGATGATATGAGGACTGATTGCCTTGATTAAACTTGATTCTTAATTGGATTAATTAAGGATATTTTACACTGTTGGGTCATCTCCAAGATTGCACTGTGGATTACCCCGAGAGGGCACTTCTCCATTCACAGGCCAAAGATCGAGTGGCAAAAAGGCCAACCATGAAAGTTGTGTCATCACTCCTAGGTCGCTTTTTGGGATTAGTGGAGCTTTGGACACCCCTTGCCTAGACCGGAATGGAGTTGTAGACAATGTGCAAGGCGTTGGAAGATCCTAATTTAGATATTAGATGGAAATTATAGTGCCATGTGATTTGGATCGTGTATTTCTGTTGGGGAAAGAAGGGATACATAATTTCTCTTGTATGGGCAAAAGACAAAGACTAACTTGAAGATAAGTTAAAGAACTTGTTTGTCAAAAGGACTTCTTGCTCTGTTTTCATGTATGTGCTATACATTACGCGATTGAACCCTATTCCCTAAAGGCCTAATTAAGGACACTGATTTTAAATGTGACACGTAAATGTGATAGGAACTAATTAGATAACTAAAGAATGTCTATTGAGGGAAGCGGGTGAGTGGAACCCCGGACGAGTTTGTCTTACCCGACAGGGTGGTCCCAAAGAATTGAGAGGCTTCTCACAAGGTTTTACCGACGTTCGACCTTTAGGTATTGTTAGGTTAGAACCCAATTCATATCGTTTTAGGGGATCCGAACGGGATCAAGTCCTACGGTCAGCGGTGCATCCCTCTTGTTTCCCATTCTCTTTGAACCAAGTGCAGTATGGATCTCCTTTGGATTGGGTATCTCTGCGTAAAGTAGGATATGCAAAACCCAATGCTAGAATGCTGTCAGGAGACCTTGGTCCCTAAGAACCCAGATTTCAGGTCGATCTTAGTGAGTTCAACTGCAAATGTTCCGTTGTGAGGCTGACTCACCTTGGAATATTCCATGGGAGTGCTGGGCGGTGACACTTAGATTCTTTTCTCGATGGACTGCTAAAATGTGCTTAGATAGCAGATAGGTGGGCATGTTACAAAAAGTAGCACTATTTGTATCACTATTGGTATTGCTATAGCAATGCCAATAGTGATGCAAATAGCGATGTTTCTGAGTGCAACAAAATCAAATGAGGAAAAGAGGGAGGAAGAGAGCTTAAAGCTTTGTGAGAGTTTGAGAGAGAGGAAGAGAGATGAAGAGAGAGAGACCACCAACCAGTGTTGTTGATGCTCCCACCATCGTTTACAAGGTAAGAGGAGAGGAGCGTAAAGGAGAAAATGGAGGGAAGTCATGAAAGCAAAGGGTTTTTCTTCGGCCCTTGAAGTAGGTACATTGTTTCTCCTCTCTTTGTTTTTACATTTTTCTCTCTTCTCTTTATCTTCTTGTTTGTGAAGATATATTTGTGAAGAGATGCACTGAGAGAGAGGGAGAGAGACAAAGAAGAAGGGAGAGAAACAAAGAGGGAAAAAGAGGGGGGAGAGACAAGTATAGAGAGAGGGAGCGAGTGAAAGAGAAGGGAGGAAGAGGGAGAGGGAGAAAAGAGGGTGAGATAAAGGTGGATGGAGAGAAAGAAATAGAAACAAAAAGATGGGGGGAGAGAAATAGAGATGTAGAGGGGAGAGAGAAAAATAGATAAACAGAGGGATGAAGGAAAAAAAAAACAAAGAAATAAAAAAGTAATGAATGAAGCTAAGAGAAGAGAGGAGAAGAGCTAAAGAGAGAGAAAGAGAACAAGAAAAACAGAAAAGAAGACTAGAAGATGAGAGAGAAAGACAAAAAAGAGGACAAAAGGAAGGAGAAAGCCATGGAAGAGTATGTTCTTGTGATAATATTTGGTTCCCCTAATGAGGGACTCTTACACCTTATATACCCCTATCAATGTGACTCAATGTCTAACCCCTAGTTTCTATGTATCTCGCTTGTTATAATCCATCCACACTCTAAAGGTTTTTACCCTAAAAATAAAGAGAACTAGAGGGGAGTGATGGTGCGCTTAGGGAGGGGTGCAGAGTACTACTTTGAGCCATATTAAAATGAAAATGGGTGGGTAAATGCTAGAGACATCTTTTTGTCCATGATTAGCCTACTGAGATAAAATTGTCATAACTTTTGGTAGGCTACTCCAAATTGGATGTGCTGCATGTCAAAACGGAGCTTATGATGAGAACTTTCAAGTTGGCTAGGATGCACATGCCTAAGATTTGGATAAGTACAATTTTTTTCTAAAACAATCTGTAGGAAAAGAGTGGTCAAACGGGGGTATAATCGGCTAGTCTTTAGTCCATTGGGCCTCTTGGAGATGGGGAATTCATTGACAATGGTTGATGGGTGCCAAGAGGCTTCTTCCATGGGTAGGCCTTGCCATTTGATGAGGTATATTTTGATGGATTGAGACTTTAGGTGCTTATCTCCTTGCTGAATGATTACCTCATGGATATACTAAATGATGCCTTCTTCATCTATGGTAGGAAGTTCTTCCACATAGTCCACTGAGTGCCCATGAAGAGTTTCAATTGGCTGACATAAAACACATTGTGGATTTTAGTGGTAGAGGGAAGCTCTAATGGGTAGACCAAGTCACCAACTCTCTTCAGGATCCAATAGGAGCCATAAAACCAATGGGCTAGCTTATTATTGTTGCCCTCTTTGAGAGTGGAGTAGTGAGACTTAGACACTTTCAAGATAACCATTTCCCCTTCCTAGAGTTTCAAATGCCTTCTTTTCTCATTAGCATAGAGTTTCATGTGTGTTTATGCCTTTTGAAAATTCACTTTGCATTGCTAAAGTAGGGCTTGCATGCGATCCAAGTCGGCCTGACTCTGAGGGTTTATCTTATCATTGAATAAGAATGTAGGGAGGGGAACCTTATACTAGTAAGGCCTCAAAAGGAGAAACTCCAATGCTATATACTAGTCTACAGGTAGAAACATGGAATAGCAATACCTGAGGATTGCTGGAATTGCCTTTGGGCAGATTATGGATTAGCCTCCGGGCGGATTATGGAATAGCCTTTGGGCTAGATTATATGATGTATTCCAAAGACTGATAAATAAGATCAAAGTGTTGAAAAGGAACTTACTTGAGATTGTTTTTATATGTCAGTGCTTAAGTTACGTGAAGGAACCGGTGATTAATTGGCTAATTAAGGAAGTTGTTTTTGCTTGTCAAACTAAATGTGGTAGGTATTTAGAAAACTAAAGCAACCTATGGAAAGTGCGATGGATGTGACCATGGGTCTGTCGTCCTACAGAAGGGTGGTCCCGGTTGGCTAAGAACTTTTCTCAAAAGGAATTATTAGCAAGATAATGATGACGTAGAATCTATAGAGCTAGAGTCCTGATTTGTACTATTTTAGGGGAACGGAATGGGACTATGCCTTATGGGCAGAGAGGTTGAGCTTCGCATCCATCTCATTTTCCATTCTCCTTGAACCAAGTGCAGTATAAATCCACTTTGACCCTGATGTTTCTGCGTAAAGTAGTTCATCTGGGGCTGAACGCTAGTTACCTTCGAGGGACTTGACCATTAGGAAAACCCTGATTCAAGTCGATCCTAAGTGGGAATGGTCGGAATGCTTCCGCTTCATGGCAGATTCAGGAAGACCTAGATCGCAAACCCTGTGTCATTCCATGGTACTGTCGGGCGGTGCTTTCTGGACTCTCTTCCCGATGGGTTACTAAGACATGTCCTACAAGTGGACAGGTGGACACGTTACAGTCAAAGTGGACTAAGTCAAGAAGTATTGGAGGACTAGGTGGTCACTTTTTACTTGGAAGTGGCTGTCATACAAATAGGTGTGCCATTTCTTGATAGAATGGAGGATGGCCAACATCTCTTGGTCATATACATTCATTTGTATCTCCTTCTCATCAAGATTGTAGCTCTCAAATGCAATCACACCATGCTCTTTGCAACAATACTGCACCAATACCCCTACCACTAGCATCACAATGAATGATAAACAACTTAGAGAAGTTAGGGCAGACAAGAATGGGGGCAGAAGTAAGCACGTTCTTTAACTGCTTGAAGTTATGATCAGCAGTGGCATCCCAAAAAATGTCTCCTGTTTTAATTGATCAGTCAAAGGGGCTGCAATGTTGGCATAGTGCTTAATGAAGAGTCTATAGAATGGGCTCATCATGCGTATGAGAGGGTTCACCAATCTCATATGTAGAAGAGGGGATTCCCTTAGCACCAAGTATGCCCTGTGGACCATGCAATGGCTCTTGAGGTGGTGGACATCTAGATTCATCAAATTTGGACATCATTTGGTAGTGGTTGTTGACCTTGTCATTACACCGTTCCATGTGACGAAGCTCATCTTGACAAAGGATGTGGTTGAGCAGGGTGTAGAGATCTATAGTATCAAGAATTTCCTCCTGCATATCACCATGGTAATCTTGTTCTGAGCTTGGTCATTCATGGAGGTCCTAGAGTCTCTAATCTCCCTCTGGAGTTCCTCATGGGCCTTACTTTTGCCTTTTTAGCTAGCCATCTAGATGCAGTCCATAGGGCCTAATGTTAGTAAATGAAGTGTAACTTTTGATAGGAAACTCTAATTGGCAAGACTTTGATTCATATCGAAGGGGACAAAGCTCTCTTTGAGATGAGCTATTAATCTTTGTGATAGAAAATGATCATAATATTCTGCCATGGGATTTTTGGTTCTATCCTACAGCAGTCTACACCTTATCCACAGTGACCCTAGTACACAAAACTGAGCAAAAAGTTTAGACCATAGCTCCGATTGGGGAGATTTTTTATTCAAACCTGAGGGGGAAAATCCCTCTTCAAGATGAGCTATAGGATTTACTCTAGATGCAATACAAAATATTCTTAGGATCTTTATGACTGTCCTGCTTGATTGTGACCAAAAACACTATCTGTCTCTTAGTGCAAAAGCATTATATGGATGAGTCATGTGCTAAGAGGCCTGATCAACAACATGAATAGAATCCTAAGCATACTTCACCATCCCAAGCATCTTTGCATATCCTTCTACTTTGTCACCAATGCATAAGTGAGTTTACTATCATACATGTCTTCTGACTGCATGCACTTCAAGTGTCATACATGGGTAGCATTAGCATTGAAAGGGTGTTCGAGGGGAATCATTCCATTAGGGGAGGTGGTGATCATGGGAAAATACATGCACGTGCATACAAGTATCAAGCTCTAGATCATCGGGAGGTTGGCACGGGTTGGGTTGTGCAGCCCTTCAAGGTCTTAAGTAGTCTTAAGACTTTTTTATTAAGCAATTAGCATGAGATGCATTGGAAAGCATACATTGGATTGTTTCATGAGATGCAAGGATGAACAAAGGCTTGGATAGGGGTTACCTTGGCAGTCCATTGATTCATTAGCTGCTACTTACCCCTTTACAAAGGCTATTACTCACTTTGAGGCTTATCCAAGGCACATAAGACAAAGATGGGGGTTAATGGTAGCCAATACAATTAAGTTTGGATTAGTTATGATGCATTACAAAGCAAAGGGGGACATTGACTTTGAGTAGATGCATGCATACAAGAGGGATTGAACTAATAAAAGCTATGCAATCTTTAATCTCTCCAATAAGGGGATTAAGCTTAGCAAGTGGATAAATATAGGAGATTAAGATCAGATTGGCATACCTCTTTAGTGCTTGGGGAGACAGTTGTAGCATAGCCCATCATGATGTCCATTGCTCCATCAAGCAAGCATGGTTGGCTGGGGCATTTCCATGGAAGAAGACTTCAGCATTCAAATGCTTCCATCAATGAGGAGGGCTCCCATGCTTGTTCCTAAGCTTGAACTTCAAGGGTGGAAAGCTTCACATGGAGCTTTCATGGCTGCCCACAAAGCTCTTTGCATACTGAGCTCCATGTCTTCAATCCAGGTAAGAGAGGTAATTCAAGGGTTGAAGGGGGTTGTGGGGGTTGTGCTTCAATGGTTAGAGATAGCTTTAATTGAAGGATCCATGGCTGTCCAAGCTATCCAACTATTGTCCAATCTGGCAAGTTAGTTCTCGAGGCCAAGAGTGTTAAGAGGGAAGAGAAAGAAATGTTGAGCAAGTGCCCTAGAGTGGCAGAGGGCAATAGGAGGGCTGGGTTGGAGCTGGGGGAGAGCAAGCAGAGTAGGGAACATCAGTGCAAAATGTGTCACAATTTGCGGACTATTCCTTGGGCTCTCTCCTTGGCTATGACCCTCCAGAAGGGTATTGCCCTTAGTTAGGGGCAAGTGGGAAAGACTCATGGGACTTCAACGGGGCACTTCCATGGCTACTCCAAGAAAAAGAAAGGGTTCTTCTCAGTTGTGTGGCTATGGCAGTTTACCTGAGAGGAGAGAGAAAGGGGTTGAAGAAAAAATTAGCTGAGCTTTTGTCTTCCTCTAACCCTTGAGACTCCAAAATTTACCTGGAGCCCTTAAAATTTTCATGAAAATGAGTGACAACCTGCTAGTTTGGCCATTTTACCTCCAGTGGTGTGTGAGTCTCTAGCCATAGCTCTTGCTTGCTCCAAAAAGCTGAGATTGGCTACAGTCCTTCTTGTTGTACCTATACCTGTAAACTAAGCAACTAGGATTATTGGGATTTGAAAAGGGAGAAAGGATAAAGAAGAAAAGGACCAAAGCCTGAAGCTCTGATACCACTTGTAATGAATGAAAGTTGAGAGGAGAGAGGAGAAGAGTTGAAGAGAGAGAAAGAGAAGAAGAAGAAGAAGAGAAAAGAAGACTAGAAGAGGAGAGAGAAAGACAGAAAAGAGAAGACAAGGAAGGAAGAAGCCATGGAAGCTAAAGATGAAGGTGAAGAGTATGTTCTTGATAATATCTGATTGCCCTAAATCTGGGACTCTTGCACCTTATATACCCCGATTAGTGTGACTAGGTGTCTAACCCCTAGTTTCTATGTATCCTACTTGTTGCAAAAAAATTTAAAAAAATAAAGAGAGAGAGGAAGAGAGAGAAAAAAAGAGAGAGGGAGAGGGAGAGAGAAATAAAAATATTAGAAAAGAGTTAAAATGTTAGGAAAGAGGGGAGAAGAAATAGATAAAGAGAGGGAGGAAGAGAGAAAAATAGAGAGAGGGTGGAGAGAAACATAGAGAGAGAGGACAAAAATAAAAATGTGAAGGCGAAGAGAGGAGGGAAGAGAATAAAAATATAAAGGGAAGAGAGAATAATAAAGAAATAGGGGGATGGAGAGAAAGAAATAAAAATAAAGATAAATAAAAATGTAAAAATATAATAAAAAATAAAATAAAATAAAATAAAATAAAAATAGAGAGAGAAAAATAAAGAAAGAGGAAAGAGAAGAGAGATAAAGAGTGGGAGGGGGGAGAGAAATAAAGAGAGAGGATGGGGGGAGAAATAAACATGCAAAGGGAGAGAGAGAAGTGTATTGTCGGCCATGACATAGAGAAGATAGACAATGATGAGGGCCACAATGTTTGAGATTGAGAGGCATATCTCAATTAGCGTGTCCCATGTCCATGCACTCAATGTAATCTTGCAATTTGATGAAAATGTCACTTGTGTATAGACCATGTGCAATGTTTCAATGAGTTTCAATTAAAAATCATCAATCAAGTGGTCTTAGACTTTGAGTTAATGGTGAGCAAAGTATGTATTGTTCATGCTTTGCAATCAAACTCTAACTAAAATAAACTTGAATAATATTAAATATACCCTACAAATGTGTTGTTCCATCTCAAGCAATGAACCCATTATAACCCATAATAAGATTTTGTGGTCATATAGTGGAAGGAGAAATCGAGTGGATAAACCCCTTAGAGGGCACTCCACCACCAACTACACTCTCCACACTAGAATACATTGGGAACTATCTAGACCTTCCTCAAATGTTGGAGCCTAAGATGGAGGCTATGATAGATACATTACTATACATGGATACAGGATCTTTCGATACATTAAGAGAGGAGGCCTCCATGTCATTATACGATGGGTGTGAGGTATCTTGCTTAAGGATGCTCCTTCTGCTCCTATGTATATATACAAAGTACAGATCAAGAAATGCAAGTGTGACTGAGTTATTTAGGTATGTATTACACATAGGAAAAATGGGTAAAAATAAGAGGAAAATAGGTTTTGAGTGTGCAAAAAATACTAAAGAATAATATTCATGTTTGTGTATGTATGGGGGGTCTGAAGTATGAGGTTTAGCCTCAGTTCAGCTCTACCTTTATGTTTCAGTGAGTTTTTATTGCTTTTCATACAACAAAAAACATGGAAAATATTACCCTAAACCTATGCACCGTGCACAATCTAAACGGCGAGAGGGTAGAGAGAATGAGAGTGGTGTTTAAGTGCTGAGAGAAAGAAAAGGCTGATTATTTTTATCTATGCATATAATATAGATCGGCCGTTAATTTAAAATAAGGATCTAGTAGCACGAGGTCTCCTCGGTGCTAGGCTCGTGCAACGTAGCAATTACGTGTCAGAGAAATTCAATGAAAGAATGCTTTTGCACTAAGCACAATGCTGATTTTCCTTTGTTTGAGCACATGGACATTCACAATTTGCATGAAGCATAAAATGATAAAAGGTATCAGACAATACCTCTTGGATGCATAGCACCTGTATTCTCTAGATCGTGACCAATGTTGAGTGAGTAAGGTTGTCCCATGCTGCAAGCTACGCGTTGGGTCTAAGGGGAAAGTAAAGTGAGGTATGGTACATCCTGGAACGAAATAATTGGTACCTTGAGATAACTATGTGCGAAGTGTTATATATGTTTAGCGACGCATCGAGGAGCCAATCCCCAAGATGTAGGAGAGTCCTAGTGAGGTAGCGGCAGTCAGCCCGTGGGAGGACCTCCTATGTTTGTACTTCTTGCCATTTGGCAATGTGCTAGGACTCCTTGTGAGGAGTGTTAATTGGGTTAGAGTTGGACTACGAGACATGATACAAACGCAAGTTGTTTAGGAAGGCAATGTATGATGTATGTGTCATCAATGCTCCTAGCCGCAAGGCCGTGGGGTTGTTGAGCTCATGATAGAGGTCCGGCTAGTGCATGAGCTAGTGCCAGCCTGTTTTAGGTCCCGTCACCAGACCTGAGATCAATCTTGGAGAAGATCTTCGCACCTTGAAGACGGCCAAGTAGTTCATCTATCCTTGGAATGGGGTATTTCTTCTTAATGGTTGATTGATTTAACCCTCTGTAGTCAATGCATAGTGGAAGCGTTTCATATTTCTTCCTCTCGAATATCACTAGAGCTCCCCATGGTGAACTGCTAGGGCGGATGTAGCCTTGGTCTAACAGTTGCTTGAATTGCTCCTTTAGCTCAATCGCTTTCAGGATGGATATTCTATATGGTCTCTTTGGAATTGGTGCAGCTCCTTGCGCTAGCTTGATTTCGTGATCGACTTCCCTTTCAGGAGGAAGTTCTGTTAGCTCTTCAGGAAATGTGTCTGTGTATTCCTCTAACCATGAAGATTCTTCCCTAGACTCCTGATTCTGATCTAGCTTATTTAACTTAATCAAATAGACAGGTAGCCCCTTTCTAACTCCTTTTATTATCCGAGATGCTTTGGCTAGTTGAATTTTTGGCATACCAGCCTCTCCTTGAGTTGTGACCAATTCTCTTTCAGAATTTCGAAAGGAGACTTGGCCCTTTCCACAGTGAATGGGGCATCATTATGTTTAAGCCAATCCATTCCAAGCAAACACTCGTGGATACCTAGGTTCATAACCCTGAATCTGATCGAAGTCAACTTTTCACCCAGTAGGAATCTCACCTTAGTAGTTTACCTAGTACAAGTGACCTCACGACCATTTGCTAATTCCACAAGTAAGGTAGGTGCATCTTTTGTGGCTATTCCTAATCTTCTTGCACAGACTGGTGAAATGAAGGAATGTGTACTACCACAATCAATCAATGTTTTGAAGATCTTACCTTGGTAATCCAATGGTGTTTGAATCACCGAGAATTGGCGATTCCGGCCTTTCTTTTGAGAGTGGCATGAACCGTTGCCCTCTCAATGTCTGCTTCCATGGATGGGTCTTCTTCATCACACAACTCCTTGTTGGCAACACTGGAGGTTCTCCCTCTGGCCATGAAAATGGCTCCTGCCCTTGATGTTGTCCTCCACTTAGCTTGGGTCACTGCCTTTTAAAGTGACTAGGCTCGTTGCAATGGAAGCAATAGAGATTGCGGCCATTACCTTGTGTAGGAACGAAATTATTTACAGTGTTGGTCCTGGATTTCTTCTTTTGTGCCTAATTTTGGCCCTGTGCTCTCTTAGCCTGGGACCTATACACTCCCTTGTTCTGATCCTTGTAACACAAAGTCTTGTTATTTTTGGGCTTGGTCTGCACCTCCTGTATTATGGGTGTGGCTCTAATGAGAGCATCCTGTAGATCTCTTGGGCACATTGATTCCAGGCGGGTGTTTATGGGTGGGTTTAATCCGGCACAAAACTTTAACACCTGTTGTGTCATATCCATTTTTGGCGCGTACTTCAAAAGAGAGATGAACTTTGAATAGTATGCATCAAGAGATAGACCAAGTTGCTTCAATTCATAAAATTTGTTCATCTTCTGCGTACGGTAGGCAAGTGGTAGATATCTCCCTCGCACAACTTTCTTAAGCTTCTCCCAAGTAACTGACCCTTCTGAGATCCCTTGGTCTCTGCACCATAGCTTCCACCAAAGTCTTGCTTCCCCGATAAGCTTCAGCTTGGCGAGCATTTCTTGGTTACGAGTGCAGTACCTGCTGCTTCGAAGTAATCCTCCATGGATTCGATCCAGATCTCGGCATCAGTTTGGACGGTCCTTCCCTTATCATCGAATTCTGGTGGCTTGATTTGAGAAGAAACTTCTCCTCCTGAATTACAGTCGTACTTGGTGTAGGGGTTGGACTAGGAATCTGCACTTGAGGTTGTGCCTAGGCATTAAAATTTGTTACGTTAAAAATTTTCTAAGCGTTCCTCACATTACATTACATGCCCAGTTTAGCTTTTAGCCAAGTGACCTAATCACTTAACTTCTTTACCAATACTCATAGCGAAGACAATCATTGATAAAAAAGTCTATTTCATTCATTTGGGCATGGCCCTTCTGAGTACAATTATTTGGGAAGGTAGAGCAAGCTGATACATTAATTTTGGGAGAATAAGATTTTGTTACATTCAGCTACGGGAACTGAGTAATAATATGGATCGGGGTCATGGATTTTTAGGAATCGATACGTCATGGGAAGATTAAGGTATCCCTTCCTTTGATACCCGTTCTTCTCATAATGCCCCAACACCTTGATTCTGTCGACATAGATTATTCAAGTCACTTCCTCGTACACATACGTGTTTTGCTTGACCTTTCAACCACCGACATGTAGGGTTGCGTTTGCGTGAGCCTCGACAAAGATGAACAGCTCCACGATCTTTAAGTCCTCCATCCACTTGATTCTCACATTGGTCTGAAAGTATGCAAGTCAATGGGTAGCTATGTAATAAATTCATGAATCACCTGTTCATCTCTATTCCACATAGAGGGGTGAAGGATTGTAGATGTGGTCTAGGATATTCATCATATCTAGCCTCTATCGATAATCCGAAGCACGCATCGCAGTCATAAACATAACCTAGAACACCAAGAATTTGTTCCATGCTTTGCGACTTTCTAGGCTAGCATCGATAAGTCAGTAAGGAAATGTTCTTAATAGTAACATTTGCTCTACTTCACCTCATTAAGTTTTCTTGTAAATATTAGATCTCGTTGGTTCGCTCTGATACCAACTGTAACATGTCCACCTGTCCACTTGTAGGACACGTCTTAGCAGCCCATTGGAAAGAGAGTCCAGAAAGCACTGCTTGGCACTCCCATGGAATGACATGTGGTTTGCGATCTAGGTCTTCTTGAGTCTGCCACAAAGCAGAAGAATTCCAATCGTTCCCACTTAGGATCGACCTAAATCAGGGTTTCCCTAATGGTGAAATCCCTCGGAGGTAACTAGCGTCGAGCCCTAGACGAACTACTTTACGCAAAAACATCAGGGTCAAAGTGGATTTATACTGCACTTGGTTCAAGGAGAATGGGAAACGAGAGGGATGCGAAGCTCGACCTCTCTTCCCATAAGGCATAGTCCCATTGTGTTCCCCTAAAATAGTACAAATAGGGACTCTAGCTCTATAGATTCTAGGTCGTCGTTATTTTGCTCTCAATTCCTTTTGAGAAAAGTTCTCGGCCAACTAGGACCACCCTTCCATAGGACGGACCCATGGTCACATCCACAACACTTTCCTTAGGTTTCTTTAGTTGTCTAATTACCTGTCACATTTAGTTTGACGAGCAAAAACAGCTTCCTTAATTAGCCAATTAATCACAGGTTCTTTCATGTAACTTAAGCAATGACATAGAAAAACAATGTCAAGCAAGTTCCTTTTCAACACTTTGATCTTATTTATCAGTCTTTGGAATACATCATATAATCCAGCCCGAAGGCTATTCCATAATCTGCGCGAAGTCTAATCCATAATCCACCGAAGGCGATTCTAGCAATCCTCAAGGATTGTTATTCCAACTTTCCGCCCGTAGACTAGTATGTGGGCATCGAGATCCAATCTCGAGTCACATTGGCCTCTTATGTAGGGTCTGAAGGCAAGGGATTTAGGGCCAGATCCTCCTTTGGTACCCAAGCGTCCTCCTGCTCCAAGTAGCACCCACGGAGAGACCTCTTGCGGTGGGTTTGGTCCACGTACCCGGTGCGGTAACAACCCCCTTGGATAGGGTCAGGCACACAGTCGGGGGTAACTGATGCTGCCTCTCCCTCCAGGCTTTCAACTTGAAGCATTAATTATCTTCCAGCATTAGTTCCTTGAGCAAAGAAGAACAAACAGTGCTCCTAAAATCCTGGATAACCCCATTTTCCTATCTTGATTGGTCAATTTCTTGCTAGGCCATTCATAATTTCCCTAACTTGGCAAATCAACCTCAAGGAAGGGTGATGTAGCAGAATGACTACTCATCCTCTTGCAATCTAGACTTGTACGTAGAACTTGCCAACCTTGTTCTAAGGAGTGGCAAATCTATTTTGTGATTTAAATAATAAACCATGCGACATTGCAACTTGTTGCACGAGACAAGTGTCGCACCTATCTTGTGGGATCATTTCTCCCATCGCATGGTATTCCTTGGTTAAGAATACCTTTGGTCAAGATGTAGGGTTTGGGAGTCCTCTTGACCCAACCCAACCCTAACCCTACTAGGCCGACAATGTTTGGCCCTAGGGTTTCTAAATTCAAATGGAAGTCTAGTATTTGGCCAATTGATCCTTAGGGTAAGAACCCTAGATCTTTCTTGCATGGGTGTTTAACTAACCCTAACATTGTGTGGGATGTGGGTAGGATCTTTGGGATCGAAAGTCTTGACTCGGCATCCCAAGTGCGATACTAGGCAGAATTTTTAACGTAACTAAACCCTACCTAGCACTTGAGGTGTTCGCCATACTAACTATTTATGCTTTTATGAATCCCATGTGAGTTATGCTATTACAAGCGATTTACCTAATCGATCTATTGCCTTGCGACAAGAGGTGATCTCTCCTTAGAGATGCAAATACTTTTCCTAAAAGATGTAAATAATTGCAAGATATAACATTCCATGCAAATATGAGATTCATAGACTTTTTCTTTCTATGCAGCTATAAGTTCTACAATGATCGTTACTTTTCCTTGCCTAAGCTATAATGTTTAACAATTTAGAGCTAACTTGTGTAAACCCTACCTTGATTTACATCAAGAACTATGCTTATAAAGCCTTTGTTTAATGCATTGAATTCAAGCTTTAATATGAAAATGCATCCTTTCTTAAATAAAGCTTTGATTAAAGAACTCCACGCATGAGCGAATGCCATGAGACCATTAATGATTTAATTTGTCCTTCAATAGTTAGCCCAACCTAGGATGTAATTATCATCACATCCAATTTGCAAGGTACATAAATCCCTTTCATGCATTGCAACTACTCGGACAACATTTAATGGACGTCAATGATTATCTCATACGAATCATAACTAGGAAATTATTACCTAAGTTCATTATGCACTGTTCTTTTTCGCGAGGCAATCAAGGATGCATTTAGACAAATCCATCTCTTAACTTATGCAATATGCATTCAGGATTGCAACTTGGAAGTGCAAGCAATTTCAAATGCATGACATGCACTAACTTTGTAAAACAAATGAATAAATGCATTTAAAGTTTCCTAAAAACCATCATGCTTAACGCATCCCTTTCATGCAAGAATATAATTGATACATGGGTATTAAGATTCGGAGCATTGTCCACACGTGTGCTCGGGTTGGAAGCTCCTGCGTGTGCTCTTTGTGTCTTTTGTTTGGGGGCCATTTGATGCAGTAATTTCATTCCAACAACTCTCCTTTGGGTCACTTCGCGTATCGAATCTACTTCTATTTGATATCTCCTCCTTCCGCGTAGGACACAGACCTTAGGGACTTGGTTTTAAAATTCTCGGGGAAGGCACGAGAGAATAGGGCTTATGGAGGCTTAAATTAGAAGCTTCCAAAGAAGCTTCTAAAGCTTTTGTGATAGAAAATGACTGTGGAGAGAAAAGATGAGGATGGACGTGATGATGAGGAGAGTGGTGCTGGCGACGATGGAGATTATGATGATGATGGTGGTGGGCAGAGGCGGTACCTGGCGGATAGCACGTTGACATGAATGGCGGATGTCACCGGCCTGGGTAGCACGTCATCTTCTTCTCCCTTCTCCCTCACAAGCCTCGGCGGGGGGGGGGGGTCATATAGGATAAAGGGGGGGGGGAGATAGCCACCCACGTCGCTTACTTGCATGCCTCCTCCCCCCATGCTTCTCCAACACATAACTCCTCTTACCCTCATACTCCCTCTCCCCGCCATGCATCGGCTGAGGGGAGAGGATTAATTGTAAAAAAAATTGCAATTTTTTTTCCATTATCCATTTGCCTTTTCCCGTGAAGGTTGTTCTCGTGTGGGCTTGCGGTTTCAAGCCACGGTCTTCCATACACGACACAGAGCTGGAGTTTATTTATTCACGCAGAGGGAGCACTTAGCCACCAACATTTATCGCTGCGGGAGATTATTTTGGACCGCTTTTTGCGCATGGTGTGCCGGGTCTAGGGTCACTTAATATTTCATTATGGAAATATTACATTGACTCCTAAGCAAAGGCAATGGGTGGCAACATTACAAAACTATAACTTCGACATTTCTCACACTCAATGCAAAGCTAATATCATGGTTGATTCACTCTCTTGGATGTGGACATGCAGATTATCATCTATTTTAGAGTTGCATAGTGATTGGATTGAAGAGCTTCAAGAAGCTTATTTGTTAGATGATCACCTCAGCCACATCTTACAGAAATTACATCATGCGATCATGGCTGAAATCTCCCAATATCATCTCAAGCATGGCCTTATTTGGTCCTATGGCAAGATTGTCATCCCGCATACTTCCCCCTTCACGCAAAGATCATGGAAGAGATGCATTATTGACCCAGTGCTAGTCACTTGGGTGTTTTCAAAACATATGACAGGATTGCCAAGAGCTTTCATTGGAAAGGCTTATGGAGGGATGTCAAGGACTTTGTGACCAAATGTGTTCCTTTCCAATAGAATAAGGACAATACACTTAGACCCGCTAGCCTCTTGCAACCCCGCCCTATTCCTGAAGGGAAATGGACTCATATCATAATGGACTTCATCACAGGTCTCTCCAATGACCAAGAAATGGTGGAACATTATCTATGTGGTAGTTGATCACCTCATTAAAGCTGCACACTTTATCCCGACTAAGATCCAATACAATGCCTCTTAGGTGGCCACCCACTTTATGGAATATGTCTTCAAGTTGCATGGCTTACCACAAATCATAGTACATGGTTGAGATGCTAAGTTTATGAGCAACTTTTGGTAGAAAATTTTCACATCCATGGGTACCAAGCTCACCCCATCCACTACATACCACCCTCATACTTATGGCCAAACTAAAAGAGTTAACAAATGGCTTGAGACATATTTGAGGCACTTTTGCCATGATGTACAACACAATTCAGATATGTGGATCCACTTGGTTGAGTTTGCCTATAATAACTCCACCCACTCTAACATTGGAGTTTCTCCTTTTGAGGCCTTACTAGTATAAGGTTCCCCTCCTTACATTCTTATTCAATGATAAGATAAACCCTCCGAGTCAGGCCGACTTGGATCGCATGCAAGCCCTACTTTAGCAATGCAAAGTGAATTTTCAAAAGGCACAAACACACATGAAACTCTATGCTAATGAGAAAAGAAGGCATTTGAAACTCTAGGAAGGGGAAACGGTCATCTTGAAAGTGTCTAAGTCTCACTACTCCACTCTCAAAGAGGGCAGCAATAATAAGCTAGCCCACTGGTTTTATGGCTCCTATTGGATCCTGAATAGAGTTGGTGACTTGGTCTACCCATTAGAGCTTCCCTCTACCACTAAAATCCACAATGTGTTTCATGTTAGCCAATTGAAACTCTTCATGGGAACCTCCCTGGACTATTTGGAAGAACTTCCCCCCATAGATGAAGAAGGCATCATTTAGTATATCCGTGAGGCAATCATTCAGCAAGGAATAAGCACCTAAAGTCTCAATCCATCAAAATATACCTCATCAAATGGCAAGACCTACCCTTGGAAGAAGCCTCTTGGCACCCAACAACCATTGTCAATGAATTCCCCATCTCCAAGAGGTCCAAAGGACTAAAAACTAGCCGATTATGCCCCCGTTTGACCACTCTCTGCCTACAGATTGTTTTAGAAAAAAAATTTACTTATCCAAATCTCAGGCATGTGCATCCTAGCCAAGTTGAAAGTTCTCGTCATAAGCTCTGTTTTGACATGCGGCACATCCCATTTGGATTAGCCTACCAAAAGTTATGACAATTTTATCTCAGTAGGCTAATCATGGACAAAAAGATGTCTCTAGTATTTACCCACCCATTTTCATTTTAATATGGCTCAAAGTAGTACTCTTCACCCCTCCCTAAGCCCACCATCACTCCCCTCCAGTTCTCTTTATTTTTAGGGTAAAAACCTTTAGAGTGGGGATGGATTATAACAAGCGAGATACATAAAAAATAGGGGTTAGACATCGAGTCACATTGATAGGGGTATATAAGGTGTAAGAGTCCCTGATTAGGGGAACCAAATATTATCACAAGAACATACTCTTCCATGGCTTTCTCCTTCCTTTTGTCCTCTTTTTTGTCTTTCTCTCTCATCTTCTAGTCTTCTTTTCTGTTTTTCTTGTTCTCTTTCTCTCTCTTTAGCTCTTCTCCTCTCTTCTCTTAGATTCATTCATTACTTTTTTATTTCTTTGTTTTTGTTTTTTCCTTCATCCCTCTATTTATCTATTTTTCTCTCTCCCCTCTACATCTCTATTTCTCTCCCCCCATCTTTTTGTTTCTATTTCTTTCTCTCCATCCACCTTTATCTCACCCTCTTTTCTCCCTCTCCCTCTTCCTCCCTTCTCTTTCACTCGCTCCCTCTCTCTATACTTGTCTCTCCCCCCTCTCTTTCCCTCTTTGTTTCTCTCCCTTCTTCTTTGTCTCTCTCCCTCTCTCTCAGTGCATCTCTTCACAAATATATCTTCACAAACAAGAAGATAAAGAGAAGAGAGAAAAATGTAAAAACAAAGAGAGGAGAAACAACGTACCTACTTCAAGGGCCGAAGAACAACCCTTTGCCTTCACGACTTCCCTCCATTTTCTCCTTAACGCTCCTCTCCTCTTACCTTGTAAACGATGGTGGGAGCAGCAACAACACTGGTTGGTGGTCTCTCTCTCTTCATCTCTCTTCCTCTCTCTCAAACTCTCACAAAGCTTTAAGCTCTCTTCCTCCCTCTTTTGCTCATTTTATTTTGTTGCACTCAAAAACATCGCTATTTGTGTCGCTATTGGCGTCACTATAGCAATACCAATAGTGATACAAATAATGCTACTTTTTGTAACATGCCCACCTATCGGTCGTCTAAGCACATTTTAGCTATCCATCGAGAAAAGAATCTAAGTGTCACCGCCCAGCACTCCCATGGAATATTCTGAGGTGAGTCCGCCTCACAACGGAACATTTGCAATCGAACTCACTAGGATCGACCTGAAATCTGGGTTCTTAGGGACCAAGGTCTCCTCACAGCATTCTAGCATTCGGTTTTGGACATCCTACTTTACGCAGAGATACCCAATCCGAAGCAGATCCATACCGCACTTGGTTCAAAGAGAATGGGAAACAAGAGGGATGCACCGCTCAACCTCTCTCTGCCCGTAGGACTTGATCCCATTCGAATCCCCTAAAACGGTATGAATTGGGTTCTAACCTAACAATACCTAAAGGTCAAACGTCGGTAAAACCTTGTGAGAAGCCTCTCAATTCTTTGGGACCACCCTGTCGGGTAAGACAAACTCGTACAGGGTTCCACTCACCCGCTTTCCTCAATAGACGTTCTTTAGTTATCTAATTAGTTCCTATCACATTTACGTGTCACATTTAAAATCAGCGTCCTTAATTAGGCCTTTAGGGAATAGGGTTCAATCGCGTAATGTATAGCACATACATGAAAACAGAGCAAGAAGTCCTTTTGACAAACAAGTTCTTTAACTTATCTTCAAGTTAGTCTTTGTATTTTTCCCATACAAGAGAAATTATGTATCCCTTCTTTCCCCAACAGAAGTACACGATCCAAATCACATGGCACTATAATTTCCATCTCATATCTAGAATAGGATCTTCCAACGCCCTACACATTGTCTACAACTCCGTTCCGGTCTAGGCAAGGGGTGTCCAAAGCTCCACTAATCCCAAAAAGAAACCTAGGAGTGATGACACAACTTTCATGGTTGGCCTTTTTGCCACTCGATCTTTGGCCTGTGAATGGAGAAGTGCCCTCTCGGGGTAATCCACAGTGCAATCTTGGAGATGACCCAACGGTGTAAAATATCCTTAATTAATCCAATTAAGAATCAAGTATAATCAAGGCAATCAGTCCTAATATCATCTTCCAGAAAAACATTCCTTTATTCCCATGGCAACTTATCAATACATACCCCTGCCACCATGCATTCACCATCAAGAACAAGCACTTGGAATAATAATTCAGATCGCATTCCAACAATCAGTTGAATGCAAAAAAGCAATTAGGATGATGTTAGATCAATCAAAAAAATGTTGATATCCAACATTGCACGAATAATCGCGATAACCTTGTCATCACATATTTGCTCTCCCCCTTGGGATCAAAGAGTGATCTATGTAAAATTTACCTAACACTCCTTTCTTAGGCTAAGGCATATGTTAGAGGTTTAAACACTGTACAGGATATAGGTTCACTTGCATTGATCGATAACCTAACCTTCTTCTCAGCAAGTAGAATGACTTAGGGTTTCGTAATCCTTTAGCCCTTCATTTGCCTTGGAGCTGTTGTTGCATCTAGCCCAACCACAAATAGGATTGATAAACCATAGTTGCTATTGGGGATGCATCTCAAGGCATTGTAGTTTTAATCCTAATGATTGTTGTTCGTACTAGCTACACACAAGTTCAAGATCCCAATGAACTAATAGTTCATGATATTAGTAAGACTTTAATGCAAGATTAGTTTGTGTACCATCAATGTATGTTTCACACAATCTTTCCCATTCCTGAACCATATGCATGCACCATCTACGTGCATAATCCTTAAGTAGCCTCATATGCTCTTTATGCTATGTATAATTTTGTTGCATAGCACTAGGATGCAATGATTGGATTCCGATACAAGGGTTTGTGCGAACCTCAATGCGTCATATGAGTAAATCTATGCATGGTCATCTATGGTTACATAAAGAATTTCCTAAAATCCCCTACGAGTTCATTAACTATTGGTTTAGGTTACTTGTTAAAAAGAACTCATGCACATGCCAAAGCGACATACCCTACATCTCAATGAATAGTGGAGATGGCAATTAATAATTGGATATTCAAATATGAATTATCCATACTGGACATTGTATTCATATTTTTAGAACCGTCCTAGTAGCCAGTGGCTCCATTGTGGGACGGGAGTTACCGTTGATGTGAGTCTCCCGCCGTTTGGGGGCCATAATTTGGAATTATGAATCCTTCTGTCCCTCTCTCCCTCTCCCTCTCTCTCTCCCATTAGAGAGATAATGTGCTGGTGTGACTCTTCCTAATTGCGATGGGGTTAAACTCATGCGGAGATGGGGCGTTAAACTCGCTAGGAGATGGAGAGAAAAGCAACACGTGTGGTCACCCTCTAAGGAGGGGAAGAGGAATGGGTTCCTTGAGAGATTCTCTTACACACACTCTCTCTCCCTCTTCTTCTTCTTCTTCTTCTTCTCTTGTTCTCCCCTCTCTCTCTCCCTTTTCTTCTTCTTCTCTTCTTCTTCTCCTCCTCTTCTTCTTCTCTCTCTCTCTCTCTCCCTCTTCTTATTCTTCTTCTCCTCCTCTTCTTCTTCTTCTTGTTCTTCTTCTTCTTTTTCTTCTTCTCTCTCTTTTCCTCTCTCTTCCTCTCTCTCTCTCTCTCTCTTTCTTCCCCTCGGTATAGCAAAGGGGGGGAGCAAGAGGTAATATTTCCTCCTATCTCTTTACGATGGGGGGGGATTTATAGGGGGGAGGGTGGTGTCATTATCAAGGGGAGGAAGTGGGTAGTGGGGGGAAAAGGGTAGCACATGTGTGTCCCTTTGATTTTATTATCACCTCGTGGTGATCGTCATCTCCCTGCTCACTGTCTTTGTTTGTAGTCTCCACTGCCATTGTCGATGAATTCCTCCCCTCCCTTCTCAGTGTCCTCGTCATGCCTCTTCCCATCGTCATGTTGTTTCTCCTTGTTGATGTCATCGCCACTCCCTCTTCCTATCAGTGACAATAGGGGAGGGAGATTTAAAAAGAAAAATTTCAAGGATTTTTAATTATTAAGGAAGGGGGGTTCTTATGGCTATGGCGGAATGTTACATCCTCTCCCCCCCTTAGAGAACTTGAGATGTCCTCATCTTGGAAGAACTTGGGAAGACAAGAATTAATGGGGCTTAAGGCCTGTGGCCTAGGACCCACCATACGTCCACTATGCTACTCTAATCACTCATACACATGTAGCATTTTGAAACAACAACTTATTGTATTAGATATATTCGAGTCTAGATTACAAGAGAAGAGTTTATTGTAGTTACATCTCATGAATATCTTCTAGGTTTTTCCTAAGTATCTGGTATTGTTAACCCCAAGTCAAGATGGAGACCCCAAGTCAAGATGGTGAAAAATGGAGGAAAAAGCAAAAGGAAGATGGAAAAAGAGCAAAGACACGCAGGCGGCCTCTAAAGATGAACCGGGTCAAAAAGAACAACCTTAAAAGAAAAAGGCGCCTCAAAAAACTTGGAGAATTCTTGTAAAAGAGCGCCAGGCTCCCTCCCGAGCCAATTGTAAAATATTAGATGGGTGTAGGCTAGAGGCACAAGGCTAAAAGAGGAAAATGGAAAAAGGACCTTGCCACAATGGCCAGTAAAAAGGGATGGGTGCCCATGGTATTTTAGGGTTTGTATATATAAATTTCAAAAAGTGAATAAGAGATCATTCTTTGGTGTGTGGCAAAAGGAGTCTTCTTCTTCTGCTCTTTTTCTCACCTTCTTGCTTATGTGTGCTCTTGAGAGAGGGAATGTGAGAGTGTGAGGGAGTGAGTGTGTGTGAGAGTGAGGGATCAAGAGGGTGAAGCTCTTCACCATCTCCGCTTCTCTTCTTCTCTTCCCTTCTCTCTATTTGCGCGCACGCCTATGGAGGATGGAGCTTGGAGGTGGAGGAGGCTTGACGATGCTTGAGCTAGCAACTCGGATCATGGAGCTACCAATGTGTGGAAGAGAGGAGGTAACTCATATCGGCACTAAAGTAAGCTCACTACACTCGTAGGATCGAGGACGCATCGGCTAGGTGAGAGATAGCCATTAGAGCTCGCTTGGAACGCTTGAAGCAATAAGCGATCCATGGGTCTTGTGGTTGAGTGAAAGCTCTCACATTTTGCTTCCGTTGTCAGGACCAACGGATTCAAGCTTGAGCACTTGCATGCCTCATATCGAGCATTGAAGTAAGGGATTCATCCCCGAACCAGAGCTTGAGATAGGTAGGAAGTTTGGGTGTTTTTGATTATATACTCTCGCAATTTGATTCATCCCCGAACATTGTTTTGATCATATACTCTCGCAATTTGGGGAGCTGAAGGTATAACATACCACCATCGAGGTTGTAGGGGGATTGGATAGAAGATTATCTGTTCATTAACATGTACAAGAGAGATTAAACTATTGTGACATGTACCATGTTGTAATACAATTAACAAAAAAATGAGTTCATGCACCTGTTCACAATGGACCGGCAACACAAAGGTGTTGTGCAAATCCATCCATTTTTTTTTCGAAATCTATTTCGAGATATCCAAATGGACCTCGTCGAACTGTTGCTCCATCTCCTTCAAGTACCACTTTGAACTAGTGCACATCAAATAGTACCACTTTGAACCAGCTCCTTCAAGTACTACTTTGAACCAGTGCACATTGAATAGTATCATGGAGAAGCTACGGTAATCCACGGTAACAATACTTTGCAAGTTCCCAAAATACTCCATCTCATATATAACCGTGTTTGGATCAGTTGCTTGTCGTCAGCTCTCTTGCTTGAACCTTGCCATGATACCACAGTCCATTGTGGAGTGCATTTTGTCAATACGCTCCACACGAAAATGCAGTCCGCACAACCACGCTGCACTATTATTTTGTAGTATACATTGAAACACTCAAATTAGTTATTTCATATAAAATATAGACACGACAAATCCTCAACACGTCATCACCTTTGGACTACATCCCCTTCAGAATTCCCACTCCTCAATTGATACCTCCACCCCTTTGCGAGATGCTGGGGTCAAAGCTCCATGCAACCATTGCGTTGACATGAACCGCGGCATCTCTTCCATGCCCTCGGGATATTGAATCGGTCAATGGCGCATACTACGTCAAAATTTAGATCGCGCTTCCTCTCGATCTTGCCTAGCTTGTTGGTACCTGGCAAGCCACGTCTCCATAGAGGCATGGTGCAACATACAAAAGTGATTCACCTTCTCCTCCATTACAACATCCATTCTTTTTTCTATCCCATTTCCAACCACCACATCTCCGGTCATTCTATCATCATCCTTCAGTGACCATAGCATTTTGTTGTCTGGATCCACCATTGGTAGCCATTGTGAAATATGCACGAGCGCCTTAGACACCAACCAACCTTCAGCCATGCTAACTTCATGGCCAAGCTCGTTGTCGCACAAAGCCTTTTAGGGTTTTCATGAAGCACTCCAAGAAGAACATCCATCGCGTATGGACAGGTCCAGCAATCTCCACTTCATCTACAAGATACACAAGAACGCATCATACCTGTCGGAGTGCAGATAGACTTGATTATTTGCTTCACAATGCGTTCTTATTTAGTGGACAAAACCCAAGGAGCACGAGGTAGCTATACGCGACCATCAACACTCGATGGCGGCCAAAGCGTCTCCATCTTGCCTATCTCCTTCAAATCCATTCGTGCGCCTATAGTGTCTCTCTTTCCTATGATGTGGTCCCATAGCAAGCTGCCCACATTGTTGAAATATATGCATGGGATCTAACAAGTGGTTGATTTATAAGTGGGTCCAATATGGCAACTTGTAGAAAACTGAGAACCGTTGCATTCCATTTGGATGTGACTCCGCGTGGACCATTTTCAGCTCGCACCAGCTTCTTGTGGCATTCATATGTGTTGGAGGTCATCCTTGATGTACCATCTTCTTCATGGTTCATGACCTTCGGGAGTCTAACTGTGGCCCGCACAATGGACATGCAAGATAACTTGAGATAAGGAGACCTCTTCCAACACCTCTATCCAGTGAATACAAACTTGAACGAGATAAAATATAGATATTACCAATGAGAATGGAAGCCTATTTACCTGAGCACTCTCCGAATCTCGAAAAGTCATGCATCGTCCACATGAGAATGGCTCGAATATTGGCAAACCGTCGGCCATCGCGCTTGCTCATATCTTGCACGGTGACCTCGTCCTCCCACAAAATCTTAATCTCATCGACTAATGGACAAAGATACACGTTCATATTTTTGACCTTGTAGTAGCCGAGGACGAGTAAGCTAAGGATGAGATGTCATTTCTTCGTAGAAATCCATGGAGGGATATTGTAGTTGACAAGGACTATAGGCCACACATTGTAAGAAGTTGAGCACAGACCAAATGGGTTCATGCCATCCATTGCAAGACCAAGCCGAAGATTCCTTGGCTCTCGGGAAAATCCTGGGAAGGTAGAGTCAATGTGGCTCCATGCACGTGAATCCGCTGATATTCGTTGAACTCCATCTCTGGACCTATTCTGTGCATGCCACGTTGTCAAGCTCGCCGTGCTGGACGTATGAAACATGTGGTTTATGCGGGGGATAAGTGAAGAGTGTCTAAGAACTTTTTGAGGGATGGTTTGCCCTTGCAAGTATTGTGGATACTTGTGAGCACCAAACTTTGGACATGTCTCCATAGTCTTGTATTCTCCTCGAAACAGTATGCAATGGTTCATACATGCATGGATGTTATTGTAGTCCATGCCAAGCTTTCATAAAACATGTCGTGCATCATCACGAGACTCAGGCATGGTATTTGCAGGTGGTAATATATGATATTTCAATAACATGAAAAAAATCATAAAACACCTTGAAAAAGCACAAATTTTTTTAATGATAGTGCCGAAAAGAAATCAACGAAGCGTACGTACAAGGTACCTGAATAACTCGGTCACACTCACATCGCTCCACCCATATTTTGCTTGCACACTTAGGAGTGCAAGTAGTGTCTTCAGGCAAGATACTCAACACCCATCATATAATGGTATGGATGCTTCCTCTCTAAGTGGATCAGAAGTCTCGATATCCATGGGAATCAATGCATCGATCATTGCCTCCATCTCAGGCTCCAAGATTGTAGGTAGGTCTGGAAGGCTACATGTCTCCTCTGGTATTGACGGTAATTGGGTAGTGCCTTCCAAGTGGTGGATTGGCTCAGGCACTCTATCCATTGCACACCCACAAACTCTTCTAATTGGCCACAAAGGGTGCACTCCTAGGACGAGACGTCACCTCCCTGGATAAAAACTTTGCTAGCCACACCTAATCTTCTTGTATATGGTATTCAATTAGATTGCGAGTAAAATGCATGATTGATATTAACTTTTCTTACCGTTTGCTGAAAATCCAAGCTCGTCTGATCAATGATCTCAGATTGAAACTCGTCGAAGTGTCGTACGTGTTCTATAGACAATCGACATTTTCGTCTAATTTCCAGCTTGCATTGAGAGCAAGGACATAGGACATGCTGATTAAGATACGCCTCACGATCTTGAACAACAAGACCTTCATCGTTTTCCATTTTGTCTACGTTACGACAAATAATTTATTTTTGTTATCATTCTTTTTTTCTTTCTTAAATTGTTTGAGAATGGATTTCTTCTCTTGTAACTTAGCAAAAATTAACATATGTAAAGTCTCCATCCACCCACCCACAAATTAACATATATATGTCGAAGTGTTTCCCATTTCGTGGTGTTGCACCGGACCTCACCGAACCTCGCCATCACTCTCTCTTTGTTTTTTATCCATTCATTATCTCCTCTACTTCCATCTCTCTCTCTTTTCCTCTTTCTTTATTATGCTATATATTTATTCCCTCTCTCTCATTCCTTCTTCTTTTTTCTCTTCCTCCCCCTCTCTCATTTTCTTTAACGATCACGACTACGACTACAACTACGACGATGACCACCACCAGGACCAGGACCACGACCACGACCATGACCACGACCATGACCACGTCTACGTCCACGACCATGACTACGACTACGATCATGACCACGACTACAACTACGACTACGATGACGACGACGACGACGATGACGACTACGACTATGACCATGACCACGACCACGACATGACCATGAACACGAGTACCACTACCACTACAACCATAATAAACAAGAAAAGAAGAAGAAAAAAAAAACAACAATAACAACAATAACTACTACTACTACTAAAGAAACAAGAAAAGAAGAGAAAACTACTACTACTATTACTACTACTATTACTACTACTACTACAACAAAAAAAAGAAAACTAAACAACAATAAACAAGAAAAGAAAAAAAACTACTACAATAAACAACAACAATTAATTTCATTTTTCTCTCTTCCTCTCCCTCTCTCATTTCCTCTCCCTCACTCACCCTCTCCCTCTCTTTCTCTTTTTCCCTATCAGGTTTAATGTTTTTTCTCTCTCCTCTCCCTCTCTCAATTTTTTTTCTCTTCTCTCCCTCTCTCATCTCCTTTTCTCTCTTTCTCTCCCTCTCTCTCCTCTTCTCCCTCCCTCACCCTCACCCTCTCTTTTTCTCTTTCCCTATTATGTTTAATGTTTTTTCTCTCTTCTCTCCCTCTCTCATTTCCTTTTCTCTCTTCCTCTCTCTCTCTCATTTCCTCTCCCTCCCTCACCCTCACCCTCTCTTTCTCTCTTTCCTATTAGGTTTAATGTTTTTTTTCTCTTTTTCTCTCTCCTCTCCCTCTCTCATTTCCTCTCCCTTCCTCACCCTCACCTCTCTTTCTCTCTTTCCCTATTAGGTTTAATGTTTTTTCTCTCTCCTCTCCCTCTCTCATTTTTTCTCTCTCCTCTCCCTCTCTCATTTCCTTTTCTCTATTTCTCTCCCTCTCTTGTTTCCTCTCCCTCCCTCACCCTCTCCCTCTCTTTCTCTCTTTCCCTATTATGTTTAATGTTTTTTCTCTCTTTTTCTCTCTCCTCTCCTTCTCTCTTTTTTTTTTCTCTCCTCTTCCTCTTTCATTTCCTTTTGCTCTCTTCCTCTCCCTCTCTCATTTCTTCTCCCTCCCTCACCCTCACCCTATCTTTCTCTCTTTCCCTATTATGTTTAATGTTTTTTCTCTCATTTTCTCTCTTCTCTCCTTCTCTCATTTTTTTCTCTCTCCTCTCTCCTCTCTCCTCTCCCTCTCTCATTTTCTTTTTCTCTCTTCCTCTCCCTCAGTCATTTCCCCTCCCTCCCTTACCCTCACCCTCTCTTTCTCTCTTTCCCTATTATGTTTAATGTTTGTTCTCTCTCCTCTCCCTCTCTCATTTCCTTTTCTCTCTTCCTCTTCCTCTCATTTCCTCTCCCTCTCTTTCTCTCTTTCTCTATTATGTTTAATGTTTTTTCTCTCTCTTTTCTCTCTCCTCCCCCTCTCTCATTTCTTTTTTTCTCTACTCTCCCTCCCTCATCTCTTCTCCCTCCCTCACCCTCTCTCTCTCTCTATGTCTCTTTCCCTATTATGTTTAATGTTTTTTCTCTCTTCTCTCCCTCTCTTATTTCCTTTTCTCTCTTCCTCTCCCTCTCTCATTTCCTCTCCCTCCCTCTCACTCTCCCTCTCCCTCTCTTTCCCTATTATGTTTAATGTTTTATCCTTCCTCTCCCTCTCTCATTTCCTCTCCCTCCCTTTCTCTCTTTTCTTATTATGTTTAATGTTTTTTCTCTCTTCCTCTCCCTCTCTCTTTCCCTATTATGTTGAATGTTCCCCTCTCTTTCCTCTCCCTCCCTCTCCCTCTCCCTCTCTTTCTCTCTTTCCCATTTCCTCTCCCTCCCCCTCTCTTTCTCTCTCCTTCCCTCTCCCTCTTCCTCTCTTTCTCTCTTTCCCTATTATGTTTAATGTTTCCCTCTCCCTCTCCCTCTCTTTCCTCTCCCTCCCTCTCCCTCTCCCTCTCTTTCTCTCTTTCCCATTTCCTCTCCCTCCCCCTCTCTTTCTCTCTCCTTCCCTCTCCCTCTTCCTCTCTTTCTCTCTTTCCCTATTATGTTTAATGTTTCCCTCTGCCTCTCCCTCTCTTTCTCTCTCATTTCCTCTCCCTCTCTCAATACACACGAAGTATACCAAAAACAAGTAAAAGAGAGAGAGAAAACACAAAAGCAAAGCAAGAATAGACAATGCACTCACTGTAAAGGCCGAAGAAGGGTTTGGCGGCTCCTCTTGGTGACGACGGCTCCTCTTCACCCTCCATACACCTCCTCCTTTTCTTCGTGAACGGCGATAGTAGCGGCGGTGAGAAGCCTTCTTTCTCCCTCTTTATCTCTTTCTCTCCCTCTCAAATGAAATATGTTCATTCTCCCTCTCCTTTTCGCTTTCTCTTTCATGAATGCGCGCAAAATAACGCGCTCGAGTTCTAGCCCGCATTTTTTTCATTTGGGTATCCACCGCTATTTCTCGTCGCACAAATGGCCATCGCTATACCCTCATATCCTTGTAGTGTCCATACCAAGATTGAGCCAATTCTTGGTTCTTGTACAAATCATGGAAAGATGGAGTCAATGTGACCCCATTCGCGAGTCTACTGATATTCACTAGATTTCATCTATGGACCTATTTTGTGCATAATACATTGTCAAAATCGCCATGCCTGTTGTGCAAAACATGTGACAAATGCACAATATTAGTAAAAAGTGTATGAGAACCTTTTGAGGAATAGTTTTTTCCTTTAGGTCTTAGCAATACATGTGAGCACTACACTTCAGACATGTTCTAATATGCTTGTATTCTCCTCATAAGATCACATAACCATTAATACATGTATGAATGCTGTTAGAATTCATGCCATGATCTCATAATACTTGTTGCATATCATCAAGAGACTCGAATATCATGTTTCTAGTTGCAATGTGATATTTTTACATCCTGAAAAAATGCCTTGAAGAAATAAAAGATTTTTTTTATTTATACATAAAGATGCAATATTAAATAACTAAAAATACAAAATGAGTTGTGGTCTAGGGCCCTTAGGTTTATTTGCAGCAAAAACACAAATTTAGTTGGTGTGTCTTATCATGTTTTCCATTTATATATCAAAAACACCCAATTTCGCGTGTTTTACGAGTTTTACACCATTAATTTTAGTCACACAACACTTATGATTTTCTGATTTTCTGAGCATAAACTAATCAACCTCATAGCGAACAACAACATAATGCATAATCATCCCATAGGAACAAATATTCATGAAGCAAATTGCATAAAACATCAATTTCCTTTGTAAAAATAAAATTACCGTTCTTTGCGGATTGCAGGTTTTTATTTGCCATGTCTCGGGACTGATTTCCAACCGCCATTAATGCTCATGACAGTCCACAATCAGCAATCTTCATTCCTCTTGAACCACGGAGCAATCCAGTCTTCATTGGACAAGCATCCGTCAATCTTCTTCTTCCCCCATGAATCTGCCTCTAGAAGAGAGAGAGGGAGGAGAGAGAAATACTGATTTCTGTTCTCTCTCTACAGCCCGCCATTGGATGCACGAGAGACGGCAATACGATCGGCATGATGTAGGAGACTTCATGCAGGCTTCTGATTCATGGCTTCTTTGCAGAGCCACCATCTTTAATTTCTTTTGGAGGGGGGGGGGGGGGGGGGGGGGGGGCATTTTGCGTCGCGCTGATCAGCGTGACGCCATGCCCCCCTACCTCATTAAAAAATTTAAGGGGGGGTCCCAAAAGGCACCCCCTTTGGCTCCCCTCCTTGGCCACCCTTTCAATTCTGGCCGGTCTTTTGGCCCTTTGCGTGTCCAGCCTCCGAATTCAATTCTGAAAATTTCTGTGAGCTCGTCTTGGCATCTCGCACTGACTAGCAACTCCATGGATTGACACAGTCGCACGGAAAAATTACTAAAAATCCGAAAGTGTCGCACGGGCACCTTTAAAGCACTTTGCCGCTTAAAATCGTCCTAGATCGAGCCGCCGCCTTTGACGTTGAATATTTTTCCCTTGATATTCATAATTTTTAGCTATTTTAAAGCACTTCTCGGCAGCAAAATTTTGCTCTCATTGGCAACCACGGGATAGGGTGACTCAGCCCGTCAAATCCCATAGTAGATCTGCACAAAACAACCAAAGGAAGCATCAAGCTGATACAAAATAAATACATACTAAACACAACACAATGCTCACCCGATCCCCTGACAAAACCAAGGCATGACATCCACAAGGAGTAGGCCTAGCAGAATCTGATAAAAGGTTTGATGCTAGTCACTAACCAATTGCTCCAACACGGCCAAACTAAAAAGAACTGTCAAAGAGGTTGCCCTAAGTGGTGGTCTGAACTACCTACCTAACTAAAGACAACACAACTAGGAGCTCCTACTAGGTGAGGACTCCTATAGCCTGATCAAGAAGTATTTTCGTTTAACACATTTCTTCTTTTAGGGTTTTTATTTTTCCATACTTGGGCATGTAAAAAGGAGGGAGCTGAGCGTAGTGACCCAAGGAGAACAGGGCATCGGCCTCAGGACCTGTCTCGGTACCCAAGAACCTACCAAGCCCTCGCAAGGTGACACTTAGCCTTTTCTGACGCTCACTTTTATTTTCGCTCCAACCTTAGTTTCTACTTTCCTAGCAAGATGCCACCCCTAGGAAGACAAGGCATCGGCCCCGGGTCTGGTTCGTCCCCAAGAACCTACCAAGCCTTCGCTAGGCAATGATCAACTGCTTAGGAATTTTTTTGTTTCTTTCATTTTCTATTTTGCTAGGGGTTGGAATCCCTTTTTACACACCTTCGTATATATTTATTGTCTATAAGATATTCAGACTTTCTTCCTTCTATCATCATTATTTTTCTTCTGGCAGGCTTCTCTAATATAACTGCCTCACAACTAACAAGAACTCCTAGAACGGCTGCCTAGTAGGCTAGCAGAACAGGGTCACTAGGACGCCCTTCTAAAATAGGTCTTCAATGCCTGACAATGTCTTTACAGGAGGCAATGACTACTCAAACCTCCCTCAAACATATTGAACCTAAACCTCAGGACTTCATGCTTTGGACACCGATCCCCAATAAGAAACGAAAAACCCCCCTTAACAAGTACACAAACACATATAGCATAAAAACCACAGTACTCATAAAGGAAAGATATCACATGGATAGGGCCACAAGAAGCTTCCACACAACAAAAGGCTCCTTCCAAGATCTTCTTCGAACCTGTCTAGCACAAAACTCAAACAAGAAACCCTTAACCGCACTTGCACTAAACATACAAGTGGCCCTCTTGGCCTAATGAAATAAAACACTTCACCACGAAACTTAATCGGCCCTCTTGGCCTAACGAAATAAAGCAATTCCTCTAAAGAAACTGAGCGGCCCTCTTGGGCTAACGAAATCTGGACGTAATATCCAAGGCAGCTAGCCTTCCTAGCTTAAAACTAGATAGGTCATTTTAGTCCACGTAATGCTGATGTCCTTGGCATATACATCACACCCTAATAGACTGCCTAGGGTGCCAAGGATAGCATATCATAGGTCAACTAACCCCATGCTACTCATGCAAGTTAGCTAAAAGCTTGATCTTGTATTTTTTTATCTTAGTTTTTTTTTTTTTTGAGAGCTACAAGTCCAAGCCTTTCCACAAATAACTCATCAATAAGGCCGATCCCTTCTTGGGCACTATGAGCTGAATGAACGGCCTCAGTAGGCTCGCATGTCCCACATTTATTGTAATCTGAATAAACTGGTCGTTCAAGTGACTGAGTGGCTCCTTTGGGAGAAAGAATCATAGCTTTGTACTCATTCGAACCTCCCCTATTTGGGTTTTCACATAAATCAGTGCTGCGACCCAAACTAGATAGAGTTTCAAGCCTAGGCACATCACATGGGTGTATCCCAAGGCAGTGTATATTTTCTGATGTATATCCAGTCTTGTCCTCTGGGGGGTTTGACAAAATATATCCAGATGGGATTCTTGGCCTTGCATCTGACACTCCTGCCATACTTTTGGAGATTTTGGGTCTCCAAGCCCATCTCACATTTCCCTTAATATTCTTGCATTCCCTCAATTTGCTACACTGGTCTAACGAACTCAATGCAAACTTATTCCTATGGCCAAATGGCCTCACATCCTTATGACCTTTGTGAAGCACAAGTGGACTTTTAGCATTTTTCATCCTCTTTAAAAAGATGTCTTTACTTGTTTACGTCCATACTGCAAATTTTTCACCATAAGAACCATGCTTTCACTAAAGGGAACAACATCCACCCAGAAGCATGACTCCAACACCAAAGGTCTCTCATGAGCCTTACTAGCAACAAAATTAGAACCACACACAGAATGCTGATCAACACTCACAAGCCCATTGGTTCTATCCATGTTGCCATCACAACTACCTCTCGTGGAAGTGTTGCAAGCCCTAATGGGACTTACATGGATTGGCACCTATTCACTAAGAGGCATGTCATTACTACTCATAGGATGGCCATTTTCTGCTTTGAGATTTTGGCCACCAAGGTTCCCCTCATAGGCTGCCTTGGTATCAACAAGTGAGCTATCTCCTTGCAGAAATGATTGGAAGCTAGGATGCACTTGTACTGAGCGGGGAAAACTCCAAAAGTTTTCCCAACATCTCTGAATATGACCCTCATAATCAATGGCATGCATTTTTGCTTCCTTTAACGACTTAGGATTTTGCAGTCCCACTTGGATTTGCGTATTAATCTCTAAGCCATTCAGAAAGAGCTCACATAGCACATCATCTGGTACTGCACTGGCTCTTCTTGGCCAAAGCCTAAGAGTACTATCAAAGGCTCTAGCATACTCTTTAACAGAAAGATAAGACTCCTGTCTAAACTCCATAAGCTGCCCTGAGACCTGAATCATAGGGAGCTGCTTTTCATACTCATCTAGAAATCTATCACAAGACTCCTCAAATGATTTGATCGACCCTCTTGAGAGGCTCCAGTACCATTTCCTTGCCTCTCCCTTTAGGGTACTTGGGAATATGAGCATTCGATGTATATCATTGAACCCACTTGCAATGCAAGTTAGGTCATATTCTCTTAAGTGAATCATTGGATTCTCATTGGGAAACCCATAAAACACTGGGAGATCCCTATAAAGAAGAGGACATTTGGTTCTCCCCTTTGGGATCAACACCGGGTCATTAAAATCTTCATATTCATCATGATTTGGGTCTAGCCTCTTAGGATCTTTAACCTCTTCTATCCCCACCCTTTTCGGTGTGGGGAGGTTGATATCCTCATTGACATCCCTTTCTACCAACTCACTGAGTGGTCTAGGGAGTCCTATAAGTTTCAACATGTCCTTTTGATCCCCTCTTAGAGGGTCTTTCATACATTTCCCTTTAAAAGGAAAGTCCATAACGAATTTATATAAGAGCTTGTGGTCCTTATCCAAAGAAAATTTATCATTCCCACTTCTTAAAACTTGGAAACCGTGCCTTTTAAGCAACGGTTTCCCCTTGACAGCTAGGGCTTCTAACATCCTTGTGATGCCTACTATGTCGTCATGGTGGCCCATTACACGGGAGGTTTCAACCACAAGCATATTCCATCGTATATCAGCGCTTTCCCATGGAATTATGGTTTTAGCATGATGACTTGTTGATGCCACAACTACCCTAGTTTCCAACATGCTTGTTCCATGCCCTCTAGGTTGATGGATGGTTAAACATGATTTCTCTTGCGTAGAGACCACACCAAGGTGAACCTCGGCCCATGCCATTGTGTTAGAGGATGGGGTAACCACTAATTGGCTACTCTTTTCATCACATAACTTATCTTCTGCAAGGGACTCATGCTCTACATAATTAACTAAGTTCATTAGTAAGTTTTGCATGGGGAAAGCCAAGTTTTTCCATCCTTGAACAAACCCCATTTTATGGATAATTTGGGGTCCCTTGAAACCCTAGATTCAAAAACCACCACTTATAGGCAGCTCCCGGCAGATGCACCACTGATGGGACCTAAAATGGGCCGGCACTGGCTCATGCACTAATCGGACCTGTATCATGCGCTCAACAACCCCACGGCCTCGTGGCCAAGAGCATTGATGACACATACATCATACATTGCCTTCCTAAACATCTTGCGTTTGTATCACGTGTCGTAGTCCAACTCTAACCCAATTAACACTCCTCAGAGGGAGTCCCAGCACATTGCCAAATGGCACGAAGTACAAATATAGGAGGTCCCCCCGCGACTGACTACCACTATCTCACTACGACTCTCCTACATCTTGGGGATTAGCCCCTCGATGCGTCACTAAACATATATAACACTTCGCACATAGTTCTCTCAAGGTACCAATTATTTCGTTCCAGGATGTACCATACCTCACTTTACTTTCCCCTTAGACCCAATGCCTAGCCTGCAGCTTGGGACAACCTTACTCACTCAACGTTGGTCGATCTAGAGAATACATGTGCTACGCATCCAGGAGGTATTGTCTAATACCTTTTATCATTTTATGCTTCATGCAAATTGTGAATATCCATGTGTTCAAACAAAGAAAAATCAGCATTGTGCTTAGTGCAAAAGCATTCTTTCAATGAATTTCTCTGACGCGTAATTGCTACGTTGCACAAACCTAGCACCAAGGAGACCTCGTGCTACTAGATCCTTATTTTAAATTAAAGACCGATCTATATTATATGCATAGATGAAAACAATCAGCCATTTCTTTCTCTCAGCACTTAAACACCACTCTCATTCTCTCTACCCTCTCGCCGTTTAGATTGTGCACGGTGCATAGGTTTAGGGTAATATTTTCCATGTTTTTTGTTGTATGAAAAGCAATAAAAACTCACTGAAACATAAAGGTAGGGCTGAACTGAGGCTAAACCTCATACTTCAGACCCCCCATACATACACAAACATGAATCTTATTCTTTAGTATTTTTTGCACACTCAAAACCTATTTTCCTCTTATTTTTACCCATTTTTCCTATTTTTATTGTATTTTTTGCAATATTAAATAACTAAAAATACAAAATGGGTTGTGACCTATGGCCCTTAGGTTCATTTGTAGCAAAAACACAAATTTAGTTGGTGTGTCTTATTATGTTTTCCATTTATATATCAAAAACACCCAATTTTCCCCTATTTCGCGTGTTTTACGGGTTTTACACCATTAATTTCAGTCACAACACTTATGATTTTTTGATTTTCTGAGCATAAACTAATCGACCTCATAGCGAACAACAACATAATGCATAATCATCCCATAGGAACAAATATTCATGAAGCAAATTGCATAAAACATCAATTTCCTTTGTAAAAATAAAATTACCGTTCTTTGCGGATTGCAGGTTTTCATTTGCCATGTCTCAGGACTGATTTCCAACCGCCATTAATGCTCATGACAGTCCACAATCAGCAATCCTCATTCCTCTTGAACCACGGAGCAATCCGGTCTTCATTGGATAAGCATCCGTCAATCCTTCTTCTTCCCACATGAATCTGCCTCTAGAAGAGAGAGAGGGAGGAGAGAGAAATACTGATTTCTATTCTCTCTCTACAGCCCGCCATTGGATGCGCGAGAGACGGTGATATGATTGGCACGATGTAGGAGACTTCATGCAAGCTTCTGATTCATGGCTTCTTTGCAACCACCATCTTCAATTTTTTTTGGGGGGGGGGGGGGGGGGCGTTTTGCATCGCATTGATCACTGTGACACCATGCACCCCTACCTCATAAAAAAATTTAAGGGGGGTCCCGAAAGGCACCCCCTTTGGCCCCCCTCCTTGGCCACCCTTTCAATTCTGGCCGGTCTTTTGGCCCTTTGCGCGTCCGGCCTCCGAATTCAATTCTGAAAATTTTTGTGAGCTCGTCTTGGCATCCTGCACTGACTAGCAACTTCAAGATTGACACAGTCACACGAAAAAATTACTAAAAATCCGGAAGTGTCGCACGGGCGCCTTTAAAGCACTTTGTCGCTTAAAATCGTCCTACATCGAGCCGCCGCCATCGACGTTGAATATTTTTCCCTTGATATTCGTAATTTTTAGCTATTTTAAAGCACTTCTCAGCAGCAAAATTCCGCTCTCATCTGGATATTATCGTATAAGGATCAAGGAAGAGGATATCCCAAAGACGGCATTCAATACAAGGTATGGGCACTTTGAGTTCCTAGTCATGTCATTCAGACTGACAAATGCTCCTGCTACCTTCAACAAGTTAATGCAGGATATCTTTAGGCCCTATCTTGATGACTTCGTACTCGTCTTCTTTGACGATACCCTAGTCTACTCCAAATAGGAAGAAGATCATGAACCCCAGCTTTGCATTGTTCTCGAGACAATGAGGGCACACAAGCTTTATGCCAAAAAGAAGAAGTGTGCATGTTTCAAGCGACATATTGAATATCTGGGATTCATTGTATTAGCAAAAGGAATTTTAGTAGATCCAGCCAAGGTCAAAGACGTTTTGGAGTGGCCAACACCAACAACTGTCAAAGAAATACGTAGTTTTCTTGGATTGACAAGATGGTACAGAGTCTTTATCAAAAACTATGCTTTGATTGCTGCACTACTGACTGATCTACTGAAGAAGCAAGCATCAATTGTATGGTCAGCTGAATAGTCCAACTTTGACAAACTAAAGCAAAGCTTGGTATCAGCACCCATCCTGAAACTTTCGGATCTTAGTAAGGAGTTCGAAGTGATAACTGATGCTAGTACACTTTCCTTAGGATATGTGCTTATGCAAGAAGGTCATCCTATAGCATACTCTTTAGGGAAACTGAAGAGCCATGAGAGGAACTATGCCACCCACGATCTGGAGTTGTTGGCTATCATACATACTCTCAAGCTTTGGAGACACTACTTGCTGGGTAACAAGTTCACCTTAGTGATGGACCACAATAGTCTTAAGTGGACTCTTACCCGGAATGAACTCAATATGAGGCAACGTCGATGGATTGAAGTGTTGGAGGAATATGATTTTGAAATCAAATACCGGCCTAGAAAGGAGAATGTAGTTGCCGATGCACTCAGTCTCACAAGGCATTTCTGAATTCTCCAATCTTGTAAAATCCGTCAACAACCAGATCTCTTGCTACAAAGGTATCCATGCCAAACAATCCGATTCTTGAGCTAGCTAAAGAAGAGGCATACCATGACCCAACCTATCAGAAATTGCTAAGGGAGATCCCTATCAAGGATCAAGACCCGAAGCTACAAACAAAGTATCTAGAATTCTCTATCAATAGTGGACTTGTCTACTATAGAACGAGATTATGTATACAAGAAAGCCATTCACTCAAGCCGAAGATACTTTGGGAAGCCCATGACTCCCCTTTTTCAGGACATCCTGGCTATGCCAAGACCCTTAATGTGGTCCGAAAGAGCTATTATTGAGAGAGGCTTAAAGGTGACATTCTCAAATATGTCACGGAATGTTTGTATTATCAACGCATTAAGGCGGAACATGTCAAAATGCCAGGGAAATTGCAACTACTTGACATTCCCCAAATGAAATGGAAATTCATTAGTATGGACTTTGTTGTTGGCCTACCCCAAGTTCAGGGAGGATACAACTCCATTATGGTCGTGGTGGATATGCTCACCAAGGTTACACATATTCTTATCCCTGTTAAGACAAACTATAAAGCCTCAGACATCGCAAGGCTATTCATCAAGGAGATATTCAAATCGCATGGGTTACCCAAAAGAATCATTATTGATCGTGACTCTCTCTTCACATCACATTTCTAGAGGGCTATCTTCGAGGCCATTGGGACTCAACTTTGTTTCAGTACAGCTTACCATCCCCAAATCGATGGTCAAACGAAACGAGTCAACCAAGTCATTCAGGATATGTTAAGGGCACATTGTTGTCGCGAATCCAAAAAGTGGATTCAATATTTGCCACCAGTGGTTGAGTTTGCCTACAATGCTTTTACCAACAAAGCATTCAGATGACCCATTTTCAAGCATTGTATGGGCACGATTGTCGTAGTCATTTAAGCTTTTCGGGTCCAACCTTGAGGGTTGAAGCTTCAAAGCAGATGCTGGAAGACATGGATGACCAAATCAATTCAATAAGATAGGATATCCAAGCCGCCAAGGATAGGCAGAAGGCTTACGCGGACTTGAAACGTCAAGACAGATCCTTTGCTGAAGGAGATATGGTCTTCATTTGCGTGCGTCTAAAGAAGACTTCCCTATCCTTGGGTGAATGCAAAAAGCTAAGTCCTATGGACCCTACAAGATTCTTAAGTGCCTAGGGCCTAATGCTTACAGATTACAACTCCCTGAAAACCTAAAAGTTGATCATGTATTCCATATCAGCCTACTGAAAAAGTATGTGCCTAACCCTAGTCATGTGCTTGATGATCAACAAGTTGTAATGCCTAGCCAAGGAGTCCTTGAGCTACGGCCTGACAGGATCTTAGATGTTAGGGAAAGGCATTTGAAATCCCAAACCTTGAGAGAATACCTCATCCAATGGAAAGATTATCCCAAAGAGGATGCCACTTGGATGGATGAAAGTACTATCAACCAACAATACCCCCAATTCTTCTCGAGATGAGGACATCTCGATTCCTCTAAGGGGGAGAGAATGTAATATTTTCGTAATGAAATATTAAGTGACCCTAGACCCCGCACACCACGCCCAAAAAGCAATTCAAAATAATCTCCCGCATCAATAAATGTTGGTGGCTAAGTGCTCCCTCCATGTGAATAAATAAACTCCAGCTCCGTGTCGTGTATGGAAGACCATGGCTTGAAACCGCAAGCCCACACGAGAACACCCTTCACGGGAAAAGGCAAATGGATAATGGACAAAATTTTGCAAATTTTTTACTATTAATCCTCTCCCCTCAGCCGATGCATGGCGGCAAGAGGGAGTATGAGGATAAGAGGAGTTATGTGTTGGAGAAGAATGGGGGGAGGAGGCATGCAAGTAAGCGACATGGGTGGCTATCTCCCCCCCCCCCCTTAATCCTAGATGATCCCCCCTAAAGATTGTGAGGGAGGAGGGAGAAGAAGACGACGTGCTGCCTAGGCCCCCGCCATCCGCCATTCATGCCGTCGTGCTATCCGCTAGGCTGCCGCCTTTGCCCACTACCATCATCATCATAATCTCCTTCATTGTTCGCTAGCACCACCCTCCTCATCATCACCTCCATCCTCAACTTCTCTCTCCACGGTCATTTTCTGTCATAGAAGCATTAGAACCTCCTTTGGAAGCTTTTCATTTAAGCCTCCATAAGCCTTGTTCTCCCGTGCCTTCCCTAGGAATTTTAAAACCAAGTCCCTAAGGCCTATGTCCTGTGCGGAAGGAGGAGATATCGGATAGAAGTAGATTCGATATGTGAAGTGACCCAAAGGAGAGTTGCTGGAATGAAATTACTGCATCAAATGGCCCCCAAACAAAAGATGTGAGGCGCACACGCGGGAGCTTCCAACCCGAGCACACACATGGACAACGCTACGAATCTTAATACCCAGGTTCCAGTTGTATTCTCGCATGAAAGGGATGCATTAAGCATGATGGTTTTTAGGAAACTTTAAATGCATTTATTCATTTGTTTTACAAAGTTAGTGTATGTCGTGCATTTGAAATTGCTTGCACTTCCAAGTTGCAATCCTGAACGCATATTGCATAAGTTAAGAGGTGAATTTGTCTAAATGCATCCTTGATTGCCTCGCAAAAAAGGATAGCGCATAATGCACTTAGGTAATAATTTTCTAGTTGTGATTCGTATGAGATAATCATTGACGTCCATTAAATGCTGTCCGAGTAGTTACAATGCATGAAAGGGATTTATGTACCTTCCAAATTGCATGCGATGATAATTACATCCTAGGTTGGGCTAAGTGTTGAAGGATGAATTAAATCATTAATGGTCTCATGGCATTTGCTCATGCATGGAGTTCTTTAATCAAAGTTTGTATTTGTTAGGAAAGGATGAATTTTCATATTAAAGCTTGAATTCAATGCATTAAAGGAAGGCTTTATAAGCATAGTTCTTGATATAAATCAAGGTAGGGTTTATACGAGTTAGCTCTAAATTGTTAAACATTATAGCTTAGGCAAGGAAAAGTAACGATCATTGTAGAACTTATAGTTGCATAGAAGGAAAAAGTCTATGAATCGCATATTTGCATGGACTGTTATATCTTGCAATTATTTACATCTTTTAGGAAAAGTATTTGCATCTCTAAGGAGAGATCACCTCTTGTCGCAAGACAATAGATGAATCAGGTAAATCGCTTGTAATGGCATAACTCACATGGGATTCATAAAAGCATAAATAGTTAGTACGACGAACACCTCAAGTGCTAGGTAGGGTTTAGTTACGTTAAAAATTCTGCTAGTATCGCACTTGGGATGCCGAGTCAAGACTTTCGATCCCAAAGATCCTACCCACATCCACGGAATGTTAGGGTTAGTTAAACACCCATGCAAAAAAGATCTAGGGTTCTTACCCTAAGGATCAATTGGCCAAATACTAGACTTCCGTTTGAATTTAGAAACCCTAGGGCCAAATGTTGTCAGCCTAGTAGGGTTAGGGTTGGGTTGGGTCAAGAGGACTCCCAAACCCTACATCTTGACCAAAGGTATTCTTGACCAAGGAATACCATGCGATGGGAGAAATGATCCCACAAGATAGGTGCGACACTTGTCTCGTGCAACAAGTTGCAATGTCGCATGGTTTAGTGTTTAAATCACAAAATAGATTTGCCACTCCTTAGAACAAGGTTGGCGAGTTCTACATACAAGTCTAAATTGCAAGAGAATGAGTAGTCATCCTGCTACATTACCCTTCCTTGAGGCTGATTTGCCAAGTTAGGAAAATTATGAATGGCCTAGTAAGAAATTGACCAATCAAGATAGGACAACGAGGATGTCCTAGATTTATTGACCTTAATAAAAGGAACCTAAGGTGTTTGTTAATTTGGATTAATAGGGTATAAACCCTAACCCAAGGATAAAAGGGTAAACAAGCAACTTAGTTTACGACACCCTTGGGATCTTGCCAAGTCGCAATTGATCCCGGATCGAATGCTGGATGTATTCAAAGAAAAGGATTCACACCTTAGTAGTTGGCCATACAAATGACCACTGGAATGATTGTGTTTGTATAGTTAGGAGCACTGTTTGTTCTTCTTTGCTCAAGAAACTAATGCTGGAAGATAATTAATGCTTCAGGTTGAAAGCTTGGAGGGAGAGGCAGCATCAGTTACCCCCGACTATCTATCTGACCCTATCCAAGGGGGTTGTTAGCCGCACCGGGTACGTGGACCATTAGGAAAACCCAGATTCAAGTCGATCCTAAGTAGGAATGGTCGGAATGCTTTTGCTTTGTGGCAGATTCAGGAAGACCTAGATTGCAAACCCTGTGTCATTCCATGGTAGTGTCGGGCGGTGCTTTCTGGACTCTCTTCCCGATGGGCTGCTAAGACATGTCCTACAAGTGGACAAGTGGACACGTTACAGTCAAAGTGGATTGAGTCAAGAAGTACTGGAGGACTAGGTGGTCACTTTTTACTTGGAAGTGGCTGTCATACAAAGAGGTGTGCCATTTCTTGATAGCATGGAGGATGGACAACATCTCTTGGTCATATTCATTCATTTGCATCTCCTTCACATCAAGATTGTAGCTCTCAAATGCAATCACACCATGCTCTTTGCAACAACACTGCACCAATACCCCTACCACTGGCATCACAATGAATGATAAACAGCTTAGAGAAGTTAGGGCAGACAAGAATGGGGGCAGAAGTAAGCATGTCCTTTAATTGCTTGAAGTTATGATCAGCAGTGGCATCCCAAAAAATGTCTCCTTTTTTAATTGATCTGTCAAAGGTGCTGCAATGGTGGCATAGTGCTTAATGAAGAGTCTATAGAATGGGCTCATCATGCGTATGAGAGGGTTCACCAATCTCATAGGTAGAAGAGGGGATTCCCTTAGCACCAAGTATGCCCTGTGGACCATGCAATGGCTCTTGAGGTGGTGGACATCTAGATTCATGCCTAGAGTCATTTGCCTTCTCTTGGGATGAAGACGTAGATAACTGAGCAACAAGAGTAGAGAGCTGCTCCAAGGTTTGTTGAGTCCTCAAGTTTGAGAGGGCCATTTTCTCAATTTATTCATCAAATTTGGACGTCATTTGGTAGTGGTTGGTGACCCTGTCATTACACCGTTCCATGTGACGAAGCTCATGTTGACAAAGGATGTGGTTGAGCAGGGTGTAGAGATCCATAGTATCAAGAATTTCCTCCTACATATCACCATGGTAATCTTGTTCTGAGCTTGGTTCATCATTCATGGAGGTCCTAGAGTCTCTAAACTCCCTCTGGAGTTCCCCATGGGCTTTACTTTTGCCTTTCTAGCTAGCCATCTGGATGCAGTCCACAGGGCCTGATGTTAGTAAATGAAGTGTAACTTTTGGTAGGAAACTCTAATTGGCAAGACTTTGATTCATATCGAAGGGGACAAAGCTCTCTTTGAGATGAGCTATTAATCTTTGTGACAGAAAATGATCATAATATTCTGCAATGGGATCATTTTCTTCTGACTACATGCACTTCAAGTGTCATACATGGGTAGCATTAGAATTGAAAGGGTGTCCGAGGGGAATCATTCCATCAGGGGAGGTGGTGATCATTTTCTGTCTTTGTGAGTTTACTGTCATACATGTCTTCTGACTGCATGCACTTGAAGTGTCATACATGGGTAGCATTAGCATTGAAAGGGTGTCCGAGGGGAATCATTCCATCAGGGGAGGTGGTGATCATGGGAAAATACATGCACGTGTATACAAGTATCAGGCTCTAGATCATCGGGAGGTTGGCAACGGGTTGGGTTGTGCAGCCCTTCAAGGTCTTAAGTAGTCTTAAGACTTTTTTATTAAGCAATTAGCATGAGATGCATTGGAAAGCATACATTGGATTGTTTCATGAGATGCAAGGATGAACAAGGCTTGGATAGGGGTTACCTTGGCAGTCCATTGATTCATTAGCTGCTACTTACCCATTTACAAAGGCTATTACTCACTTTGAGGCTTATCCAAGGCACATAGGACAAAGATGGGGGTTAATGGTAGCCAATACAATTAAGTTTGGATTAGTTATGATGCATTACGAAGCAAAGGGGGATATTGACTTTGAGTAGATGCATGCATACAAGAGGGATTGAACAAATAAAACCTATGCAATCTTTAATCTCTCCAATAAGGGGATTAAGCTTAGCAAGTGGATAAATATGGGAGATTAAGATCAGATTGGCATACCTCTTTAGTGCTTGGGGAGACGGTTGTAGCATAGCCCATCATGATGTCCATTGCTCCATCAAGCAAGCATGATTGGCTGGGGCATTTCCATGGAAGAAGACTTCAGCATTCAAATGCTTCCATCAATGAGGAGGGCTCCCATGCTTGTTCCTGAGCTTGAACTTCAAGGGTGGGAAGCTTGACATGGAGCTTTCATGCCTGCCCACAAAGCTCTTTGCATACTGAGCTCCATGTCTTCAATCTAGGTAAGAGAGATAATTCAAGGGTTGAAGGGGGTTGTGGAGGTTGTGCTTCAATGGTTAGAGATAGCTTTAATTGAAGGATCCATGGCTGTCCAAACTATCCAACTATTGTCCTATCTGGCAAGTTAGTTCTCGAGGCCAAGAGTGTTAAGAGGGAAGAGAAAGAAATGTTGAGCAAGTGCCCTGGAGTGGCAGAGGGCAATAGGAGGGCTAGGTTGGAGTTGGGGGAGAGCAAGCAGAGTAGGGAACAGCAGCGCAAAATGCGTCACAATTTGCGGGCTATTCCTTGGGCTCTCTCCTTGGCTATGACCCTCCAGAAGGGTATTGCCCTTAGTTAGGGGAAAGTGGGGAAGACTCATGGAACTTCAATGGGGCACTTCCATGGCTACTCCAAGAAAAAGAAAGGATTCTTCTCAGTTGTGTGGCTATGGCAGTTTACCTGAGAGGAGAAAGAAAGGGGTTGAAGAAAAAATTAGCTGAGCTTTTGTCTTCCTCTAACCTTGAGACTCCAAAATTTTCCTGGAACCCTTAAAATTTGCATGAAAAGGAGTGACAACTTGCTAGTTTGGCCATTTTACCTCCAGTGGTGTGTGAGTCTCTAGCCATAGCTCTTACTTGCTCCAAAAAGCTGAGATTGACTACAGTCCTTCTCGTTGTACCTATACCTGTAACCTGAGCAACTAGGTTTATTGGGATTTGAAAAGGGAGAAAGGATAAAGAAGAAAAGGACCAAAGCCTAAGGCTCTGATACCACTTGTAATGAATGAAAGTTGAGAGGAGAGAGGAGAAGAGCTGAAGAGAGAGAAAGAGAAGAAGAAGAGAAAAGAAGACTAGAAGAGGAGAGAGAAAGACAGAAAAGAGGAGACAAGGAAGGAGGAAGCCATGGAAGCTAAAGATGAAGGTGAAGAGTATGTTCTTGATAATATCTGATTGCCCTAAATCTGGGACTCTTGCACATTATATACCTCGATCAGTGTGACTAGGTGTCTAACCCCTAGTTTCTATGTATCCTACTTGTTACAAAAAAATTAAAAAAAATAAAGAGAGAGAGGAAGAGAGAGAAAAAAAGTGAGAGGGAGAGGGAGAGAGAAATAAAAATATTAGAAAAGAGTTAAAATGTTAGGAAAGAGGGGAGAAGAAAGAGATAAAGAGAGGGAGGAAGAGAGAAAAATAGAGAGAGGGTGGAGAGAAACATAGAGAGATAGGACAAAAATAAAAATGTGAAGGCGAAGAGAGGAGGGAAGAGAATAAAAAATATAAAGGGGAGACAATAATAAAGAAATAGGGGGATGGAGAGAAAAAAATAAAAATAAAGATAAATAAAATTGTAAAAATATAATAAAAAATAAAATAAAATAAAAATAGAGAGAGAAAAACAAAGAAAGAGGAAAGAGAAGAGAGATAAAGAGTGGGAGGGGGGAGAGAAATAAAGAGAGAGGATGGGGGGAGAAATAAACATGCAAAGGGAGAGAGAGAAGTGTATTGTCGGCCATGACATAGAGAAGATGGACAATGATGAGGGCCACAATGTTTGAGATCGAGAGGCATATCTCAATTAGCGTGTCCCATGTCCATGCACTCAATGTAATCTTGCAATTTGATGAAAATGTCACTTGTCTATAGACCATATGTAATGTTTCAATGAGTTTCAATTAAAAATCATCAATCAAGTGGTCTTAGACTTTGAGTTAATGGTGAGCAATGTGTGTATTGTTCATGCTTTGCAATCAAACTCTAACTAAAATAAACTTGTATAATATTAAATATACCGTACAAATGTGTTGTTCCATCTCAAGCAATGAACCCATTACAACCCATAATAAGATTTTTTGGTCATATAGTGGAGGGAGAAATCGAGTGGATAAACCCCTTAGAGGGCACTCCACCACCAACTACACTCTCCACACTAGAATACATTGGGAACTATCTAGACCTTCCTCAAATGTTGGAGCCTAAGATGGAGGCTATGATAGATACATTACTATACATGGATACAGGATCTTTCGATACATTAAGAGAGGAGGCCTCCATATCATTATACGATGGGTGTGAGGTATCTTGCTTAAGGATGCTCCTTTTTCTCCTAAGTATACATGCAAAGTATAGATCAAGAAATGCAAGTGTGACTGAGTTGTTTAGGTATGTATTACACTTCTTTATCTTTATGTATAAATAAGAAAAATCTTTTATTTCTTCAAGGCATTTTTTCAGGATGTAAAAATATCACATTACTACTAGAAACATGATATCGGAGTCTCTTGATGATATGCGACAAGTATTATGAAATCTTGGCATGAATTCTAATAGCATTCATACATGTATTAATGGTTATGTGATCTTATGAGTAGAATACAAGCATATTGGAACATGTCTAAAGTGTAGTGCTCTCATGTATTGCTAAGACCTATAGGGAAAAACTATTCCTCAAAAGGTTCGCATACACTTTTTACTAATACTGTGCATTTGTCACATGTTTTGCACAACAGGCATGGCAATTTTGACAATGTATTATGCACAAAATAGGTCCATAGATGAAATCTAGTGACTATCAGTAGACTCGCGAATGGGGTCACATTGACTCCATCTTTCCATGATTTGTACAAGAACCAAGAATTGGCTCAATCTTGCTATGGACACTACAAGGATATGAGGATATAGCGACAGCCATTTGTGCGACGAGAAATAGCCGTGGGTACCCAGACGAAAAAAACACAGGCTAAAACTCGAGCTCGTTATTCTGCGCGCATTCATGAAATAGAGAGCGAAAAGAAGAGGAAGAGCAAACATATTGCATTTGAGAGGGAGAGAAAGAGATAAAGAGGGAGAAAGAAGGGTTCTCACCGCCGCTATCATCGCCGTTCACGAAGAAGAGCAGGAGGTGTATGGAGGGCGAAGAGGAGCCGCTGTCACGAAGAGGAGCCGCCAAACCCTTCTTCGAGCCTTTACAGTGAGTGCATTGTCTATTCTTGCTTTGCTTTTGTGTTCTCTCTCTCTCTTTTACTTGTTTTTGGTATACTTCGTATGTATTGAGAGAGGGAGAGGAAATGAGAGAGAAAGAGAGGGAGAGGGAGAGGGAGAGGGAAACATTAAACATAATAGGGAAAGAGAGAAAGAGAGGAAGAGGGAGAGGGAAGGAGAGAGAAAGAGAGGGGGAGGGAGAGGAAATGGGAAAGAGAGAAAGAGAGGGAGAGGGAGAGGGAGGGAGAAGAAAGAGAGGGAAACATTCAAAATAATAGGGAAAGAGAGAGGGAGAGGAAGAGAGAAAAAACATTAAACATAATAGGGAAAGAGAGAAAGGGAGGGAGAGGAAATGAGAGAGGGAGAGGAAGGATAAAACATTAAACATAATAGGGAAAGAGAGGGAGAGGGAGAGAGAGGGAGGGAGAGGAAGAGAGAAAAGGAAATAAGAGAGGGAGAGGAGAGAGAAAAAACATTAAACATAATAGGGAAAGAGAGAGAGAGAGGGTGAGGGAGGGAGAAGAAATGAGGGAGGGAGAGTAGAGAGAAAAAAGAGAGAAAAAATATTAAACATAATAGAGAAAGAGAGAAAGAGAGGGAGAGGAAATGAGAGGAAGAGGAAGAGAGAAAAGGAAATGAGAGAGGGAGAGGAGAGAGAAAAAACTTTAAACATAATAGGGAAAGAGAGAAAGAGAGGGTGAGGGTAAGGGAGGGAGAGGAAATGACAAAGGGAGAGGAAGAGAGAAAAAGAAAATAAGAGAGGGAGAGGAGAGAGAAAAAATGAGAGAAGGAAAGGAGAGAGAAAATGAGAGAAAAAACATTAAACATAATAAGGAAAGAGAGAAAGAGAGGGTGAGGGTGAGGGAGGGAGAAGAAATGAGAGAGGGAGAGGAAGAGAGCAAAAGGAAATGAAAGAGGGAGATGAGAGAAAAAAAATGAGAGAAGGAGAGGAGAGAGAAAAAGAGAGAAAAACATTAAACATAATAGGGAAAGAGAGAAAGAGAGGGTAAGGGTGAGGGAGGGAGAGGAAACGAGAGAGGGAGAGAAAGAGTGGAAAGGAAATGAGAGAGGGAGAGGAGAGAGAAAAATGAGAGAGAGAGAGGAGAGACAAAAAGAGAGAAAAAAATTAAACCTAAAAGGGAAAGAGAGAAAGAGAGGGTGAGGTGAGGAAGGGAGAGGAAATGAGAGAGGGAGAGGAGAGAGAAAAAGAGAGAAAAAGAGAAAAAAATATTAAACCTAATAGGGAAAGAGAGAAAGAGAGGGTGAGGGTGAGGGAGGGAGAGGAAGAGAGAAAAGGAAATGAGAGAGGGAGAGGAGAGAGAAAAAACATTAAACATAATAGGGAAAGAGAGAAAGAGAGGGTGAAAAAAATTAAACCTAAAAGGGAAAGAGAGAAAGAGAGGTTGAGGTGAGGAAGGGAGAGGAAATGAGAGAGGGAGAGGAGAGAGAAAAAGAGAAAAAAATATTAAACCTAATAGGGAAAGAGAGAAAGAGAGGGAGAGGGTGAAGGAGGGAGAGGAAGAGAGAAAAGGAAATGAGAGAGGGAGAGGAGAGAGAAAAAACATTAAACATAATAGGGAAAGAGAGAAAGAGAGGGTGAGGGTGAGGGAGGGAGAAGAGGAGAGAGAGGGAGAGAAAGAGAGAAAATGAAATGAGAGAGGGAGAGGAGAGAGAAAAAATTTGAGAGAGGAAGAGGAGAGAGAAAAAGAGAGAAAAAACATTAAAACTGATAGGGAAAGAGAGAAAGAGAGGGAGAGGGTGAGGGAGGGAGAGGAAATGAGAGAGGGAGAGGAAGAGAGAAAAAGGAAATTAATTGTTGTTGTTTGTTGTAGTATAGTAGTAGTAGTAGTTTTTTTTATTTTCTTGTTTATTGTTGTTTAGTTTTCTTGTTTTTTGTTGTAGTTGTAGTAGTAATAGTAGTAGTAGTTTTTTCTTATTTTCTTGTTTATTGTAGTAGTAGTAGTATTTATTGTTGTTGTTTTTTTTCTTCTTCTTTTTTTGTTTATTATGGTTGTAGTGGTAGTGGTAGTGGTAGTAGTAGTGGTAGTGGTAGTGGTAGTGGTAGTGGTAGTGGTAGTGGTAGTGGTAGTGGTAGTGGTAGTGGTAGTTGTGGTCATGGTAATTGTTTTTTCTTCTTTTCAATGCTTTATTATACTGGTAGTGGTAGTGGTAGTGGTAGTGGTACTCGTGTTCCTGGTCGTGGTCGTAGTCATAGTCGTGGTCGTGGTCGTCGTAGTCGTAGTTGTAGTCATGGTCATGATCGTAGTCGTGGTCGTGGTTGTGGACGTGGACATGGTCATGGGCATGGTCGTGGTCGTGGTCGTAGTCATAGTCGTAGTCGTGGTGGTGGTCATCGTCGTAGTTGTAGTCGTAATCGTGATCGTTAAAGAAAATGAGAGAGGGGGAGGAAGAGAAAAAAGAAGAAGGAATGAGAGAGAGGGAATAAACATATAGCATAATAAAGAAAGAGAAAGAGAGAGAGAGATGGAAGGAGAGGAGATAATGAATGGATAAAAAACAAAGAGAGTGTAGTGGTGAGGTTCGGTGAGGTCCGGTGCAACACCACGAAATGGAAAACACTCCGGCATATATATGTTAATTTGTGGGTGGGTGGATGGAGACTTTACATACGTTAATTTTTGCTGAGTTACAAGAGAAGAAATCCATTCTCAAACAAGTTAAGAAAGAAAAAAAGAATGATAACAAAAATAAATTATTTGCCGTAATGTAGATAAAATGGAAAACGATGAAGGTCTTGTTGTTCAAGATCGTGAGGCGTATCTTAATCAGCGTGTTCCATGTCCTTGCTCTCAATGCAAGCTGGAAATTAGACGAAAACGTCAATTGTCTATAGAATACGTACAACACTTTGACGAGTTTCAATCTGAGATCATTGATCAGGCGAGCTTGGATTTTTAGCAAACGGTAAGAAAAGTTAATATCAATAATGCATTGTACTCGCAAGCTAATTGAATACCATATACAAGAAGATTAGGTGTGGCTGGCAAATTCTCTATCTAGGGAGGTGACGTCTCGTCCCAGGAGTGCACCCTTTGCGGCCAATTAGAAGAGTTCGTGGGTGTGCAATGGATGGAGTGCCTGAGCCAATCCACCACTTGGAAGGTACTACCCAATCTATACCGTCAATACCACAGGAGACACGCAACCTTCTAGACCTACCTACAATCTTGGAGCCTGAGATGGAGGCAATGATCGATGCATTGATTCCCATGGATATTGAGACTTCTGATCCGCTTAGAGAGGAAGCATCCATACCATTATATGATGGGTGCCAAGTATCTTGTCTAAAGACACTGCTTGCACTCCTAAGTATGCAAGCAAAATACGGGTGGAGCAATGTGAGTGTGACCGAGTTGTTCAGGTACCTTGTATGCACGCTTCGTTGATTTCTTTTCGACACTATCATTAAAAACATTTGTGCTTTTTCAAGATGTTTTATGATTTTTTTCATGTTACTGAAATATCATATATTACCACCTGCAAATACCATGCCCGAGTCTCGTGATGATGCACGACATGTTTTACGAAAGCTTGGCATGGACTACAATAACATCCATACATGTATGAATGATTGCATACTATTTCGAGAAGAATACGAGACTATGGAGACATGTCCAAAGTTTAGTGCTCACAGGTATTGACAATACTTGCAAGGGCAAACCATCCCTCAAAAAGTTCTTAGACACTCTTCGCTTATCCCCCCGCATAAATCACATGTTTCATACGTCCAGCATGGCGAGCTTGACAACGTGGCATGTGCAGAATAGGTCCACAGATGGAGTTCAACGAATATCAGCGAATTCACGTGCATGGAGCCACATTGACTCTACCTTCCCAGGATTTTCCCGAGAGCCAAGGAATCTTCGGCTTGGTCTTGCAATGGATGGCATGAACCCATTTGGTCTGTGCTCAACTTCTTACAATGTGTGGCCTATAGTCCTTGTCAACTACAATATCCCTCCATGGATTTCTACGAAGAAATGACATCTCATCCTTAGCTTACTCGTCCCCAGCTACTACAAGGTCAAAAATATGGACGTGTATCTTCGTCCATTAGTCGATGAGCTTAAGATTTTGTGGGAGGAGGGAGTCACCGTGCAAGATATGAGCAAGCACGATAGTCGACGGTCTGACAATATTCGAGCCATTATCATGTGGATGATGCATGACTTTCCGGGATTCGGAGAGTGCTCAGGTAAATAGGCTTCCGTTCTCGTTGGTAATATCTACATTTTATCTCGTTCAAGTTTGTATTCACTGGATAGAGGTGTTGCAACAGGTCTTGTTACCTCAGGTTATCTTGCATGTCCATTGTGCGGGTCATAGTTAGACTCCCGAAGGTCACGAACCATGAAGAATATGGTATATCAAGGGCACGCCACTTTCTTGCCAGAGGGTCATGCACTCAGGGAAGGTTTTCCTGGACGACCTCCAACACGTATGAATGCCACAAGAAGCTGGTACGAGCTGAAAATGGTCCATGCGGAGTCACATCCAAATGGAATGCGATGGTTCTCAATTTTCTACAAGTTGCCGTATTGGACCCACTTACAAATCAACCACTTGTTGGATTCCATGCATGTTTTCAAGAATGTGGGCAGCTTGCTATGGGACCACATCACAGGAAAGAGAGACACTATAGGCGCACGAATGGATTTGAATGAGATAGGCAAGATGGAGGCGCTTTGGCCGCAATCGAGTGTTGATGGTCATGTGCAGCTACCTCGCGCTCCTTGGGTTTTGTCCACTAAAGAAGAATGCATTGTGAAGAAAATAGTCAAGTCTATCGGCACTCCGACGGGTATGATACGTTCTTGTGTATCTTGTAGATGAAGTGGAGATTGCTGGACCTGTCCATACGCGATGGATGTTCTTCTTGGAGCACTTCATGAAAACCCTAAAAGGCTTTGTGCGACAATGAGCTCGGCCATGAAGTTAGCATGGCTGAAGGTTGGTTGGTGTTTAAGGCACTCGTGCATATTTCACAATGGCTACCAACGGTGAATCTAGATAACAAAATGCTATGGTCATTGAAGGACGATGATAGACTGATCGGAGATCTGGTGGTTGAAAATGGGGTAGAAAAAAGAATGGATGTTGTAATGGAGGAGAAGATGAATCACTTTTTTATGTTGCACCATGCCTCTATGGAGATGTGGCTCGCCAGGTACCAACAAGCTAAGCAAGATCAAGAGGAAGCGCGATCTAAATTTCAACGTAGTACGCGCCATCGACCGATTCGATATCCCAAGGGTATGGAGAAGATGCCACGGTTCATGTCAACGCAATGGTTGCATGGAGCTTTGACCCCAACGTCTCGCGAAGGGGCGGAGGTCTCAATTGAGGAGTGGGAATTCTCAAGGGGATGTAGTCTAAAGGTGATGACGTGTTTAGGATTTGTCGTGTCTATATTTTACATACAACAACTAATTTGAGTGTTTCAATGTACACTACAAAATATATAGTGCAGCGTGGTCGTGCGGACGGCATTTTCACGTGGAGCGTATTGACAAAATGCACTCCACAATGGACTGTGGTATCATGGCAAGGTTCGAGCAAGAGATCCAATGACAAGCAACTGATCCAAACACAGTTATACATGAGATGGATTATTTTGGGAACTTGCAAAGTATTGTTATGGTGGAGTATCGTAGCTTCTCCATGATACTATTCGATGTGCACTGGTTCAAAGTGGTACTTGAAGGAGCTGGTTCAAAGTGGTACTATTCGATGTGCACTAGTTCAAAGTGGTACTTGAAGGAGATGGAGCAACATTTCGACGAGGTCCATTTGGATTTCTTGAAATAGATTTTTTTAAAAAAAGGACGGATTTGCACGACACCTTTGTGTTGCCGGTCCATTGTGAACAGGTCATGAACTCATTTTTTTATTAATTGTATTACAACATGGTACATGTCACAATAGTTTAATCTCTCTTGTACATGTTTGTGAACAGGTAATCTTCTATCCAAACCCCCTGCAAACTCGGTGGTGGTATGTTATACCTTCAGCTCCCCAAATTGCGAGAGTATATGATCAAAGTAATGTTCCGAGCATAGATAAGAACTCGATGCAAATAGAGAGGTTGATATTGCAAGGGGTGGAGGCAACCAAAAGCTTGGAGCATGTAGAGGAGCCAGCATATTGGGTAACAATGATGGAAATACAGGAGTCCAATAATTCTTTGAGAATGAGGTGGACTCATCCTTTTTTGGTGACATGTCTATCGACCTTCCAGTGTATGTGGAGTTGTGTCAAGAGATCGACATGGGACCATAGGATACTTCATACTTGGAGCATCCACTTACTCAATTCATTGACTAATCGCTTATAAGGGTACATAAGATATGTATTTTAAGTGAGATCAGTTTTTTAGGATTTATATTACCGTGCTTTATATGATTAAAATTGATTATGCTAACATCATTTTTTATTTGTGTAGGTGACATTTTTGGATACTTAGATCATCAAGATGAGTCAAGGGATGAGCGATGAGGAGTTGCAGGATATCTTCATGCGCATGTCTCCAGATTAGATGGCAAGATTTAGAGACATGGCAGACCAGGAGCTATCTCAGACATCGTCAGGCTGCTCTACTAGATCTACTTCGGCACAATCAGATGCTTTAGCTTCAAGCAATTGAGGCAGACGCTCCAGACTTGGGCCAAAGGGAGGGAGTGCTTCAGGGTTAGGGGGATGCTGTAGAGATACAAAGGTAGTGAGCCCACAGTCAGCACGGGATACAGGTGCTACTCCTCGTTCTCGTGGCGGTTCTAAGGAGCGTGGCTCAGGTGGTTGCTGTGGAGGCACAAACGCGGTGTCTCTGTCTCATTGTTCTGCTGAAGTTGCATCACCTCCAAGATTTGTAACACCTGTGGGGACATCTACTCCAGTTACTCCGACTTTTACTCAGTCGTCTACAAGTGGCACCCCTATGGGTGCTACACTTATAGATACTACCTCGATCAGTACACCAGATGTATAGGGGTCTCCTAGAAATGCCTAGGAGTGTGGTCGCAGGTGGGAAAGGACCCATCTTAGGCATATCCCAGAGGGATATGCCTATCTTGTCGATGATAGATTAGGAGCCATCATTATGAATGATGAGGGGAGGAGGGTGATGGCTTGCATGAGAGAGTTGTGCCAACAAGTTTTTCGGCACAATGTCTTAGATCATTGGAAAAACATACCGGAGGGGAGCAAGGACTATATAGTAGTATCCTTGCATGAGAAGTTTACGGTTCCAGCCACAGCAGATAGATTTTCTATGGGCTGGATGATGAACTGCATGCGTGCATATATGTCACACAGATGATCGAACGCATGCAAGGCACTCAAGAGTGGGGTTGCAAAGCCCGAGTGGTTAGAGGTGGACAACTGGTGCCGACTGAGGGAGGAGGCTACAAATTCTCCAAGACGGAGTCAGCAGTGCGAGGTGGCGAGGGCACAACTAGAGGTCGAAGTAGTGGGAGTGGTAGCCACAGGACATATCTGGAGAACTTTGTAAGTTTTTCTTTTGTTTTGTTTGCTTTTTTTTTACAATATCCTTTGTACTGACAATCATGTTTCTAACAGTTAGTATTTTATTTTCTTTGCAGCGCTCCATTACAAATTGCGATCTGACCGGCCTTGAGACTCGATATGCAAAGAGGCACAGTCTCACTGCATTGATCAACCGATTGTATAGACGTGGCGGCCTTGTAAGTCACTCATCTTTCTTTATTGTAGTTACCATGTTTAATTAGAATGCATTATTGTATGGTGGACTGATGTGTAGTTGTTTCTTTTTTTGCAGATTCCGTTCGATGCTCCTTTGCGGTGGGACGAGCTTTCAAATGGTGAGGATGTATAGCTCGCCCTTGGATCCCTGGAGCTCACACACCATTCTTTTTTGGTCGCCTGATCTATGTAGACATTTTCTATGTAGTAATGATATCTTGCCATGATTGTACCAGTCGCTTTCATTATGTGATCATGTATTTATTTCACGTATCAGTGTTATGATTTAAGTACACTTTTTTTTTGTTTACACGAGCATTGTACACATTGTAGAAACTATTTTGTATGGCCCAAATAAAGCATACACTTTTTTTTCCTGTTACTGTCGCTATTAGCATCGCAAAATAACCTGCACGCATCATTATTGGCATCGTTATTAGCGTCACATAGCATCATTATTAGTATCATATTTGCATCGGTATCAGCGTTATCGACGCAAATAGCGACGCTGATAACAACGCCAATATCGACTGTTCTATGGTATCGCCAATAACGACGCTTTTTGCGACGACAGGGGCAAATTTCTTTATTTACATTTTTGTCACTTTTAACATTCGGTATAAGGCTTGTATCTTGTAGTGGGATGGAGTAAATCCGTTTGGACTTCACTTGACTTTTTACAGTCTATGATCCAGTAGTCCTTGTGAACTACAACATTCCACCATGGCTTTCTATGAAGAAAGGGTACCTAATTCTTAGCTTGCTCATTCCTTGACACTAAAATGTCAAGAATATGGATGTATATCTATGTCCATTAGTTGATGAGCTCAAGATTTTGTGGGAGGAGGGGATTGCTGTGGAAGACATCGGCAAGTATATTGGAAGGTGGTTTGTTAACATATAAGTCATTCTTATGTGAGCCATGCATGACCTTTCAAGATTTGGTGAGAGCTCAAGTATATTTGTTTCTATTATTATTATTGACATGGCTTGTTTATGTTTGCAATTGACTAGATATAGATATTGTGACAGGCCTGGTCACATTGAGTTTTCATGCATGTCAATTTTATGGGACTCTCATAGGTCATAGACCCTGAAGAAGAGGGTCTATCAAGGGTACATTATATTCTTGCTAGAGGTCCATGAGTTAAGACCAAAATTCCTTAGGTGATGTGCCATACAAATGAATGTCCAAAGTTTGCGTGAGTGGAAGATGATCCGTGGTCCATGAAAAGTCACTTCCAAGTGAAATGCCATGGTTTTCAATTTTCTATGTTTCCATATTGGACCCATTTAGAGATCAACCATTTCTTGGATCCCATGCACATTTTAAAGAATGTTGGCAGCTGTCTATGGCTCGTATCCCATGAAAGAGAGACATGCAAGGGGCACGAATGGATTTGAAGGTGGTAGCAAAGATGGAGGTGCTTTAGCCACAAATGAGCTCTAATGGTATGATACGTTTTCTTAGGTCTACATTTTCTAAAGATGATAAACTAGCAAGACTAAAATCCTATCATTGACACAAGATATGTCAAGTTTGTCCCAACCTTTGTAGTAGGAGCATCTAGTATGTCATTACATTGTATCGATCAATAGTTTTTAATGCATTGAATTTTTGGAAGTTCATACTACCAATTTCCATCAAAGGGTATCTCACACCAGGCAATGATTTACTCGTGATTTATAAGTTATCAAATTTAGTGCAGTAGATCTCGTAGAAGGAGATCAAGACATTATCCATTGAGTCCACAAGGCAAGTAGTAGTGGAGATAGTCTGTCTCTTTGAGAAGCACTTACCCACGAGTATGCTCACGATACAAACTTGCCTCTTAGTACATCTCATGGATGAAGTGGAGATTACAGGACAAGTCCATATCAAATGGATGTTCTTCTTGGAGTGCTATATGAAAAGTGCGATAATCAGCTCATCTCCCAAGGGAAGCATGGTTGAAGGTTGGCTATTGTCAAAGGTACTGCTCTGTATTTTGAAGTGACTGCCGATGGTGGATATAGATAATTGGATGTTGTAGACGTTGAAGAACAACAATTGACTAACAGGAGATATGGTGGTAAAAAATGAAATAGAGAGAAGAATGGATGGCACATTCAAGGATAAAGTGAATCATTTTTGTATATTGCACCATGCATCCATGGAGAAGTGGCTTGGTAGGTACGGAGCAGGCCAGAAGAATGTAAGATAGTGTGATCAAAATATAGACATAAAACACGCTAGCAACCAATTTAGTATCCCTAGGACATTGAGGAGATGCCACGATTCATGTCTATAAGATGGTTGCATGATGCCTTGATTGAGGCTTCACACCAAGGAGTAGAACTCTCTAGGAAGAAGTAGAGTTCTTGAGGGAATGCAATCCAAAGGTAACCATGTACTATCTTTATTGTTGTATCTAGCAATTGTAAGTAGCAGTTGCTCTAGGTATTTTAATATATAGTAAAAATTCTATAGCATGGTGTGGACATGTGGGAAACATTTTTGAGTTGAGCACATTGACAAAATACACTCCACAATTGACTATGCGGTCATGGTGAAGTTTGAGCAAGAAAGTTGACGGTGGGCCATGGATTCGAATATTATAGTGGATGAGATACAATATTTTGGAAACCCACAAAGTGTCATTTTAATGATTACCATAGCTTCTCCATGATCATATTCGATATATAATGGTTTAAATTAGTATTGAAGAAAAGATGGAATGATCTACACAATATGTTTATCTTCCTAGATCATCGTGAATAGATAATCTTCTACCCAAACCCACAACAACCTCATTGGTGGTATGTTGTGCTATTGACACCTCAGAGTGCTTGAGTGTATGATAAAAGCAATGTTTCTAGCATTGCCAATGAGAGTATGCAATTAGATGAGTTGCTATTGTAGGGGGTGGAGGACGAGGATAGCTTACAATGTGCAAATGGGATAACCACAGGTAATCTAGGTGAAGAGTTTGGAGAACAAGAATACATCTTGAATGAAGTAGAATTCTCATTCTATAGGGACCTCTACATAGATCTTCCAGCGTATGCCGAGCCTTGCCAAGACCTTGTCATGGATTTGTAGGATGAGCTGTATTTACATTCACTTGTCAAATTCATTGACTACTCACTTTTATCAATATTTTATCACATATTTTTTAACTAACGATATTTTTTGCAAATATATATTATCATGCTTTGTATTCACCCTTATATTGATTGTGCTAACATATTTAATTTGACTGTGTAGGTCATTGTAAACGATATAGAGGGCAAGATGAGCCGAGGGTTGATAAATGAGTAGCTAAAGGAGATCTTCTCACATGTCTCTAAATCAAATAGCATAATTTAGAGATATGGTAGAATAGGAGTTGTCCCATCAATTATCGTTAGGGTGTTCAATACTTTCTACCTTGGCATGCTCTGATGTGTCGATCTCCTAGCAGGCAGAGTTGACTCTCTAGGCTAGTTGCAGAGGGAGGCTCAAGGATGGATCACTCAATCTCGGTGGAAGTGATGGTTGCGGTGGATGCCTCAGAGAGCTGCAGACTTCCTCTCCTCGTTTAGGGGTAGTTATGGGGGTTGTTGTGGAGACACAGGTCTTGTGACCCCACGATCGATTGCTACTCCTCACTCCCACCCCGGTTCTAAGGCATTAGGGCCAAAAACGCTTCAAAAAATGCACTTTTGTTAATCACAGGATTAAAGAAAGGGCAAAAGAGAGTTTGCCACGTGTGCAAGAATATGGTATTCTTGTCTCCTGTTTTTTAGAGATAGTGGAGTCCATTTCGTGATTCTCTCTTCTTTTTTAGCCAAAATCCCTAAAGTCTGACATGTTTTGGAGTCCCAAAGACGTTGTTTACTTACAAATCTGACAAAATACGTGATAGAGATGTGATGAAATTAATAATGAGTTTTTTGAAAGTCAGGAGATCTTTCAATATTCTTTTTGGCGCCTAATACATACTCATTTGTATTCTTGGCGCTACTTTTTAGTTCATTCACCCCTCTTTGAGCTTCTTTCTCTGTGTTTTCATTCTTTTCATGGCTTCCTCTAGGCGCCCTTCTCGTTTAATACACTCTCGCACAATCTATAGCCAGGGAGTAGATGGAAATTGGGAGCCTAAAACCTTTACTGTAAACGATTGGGTTACCATGCTGCCATCTTGCAAGGGCTCTCATAAGGTGAAAAGAAGAAAGTGAGATGATATAAAACATCACTGGAAGGTATTGAGATGACAAGCTCAACACATGCAGACATTGATGATGGACCTCCTGGTTAGATGGGTCCACACGTCTACACTTAGCACGTCGATGGTCATTATGACTCTCACATGGCCACTGACTCATTACTTATTATATTGAGGTTGTTACACCTATTTACAACTGGCATAGTTATAGCGCCAGTCGACTAGTGTAGTCGGTTATGCATTGTTTGACTTAGTAGGCAACTTTCCTTTATGTTGTATTTTATATATACTTTGTGTACATTGTAAAGAGGGTGGAAGAATAAGAAGAAACCAGCAAGAAAACGTTTTGGCCTCCATCTCTCTTCTTGTCTCTTGAGTGAGCTTCTCCTTGTGCATTCTGTGTGTGTTTGGCACAGCATCTTGAGCAAGTCCCCCCACCACGTGATTCTTGACATGGTATCAAAGCCATGCCACTGAGAGAGGCTGATTTTGGAGGTTGAAGTGAAGGAGAAGAAGCAAGGTTCGAGCAAGCAAGCCACGGGTAAGAAGCTCTCTCATTCTTCCACTCTCTCTCTTGGATAGTGCCTGTGGAGGCACCGGAAGCAGGGTCGAGCAAAAATCTCAGATTGTAGTGAGATTTGGTGTGCGTGAAGAGCGCTGTATATTTAGCAGATCAGCCCTTTATGGCTTTCCATAGTTATTTTGGGCATCTGAGGCCGTTTCAGGCCCCGTTTTAGAGCTGTAAGGTTGCGGACAGTAGTTTCAGGGTACACTGTGACTTCGACTGTATTGACCGAAAGTGGGTGCGCAGGTTACATATTTCAGATTTGTAAGTTCAAAGGTGTTTACCAGTGAGTAAGCACAAGGTTTATCTGCAAACTGGTTGCAGATTACATGTATTGTTGAGTAGACAGTGAAAAAGGCTGTCTGGTGTATTGCTGTGCACTACAGGTCGAGGGTTGTAGAAGATTTGCTTGCTATTTGGTATTAATTTTGTGATAATGGTAGAGAATAGTGGAAGCCCCATCATTGAGAAGCTTGACAAGAACAACTACCCTTCATGAAAGTTCCGTGTCACGAACTTCCTTATTGGAAAAGGCCTCTACGAGTTTGTTTCAGGTGAAGAAAAGGAGCCGGAGGTGAGTGATCCTCCAACTGCAGAAGAGACAAAGGCACGAAAGGAATGGAATGAAAAAGACAAGAAGGTCATGTATTGGCTATTTGCAGTTATTGACAATAATATGCTGGGACATATTAGAAATGCAGAGAATTCATATGCAGCTTGGACCATACTTGAAAGTGTGTTTTTCGTAAATACAAAGGCACGAAAGATTCAACTCAAGCAAGAGTTGAATACATTGAAGAAAGGGAAGATGTCTATCAATGAGTATACACTAAAGGTAAGGCGCATTGCAGATGCATTGGCAGCAATTGATGCAATGCCCGATGATGATGATTTGGTGTCGTCTACCTTGGGTGGACTTAACAATGAAAAGGCTTGGAAGTCTTTTGTAACTTCAGTATATGTTAGAAAGCCATTTTCAGATTTTGATGAGTTGGTCTCCCTTATGATCACTAAAGAGATCAACATGTAGAGTGAGACATCTAAAAAAAGTGATGAACAGGTTTAAGCTTTCTACTCTAGTTCAAGAAGGGGACGTGGCACGTTCTCTTCAAGAGGCCGTGGTATAGGACGTGGTAGTGATAACCAACAAAACATATTGAATCAGAAATTTGGCGATATACAAGTTTCAAGAGGTCGTGGTAACTTTAGAGGCAGGGGGAGCTTTAGAGGAAGAGATGGATGGCAGAACAGAGGCTCTAACAACTCTGGTATTGTGTGTCACTACTGTGGTACAACAGGTCATATTGCAGCCCAATGTTATGCTAAGAAAGATGATATTCACAATGGTAAGTTGCAGAAGGAAACTATGCATCATCTTCACGACAAAATGAAGACAAAAATGAAGTCTGTTTGTTATGCAGCATATGCTGAATGCTGTTACTGGAAAGGTAATACATAACGATGTTTGGTATGTTGATTCAGGTGCATCCAATCATATGACCAGCCATGCAGAATGGTTTGAAGAGATGCAGGATTTGCAAAATGCAGGTTATGTGTAGATGGGTAATGATTCATGCCACCCAATTTCACACATTGAAAAAGTTCTCTTGTCCTTGCAAGATGGTAAGACAAAGAGTCTTTCAAATGTATTACATGTGCCATCTATTACAAAGAACTTGGTGTCAGTCGGTCAAATAGAAGAGCAAGGGCTAGAAGTCAGATTTAATGCAAAGGACGGCTTTGTAGAAGACTTCAATGACAAGTGCAGGTTGGTAGCAAAGGGAAGTAGAGTTGGACATATGTTTACTCTGGATGCTGGAATTCCTACTATGAATGCTGCTATGTATGCTAAAGGAAAAGGTGTTGTTGCAGATATTGAAATTTGGCACAAACGCATTGGACATGCAAATGTACAAAGGCTGAAATTAATGCAGTCCAAAGGGTAGGTTTGCCTACATTAAGAGTTGCAGAATTTCATAAGGTATGCGAAGTATGTCAGTTTGGTAAGCAGGCAAGACAACCCTTTTCACATGACAGAGATGTAAGCAGAAATATCCTTGATGTTATGCATACAAACATTTGGGGGCCTACACAAAATGTATCTCTTGGAGGCAATTCATACTTTGTCACATTCATTGATGATTGTCCTAGAAAGCTCTGGGTATATTTTATGAAGGAAAAGAGTGAAGCGTTTGAGCACTTTAGAACTTTCAAGGCTGCAGTTGAAAGAGAAACAGGCTTGAAAGTAAAGTGCTTGAGGTCAGATGGAGGGGGAGAGTACCTCTCAAATGAGTTCAATGATTTTCTGAGTTCTCATGGGATAAAGATGTCAAGATTTTGGGAGAGAAGGAAGGAGTCTCACTTGTAGCTTTCTTGCTTGCACAATGGGGGAATACACACAAGGGTGGAGGCTGAAAACAGTTTTTCTCTTCTTAGTTGTGTAAGCCAAAAGAACTCTCGTACAAAGAAATAGAAGAACCCTATATATGGGTCTCAAACTAAAGACAACTAACTAAGGTGGCATACTAACTGAGCCACGAACTAGAGTAGATAAGGATAGCTGTCATCTAGCTATTATTCATGGGCGGTGTACCAACTGCATCTGCTGACACGTCGGTGACATAAATGCACAAGGGTCACCCTGGCATATCACGAGTGGAGCTCGATATCTCAACACTCCCCCTCGAGCTCAATCCCAATTCCTACACACCAAGCAGGTCTCTGAACTTGTGTAGCTTCTCTACGCCCAATGCCTTCGTGAATATGTCAGCTACCTGATCCTCTGTGCTGACATAAACTAGATCAATAAGACCTAATAAAACTCTCTCTCGCACATAGTGATAATGCACCTCAATGTGCTTTGTTCTAGCATGATATACTGGGTTATTTGCCAAGTGTATACTACTCATGTTGTCATAATTAATGACAACTGGCCCATCTGTAGGCTGATGCATATCATAAAGTAGCTTATGCAACCAAGCTACCTCACATGCAGCCATTGCTGCACCCCTGTACTCGGCCTCTGTGCTCGACAAGGCAACTGTAGGCTGTTTCTTGCTGCTCCAAGTGACTGCAGCACTCCCAAAAGAGAACACATATCCACTGGTAGATCGTCTATCAGAAATACTACTAGCCCAATTAGCATCAGTGTATCCATGCAACTGTATCTAAACCTCAGTCTCATAAAATAGTCACCTGTCATAATCAAATCATCAACATAAATTACAAGTAGCATAATACCTTTCTCTGTTTTTCTCACATAAAGTGAGAAATGTGCCTTGGAAATCTGAAAGCCAATAGTGACAAGATACTGTCCTATCTTGTCAGACCATGCTCTAGGTGCTTGCTTCAAGCCATACAAGGCTTTCTTCAACCTGCAAACAAACTCAGGATGAATAGCATGCACATAACCTGGTGGCTGCTCCATATAGACCTCTTCTTGCAAATCACCATGCAAGAAGGCATTCTTTACATCCATCTGATGTAAAGACCATCCCTTTGATGCAGCCATAGCAATGACTGCTCTTACGGTTGCCATCCTTGCAGCCGGACTGAATGTTTCTTTATAGTCAATGCCATATGTTTGTACATACCCCGTGACTACTAATCTTGCCTTGTATCTATTCACAGAACCATCTGCATTGTGCTTCACCTTATAAACCCACTTACAGCCAATTGCATTCTTATCTTTAGGCAAAATAACTAACTCCCATGTAGCATTTGCTTCCAAGGCATCCATTTCTTCATCCATGGCTTTCTCCCATTTTTCTTTTCCCATGGCTTGCTCAAAAGAAGTGGGTTCTGGTTCTTGTATCACTTTGACCATATATACATAGTGAATGGCTATAAATCCATCATATTTTAGCCTATCCATAGGATACCTAGCTCTCGTAGACCTACACAAAATAGGTTCACTCCCAGGTGTTCTCAAAACATCCCTGGTCTTCCTTACTCCAAGTGTAACAATAGAAGGAATACCCAACTCATCATCAATGCTCTGTTCTGAGCCACTGGATTCACCATCCACAAAAGAGTGACATGCATTCACATCAAACATGGGCTGATCTACCTTCTCTTTTCCTTTTCGTGATACCTGCATACCACTATCTGCATTGCTTTGAGAAGATTCTCCTGATCTCAATCTGTCTGTCCATGGCGAAGAATGTGAACCACTGCTAGAGAACGCTCCAGGTCCACTAATATTTTGTGACTGCTGCTATGAATTCTGTGCAGCATTACCATTTTGTGCATCTACATCATCAATCACATTTACTGGTTTATACCAGCTACTCATCTCATCAAAAACAACATCTCTGCTCACTGTAAACTTACGAGTAGAAGGGTTATAACATCTATACCCTTTCTGCTGCAGAGAGTAACCAATAAAGATGCACTTCTTAGCTTTTGGATCCAACTTGGATCTCAACTCATCTGGCTCATTTACATAGGCAATGCAACCAAAAATTTTCAAAAGAGAAATATCTGGTTTCCTACCAGTATACCTCTCCTCTGGAGTCATCCCATGTATTGCTGCAGTGGGAGTCCTGTTCATTATGTAGACTGCTGTAGCAACTGCTTCAGCCCAGTAAAAATCTGGCAAGTCTTTTTCGTTGAGCATGGCACGAGATACCTCTCCAATATGCCTATTTTTCCTTTCTGCAATTCCATTTTGTTGTGGAGTATGACTACATGAATATTGCTGCTTTATGCCATACTCCTGCAAGAACCTTGCAAACTCATTTGAGAGGTACTCTCCCCCTCCATCTGACCTTAGGCATTTTATTTGCAGACCTGTTTCTTTTTCAACCATAGCTTTAAGAGTTTTGAAATGCCCAAACACTTCACTTTTCTTCTTCATAAAATACACCCAAACTTTTCTGCTATAGTCATCAATAAAAGTGACAAAATAATGACAGCCTCCAAGAGACACAGCTTTAGTAGTCCACACATCAAAGTGGATTAATTCCAATGGCTTCTTACTCTCTTGAACATGTCTAGGAAATGGTTTCCTTGCCTGTTTTCCAAACTGACAGGCTTCACATACCTTATGCATTTCTGTAACCTTGAATTTAGGCAATCCTACAACAATATTTTGGGCCTGCATTGATTTAAGTCACTGTACATTAACATGACCAATGCGTTTATGCCAGATATCAATATCTGCAACTACACCGGTCCCATGTGCAAACATTGCTGCACTCAATTCAGACATGTCTGCATCCAACGTAAACATTCTGCCCTTCTTCTTTCCTTTTGCTATCAAGCGACCTTTATTTTTCATATCCTCAACAAAGCATCCCTGAGGATTAAATCTGACCTGCAAGCCCTGCTCAACCATTTGACCAACAGAAACCAGATTCTTGGTGATATTCGGGACATGAAATACATCGGACAGGTATTTCTTTTTCCCATCTTGCATAGACAAATGAATTTTTCCAATCTGCACAATAGGATGTGCAGTATCATCACCAGTCTCCACAAATCCTGGTTTTTCCATTTTCCTTGCATCCTCCATCCATTCTGCATGACTGTCATGTGGTTTGATGCACCTGAGTCAACATACCACACATCGTTGCTTTCTTCTGCACTTGACACAGAATTGTTCATGTGCTGCACCATAAATAAATGCTCATTTTTGTCATCACCCTGTCTACTAGAAGATGCATAATTTTCTTGTTGCAGTTTTCCATTCATGATGTGATTCTGCTTTTTATAGCAGTCTTTAGCCATATGACCCATTTTACCACAGTAGTAGCATTCAACATTACTGTTTGCATTTTGGTCTCTTTGCCATCCACCACGACCTCTTTGGCTCCCCCTGCCTCTAGAGTTACCATGTCCTCCATAGGACTGGTTTTCTTGAGTTTGCCGCATATTCTGATTTCTACCACGGCCTCCAAATCGGCCTCCTCTACCTCTGCCTCTACCTCTTCCAGCATTTGAGTAGAAGACAGCTTCTTTTGAAGCTCCTCCTGAAGAAGATGCACCACCATTTCTCCACTCCTCAGAAATTAGAAAAGCAATCAACTCCTCAAAATCAGGAAATCTTTCACAAACTGAAATGGATGTCCGAAACTGTGCATAATCCTTTCCTAAACCATTCAAGGTCACAGAAACTAAATCATCATCTTCCACTGGCGACCCAATGGAAGCAAGTGCATCTGCAATCTTCTTCACCTTCATGTGGTAGTCATTGATGCTCATATTTTCTCTTTGCACATTATGCAACTCTTGCTTGAGCTGCATTTTCTTGGCTTGCGTATTTGTGCTATACATTTTTGACAAAGTATCCCATGCCTCCTTTGGCGTACTTGCATCCTGAATATGCACAATCATAGAGTCTGAAATACTGATAGACAGCCAGTACATAACTTTCCTGGCTCTCTCATGCCATGTTTTAAATGCCTGCATTTGCTGTTGATTGGGAATATCAGGAAGAACTGGTTCTTCTTCATTTCCTGCAACAAATTCTCAATATCCTTTTCCCATAAGGAAATTCGTCATTCTAAACTTCCATGCTTGGAAGTTGTTCTTGTCAAGCTTTTCAGTGATAATCTATGAGAGAGAATCAGACGCCATTACAGAACACTGCAAAAAGTTCTGTCACTGCAAAGAACACAGCTTCAGCCTCACAAGGGCTAATCTGCAAAACTGACGAAAGTGGTATTTGACCACACAGTCACTCCCTAGTGACGATTTTGCATCAACAGGCAACAAGGATGATTTTGTAACTCCCAATGTCTCTGCACACAAGCATAGGATGCAATTTCTACAGTAACTTTTCACCGACCTGTAGAACAGTGGTCACACAGCATAAAACTGGGCCTTTTCTTGAGTGCGTGCAGAAAACTTCCACCTCCAAAACAGGCCCCGAAATGGCCTCAAATAAAAAAAACAGGGTCGCCAAGGGCTAAAGTCCTTTCCCGCAGCATATACTGCCCTCTTCCTTCACCACGACGGGCGTCTCAACTTGAGACAATGCACTCTTGCAATTTCCGATTGTGCTACCTGCAGAGATCTGCTCCCAAAACAGAAAATGAAAGCAACACTGCTCCTCTTACCAGAACACTGTGAGCTTGGCTTGCTTTCTTGAGCTCCTTACCACGAACAAGGCTCTGATACCATGTCAAGATTTTGGGAGAGAAGGAAGGAGTCTCACTTGTAGCTTTCTTGCTTGCACAATGGGGGAATACACACAAGGGTGGAGGCTGAAAACAGTTTTTCTCTTCTTAGTTGTGTAAGCCAAAAGAACTCTTGTACAAAGAAATAGAAGAACCCTATATATGGGTCTCAAACCAAAGACAACAAACTAAGGTGGCATACTAACTGAGCCACGAACTAGAGTAGATAAGGATAGCTGTCATCTAGCTATTATTCATGGGTGGTGTACCAACCGCATCTGACATGTCGGTGACATAAATGCACAACGGTCACCCTAGCATATCACTAGTGGAGCTCGATATCTCAACAAAAGAGACAGTTCACATGCAGGTATACCCCACAGCAAAATGGGGTTGCAGAAAGGAAAAACAAGCATATTGCAGAAGTTGCACGTGCCTTGATGGCTGAAAAGAATATGCCTAAGTATTTTTGGTCTGAGTCTGTTCATACTACTGTTTATATTATGAACAGAACTCCCACAGCTGCAGTTCATGGTATGACCCCCAAAGAATGTTTTACAGGTAAGAAGCCTGATGTCTCACACTTGAAAGTATTTGACTGCATTGCATATGTTCATGTGCCAGATGAGTTGCGGAAGAAACTAGATCCAAAGGCTGAAAAGTGTGTCTTTATTGGATACTCTTTGGAGCAGAAAGGGTATCGCTGTATAACCCTGTCACATGTAAGTTCAGAGTGAGCAGGAATGTCATCTTTGATGAAATGAGCAGTTGGTATGCATCTAGTGGTGATGCATTGGATGATGATGATGATCATGACACTCATGTGCAGGCTAAAAAGCAAGAATCACGAACTCTTAGTGGACCAGAGACATCATCTGGTAGTCCTTGGTTTGGGAGACTAAGGAGTACCTCTACATCTTCAGGTGCATCTAGTAGCACTACAGGTAAAGACAAAGGAAAGAATAAAGTGTCAGATGGCATTGATGCAGTATTTGATGGAGACTTCAGTGGCTCGGAGAGCTTAGATGATGAGCTTGGTATTCCTTCTGTCAAGACACCAGGTGTACAGAGAGCTCATAATAATGTAAAGGCTCCATTGAGTGATCCGGTGGTACGCAGATCTAGCAGGGTCAGATACCTTGTTAAAAGATTTGGTTTTGAAGGTTATCCAGCTCACCATTAAGCTTATATGGTGAAACTAGTTGAGGATGTTGAGCCCACTTGTTTTGAGGATGGTGTTGGTCATACTCATTGGGATGCAGCAATGGATGAGGAGATGGCTGCATTAGAGGCCAATAAGACTTGGGTTCTAGTATCATTGCCAAAGGGAAAGAAAGCTATTGGATGTAAGTGGGTTTATAAGATTAAGCACAATGCAGATGGTTCTATTAGCAGGTACAAAGCTAGGCTGGTTGCAAAAGGCTATGCCCAGACATATGGCATAGATTATGATGAAACCTTCAGTCTAGTTGCTAGGATGGCAACTGTCAGATGTGTGATTGCTTTGGCAATGGCCAAAGGTTGGAGGTTGCAGCAAATGGATGTGAAGAATGTCTTCTTGCATGGTGATTTGTAGGAAGAAGTGTATATGGATCAGCCAGCAGGTTATGAAGATTTAGAGCATCCCACGTATGTGTGCAGGTTGAAGAAGGCACTCTATGGGCTCAAGCAAGCACCTAGAGCATGGTCTAACAAGATCAAAGAGTATCTTGTCAATATTGGCTTTTATTTTTCTGATGCTGATCACTCACTTTATGTGAGAAAGGGAGATGTAGGTTTGGTCATCATAGTCATCTATGTGGATGACTTGATTATTACAGGTGATAGTGATAGTGGGATTGCTGAAGTCAAGGATTTTTTGAAGAAGAAGTTTGAGATGAAGGATTTAGGTGAGCTAAGGTACTTCCTTGGCATTGAGGTGATCAGGTGTGATGATGGTATATGGATGTCCCAAAGATAGTATGGCTTGGATATGTTGTCCAAGTATGGTATGACAGCATGCAAACCACTTTCAGTCCCGTTGGAGCAGAATGTAAAGTTGAGTGGTGATGTTGGGAATGAGATAGAAGACCCTACTATGTTCAGGAGGATAGTGGGGAGTTTGATCTACATGACCATTACAAGGCCAGACTTGAGCTACGTTGTTGGTCTTGTGAGTTAGTTTATGCAAGTACCTAGAAAGCCACATTTGGATGCAGTCAGACGCATATTGAGATATGTGAAGTCCACATTACATTATGGACTTTTCTATGAGGTAGGTACAGATGTACATGTGTTTGGATACACAGATGCAGATTGGGTTGGTAGTATGTCTGATAGAATATCTACCAGCAGATACATGTTCTCTCTTGGTAGTGCAGCAGTTGCTTGGAGCAGCAAAAAGCAATCTACAATTGCTTTGTTGAGTACAGAGGCTGAGTATAGAGGTGCTGCTTTTGTAGCATGTGAGGTAGTATGGCTACAAAAGTTAATGGCTGATTTGGATGTGGAGGTGGAAGGTCCAGTTGTCATTTATTGTGACAACATGAGCAGTATACAGTTGGCTAGGAACCCTGTGTTCCATGCCAGGACAAAATATATTGAGGTACACTACCACTTTGTGAGAGAGAATGTACTAGCATGTAAGATTGACTTGGTGTATGTCAGCACACAAGATCAGATAGCTGACATCTTCACGAAGGCATTGGGCACAGAGAAGCTTCAAAAGTTTCAAAGCTTACTTGGAGTTGCAGAGATGCAGTTGAGCTTGAGGGGGAGTGTTGAGATGACAAGCTCAACACATGCAGACATTGATGATGGACCACCTAGTTAGATGGGTCCACACGTCTACACTTAGCACGTCGGTGGTCATTATGACTCTCACATGGCCACTGACTTATTACTTATTATATTCAGGTTGTTACACCTATTTACAGCTGGCATAGTTATAGCGCCAGTCGACTAGTGTAGTCGGTTATGCATTGTTTGACTTAGTAGGCCACTTTTCTTTATGTTGTATCTTATCTATACTTTGTGTACATTGTAAAGAGGGTGGAAGAAGAAGAAGAAACCAACAAGAAAACGTTTTGGCCTCCATCTCTCTTCTTGTCTCTTGAGTGAGCTTCTCCTTGTGCATTCTGTGTGTGTTCAACGCAGCATCTTGAGCAAGTCCCCCCACCACATGATTCTTGTGACAAAAGGGGCGTATCATTGCCTTCAAAATTATGCCCAAAGGGTGGTTTGTCAAGGTGCAACATGTTTACATGGCCAAGGATATGCACTTGCCTCCAAACGAACGTGTTCCCCAACAAACACATTGTAAGTTATTAGTTGAATAACGTATGTGATTCTTTTCCATTTAGGCAAGTACTAACAACCGATTCCTCATTGTAGATATCTTTCTGTCAACAAGTATTGAATGGCAACCTGTGGAAAGCCTAAGTGGGACTTTCCATGCCATTCATAAGGTATTGGCAGACATTATTTATGTCGATCAAGCTATGTCTTTTTTTAGTGAATGCAAGGTTTTTATATATTATGCACAATTATGTGGTTCCCTCTAAAGCGGATAGGTATGGGAATATCGAATATTTGTCATTTCCAAGCCTTTCATCTCTAAACTGGGAGATTCTTAACAAGGTAACGGTGCAGAGTTTCAAATTCAAAATATCTCAAGATATTCAAAAGTCCATGATAGTTGGAAGGATCTCAAGAAGAATACGTTTATCATGGTTTGTATCCCTCCATATCTTCGTGGCTTGCTTCAAAATAGCAAATTTACAAAGAATGAAGGTATCCTGGCTAAGTAGAAACTTTTCGGAAGAGGATTTGGACAACACTATAGGGACGCTTTGGAAATCTAGAGAGTGCGACCATAAGGGTGATATCTTGAGGTGCAGTGCATGCCCTCAATCCTTGGCTTTGGCTTACAATATCCCTCGCCAAACTCTTACTTTGGGCTTTGATTACAAGAGATACAAACTAAGATTGGGTATTTGGGTTCCCTTGGATTCCAATACAGATTGCACACCATATAAACTTGCGGTGCACATTTTGCCACATGAAGAAGTAAAGAAGGTGAATGTTACTTCCAATTGGAGTCTGAAAGATGTGAGGGATACCTTAGAATTGCTAGACAATACATCCCCTAGATATAAATTCAAAGTGAATGGCTTAACAATTGGTAAAATAGCCGAGCGTTCTTTCTCTTGTACGAGTTGTTTGTCTCCCACAATTGTGAGTTTTGAGCCTTGAGAATGAAAACTTCGCAGGAATTTATCTTAATTGACTATCCTTAAGATATTTCTTAGTGGGAACTCATAAGCTATCATGAAGCAAGTTGCCTTTCAAATGTATAGAAATAAATGTACATTACATTCGATTTATAAGTGAAAAAGTTCATTACATCATGAGATACAAAAATGTCATATAAATGTACAAAGCCAAAATATAAAGCTTGTGTATGCTTATGTTTGCTCTTTTGATTCTTTATCTGCTGCCTTCTCCTTTGTTGGCTTTGTGGCTTCTTTATTGATTTCTTCAAAGATGTTTTTTCTCACAGGGTCTTTCTTTGATTGTTGAAAGAATTTCACCTTTACAGGTACTCTCTTTTCTTGGGGTTTAAGAGGGGATGGATCAAATATCAGAGGAGAAAGCATTGGCATTCCTTTTTTTTAAGACTCTGCAGTAGTGGTCTTTGTGGCTGACTTACCATTACCATTGCCCTTGCCCTTGCCCTTGCCCTTGCCCTTGCCATTGCCATTGCCCTTACCATTGCCTTTACCCTTTCCCTTGCCCTTTCCCTTGCTTGTGCCCTTGGCCATTGAAGTTTTGGGAGGAAGAGGGGAGTTAGGATCATATGGTGTGATTGCCTTATCCAAAATCAGCTCAATGCATCTCTCCCTTATCTACCAAACATATGAATCAGGATAGTCTCTACACTGTAAGAATAAATGTTATAAGTTAGTGAAAAGACATCATGATAAGGGTTACACAAAAATCAAATGAAATTAACTTACATTCACTCCTTCTATTTGTAACAACTTTGAATCCACTGTTCTGCAAATATTTGATATAACTCTCATCCACAAGAATGCACATCACTTTGCAATGGAACTTCTTGTAGAAGAAACGTATAAGGCTTTTGAGGATCAGCAAGATCCTTGTATGTAGTATCCAAAAATGTAGAAACAAGTCTACAAGCACTGCAAAAGGAAGCTTTGTAAGTTTAAAATATTTTTTATAAATATAATCAAAGCAAGTAATTTTCTTTCAACATACATTTGTGCTTGGCCATGAACACCGCTAAGAGAGTTCATAAAGATAATTTCTCTAGTAAGACAGTTAATATAGATAAGACTCCAATGCCCTGTGCAAATTCAAAATAGAGGTGAGCAGAAGGGTGAAAGCAAATGAATATAAATTTTCCTCTATAGAAAAGAAAAATACATTTCTACATAAGGGAAAAATATGTGGTAATTTGTCACACTATCGAAAGTACGAAAGAATGGTGCAATATTAGACCTAGATCTTGCAAATAGTTCCACTGAGGGAAGTGGATCAACAACATATATGGCTCTACGGATATCGAGAGTGAGAGAGGAGACGAATACCCTGCAGTCAATAGCAAAAGCTATTTGACTCGATCAAAATCAATACAAATTACATATAAAATATACTTGAACCTATAAGTCTTACATTATGCAACAAAAAACAACGAAGTCAGATAGTTGGACATCCCTTTTCTCCAACATGGGCTTGTCCTTGGGAGATATACTAAGGTAATCCTCCTCAAGTTCTGCAGAAACATTCACAATTATTTTCCCATACACTTTACCCATCCTCTCGTTGTTGACAGGAGCAAGTGATGCAGCTTTCCTCTTGTAAACTTCGTCTTCAGTTTCCAACACCTCCTGAAATTTTTCACTCAAGATAGACTCCTACTGGGTGGCACCCCTTGTAGAGTAAAGGTGAGTTACATCCTCAACCTTTAGCTTTTTCCCTTTCCTGGAAAATTTTGGGGAAATGTTAAGGATTTCAAGGGCTTTTTTATCATTGGAAGGCAAGGGCCTCAACACTTTATCGAACCTATACCTGATTCTACTGATCATGCTGAAATCTTTATTCATAGGGGTAATTCTATGAGCATGCGCAGCAGCAATGTAAGCATCGTTCATGAAATCAATAACAAAATCTTCTGCGGCCTCTTGTAGAGCAAGAATTGCTGAGATTTGCCACTTCTTATTTAGACCAGAGACAGCAATCTATCAGAGATCTCTTTAATAACTCTTATGAAAGCAGCCTTTGGAATCACGTGCTTTATAGCTCTCTGGGCTTTTCTAATCTCACTGAAACACCTCTGCATGTAGAAGAGCCAGGACTTCCTCTTTCTCTTTTGTGGCTTGAGAGGCTCTGTGGCTTCAGCAGATGTAGGCTCAGGTGCAATTAGAGGGGATGAATCCTTCACAGGGCAAGTCTCACCCTTTGCTTCTTCAACTTCAGGAGACGAAACATTCTATGCACTGAAATGCTTTAACTCCATGGAAGATGTTAGGCCAACACCTGGTGTAGGGGGGATTTCTGTGGCAAAATGCTCTGGGGCCTCTGATGGCCCAGCCTCAGCAATATTTGAAGAGGGTTCCTCCTCAGATTCATCAAATTGTAACTTCCTTCTACCCCCACTATCCTTCCTATCCACATACACTTTTCTTGCAGTTTGCTTTGTCCTTGCTATACAGAGGAGAAAATAGAAGAGCCAGAAAGACAAAAGTGATATAGGAATTTTCTCGAAAATCTGACAACAACGCAGCAGGCACGATACGGCGCGAGAAGGAACAAACGAAAAAGACGGATCGTCACGTTCATGCCGTATCGGAGATGAGGACAGCGTGATAGAGAAGCCCGATATGACGCGAGATGGATATTGTGAAGACCACCAAAGGACGCCCTCGTTCCGTATCGGGTCACCGAGGGAAGACCACTGAAATGAGAAAATCGAGAAAGAGGCAAATGCACACTCGCTCTGAATCGAGGATGGACCAATACGACGCGAGAGGACAGTTACGCAGTAGATGCAACACTGCAATCGCTCCGTATCGACAAGTAAGGAAAAAGAGCTCGAGAAATGTAAAGTGTACATGCAAGCAAAATAACCCCTTATATACCCTCGTCAACCATGACATGTGTTAGACATGTGTCTCGCATTGATTGTGCCACGTGTCTATCTAATGTCCATATGCCACATGTTGACTAACAATCGGTCCACATGTTTGCCACATGTTTGTTGGCCACGTGTCGACCAACGGCTAGTGCCACGTGTCGAAGCCCAACGGCTAGTGCCACGTGGCATTATTGCGTGCCTACATAAGGGGGTGTCCCTCATCCGTATGGCTTTTTTCGCTTTCTTTATGGACCTCTCTTTCTTCTCCCGATACGGCGTGAGAGCGAGTGTTCCTCTTTTGAACTTTTGCCTATTCGCGTCATTTGGGGCTTACCTATTCTTGAGAGTCTTCCTTTGGGATGGCTCCAAACCCGATACTGCGTGAGGGCGCGTGATCATTGATTTTGGTTCTTCCTTATCGCATCATTACAGTTGCAGCCCTTTGCTTTGAGTTACTCTGGTTTGCATTACCAATACGACGTGAGTACGAACATCCATGTCTAGTGTTTGAGTCTCATCGCGCTGTATCAAGCAAAAGTTGGAAACATGTCTGAACCTATAGATTTTCTAGGCTCCAAGGTTTTGCCATGAACTGGGAAAAGGAGAAGGCTTTCAAAAGGCTCAAGGACTTCAACATGTGATGAGCCTGTGCATTCTGTTTTTTCCCCATGCTCTGCCACCACCAGTGTCAGAATGCCAAGCACATCTCCAGGGAAGCGAAAGTCGGCAATGAGAGGTCTTGGAGTATCAGAGCTTACTGATGTCACTCCATTAGAGAGGCTTCTTGATTTTATCCTTCAGAATGGCATGGATCTCCCTTTCTATGGAGTTGTGAAGAATGTCTTTAATCCTGATTGGGACCTTGACAGTGTTTTGAAATATTGTAAAAAACATTTTTTGGAGGACTTTTTGGAGTTTGAAAATCTAGCAAGTCCTTCTATTGAAGTTGGTACAAAGGAATATGTCCATGTTTCCATTGGGTCAACAGGAAATGAAAAGTCAATGTTTAGTAAGAGGTGTGGTGCTCACTCTCTGGACAGGTTTTATACAAGAGACATATTGTGCTCCACTCATTCCAAGAACTGCAAGATGATGTCAAAGTTTGTTGCTTTTATTTTTTTCACCCTTGTCAAATATCCTCTGAAAGCTGATGAGCAACAGTTGGAAGGAGCAAAGTCTGCTAGCTTTTGCATGTTAGATGATCTGGTAGATGAAAAGGAAACAGAGGAGGTTGTAGATACAAATTTTGAGGCTTCTATTGTTGAGAAGTTGGATGTTGCTCACTTCAAAGCTGAGACCATCATTGAGGAGAGCCAAGGAGATGCAAACCCTGCAACTAATGAGAGTTCTCACCATACTGTTCCTTCTCTACCATCTATACCTTTCAAGGAGAAGGAGTACATTTTACTATCAGATATTCAAAAACTTTTCAATCTTAGGGAAGATTATTGTCTAGCAATTATTGCAGAGGCTTCTGATGCTGCAAATGGGATAATTGACACAGACAATGAATCAAAGGAAGAGATACTCAAACTTGATAAAGAAACTCTAGACGATAATTTTATTGATGCTGGTGAGGCCCTCTCTCTTTGTTTTGAAAAGGAAAAAGAAGCTGAGAAAGAGTTGAGTATTACTGATGAGGACTTTGATCGCATTCAAAGCCAACTTGGGATTTCCAATTTTGGAAGAGAGGAGTCTGAATACATTAAAGAATTGATTACCACCAATGAGACATCATCATCAATAAATTTATGAAATCCAGTTAAATTGGAGTACGATGAAAACCAAGTGGTAAGATAATTTTGAATTTGCTTTTACACATTGGTAGGTTTGCATTTCACCCTCATTCAGTATGGGTTTTATTTGTAGTTGGAGATTGCTGATTCGGATAACTTCTTGGGACGTGGCAAAGGATCGAAAGCTGGTGGTAGTACATTGAAAGACATTGAACTCGGCCACTACTTGGCTAGGATTGACCCCGATTCCTTTTTAGTACTTCAGAGTAGTTTCTCTGAGGATGCAGCATGGCCCATACTTTGTATTAAAGCTCTTACAAGGCTTCTAGGTTTCTCAGGATTACAATATAATGCCCACAAAGTAATGTTTTTGGAAAAGACTGCATCAATTAGGATTTTTGGCTACGGTCCAGGTTACTCTGCTTCTAGAGCAGGATACTTTTTGGCGTTCACATCCTACGCCTTGGCTGCAAACCGAACTGATGTAAAATCTATAGCTGGCTACAAGAGAAGAAAATTTCTACGTTATAGAGGAAAGATTCATGAGGAGGAAGAGAATGTGAGAGTTTTGGAAAGCTAGCTTTGTATATATTCTTTCTTATGTATAAAAGTGCGACTGCTCATGTGTCATTGCCGTCTTTTATTTGCATTCTTTGAAGTTGTCATCGAAAAAACCAATTGAATAGCTCCTCCAAAGCATTGCTTTTTGTAACTCCTCCCCCATGCCTTGTGCTTCGAAAATAACTTATGCGTGCTTGATAGTGGGATTTTTCCATGCCTTGGTTACTATAAGTTGCTAAGGGGCCATGCTCCTCCACAAAGTAAGGCCCATGAATATGAAGAATATGCTACAATACAAAGTAACACTAATTTTATACCAATTGAAAAACCTGTCAAAATAAACCCATATTAAATAATTGTTACTTTACCAGATAAAAAGTGATATCTTTTTCTCCCCATGCCTCTTTTATCGCCTGAACAAGATTTGTGATTGATCTTTTGAACTCTTCCGCATATGTATATGTTGTCTTATGTTGCCTCAGGAGTTTCAGAAAAACATCAAGGTGTATCCATACCTCCATTCTAAGAAATGCAAGCCTCGGCGTGCTTGCAACATTTGTTGTGATATCACATAGCTCTCTCCAACACTCCCAAGCTGCATTCACCTGCTTTCCTGAATGGTTTTCTAAGAATCGTCTAGCTTTTGAGCCTCCCATAGAGACATCGGCCAAGATATCTCTTGTTTTTCCTGAAAGTATTGGATCCTTTCTCAAGTGAACTTGGCCCCCATGAAATCCCATTTTCAATAGTAATGCCTTGCATTTATCAATACACTTATCTGATAAAGATAATGGCTTAATGGAATATGTGAAGTCAAGATGCAACCTGAGAAGCTTATCGATTATTCTAATCTCTGCATGCAAAGTACAAATATGAACATTCTTAAGAGAGATTGAAAGAATGGAATCCTAGATGTCTTCTATGTTTTTAAATTTACTCAAATCTATAGAGTCTCTATTTGGGACTCTTCTTACTAGTCGCAAACTACACCAATCTTTGGATCCAATACTTTTCATGCAATAAATGCAAGGATATTTTGCATTTGCACCATTACATATTCCAAGCATACATTTGATAGTTTTTAAATCAGCACTCATATGCCATTCCACATTAAAATTACCAACCCCATCAAATACCAACATTTCGCCTTCACTTTGAGACTTAATGATATTTGGAATATCTGTATGGTTGAACAACCATTTCAACCTTTGATGCCTTCACTTTGAGACTTAATGATATTTGGAATATCTGTATGGTTGAACAACCATTTCAACGTTTGATGATTTTCAATTGGTACCTAGGCTACACCAATCCACCAAATCTCCATCTCGGATTGGATCTTACGCAATGGACCTTGGCCCTTACCATTGCTATGGTCCAACGCCATGTTCATGAGGCAAATGCTAATTCTTTCCATCTTCTGTCCCTTTTGAATCTGTGCTTCATCCAACTTCAAGGCAAACTTTAGAACATCATAACTTTATTCTAGTGTGATTTTATACATGTGAACCATTGCAATTTGCACCTTTTTTAGATCAACCCATATATTGTTAAACACATTGTAATCAAAAATTGCCTTTTTTTTTTGTTTTTCATAGGACATAGACCTTTCAATGTGAATGTAATCTCCAAAAACATATGGAATCTTGTGATTCATGGCAATTCTTGCAGTCGAAACTGCAAGGGCTCGGGCAATCCAAATATAGTTACCCTATTGCATTTAAGATTTTTAAACCATAATCCAGAAATAGCACGATAACCTTTTCGACTTATACCCACAGTATCACATGTCTTTACAATTTCATTTGCTTTCACCGTGCCTTTTAAGTCCTTCACTAACTCTTTGAGAGTTGGACCTCTCAAATCCGCATTTTCGGGTGACTTAAGAATCCTCAAAATATCTTTCTTATTCATGGTTTCCTTCAAAAGTTCACTTCTTTCCTCATTCTCTCAGATATTGATGCCTAATATGCTAGAGACATATTTCTTTGTAAGATTTAGTCTCCTTTTCTTTGCTCTCTCACACAAGTTGGTTATATTTTTTAATGGTCTCTTCCTCTCTCTAAATCCTACTGGAGTTTCTCTCAAGCGTGTTAGCTTATCCTGCAATGACTTGTTAACATTTTTCAAAACATCAATCTGATTTGTCAACTCTAAAATATTTGTTTGTGTAGTTTCTAGTGCTTTTTCCATTTCGTGCATTTGAGCTATATATGTGTAAGATGCAGAGTATAACCTCATACAGTAGCCAAGCATCCCATTGTAACCTTCTCCAACATATCTTATATAGTCATGGACATTGAAAAAATGAGGTGGTTTACCTGTAGAAGGATCCCTAGGATAAATATTAATGTCCACCCACAAATCTATATGCTTCATTCCTTGTGTTCGCAACCTATTGGCTTCGATCTCATCTATCAATACTCGATGATGTATACTTCTCCAAGATGTGTAAATCGGATCTAGCTGAACAGTTAGCTTGTATTTACATGTGCTTGCGCATGTGTTATTTGAAGAGGTATTGCTAGATATTCTAGCAAATGAACCGAGCAAGAATCTCACAGTGATAGGAAGCAAGTGCAACAAAAAGAATGGCAAAAGAGAATAGTGTGTAGAAAGAAAACGAAAGAGCAAACAAATGCGACTTTCGTACAAAAATCTCGAAAATACAAAATCTCTCGAGTCCCAAGACAAAAACGGCCGAAAAGGTGACTCCTGACCTGGATTAAAAGATGAGGACAATTAATGGCCGACCGCTTCAATGAACCAAATATTCTCTCATTAATCACATCTGGACAACCAAATTTAGAGGTTTTATTCTTCCTAAACCTCAACTAATTAACAACTTAATCACTTTCTTACAAGTGTCATTTTGGAAGCATTTTTGGCCCTAATGAGGGTGGCTCAAGTGGACACTATGGAGACACCGATGCAATGTCTCCATCTCGTCGATCGAGTGGACACTTATCACATCTAGGATTTGCTACACCTATAGGGATGTCTACTCCCGTGACTCTAGGTTTTGCTTAGATGTCCGCAAATGGCACCCTTATAAATACTACTCTGAGAGATACCACCCCTATAGGTATGCTAGACGGAAAAATATCTCTTGATTATGCCTAAGATATTGGTCACAAATGGGAGAGGGCACATCTTAAATCCATCCTACCAAGGTATGGATACTTAGTGGTGGATGCGAAAACTGGTGGTGAACATAAATGTTGAGGGGAGGAGGGTGATGGCACATATGAGCAAGTTGTGCCATTAGATATTTAGGCACAATATTCTAGACCATTAAAAAAACATATCGGAGGGAGCCAAGGAGTATGTGATTGTATCCTTGTACCAGTAGTTCTTGGTACCTACATTAGGGCTGATCGGTTCTCCGTTGGATGGATGTGGACTATATGTGTGCATATATGTCGCATAGCATACAAGACAATTAAGAGTAGCACCTCTCCAAAGCCTGAGTGATTGGATGTAGAGAATTGGTAGAGACTCATGGAGAATGCCACAAATTCTCAAAGTTGATGGTGTTAGTAGCTAAGGCAGTGAGGGCATGGTTGGAGGCAAGGGTAGTGCATCATCTTGGGAGTGGTGGATATAGAATTTATTTGGAGGATTTCATACGTTTTCTTTTAGTTATATTCACTTTCTTATTTGGTGTAGTACTTGCACTAATAATCTTATTTCTTACAGTGCTACTTTGTTTTCCTTACAACACTCAATCACAAACTATGATCCCACAAGGTTCGAGACTCGTATGCAAAGAAGTAGGGCTTACTTTTCTTATTGGTAGATTGTATCCGCACAGTGGTCCAATAAGTTATGTATTTTATGTAAGATTCTTTCGAGATATTACTTATCTTTTGTATGAACTCGCATTTTGCAATGTTTATTGATAAATCTGTCTACTTTTGGATTTTGCTTCCTATCTATCAATGTAGTCTTATGAGATATCATTTGCTGATGTTGTACCTACTTGAAAATTAAATTAAGGTGGCTATAGAAGGGTAGCAAGGCTTTATGCCTTGCCACTCAAAATTTTTTGCTTTCTAACTGTCGCTATTAGCCTCATAAATAAAACTTGCATGCATCACTATTTTTGTTATAACGAGCATCCCAATATGTGTCGCTACTTGTATCACAGATATAGCGATGCATATTGATGCAAATAGCAACGTATATTGTGAGGATTTTGTAGAGAAGTCTATATTGATGGGTTTAGCGATGACAGGGGAATATTTTTATTAGTAATTTTTTTGCTTTAAACATCAATATATGGCTCATATGTTGTAGTGTAGGTCAAAATGCTAGTCAATAAACTTCTTAACAAGTGTGGGGCATGGAAAAGAAAAAGCCATATGTTCTCATATTGTGACAAACTTGGGATTTGAGATTTTTTACAAACTTTCTTCTATGGTGATTCCACCTTTTTGGCACACTTGGCTAAAGGGAAAATGACAAAAAAACATGCAATACCTAGCAACTTGACCCTTGAATGGATGGATATTTGATCCACACGATCTACTCAAGATATTTATTGTTTGCATTGTTGCCTCATTTCTTCCCTTCTTCACTTTCTTCCAAAAAGGGATAGTCAGTATAGCCTTTGACAAGTTCATGTGCATAGAAGTATTCACGCTTGAACTCATTCAAATGAGCATTGAGTAAAAACCGCTTAGGAAGGTCTGGGTTGGCAAGAAACCATTTTGCATAAGCAACCAAGTCAGTGTTTCCCGATGCGACTGCAGCAATCCCATCTTCACGTCCATAGCCTCCACAAGAAATGAAAGTTCCCTGTGGAGAAAAGAAAAGATGTAAGTGAGCTAATGTTCCAAGAAACATATCTCAAAAAAATTGTAAACATAACTCAATCCAAATAGTTAGGTCAACATATCCTAATGAAGGAAAAAGCCTAAAAGAAGTGCAAAACATATAGAGTACTATGAGATGAAACTATAAAAAATCTAGATTTAGAGGGCTTTCCCATGAAGAGTTGGGAATGTCAAAAGTGCCAAAAATTTTAAAACTATCCCCTTCCCATAAAGAGTTCCTGGAAGGAATCCTATGAATATAGGTAACTCCATTCCTTTTTTGAAATTTTTTATTGAATAGAAGCTATAAAATAAACAGGATAGTTTTACCCTCATCACTTACAATAGAAGGTCACCAACTATTTAAAGCTTCCCCCCCTTTCAGTGCTATCGCATATATATCACTCATCGGTGAGTTGACCATCTTTATTGTCCTTAATGGCATGGGACGGTGTGCTTCATGTTCCTTTTTGAACTTGCTCTAGGAAAGTCCAATTAGTAGAAGTTGCACAACCCATTGACCCTACTGCATTGTGAGGGACTTTCATGTGTGTATGCACATACATCCATAGTCGTGTGCATATATAAATACATTAGTTTTGTGTGCATATATGTATGTGTGTGGAGAGAGTATGTGTGTGTCTGTGTGACACATTCTACATGTATGTGAGCACACATGCATATGTCAAATCTCAATAATGAATGAGAGAGAGAGAGAGAGAGAGAGAGAGAGAGAGAGAGAGAGAGGCCAACCTCGAAGGCCTTGCGTATGGGGAGAAGGGAGAGGGGGGTATCAATAAGGACACGACCCATATATCGTGGCTCCACGCAATGGAGGTAGAGGAGTTTGCGCTTGCTAAGTTGTTGGGCCATATAGACTCCCAAGGTAGTGGGGTCCGAGTCCACGGCCTCATTGAATGGGGTGAAAGGTGACATGCGAATGCCCACATGTTGCGCACCAATGGCACCCACAACTGCATCCACCACCTCTAGTGCTAGCCTACATCGATTCTCCATGGACCCTCCATACCCATCCAATCGATCATTAACCCCATCCTTCATGAATTGCTCCAACAAATACCCATTGGCCCCATGAATCTCGACCCCATCAAAGCCTGTTCAAACAACAAAGGGTGTAATCACTCACACATGACGTCAAACCATTAGGTCTATCAAGATGGATTCATATAAGATCGGCCCAACGAAATTGTTATTGAAAATTGGCATAGAGAAATACCACTTGTATACTCTCAATATTCTCTCATATATCCAAAACCTTCCGATTACACACACTACGAAGGCTTAAAGCTATACAACTTCTTAGATGCAGCCATTTGCTTGGTTAATGATGATAAATATGGCAAGTCCCCACCTGCGAGAATGGCATTCTTGGCTGCATCGCGGAAATGTTGCACCACCAAAGGTATCTCATTCAACTCTAGGGGACGTGGTTGTGAAAACTCTCCTAGCGTACCATCCGGCATCACACAAGGTGGGGGGCTCTTTATCTTCTTATTGGTAGATGACAATGGTGGATCGCCATTTGGTTGATAGGCTGTACATATAATGACAAATTAGAGCAACCGAATAGACTTTCAGAATTGGACCTCAGCATAAAATTAGAGAGAGAGAGAGAGAGAGAGAGAGAGAGAGAGCGAGTGCGTGCGCGCAATCCTACGTAATTGCTAGTTTTAAGTAAGTGGGAGGTGTACGTAATGTGAAAGTGTAGCTGGATCGGCAATATGACTACGCAGAGCTGCTAGTCGTACCCGAATTGGAAACACGCCCTACATGCCATAGTTGGCATATGAAAATGGCTCCCTTCTCCTTGACTGCTTTCACAATAGGTTTCCATGCCTCGACGTGGGACGATTCATAAATAGCAGGGGAGTATGGTTGCCTGCCAACAACATCCATAGCATAGCTTAAATTTCTGCGCGAGCGAGCGAGAGATAGAGAGAGAGGGAGAGAGAGAGAACCACAGCCAACCCTTGGGAGGTGTCGGAGATGGCGACAGACTCGGTGATGAGGAGGGTGCCAGGAGAGGCGCGCTGGGAGTAATACTCCTGCACGTGCGGCTGCGCCTCCGAGTAGCTCGTCCACCGCATCCGCGACATGGGCGCCATCACCACTCTAGTACATCGACCATAATCATCATGAGAGAGAGAGAGAGAGACACACACAGCACCTTACAAATATAGTGTATTACTTCCTGCTGGAGGGAGATCATAAGTTACCGGTGGGCGAGGCTGAAGGGCCCCATCTTGTAAGGGGTGAGCAACGCTGGAACAACTGGAGACTGATCATCTCCGGCAAATTTCCCCATCCGCAAATGCTACTCAGTACACACGGCGCGCACACACAGAACTCTGATTCTTTCTGATCTCTCTCTCTCTCTCTCTCTCTCGCAAGGGCTATTGGTTGCCCTTGCCCGTCGTCCGTTTGTCTATTTATCCCCTTCCTGGAAGGCAAGGAATCCACCACCATGTCTTAGCATTCATTGCGAAATTCGGACCACTTTCTCAGCATGGCGGACCCGTCATAAATATGGTGCAAATTTGGACATGCGTTGTCTCTGTGAGCAGCAGTATGTTCTTCTTAGTTCTAACTTCTAAACTCTCGCGCACATGTCCGCTCCAGTCTTCAGTCCTACTCACTCGAGAGTTGGTACCACTTTAATATATAGGAGAAAGGGAGCAATAGCGTGACACCTAGATATAGGAGAAAGGAGCCAATGTGGGAACACCAAAATATAGTATAAAGCTGCCCATATGGCATAGTATGACACCCAAATATAGGATAAAAGGCCCACAAGAGCGGAATGACACCTATCAAAGTTTGAAGAGATCGTTCTTTTTCCAAGCGAGTTATGTATGAACTTATTTTAGATAGCTTATGGTCAAACTAGCAGGAAGGGAGGATTGGAGGCCAATAATAGCCCTTGAGAAAACCAAAGCTAAGCTAAAATTTTGAAATATTAGTTTTTGGAATTACTTTGAGAAGGGAGAACATTTAACATAATCCATGCACCAAGATCACACTTGCTATCATCCAAGGCCAAAAAACAGGCGTCCCTTGTGTACACTTAAAGATGTACATGTTGTCTTTGCAATATAGTTAACTATCATGCAAACAAGTTATGAAGGCACAAGATCGTTGTAATAAGTAGGGACTTTAGAGATATGGGCCTATGCAATCTATGTATTTAATGTTCAAAATTTACTACATCGAAGTCTCATTATTGTATATGTAACTTATGGATATGTATATATTTTTCCCCTTCTTCTTCTTCTTCTGAGTCTACCATATTTTGAGAGAGAGAGAGAGAGAGAGAGAGAGAGAATGTATATGTGTGTATGTGTATATATGTAAACATCTCCATATGTATGTTTATGAGAGTGAAAAAGAGCTTCCATCTCCCATTGCATCTTCATCATGCATGCTCCTTCCCTTCTTCCTTGATTATTTGTAGTCAATCTTAGGGGCACGTAGGCGATGAGTCGATTGTTAGCTGCAGCGCAAGATAAAGAAAAAAGGAGGCAAAAGAAAATTCAAGAAAACTAAAAAATGCAGAGCAAGACAGAAAAAGGTGGCCCAATCGCCGAAAGATAAGAGACGATAAGGCCAAAAGCACAAGGGCAGCCTTAAAAGTTGAGGCAAAGGCAAAGGCGCATTTTAAAATGTAAAGGCACTCCAAATTTTTGTAAAAGAGCGTCAGGCTCCCTCCTATGCAAGTTGTAAAGAGTAATGGGCATAGGTGAATGCATAATGTAAATAGAAGGGAATAGGAAAAGAGGACCTTGGCAAGATGGCCGGTCATGTAAAAAAGGGGATGGGTGCCCAACAGGATGAGGGCATGTATAAAAGCCAAAAAGTGACTACAGAAGCTCATTCTTGGTGTGTGCCAAAAGTGGCTCTTCTTCTTCTTCCTCTTCTCCTTCTTCATTGCAAGTAAGTATTTTGGATTTTTGAAGTTTGGATGAGTTGGTTTGATTAGTATTAGTGTTTGCTTGTGATTTATAGAGATTTGTAGGCATTTAGGTAAGAAAAAAAATAAGGGAAGAGAAAGAAAACCACATTAGGTTTTGTATACCAGTAGGCCTAAATCGAAGAAAAGCGGGTTGTAATCCCGAAAAGAAGAGGAAAAGACATCCAAGGAGTGTTGGAGAGGGGGTCTAAAACCGTGAGGAAGGGGGAAGTGAGCTCATTTTTAGTTTTTGAGCTCTCTGTTTGTGTGTGTGTGTGGGGGGGGGGGGGGGGGAAGCTCCACGGCAAAGAAGAGATCAAGTGCATCGATTCAGAGGTTTCTGGCTATTCTAGGTATACACAAACCTTCCTCTGCATCTAATCACTAATTCTGGAAGTTTCTAATATTTGATATCAACCTTGAAGGTAAGACGAATTGAAATCGTGCCTCGTAGGCCATTTGCAGCACTAGAATCGGACACCTGTCGTAGAGTCCGATTCCCAAAGTCGGACGCTCAGACTCGAATAGTTCGAGTCGAGGTCCACTCAAACACCCTAATACTACATCCGATCAAACAATGTTAGCCGCTCTGTGTCGGATGGGCTCAGACTCAGACTCGGACAGCCACTCGGATTGTCTAAGTTGGACAACCAACTTAGATAGCTGGGCTTGGATGTGGACTGCACTTGATTTTCACTATCCGAGAGGCCCAAAATCGAACAGTCAGATTCTAGGAATTAGACTCACAAACCAAAACCTAAAAATTTACCAATCCAACACATTCCAGGCTAGGTAGAGCTCAATCCAAAGTAAGGCAGCACCCATGTAGGCATCTAGACACGATAGACGACTCATAGGGCCTCAAGACTTCAAGATCGTGACTCAGCCACCTAAGAAGTGACCTCAAACAAGGCCCCTCAGACCACACATCTGAAACGGCTTAAAGGACCCCACCAAACCTATTAGAGTGACCATGTGAGGGAGCAAATTAGAAAAGTCTGTTGCGTCACATTTTTTTTCATAGTCACGCACTGCCTGAACAATCACTTAAAGTACACTCAAAAAGCAGAAAGCCTGATTTTGCATTGCGCACAAAAAGAAACACCACATAGACACTTGAGCGCACTTAAACTTGAGGATTGGCTCAACTAATAAGGAACTCACATGCAAGGTAAGCGACCTAAACGAACCCACTAATAATAGGACAAGACCTTCAAATCTCAAACACACAACCAAGGATACAGTATACCGAAAGCAAGCCCTTTAGAGAGCAAGAAGACCAATCAGATTAGGGATTCAACCTTACCTAAAGTCGATCAGTTTGATCGACAACCTAGAGGACCGAGAGGCCGATAATATGCAATGACCAAGCTCCATCCATGATAGTGACCAGCTCGACTTGGGAGAGTTTCTAGTCAATATCCAATCAATCAATACCACTTATAGACCAAGATGGAGGATCATGGTAGACTAGTTGAGGATATTATAGCTGACCTTGAAGAAGAGTGGAGATAAGCCAAGCGAGCATTCCAGGGCATAACTGCTTAAAACTAGAAGTAGCGACCTCAAAGGGCTAAGGCAGGAATTAGAAATGCGAGAGGTCCAATGATTTTAGCACTTGCCAATCGGAATAGAACAAGACCCAATGAGAAGAGGAAAAGATAGCTGGAAGTTGACCTTGTTGAGATGGCAAGCTCAACACGTGTGGACATTGATGATGGACCGCCTGGCTAGATGAGTCCGCACGTCTACACTTAGCACGTTGGTGGTCATTATGATACTCACATGGCCACTAACTTATCACTTATTATATTTAGTTTGTTACACCTACCTACAGTTGGCAAAGATATAGTGCCAGTCGATTAGTGTAGTCGGTTATGCATTGTTTGACTTAGAAGGCCACATTCCTTTATATTGTATCTTATCTATACTTTGTGTATATTGTATAGTGTGTGGAAGAAGAAGAAGAAACCAGCAAGAAAACTTTTTGGCCTTCATCTCTCTGCTTGTGTTCTCGAGTGAGCTTCCTCTTATGTATACAGTGTGTGTTTGGTGGAGTAGCTCAAGCAAGTCCCCCCACCACGCGATTCATGACATGGTATTAAAGCCGCGCCACTGAGAGAGGCTGATCTCGAAGGCTGAAGTGAAGGAGAAGAAGCAAGGTTCGAGCAAGCAAGCAACGGGTAAGAAGCTCTCCCATTCTTCCACTCTCTCTCTTGGAAAGTGCATGTGGAGGCACCAGAAGCAGGATCGAGCAAAAATCTTAGATTGCTGGAGATTTGGTGTGCGAGCAGATTACTGTATAGTCTGCAGATGTACCCTTAAGGGCTTTCCCGCAGTTATTTTGGGCGTCTGAGGCCATTTTAGGCCCCGTTTTAGAGCTGCAAGGTTGCGGACAACAGTTTCACGGTACATTGTGATTTCGACTGTATTGACTGAAAGTGGGTGCGCATGTTACAAATTGCGAATCTGTTATTTTTGAGGTGTTTGCAAAAAGCAAACATAAGGTTTATCTGCAAACAAGTTGCAGATTACATGTACTATTGAGCAATCAGTGAAAAAGGTTGCTTGGTGTATTGCTGTGCACGTGCTGTGAAAGATTGCAGAAGTCTAGCTTGTTGTGTGATATCCTTGAGTGTGATAATGGCAGAGAATAGTGGAAATCCCATTATTGAGAAGCTTGACAAGAACAACTACCCTTCATGGAAGTTCCGTGTGACGAACTTCCTCATTGGAAAGGGCCTTTATGAATTTGTTTCAAGTGAAGAAAAGGAGCCAGAGTTGGGTATCCCTTCGACTGCAGATGAGTTAAAAGCATGGAAATAGTGGAATGCAAAAGACAAAAAGGTGATGTACTGGCTATCTGCAGTCATTGATAATACTATGTTGGGACATATCAAGAATGCAGAAACTTCACATGTAGCTTGGACAATTTTTGAGAGCATGTTTTTAATAAATACAAAGGCACGAAAGATTCAACTCAAGCAAGAGTTGAATGCCTTGAAGAAAGAGAAAATGTCTGTCAATGAGTATTTGTTGAAGGTGAGGAGCATTGCAGATGCTTTAGCAGCGATTGATGCAATGCCGGATGATGATGATTTGGTTTCGTCCACTCTGAGTGGCCTTAACAATGAGAAGGCATGGAAATCATTTGTTACTTCAGTATATGTATGGAAGCCATTTCAAGATTTTGATGAGCTGATCTCTCTCATGATTACTGAAGAGATCAATATGCAGGGTGATTCATCTGAAAGAAATGGTGAACAAGTTCAAGATTTTTACTCGAGTTCAGGAAGGGGACATGGTAGATCCACTTCAAGAGGCCGTGGTATGGGACGTGCTGGTGATAACTAGCAAAATAGGTTCAATCAACAATTTGGTGAAATGCAGGTTTCAGGAGGCCGAGGAAACTTTAGAGGCAAGGAGAGCTCTAGAGGAAGAGGTGGATGGCAGATAGAGGTTCTGGAAATTCTGCTATTGTTTGCCATTATTGTGGCAAAACATGCCATATTGCAGCCCATTGTTATGCAAAGAAGGATGATATTCGCAGTGGTAAATTGTAGCAAGGAAACTATGCATCGTCGTCATGATAGAATGAAGACAAAAATGAGCCTCTATTTATTATGCAGAATATGATTAATGCAGTTGCAGGAAAGGGGACACATGATGATGTATGGTATGTTGATTCAGGTGCATCTAATCACATGACCAGTCACGTTGATGCAGGACTTACAAAATCTAGGTTATGTGCAGACGACATGCCACCCAATTTCACACATTGGAAAGGTTTCCTTGTCCTTGTATGATGGCCAGACAAAGAGTCTGACAGATGTATTACATGTGCCATCAATAACATAGAATCTAGTATCTGTTGGCCAAATGGTAGAGCAAGGGCTGCAGGTCCGATTCAATGCAAAAGGTTATTTTGTAGAAGACTTTAATGATAAGTGCAGGTTGGTCGCAAAAGGAAGTAGAGTTGGCTAAATGTTCACTTTAGATGCTAGAATTCTTGCAATGGATGCTGCTATGTATGCTAAAGGAAAAGGAATAGTTGTAGATATTGAAATATGGCATAAATGTATTAGACATGCAAATGTGCAAAGGTTGAAATTAATGCAGTCCAGAGGATTGGTTACAGGGTTGCCTTCTTTTAGAGTTGCAGAATTGCATAAAGTCTGTGAAGCATGCTAGTTTGGTAAGCAGGCGAGACAGCCCTTCTCGCATGATAGAGAAATGAGGAGAAATATACTTGATGTAGTATATACAGATGTTTGGGGGCCTACACAGAATGTATCTCTTGGTGGCAGCAAATACTTTGTCACATTTATTGATGACTGTTCAAGGAAGTTATGGGTATACTTCATGAAGGAAAAAAGTGATGTGTTTGAGCACTCCAAATCTTTTAAGGCAGTTGTTGAAATAGAAACATGTTTAAAAATAAAGTGCTTGAGATCAGATGGAGGGGGAGAGTACCTCTCTAATGAGTTCAGTGGCTTCTTGAGGACTCATGGGATAAAGAAACAATTTACTTGCAGGTATACTCCATAGCAAAATGGTGTTGCAGAAAGAAAAAACAGGCATATTGCAGAAGTTGCATGGGCATTAATGGATGAAAAGAATATGCTCAAACATTTTTGGTATGAGGCTATCCATACTGTTGTTTATATTATGAATAGAACTCCCATAGTTGCAGTTCATGGGATGACTCCTGAAGAATGCTTTACTGGCAAGAAGCCTAATGTATCGCGCTTGAAGGTATTTAGTTGTGTTGCATACGTTCATGTGCTAGACGAGCTACGGAAGAAGCTTGATCCAAAGGCAAAAAAAAGTGTTTTTATTGGATACTCTTTAGAACAGAAAGGGTATCACTATTATAACCCTGTCACAGGTGAGTTTACAGTGAGCACGGATGTTATCTTTGATGAGATGGAAAGTTGGTATACACCTACTGGTGATGTTTTGGATGATGATAATGATCAGGATAGCTATGTGTAGAAAGATAAACAAGAATTATGGAGTCTTAGTGGACTAGAAACATCATCTGGTACTACATCTACAGTAAGTCCTTGGTCTAGGAGACTAAAGAGTAGTTCAGGTGGATCTATAAGTGTTGCAGGGAGGGACAAAGGAAAGAAGAAAGTGTTGGATGGTAATGATGCATCTACCAGTCATTTGGGATTTGATGGAGATTCTAGTGGTTCGGAGAGTTTGGATAATGAGCTTGGCATTCCTTCAGTCAGGATGCCAAGTGTACAAAGAGCTCATAGTAATGTAAAGGCTCCATTGAGTTATCCGGTGGTACGTAGATCTAGCAGGGTCAGATACCCTATTAAAAAATTTGGTTTTGAAGGTTATGCAGCTCACCATTATGCTTATATAATAAAACTAGTTGAGGATGTTGAGTCCACTTGTTTTGAGGATGCTATTGGTCATGCTCATTGGGATGCAACAATGGATGAGGAGATGGCTGCATTAGAAGCCAATAAGACTTGGGATTTGGTACCCTTACCTAAGGGTAAGAAAGCTATTGGCTGTAAGTGGGTTTACAAAGTCAAGCATAATGCAGATGGTTCAGTTAGTAGGTATAAGGCTAGGCTAGTTGCAAAAGGCTATGCTCAAACATATAGCATAGATTATGAAGAGACATTCAGTCCAGTTGCTAGGATGGCAACTGTTAGGTGTGTGATTTCCTTGGCAGTAGCCAAAGGTTGGAGTTTGCAGCAAATGGATGTTAAGAATGCCTTCTTGCATGGTGAATTACAAGAAGAAGTGTATATGGAGCAGCCAGCAGGTTATGAAGACTTAGAGCATCCCACATATGTGTGTAGGTTAAAGAAGGTGCTCTATGGACTGAAGCAAGCACCTAGAGCATGGTCTTACAAGATTGAAGAGTATCTTATCAATATTGGACTTTGTATTTCTGATGCTAATCACTCACTTTATGTGAGAAAGGGAGATGTAGGGTTGGTCATCATAGTCATCTATGTGGATGACTTGATTATTACAGGTGACAGTGATAATGGGATTGCTGAAGTTCAAGACTTCTTGAAGAAGAAGTTTGAGATGAAAGATTTGGGTGAGCTGAGATACTTTCTTGGTATTGAGGTGATTAGATATGATGATGGTATATGGCTATCCCAAAGGAAGTATGGCTTGCATATGTTATCCAAGTATGGTATGACAGCATGTAAGCCTCTTTCAGTACCATTGGAGAAAAATGTGAAGCTAAGTGCTGATGTTGGGGATGAGATAGAAGACCCTACTATGTTCAAGAGGATAGTAGGGAGTTTGATCTATATGACTATCACAAGGCCAGACTTGAGCTATGTTGTTGGCCTTGTCAGTAAGTTTATGCAGAGGCCTAGAAAGCCTCATTTGGATGCAATTAGACGTATATTGAGGTACGTGATGTCCACTTTACATTATGGACTTTTTTATGAGACAGGTAAGGATGTACAGGTCTTTGGATACACAGATGTAGATTGGGCTGGTAGCATGTCAGACAGAAGATCTACAAGTGGATTCATGTTTTCCCTTGGTAGTGTAGCAGTTACATGGAGTAGCAAAAAGCAACCTACAGTTGCTTTATCGAGTACAGAGGCTGAGTACAGAGGTGCTGCTATGGCAGCATGTGAGGTGATATGGTTGCAAAAGTTATTAGTAGATTTGGATGTGCAGGGAGATTGTGACAACATGAGCAGCATACAGTTAGGTAGGAATCCAGTGCTCCATGCTAGGACAAAACACATTGAAGTGCACTACCACTTTGTGAGAGAGAGGGTACTTGCAGGAGAGATTGACTTGGTATATGTCAGCACACAAGATCATATAGCTGACATTTTCACAAAGGCATTGGGTGCACAAAATCTTTTAAAGTTCTGAAGCTTACTTGGAGTTGCAGAGATAGAGTTGAGCTTGAGGGGGAGTGTTGAGATGGAAAGGTCAACACATGCAGACATTGATGATGGACCGCCTGGCTAGATGAGTCCGCACGTCTACACTTAGCATGTTGGTGGTTATTATGATACTCACATGGCCACTCACTTATCACTTATTATATTTAGTTTGTTACACCTACTTATAGATGGTAAAGATATAGCGACAGTCGATTAGTGTAGTCAGTTATGCATTGCTTGACTTAGAAGGCCACTTTCCTTTATGTTGTATCTTATCTATAATTTGTATACATTGTATAGTGTATGGAAGAAGAAGAAGAAACCAGCAAGAAAATGTTTTGGCCTCCATCTCTCTGCTTGTGTTCTTGAGTGAGCTTCCTCTTATGTATACAGTGTGTGTTTGGCGCAACATCTCAAGCAAGTCCCCCCACCATGCGATTCTTGACAGACCTCACATTGAGCGAGCTTGTAACTAAGTGACTCATAAACAACACTGATGTAGAGTAGAATAAAATCCATGCACCAATATCACATTTGCAATCATCCTAGGCTAAAAAGCTAACATCCCTTGTTTACACTTAAAGATGTATATGTTGTCTTTGCAATATAGTTAAATATCATGCAAACAAGTTATAAAGGCACGATGTCGTTGTAATAAGTAGGACTTTAGAGATATGGGCCTATGCAATCTATGTATTTAATGTTCAAAAACTACATTGAAGTCTCATTATTGTATATGTAACTTATGGATATCTATATATTTTTCCCCTTCTTCTTAGTCCACCATATTTTGAGGGAGGGAGGAAGGGAGAGAGAGAGAGAGAGAGAATGTATATGTGTGTATGTGTATATATGTAAACATCTCCATATGTATGTTTATGAGAAAGTGAAATAGAGCTTCCATCTCCCAATGCATCTTCACTATGCATGCTCCTTCCCTTCTTCCTTGATTATTTGTAGTCACTCTTAGGGGCATGTAGGAGATGGGTTGATGTGAATACACATGGATCTCCCACAACTGCTCACCTTGACTCAAGTGAGTGCTAGAGCTTTATTTGTCAACGATAGACCACAATAAGAGGGAAAGAGTAACATTTGAATATTATTATCACTTGATTTTGCATGCTCTCTTGCATTCTTGGAAACAAGGGGGGTAGGTATTCATATAGTGAGTGAAAGACATGGTTAAAGAGTATCCATGTGGGAGGTGGATAGGTAGTTCTTCTTCATTCAAGCTCTTGACTGAATAAAAGTCAACCTATCAATGTCCCACATCCAACATCAAGACTGATGGACATACGAATAGGTGGATCTTTCTTTACATTCTCATCACATGGAGGAATGAGAGACTTATGATTCCTTCAAGAGATTTAGTGGACCTCTGTCTCTCTATCTCTTTCATGAATAGCATAAATTTGCGAATGCCTCACAATTTATGACAAGGAAAGGGAATTACACCTAGAAAATGCACCAAATGTTTCACAACACTCTTTTCTTCAATTCTGATCTTACATATGTCCTTATTAGGAGAAACTCTAAGCTCCAATGTCTAGATGGCATAGACCAAGTCCCTTTATTTAGAGCTAATAAGATTACCTTCACACATTCATCCCTGACAAGCACTCAATGGCAACACTTCATCCTCATCTTTCATGTATAGTCAAGAAGTTATCATTGCTATATTCCTTTAATGAATACCTAAGACACTAGGAATTTTAGGTTGATTCACTATTGTTATACCACCTACAATATTGAATACCATACTCAAAGAGATTTTCTTCATAAAGAGATCACTTACTGAGTGAGGGACCCTGAGCTATGTCAATGTGTTATGGACGTTAGAGACAAGATTGGATTGGACATCTACAAATTTTTGCAACTTTGAAAATTTCTCATGGATAACAATTGTTGGAACAACTCCTTTTGCTTGCTCATTGGGAGACCTTGAGTTTTCTTACACCAATGTCATATCATTGTTGGAGCAAATGATCTTCCTTGACTTCATTTTTGTTGATCTCGTACCATTTCCATGATCCCTTTCTTTAATTCTTTGTTTATACTTCTTTGCAGCCCAATAGCCCCATAGATGTAAGCATTCAAGTAGGGGTTGGACATGTTTGTGATATCGTTTTTGTGCTTGGACTAACATCTAGGCTTGTTGGGAATAAATGCACATGTGTCTACACTACTTAGTGTATCTGCACATTTGAATGAATTTTATTTTATTTTCAGCTAGTTAACTTTGTAGGACATTGAGTTCAAGGTTAACCTACCTCCCTTGTTCTTGCTTGTGACACTTTTGATATATCATGTGTGCTAATATGCCCAAGGAGGGCTTAAAACTCCAAGATGTTGAAGGCGCTTTATGCCACATAGGAAATAAATAGAATGGAGGTAGATGCCTCTTGCACCTCTCATGCATTGACCATTAGGGGTATGGTCTCAATCTTGCAAGAAATATCACAATAAGTTCCATGGTCATAAGTCCTCTCTAAAATGACATTAGAATGGGAAGTAAGGTCACATTCAGTTGCAGTGCCATAAGATGTGTGATGATAAGCACAAAGAGAAAGGTAAGGAAAAAGTGCATAAAAAGTTTGATGATCACAACATTATTCCATGTAAGTCTAGTATAAAGATTGAAGAGATAAATGTAGTGTAGCCTGAGGCATATGATAAGTACATCTTAGTAACATTCTTCCTTGATGCTTCTTAGTTGGTTGATGCTTCATCTACATATTCTAAGTGTTGACTACTCGATTCAGGGGCTTCTTTTCATATTACCCCACAAAGGGGGGCTTTAGTCCTATCATGGTATGGCATGTTCCTGAAACTGAAAAATAAGTTGTCATTAGATATTAGTGACATTGGGGATGTAGTTTCCTTCAGGTAGCTCTTTTACTTTGCATAATCACATCATGTATCAACTTTGACTTGAAATCTTATATCTATTGGAAAGTTGAATGCCACATTCTATTTTGTATCTTTTGGTGATTTTGCATGGAAGATTATCCACGGAAATCTTGTTTTTACTCAGGGTACAAATGCAAGTAGCCTCTATCCTTTGTTTATATTTGGATTCCTTGACCATGTTTTGGGTGTGGCTGACATACCACATGTATTTTTATGGCATTGTTGACTTAGACACATATATTTAAAGAGAATGAAAATTCTTACTCATTTGTAATATTTTCCATCTCTTGATTACAAATGTTTTGATTCTTGTGACCATTGTCTTTATGGTTGGAAAACATGCAATTCTTATAAGAAGTCTAGCATCTCTTGCTCTTGTGCATGCTGACGTATGTGATCACATGCCCTATCAATCATTGGGTAGCATGAAGCAATTTGTTACATTTATTGATCAGTATTCATGTAAGGGCTAGGCATATCCTATTAACCAAAAATAAGATGTCTTATCTACCTTTTAGCATTGGGTTATTCTTATTGAGAACTAGTCTAGATATAGGCTGAAATACATAAGGTCTAACAATGGGGGTGAATATGTTTCTAAAGAATTTGAGTGCTTGTGTGATGAGAGGATTATTAAGCATAAGTTGACTACCCCATACACCCCACCCTAGAATGGTGTTGCAGAGCACATGAATAGGAACATTCAAGAAAGAGTCCACAATATGCCTCGAGGAAGTTACTATATGTATATCCTCTACATCACATGCATTCAAGATCTATTTATAAATAACCTTATCTATGAGTTTTTCATGAATAAAATATAACCCTTTTCTATTCAATCTATAAATAACCCCTTTATATTACACCCTTCTGTATGTAAAAATGTACAAAAATGGTATTTTAAAAATACCTTATTTTGAACCTACGTGATGCACACATATATTCATAAGTAACTTACCTGAGCAATATGCTTAGTCAAGTATGCTTACTATAGTATTTTTAGGCTAAGGTTGTTACTATTGTTGTACATTTGATAAATAATTTTCATACACTACTATTGGTTGTCAAGTTATAGAGGAGGTATGGTCTAGAATACCTCCCTCATATACACATTTTAGAGTATTTGGATATAAGGATTTCTGCCATGTACCCAAGAACAAATACAATAAGTTGAATTCTAAGTCAGTGAAATGTATCTTTCTCAATTATGGGAATGTAGGTGAGATGATGAACTATTGCCTATGGGATCAACAAGCTCATAAGGTCATTTGTAGCCATGATATTCTTTTCCATGAGGAGAATATACATAAGCAACCTGAGTAGGTAGTTGAAGTATGCATGGTGATTTTTCAAGACGAGTCTCATATTACTATATAGCTAGTTAGATAGCCTGATAGTAGCTCATGTTTGAGAGGCCTAGGATCATGATGTTGGATAGCTCGGGTAAGTTACTAATGAATATATGTATGCATCATATGGGTTCAAAAAAATGTATTTTTAAAATATCATTTTTATACTTTTTTATAAATTTACAAAGTGAATAGAAAAGGGTTGTAGTTTATTTAGGAGAAATTCACAGATAAGGATATTTATAAATAGGCCTTGAATGCACGTAATTTAGAGAATATACATATAGTAACTTCCCTGAGTTGGATAGGATTTACATGCCCCATATCCTACTTTAAGATGGTCTACTAGAGATAGATATCAACTTGATCGATTTGAACCCTCCATGGACTATATTATGGTGATAGATTTTGATGAGCTTCTTACTTATTATGAGGAGGCCATGCATGGAGGTTATAGTTACTCTTGGGAGAGGGCCATGCAATCTAAGTTTGATTCACAACAAAAAAACCATACATGGAATTTGGTTTCATTGTCTAGTTGGAAATATGGATTGCTATGCAAGTGGATGTATAAGTTGAAGAATATTCTTGGATGCTTCAAGCTAGCATACATAGCTAGATTGGTAGGCAAGGATATCAAGTAGGAGCATGGTGTTAAATTTGATGAAGTGTTTTCTCCTATAGTCAAGATGAATATCCTTTGATTGGTTTTGGCCTTGGTTGTACACTAATATCTACACCTTTATTAGATGGATGTGAAAACATATTTTCTACATGGGAACATGTATGAGGATATCTATATGCAACAAACTAAAGTCTTTATTACGAGGATATCTATATGCAACAAACTAAAGTATTTATGAAAAAGGACAAGGAACACCTAGTGTGTAAGTTGAGAAAGAGCTTTTATGCCCTTAAGCAAGCACATAGGGAATGGTACCATAAGTTTGATACTTTCATGCATTTGTAGAGACACACTTACAATGATATATATTTTTATCTTTACATGAAGAAGGCTTGTGATGGTAGCCTTATTATCTTAGTACTTTATATTGATGATATGTTGATTGCTAGGAGAGCTCATGATAATTTGAATGCTTTGAAGACTCAACTCAAGAAGAGATTTGATGAAGGACATGTAGCAAGCCTTACATATTCTTGGTATATGCATCATGTGTGATTACTCTAAGGGGCTCCTCTACCAATCATTGCAAGTGTATATACAGAAGGTGCTTGAGTACCTCCATATGCAAGATATTAAGCCTATTGGTTGTCCTTTATCTTCTCATGTAAAGGGCAGTCATGCCAATTATCCCTAGTCATGTCCCTAGTCAAATGAGCACATAATTGAGATGGCTAAGATCCCTTATGTATCTACAATGTGTAGTTTGATGTATACCATGATAGCCACTTGTCCTGTCATAGCATTTGCAGTGGGAGTTGTGCTCGGGTAAGTTAGTCATGAATATATGTATGCATCACTTGGGTTCAAAATAATGTATTTTTAAAATAGCATTTTTATATATTTTTTACATACATAAGGGTGTAATATAAAGGAGTTATTTATATATTGAATAGAAAATGGTTATATTTTATTTAGAAAAAATTCACAGATAAGGATATTTATAAATAGGCCTTGAATGCATGTGATGTAGAGGATATACATATAGTAACTTCCCTGAGGAGTTGTGGCACTTTATATGGCTAGACCTGGCCAAAAACATTGGGCCATCATGAAGAGTATCATGAGGTACCTGAGAGGCACTGCAGATATATGCATCTACTATGGTGGCTAGCATAGTGCAGTCTTGTACATTGACTCTGACTATGTAGGATATACCAATAGTAGGAAATCCATCTTAGGTACCATCTTCACTTTTACTAGAGGTGGTGTTTTTTGTATGTCTAGGGTGTATAAATGCATGGCCTCTACTGAGTAGAGTATATTGTAGCTAGATCTTGCAAGGAGGCCCTATGGTTAGGCTTTTTAGTGGTAGACCTTGATATTACTATTATTCCTACACTACATTTGAATTCTATGAGTGCTATTTAGTTAGTCAAGAATTTGGTATTCCATGTGCAAAGACAAAGCACAGTAAGATGTGCTATCACTTTATTAGGGGGTGGCAAAAGAAAAGTTTGTTGAGCTTGTGTCATGATCTCAATTGACGAGAATCTTGCAAATGTGCTTACTAAAAGTCTCTCAATGGAACACATTTTTTTCCTTAGGAAGACGATGGGTATAGGATCAGATAACGTTTATTCCTTATCCTATTGTCCTTTATGTACAATTGCACTTTGTCACTTTTCTTGTTCTCTCCTCACTTAAAGCACATTCACCTTCAACAAGTGGGAGGTTGTTGGGGGTAAAGCTACCTATGCCTACACCACCCCGTATTTTCTACATAGACCATGACCACACTATACACTGTAGGTGGGAGCCACCCATCACTCTCACTCTCACTTTATTCTTTTTTCTCTTGGTAACTATTGAATAATGGTCAGACATTGTGACTATTGGAGTTTCCACATATTGTATCTCTCTCTTGCTCTCTTACTCCATCTGCCATAACACTTACTTTGTTCTTTCTTTTGCATGTGTGTTTATACTTGGGCTCTACCTTTCAAGGACGTGCATAGATTAAAACTAGGAAAAAGAAGTTTGAAAGAGATTGTGAGATGGATGTTAACGACTGGAGAGTAGAGTAGATTGTGTGTGATGCTTTTGAATTTTCTTGTGACATTTCTTCTGGGATTGTTTGTGAAGATGTTATGGAAGGGGTTGAACATTCTTTATGCAGTGTTGATGAATTGGAGTCATGTATTGTTGAAAAGATGAATGGTTGTCTTGGAGAGGCCCCATCCCATGTCTTGATGAGTTTGGTCAGGAGAAAAACCATTTTCTAGCATTTTTAGATGACTTTTCTCATTGTTTGGATGGAATTGAATTTGGAGACATAGAAAGGGTTGAAACCTTATTCAAAGACCCTAGAATTGTCATGCTTTCTCTTAGGGTGAATGGGAAGGATATGTAGATTGTTATAGATTATGTGTTTTTAATTGATTTTCTTTGATTTTGAGTTAGTTGAGGAGCTTGTGGATAGATCTTTGGACTCCATTTTTGAGTGTCTCATCGATGTTTCATTGTTTTATGAAAGTAACTACTGCACATGAATACTTATAGACTAGGGAAAGGGCTAAATATGTCAGGCGCTTTCGCATAAATTGAAAACCCCTAGAGAAACATTAGATAGGTAGGATTGTTTTTTGTTTAGTTTTTTGTGTGTTATTTTGTAGCTAGAATTTTTGTGTTTTTCTAGATCAAAAATTATTTTTGTCATTTTATTTGGATCTTTGGAGCTTGAAAACTTGATAGTATTGGTCAAGATTGGTGTTTTCTAAACAGATTGGAGCAAGACTTTAATGGTAGCTATTTAATATCCTCAAACAAGTATATTTTCTTGCCAATATCTTTGCAGATCACAAGGAATATGGATTCATGAGCACTTCACGTTGCACTTGTTGCATACACTACACTGGAGGGTTGTGTCTTGAATTATTTCAATTACTTCCATGCCATGGGTTGGGTTGATGCACTTTTTGCACCATCTTTGAGCATTAGAACAACAACATGATGCTCGCTACAGCTATATGCAATAAACCTTAAATACACACGCATATTGGAGAGAGCACCTTTTACGCACAATTCTTTCATGTATGAATTGGGATATTCATCAGCAAAATAAGAACCGATGAATGAAAGGGAAGTATGAGGGTCATGAAGGACCTACAATTTTGAAATAGGTTTTCTATTTAGTCAACATCATAATGACCATTATTTTCTTAAGAGTTCATGAGATTTGGATGTGTGGAGTGGAGCACAACAATTATTCTCTCACTAAGCATTGAGAGGTCAAGTTAAGAGTAAACATAATTAAGAAATTATGTTTGCATCTTGCATAACATACAAGCACTAGTAGATCTTTAAAAGCATGATTTTTGGTAGGACACTTTGCATTGAAATAAAGACAGGTATACTGTGATCTCCCAACTTTGATCTCAAATCTTCCCAACTTCTCGCAAAATGGACTTGAAGAACTCTAAATCATTAAATGGAGAAGATCTCAAGAAAAATGGTTCAAGGTTTGTAACCCGACATTTTGCTGGATTGACAACGTCATGGAAGTAATTGCATGAACAAGAGTTGTGAGCCATAAGCCAAATTTGACCAAACACATGTTAAACTTGGCAAGTCAAAAAAATCACAAAGCTTTAAGCTTTAAAAGCTTAAAAGAGTTTATGAATAAAGAAGAAGGAGAAGAAGACATTGTGAATAGGCCACTGCCCCCCCCCCCCCCCCCTCCCCCTCCCCTTTTTCATGGAAAAAAACGGCGTCATGAACCCCCCCAATTTTGGCATCTCTGATTCTGAATCAAAAATCCTGAATTCACATTCAGTAATTCAACAATTAACTCCAACAATCTCCCCCTCTTCTCACTTCAACAAGAGGCTTGGATTGAAGTAAGATCATCCAAGAACCATGAAAATTAGCCATGGCATCCTTGGCAACCTCTCTAGGCCTCAAAGATCAAATCGCTAGCATGAGATTGCATCTTGAAAGCTTCTAGATTCCTAATTTGCCAATATACCCTCCATAAAGAGCTCTTCATCTTGGCCACAACCCTTCTCCTTCAAATTAACTATAAATACGAGGCATGAGAAGCCATTCAGGTAGTCCGAATAGAGAGGAGAGGCTCTTCTCACGAGTATAGAGAGAGAGGAAGTGGACAAGAGAATTGTGAGGACAAGAAGCCTCATCATGAAAACAAGGAGGATGCTTCGCAAGCTTTTGGATTTGAATCCCGCATCCCTTCTATCCTATTTCTCTATGGAATCAAGACTCTTTTTGATTTCTCTAAATTCTTGGTGATCACCTTCCCCCATCAATCAATTTTTCTTCAATCTAATTACCGCCAAGATCCTTTGCCAAAATCCCATTTTCAATACTTGTAATTAAATTCCATGGCCCCAAAGGAGAAAGTTATGAAGATCGTGGAGGAATGAGCTGCCAATAACGTTGCGGATACAATTACTACAAATGGAATGGCGGGTATGGCCATTACAAACAAAGCTATAAATACCATTAACCAAGGACATATCATGGATCTTCAGGTACTATTTTAAAAATAAAATAGCTAGTAGGCCTTTATTCCATGAATGAGCAATAAAAGCTACATTTGTGAAATAATATTTTATTCAATTCTTGCATATAATCTTCTTAAAATAATTTGTAACCACGCAACAAATCAAATGAATTCATAGTTGGCTACAAGGGAAGAAAATTTTTGCATTACAAAGAAAGATCCCTCAAGAGAAAGAGGATGTGAAAGCTTTGAAAGCTAGCTTTGTACTTTTCTATCTTGATAAATACTATGAAATCTCAGGTTTCAATGTCATCTTTAGTATTCATTCTTTGAAGTTGTCATTGAAAAAACCAACTGAATAGCTCCTCAAGAGCATTACTTTTTGTAACTCCTCCTCCATGTCTTGTGCTTCAAAAGAAAAACTTATACATGCTTGATAGTGATATTTTTCCATGCTTTGGCCACTATAAGCTACTAGGGAGCCTTGCTCCTCCACAAAGTAAGGCCCATGGATATGAAGGATGTGCTACAATATAAGAGAGTAACAATCATTTTATACCATTTAAAATTTTGTCAAAGAATACTTGCATTAAATATTCTCTGCCTTAGTAAATAAAATGTGATATCCTTTTCTTCCTATGCCTTCTTTATTGCTTGAATAAGATTTGTGATTGAACATTGGAACTCTTCTGGATATGTGTATGTTATCCTTTGTTGTTGACGAGCTTTAGAAAGACATCAAGGTGTCCCAAACCTCCATCCTTAGAAAACATAAGCCAAAGTGTGCTTGTAACAAATTTTTCATGATCCCACATAGCTCTATCCAATACTCCCAAGTAATGCTTACATGTTTTCCTATATGGTTTTTTAGAAAGCATCTGGCTTCTAAGCCCCCACAGAGACACCGATCAAGACATCTCTTGTTTTTCTTAAAAGTGTTGGATTTTTTCCTAAGTAAACTTAATCCCCATAAAAACCCATTTTTGAGAGTAATGCTTCACATTTGTCGATACACTCATCTAATAAAGAAAATGGCTTAATCAAGTATGCATAGTTGAGATGCAACTTGAGAAGCTTGTCAATTATTCTAATCTCCACATACAAACAAAGTACAAATATGAAAATTTCTAAGAGGAATTGAAAGAATGGGATCCCATGTGCCTACTATGTTTTTAAATTTACTAAAATCTATAGAGTCTCTAGTTGGGGCTCTTCTTGCTAGGCGCAAACTACTCCTTCAGACCTAATACTTCCATGCAATAAACACAAGGATATTTTGCATTTGCCCCATTGCATATTCCAATTGATCATTTTTAAGTTGAGGCTCATATGTCATTCCATGTTAAAATTACTAACTCCATTAACTACCAACATTTCTCCTTCACTTTGAGACTTAATAATGTTTGAAATAACCGTATCAGTGAACAACCATTTAAATGTTTGATGATTCTCAATTGGTACTCGAGTCATACTAACCCACCAAATCTCCATCTCGGAGTGGAACTTATGCACTGATGCTTGACCCTCACCATTGATGTAGTCCAATACATGTTCATGATGCAAATATTGACTTCTTCTATCTTTTTTCCTTTTTGAATCTATGCTTCATCCAACTTCAAGACAAACTTTAAAACACTATGGCATTCTTCTATCATGAGTTTATATATGTGGACCATTGCAATCTATACTCTTCTTAGATCAACCCATATATTGTTAAACACATTTTATTCAAGAATAGATTTTTTTTTTCTATTTTTTGTATGTCATAGTCCCTTTAATATGAATATAATACCCAAAAACATATATTATCTTACGATTCATACCAGTCCTTGCAATTGATACTGCAAGGCCTCAATGAAATCCAAAATACACTTATCCTAATACACTTAACATTTTTAAATCATAATCTAGAGATAGCACGATGATCTTCCTAACTAATACACATAGTCTCACATGTCTCTACAAGTTCGTTTGGTTTTTCTGTGCCTTTTAACTCCTTTACTAATTTTCTGAGAGTTGGACCTCTCAAATCCATACTTTTAGGTGACTTAAGAATCCTCAAAATATCTTTCTTATTCATGGTTTTGTTTAAAAGATTGATTCTGTCCTCATTTTTTCAGATATTAATGCCATATGTTAGAGACATATTTCTTTGCAAGATTTAGTCATATTTTCTTTACTATCTCACACAAGTTGGTTATATTTTTTAGTGGTCTCTTCCTCCCTCTAAATCCTATTGGAGTTTCCTTCAAGCATGTTAGCTTGTCTTATAATGACTTATTAGCATTTTCCAAAATGCCAATCTTATTTTTTAGCTCAAAAGTACTTGTTTGTGAAATTAATAATGTTTTTTTTATTTCATACATTTGAGTTACACATATGGAATGCATAGAACATAACCTTATACAATAACCAAGCACTCCATTGTAACCTTCTCCAACATATCTTATATAGTCGTAAATATTGTAAAAAGGAGGAGGTTTAACTATACAAGGGTCCTTGGAATATATATTTCCATCTACCCACAAATCTATATGCTTCTTTCCTTGTATGCACAATTTGCTAGGCTCGATCTCATCTAATAGTACTTAATGATGCATAGTCCCATTTTGGTCCCCTAAAACGGCATGAATTGGGGTTCTCTCCTAACAATTTCTAAGGTCAAGGGCAGTAATACCTTGTGAGAAACTTTAGTTATCTAATTAGGTTCTATCACATTTATGTGTCACATTTAAAATCAGCTTCCTTAATTAAGCCTTTTAGGGAATAGGGTTCGTTCGCGTAATTCACAACATAGACATGAATACAAAGCAAGCAATCCATTGATAAACAAGTTCAAGAAAATTCCTTAACTTATCTTCACATTAATCTTTGCCTCCCACCTATAGAGGACAAATTATATATCCCTTCTATCCAACAGAAGTAATTGATCCAAATCACATGGCACCACAAATTCTATATCTTTCCGACCCAGCGGAAGATACATATAATTCCACGAGGGTATTCTACCTACCAAGATTCCACCCTTGTAACTAGTATTTAGGGTTCCACGATCCCATCCTGGGTCACGAAGGGGCTCGAAAAATTCTAGGAACAATGCAGGATTTATAGCCAGAGCCCCTTCTGGCACCCACATTTCCTACTACTGCTGAGACTATCCCTATTGACACACCTTGCGCCTACGGAGCCCTCCAAGCCTCTTGTAGTGATAATCATGACCCCCTTGGAGGAGGGTCTCGCTGCTAGCTTGGGGGTAGCCTAGCGCAATCCTTCCTTTTATTCTATTTTTCCATCATTTCAATAAGAGATTTAGATTTTAGCAAACACAAAAAGCCCTTTCAAATGCATATCAAATGATGCAATGACAATCATACCATCATGAAATTCACAGCTTCACATATCTAAGGTAGACCTTATCCTAAGGTAACTTTACATTCTAATGAGGATTCTTCTCCCCATAAAGCAGTGTTGAGTACATCTCTTATAATATGTTAAAAAAGGCATGAATTTTCCGTTTGTGCTGTCTTACCCAACATAAGAGAAATTCGTTAAAGAAATATATTGTGCCAATAATTCAACAAGATGACTTATAGGACTCTTAAATAGACAATCAATTTTTATAACAAGCATTAGTCAACTCTTATCCTTGTCGCATTTGACCATAACTATATCGAATGTGTATAAAGACATATGTACAATAACCTTTGACAATTATCTCTATCATGATTCTATGATTTAGAATCTCAATTAATCTGGATGCACTTCATAATGAGTAATTATTTGTGCTTGTACTAATATGCTTTCTAGATAAAGTTATCAATTCATGTAAGTGAAAAATATGGAAGCTAATATTTCATGTAGTTATTTTATGTAGCAAAATAATAATCTAGTAATGAATAACCTGGTTTGGCAGCATGATGACATTAGGAATTTCGTATTTACTCGTGCTTTCATTATACACACATGATGTTCTATTGGTAGTGATAACATCGCCAACCTCGGGCACTTCCGTATCTCTGGAAATACCTACTGCTTCATCGGTTGTGGTGGTTCCCATAGTCTTTCCACTTTGTCACTTGGGAGCCATCGTCCACGCGTGGTTCAAGAGATAGGGAAGATGGAATAGATTCAAGATAGGAGAGTGTAAGAGAAGATGGATAAGTCGAGGATCAAGATAGAAAGGAATTGAGCTAACTCTCTCCCTTGCAGCCTCTCGGGATAACTCTTCTCTCTCTCTCTCTCTCTCTCTCAAAAGCTCTCTCTCACAATCTCTTGGAGGGATATCCTTCTCTCTACCTCTCTCTCGGAGCTTTTCGGGGTCTCCTTATGCTTCGCCTCATATTTATAGTGAATTGGAGAAGAGGGGTTGTGGTTGAGAAGAGGAGCTCTTTGTGGAGGGGATCTTGGAAAAATCGGTGATCTGATGCTGAGATCATAAATTTGATGGTTCCATTGGCTCCGAAAGGGGGGTAAAGCCCTATGACACTTGATTAGAAAGCTCTCAATTCACTCCTTTCTTCTGTCCCTATTTGAAGTGCTGTCTATTGTCTGTAGATTGTGATCGCGGTGTCGCAGTGCGTAGGGTTAAAGGTCACCACAAGGGTTTGGCAAGAAAAGAATCTATGGGGGTTCAAGAGCTTAGACTCTGGAGATGTTAGAGATAAGAGAAGGGTTGAAAGTTTCAAGCCCAGTTCTTAAAGATAAGAGACAATAGGGTGAAGGTAGATTTAGGGAGAGGAGTAGACGGAAGAGAAGGGGTTCGAAGAAATTGAAGACAGAAGAATACTCAAAAAAAGAAATAGAAAATGAAGAAGAACACTAACAGAGATTAAGCCTGTCAGTTTCTTTTAGAACTATGAGAAGATATAACTCTAATAGACAAAAACGTGTATAAAATAATACCTTCCTCAGTGCTGCTTAGATCACCAATGTGATGCTTCCACTGGCTCCAAAAGAGGGGTAGAATACCAACACACCTGAGTAGAATTCTGCCAGATCACTCCTTGTTCATCTCCCCCTTCGGAGTGCTGTTCACTGCCTGAAAACAGCGATCGTGCATTGAGCGATCTCATCAATCTCTCTTTTTACATAAAATCCTCTCAAATTGGGTGAAAGCTACATGCTTTCTTTTACATGTAAAGATAATATCTAGAATATAAAAAATTGGCTAAAAACTTATCCAAAAAAATCTAATTTTTTGAACCATGGACACTAACACTAATGCCTAAAGTGGCATTTGCTCTCTAAATCTAAAAGGAAGCCACACTCTAGATTTTTTTACATGGTTTGCGTGTAGCGGCACGACATCCACCCCCTCCTAACCTGCACATCCTATGGCATGTGCCAAAGTCTTACGCATTTGCAATGTCAAAAGAAGTATCTTTTGGCATGTCAATGTCTTTATCTTCTACCTCTTCGTCTTCCTTTATGTCTTCATGCTCTTGAATATATTCAAGTCTTCTAACTCATATGTTGAACTTTCTCTTCGTTTGAAGATCTTGATTCTTTTTCCAGCTACGGGTATCTTTATATTCGTCCCATCCAATTCAGCCAATGAATATGTGGCATTGTCATGAATGACATTTACCACATACGGGCCAAACCAACACTTTACCATCTTCCTAGAAGCACTGTATTGATTATCTAGGTTGCTGTCATAGACAAGTACCTAATCATTTTCTCGAATTGCTCTTGGCCGAAGTCGATGACGCTTATTAAATCTTCTTTTGTTCTTTAGTCTTGCTATCTTTAACTTCTCAATAACTGCTTGAACATCTTCAGGCCTTCTTTCTAGCTGCCATATGTGCAAAGTTAGCAACTCTTCTCTATTGATGTCTTCCTCCCAACGTAGAAGACTCCATGTGAGAATAGATTCTTCAATTGGAATAATTGGTTGTTGTCCATGTATAAGTTCAACTGGCATATAGCCAGTCACTTAACTGTGAGTAGTCCAGTCAGCCCATAATGCAAAAGGTAGCATTTTAGGCCATTCTTTGATCTTTCCTCTACAAGAATTTGCTAGAGCTTTGATAATAGGTTGATTACCTCTCTCACTCTTTACATTGCCTTCAAGATTGTAGGCTGATGTCAAAGCCAACTTGATACCCAATTGAGCAAAGAAGTTGTGTGCCTCATCAGCATCCAATTCTCCTCTATCTGCAGTTACTTTACCCACACAGCCATATCTGCAAAACACATTTTCAAGCAAAAAATGACAAACAGCTTGAGTGTTCTTGGTTGTTAAGGCTTTGCCTTCAACTTGATTGGTTGGATCCTCTCTTGCAAGCACTAAATATTGCATATTCCATATTCTTGTAGGCATGGTTACAAGATCAATAACCCATCTATAATGTATAGACAAGGGATAAGTCGGTTGTAACCCATCTCAATGCTTGACCATAGAATACATCTGACACACATAACAAGTTTCAACAAAATGTGCTATGTCTCGATACATGTTTTGCCACTAATATTTTTCTTTGATTTCACTAAAGGTTCCCCATATGCCTTATAGCCAGCCCACAAACTTTCATGAAATTCCTTCATTACCCGCTGTTGCAATCTTTTGTACCTAAAACTCAGACAAGGCGCTCCTTTCTTCTTCTTTGTGTACTTCCATAGATGTCCTTTAAGAAAAAATCCATAAGCTTTCCTCTTGATATGCTTGAACCCCTCATCAGTCCAAGCCTCCTTCTTCTTCATTGTGCTCAAATATTGGCCCATCTTCAGTCAATAATCTTCTTCATAATCTTCTTTAAGGAAATGAACTAGAACTTGAGCAATGCAATGAGCATGATGGCTTCTAGTTGACCACTCTGTTGTTTTTAGCTTTGGACTATGCAGTAATTGAAAAGGTATTTTCAGTAGCCGTGGAATGAAATTCAACAAGTATAGATTCATCAGCTTCATCTTCTTCCATCAGCTCTTCTTCATTATCATATCTTGCATGTGATAGCATGTCAACAACTTGATTCAACTTTCCTAAAATATCCTTTAATTTGGGGTTGAGAGATGTAATATATGAAATCCATCTTAGCATAGCAATGTCGGTTGTAGAGCTGTTGGCAATCATGCCCAAGAGTGGAAGACAATTAGTTTCTACCACTACGGAAGAACTTATAAAGTATTCACGATCACACTTTAATGCTATTACAATTCCCTTTTTACTTGTGCATACCTTCTTTGACATTCATTGAGAAATTTTTCTCCAAAATGAATTGCAAACCTATTACCTTCAAGATCCTCTTGGCCAACAGCCCATCCTATCCCAATGGGACTTGTATCCACAGTAAGGATGATGGGTTGACCATTTGAATGATCAGCCCTTTTGAGAGTGGGGGATGAAATTAATAGCTTCTTTAATTTACGCATAGTGAGAGTATGCTCATTACCCCAAGAGAATCTTTGGCCTTTTCTTAATAATTGATAAAGATTTTCGGCTATATGAGAAAAATGTGGTATTCATATGAGATAGAATATGCATGCGCCAAGAAATCTTCTTACTTCTAAAAAATTTGTGCATTTTTCTTGCATTCTGTTGATGGCATCTATCTTGATTGGAGAATTTTTCATTCATAGGGGCCACATAGATGACTAATCACTAGGACTTCTTCTACTCCAAAAATCGACTTAGCTCCAGAAAGTGTAAGATGTACCTCTTCTAGCCTTGTTAAAATCTTGTCACAATCATGAATATGGTTAACTACAAATGTCTTGCAACCATCTTGATCAAGCTCCTCATTCTTTTCATTGACTTCACATCCCTTGATAGGTACATCATCAAGAAATGGAAGAGTAAGTTGTGGAATAAAGTCCCTTAAGACTTTGTGCATGGCATTCATCATATGGGCTACGGAGTTTGTTACACCTTGTGGTAGAGTGCACATGCCGACCAATCCAAGAGGTGTCTTCATTGTGGTAATGTCTCAGATTTCTAATGAAAGCTGCAATTGCTCATATCTTGAATATAGGTCACCCATAGAATAAATTTCTCTACCTGCAAAAGCTTAAGCAAATTCGTCAACAATTGGACTTGAACCAACATTTCGGATTGTGACATGATTAACAGGCTGTAGATCTTGAATGAATCATAAAGATCCATTTTTCTTGGGTACGGTAAACCGCCACTTTGAGTAAGGTGCCGAAGAAGGTTCTAAAGTCTTCATTCTGATATTCTCATTTAGAAGTTTCAATAATTTGGGCAAATGCGCCCTTGGAACAGGAATAGGCTTAAGGTTCCAAGGCATATGTGGGACTGTAGAAATGACCATAGGATCCACAATATTTGGATCCACACAACCTATTTCACTTGGTTGAAATGCAAAATCTTTTCCATGTTTCATTAGCATTTGCATCAAAGAGTATTTTTCAACCAGCGAAAGGAAAGAATTTTCACCTATTTTGAGCTATTTTAAACTTTCAGATGTGAACTTGTGATCAATGTTAGAAGGATCACAAAGACTTGGCTGATTTCTTGCCCTATCAGCCAGCCCTTCACTTTTAGGAGGCAGTTGGACTGCCACAGGCTTGACTTTCTTATCCACCATCTTGTATTTTGTCTCCACTTGCGATTCAGCCTTGTTGAGTAAACCAAAGTCTTTCTGCTCAACAAATCCTTGAATTGTTTGATAAAAATCCAATGTACATACTTCTATGTATTGATTTTCAGCCGGATTTTCTGTATGAGCAGCTGCATATATTTGAGTCAATGTGTCAGTAGTAATCAATCCAAAAAAAAATTCCGAAATATCTTGATTTTCAGCCATCATGTCATAAGTTTTCAGCTCCCTTTTTACATGACATAAATATTTTCTTTCAACTTTAGTCATGGTTAGAAGAGACTTATAGCAGCCTATACTATTGGCTATACATACATACAGATTTGCTAGAGACACAATTTCTGTAGCATAAGGAGGTTCAATCTTTTTACATGATGCACTGCCATAGCCTCCTTTTATAACAGTGCTGCCCGAAAACCTTTGAATTCTCAAGCATTAGGAGGCATAGGATAATCTTGTAGTTGATCTCTGTTTCGATGATGGTTAACACATAGTAAGAAATTGACAGCTTGTTCATTATCCTTACTTTGGATTCGAGCATAGGAAAAGCCATCATCAAGAGCTTTTGTTTCCAAGCGGGCTTCAAAAATGTAAGGTTGCCCAAGAATGATAGGGCAACTACAAGAGTCTTGAACAAAAAAGTTAAAATTATCTTTTATGTCGCCAATAGTTACCTGCACATTAAGACATGCAGCATATAACTCTCCAAAAGAGTTGTTTGCAACTCTCATTCGCCAACCTAGATCAACATCTATGGGCCATCCACCACTTTCATAGAGACTCCTCGCCATGACGTTTATCTCCAAGCCATGGTCTAAGAGTGCAATACATGGTGTTTTTTTTTCTCCAATTTTGACGACAATCTCTGTTGTTGCTCTTGCCCAATGTGTATGGGAGTAGTCACTGCTTGGAATGAACCGAGCCTCTTCCTCCTCATGCATGGATTATAGATGGCCTTCTTTTTGGGAGGTGGGCTGCCCAACTGGTTTAGACCAACCGACCATTACATTTTCAGTTTTCACTTCTTTAATTTTTGCATTCATGCTTTTTTTATCTTCAGCTTCAATTGCTGTAATTAATTCTTTAACTGCTTAAAGTTGAATTCCTTGTGGAGTCAGTTTCTCTTCATCCTATACAAAAACTCAAAGAACTTGCAAAAAAGCATGCATTGTTTCTTTAGCTTCATCACCAACATATTGTCTTTTCCTTTTGATTACATTAAGAATTACATCATGGAATTCACGTTTGGCAATCCCAAGAATTTTGCCTAAGGTGAATTCAATTTTGCTTCCCAGAATTCGTTCTTCTAAGACTCGTTTGAGATAGGTTGCAGATTCTATGTCAAACTGCAATTTGTAGCTTGGATGCTTGCCTTTCTTCTTTCCTTCGGTCTTCTTTGTCTATGGCGCATCTTCCATCTCTTGATCTAGGGTTATATTTTAAGCATTCTTTGGTTGTTCAGGCATTCTTCTAGTTACCTATTTTGGAGGGCCAGAACAGGAAGGCCCTAGTTCATCTTCTCTTCTTCTCTTTTCTTCAATCAAGACTTCTTTATGATTGACATCAGCCAAATGTACAAAGGTGGAAAAAGAATCTACCGGTTCTCGAATGCACTGACTGGAGTTAGCCAAATCTTCTTTGGCTGCTTTATCACGTTCCATTTGATCTAGTGCCTGCATCCATACTTCAAATTGCACATTAGCTTTACATGATTTCAAACTTGATTTAGTTGGCTCAATTAGTAGCCCATAGGTAGCTGCATCAATTGCTGCATAGGTATTCTTTACAACTAAATCTTCTAATCTTTTCTTCATTCCACCATTGCCAAAATTTGGCTCCAGTGGAAGACCAATTTCAACTGCATGAATTTTTCCATCTTTCCAAAAGACGAGCTTCTATGCTTTAGCCTCATGGAAGATAGAACACTCCCTCTTGTCATATTGTTGGCTATCACACCAAATACAACACCTCTTAAAGCCTTCTCTCATGGGTCTTTGAGTTGATGAACATTCTCGTTCTTCAACTTTGACATCCAGCTTCTCCACCTTGAAACTAATTTCTGTAAGATTCAGATGAAGGTCATGCATGCTTTTACTGAGTTCATCCATGACATCATTTTTAGAAGGAACAGAAGAAGAAAGAGTTGGTTGATTAGTCAAAGAAATAGGGGATTTTGAAGGTGGAACAAGCTCCATCAATGGAGTTGTTGAAGTTGAAGTAGAGCCCAATCTTAGTCACATCCACTCTCTTCGAGCAATCATGTTAATTGCATCAGTAACATCTGTCCATGCAGTATTGACTCATGATTCGGAGGTAATATCTTCTAGGTGATCAGCAAGCTTCTCTTGCAGAATGGGATCTGCAGTCTTAAGGAATAATTCAATCTTCTGACCTTCCAAACTTTGTTGGTCTTGAGCATCAAGTTATCCGAATTTACTTTCAAATCCATGGTATAAAGTTGTTGCAGCTAAACCTTTGTTGGGTTTCTCAAACCAATCAGTGAAACTTTTCTTCGTCAATAGGCCACAGTCTTCTAAGAAGAATTCTTCGCATAGGGCTTTTTTGAATGCAACACAATCCACATCTTACTGAAAAAGAAAATGGATTCTCTCTTGAAGACCATGCTTGGCTAGTTTGGCAAAATAGCAACTCCATGCATGTTGTGGTACACTAAAGAATAGCACTTTTTTGATATACAAGCGAATAAAAACATAGACATTTTGACCATTAAATTTTTTTTATTCCCACCCAACTTCCTCTAGGGACTTGATAGCTATGGAATCAATCTTCTCTTCGTCTTGCCTTTGCTGTTGTTGTTGTAACATTTGGATTTGTTGTTGTCGACTCTATTGCAGTATGCACATCAATTGTTGTAGAGTATCTCCTGAAGAATCCCCCATCTTAGAGTTCTCTTACAATGACCTTCACGTCGGGTTCACCAATGTCACAACGCATAGGGTTGAAGGTCACCATAGGGGTTTGGCAAGAGAAGAATTTATGGGGGTTCAAGAGCTTAGACTCTGGAGATGGTAGAGATAAGAGAAGGGTTGAAGGTTTCAAGCCAAGTTCTTGAAGATAAGAGATAGTAGGGTGAAGGTAGATTTAGGGAGAGGAGTAGACAGAAGAGAAGGGGTTCGAAGACATTGAAGACATAGAAGAATACTCAAAAAAAGAAATAGAAAATAAAGAAGAATACTAATAGAGATTAGGGTTATCAGTTTCTTTCAACATTATGAGAAGATATAACTCTAAGAGACAAAAACGTGTATAAAATAATACCTTCCTCTATGCTGCTCAGATCGCCAATCTAATGTTTTCATTGGCTCTTGGGGGTAAAAAACTAGCACACCTAGCCAGAATTCTGCCAGATCACTCCTTTCAAATTGGTTGATAGCTACATGCTTTCTTTTACATGTCATCCTAATCTAGAAGTTATCTATAGTTTTATGGATTTTTACAAGAGATAATGTTTAGAATATCAAAAATTGACTAAAAACTTGTCCAAAAAAATCTATTGTTTTGAGCCATGGACACTAACACTAATGCCTAAAGTGGCATTGACTCTCTAAATCTAAAAGGAAGCCACACTCTGGATTTGTTTACATGGTGTGTATGTAGTGGCTTGATAGCGGTGCACGCGATTTCTCCAATCTCTCTCTTTTCTTTTCCTTTTTATAAAATATCCAAAAAACTAACTAAAGCATCACTTTTCTTTTCTTTTAAATGACATACAATTCTAGAAATTTCCATATCTTTTTAGGATAATATCTAAATTATCCAGAATATGCTAATTTTGCCCAAAATCTAATATTTTTGGACTATCCAAACTATACATACTAATACTAGTGATTAATATAGCTCATAAGTCATGTTCATGTTGTGACTTCCATAAAGGGTGGATACGGTCCTTGTCAATCTGAGAAAAATATCAGATTTATGACTCTCAATTTTTTAACATATATTTTTAATTAAATTTAAATCCTTAATTATTAACGTTAGTTAGTTTTTTACTTTAGAAAGCCTTTATTTAGTAATCTTATGAACTTACTAATTGACTAACTAACTTTCAAACTAATCAACTAACTTTTATTGTGTGGAAATATTACATTCTCCTCCCCTTACAGAAATCGAGATGTCCTCATCTTGAGAGAAACCGGCGGTATCATTTTGGAACCTGTGGTTTATGGGCCCACCACGCTTTTCTTGTGCTACTCTGATCTCTCACAGGCATGTGGTCTTTTGAAACAACAAACTATTGTATTTGATATATTCGATTCTTATCACAAGAGAAAATTTATTGCAGTTACATCTCATGGATATCTTCTAGGTTTTTCCTAAGCGCCTCGTATATTTTGGATCACTAGATCTTGTACAACTTCATTTCTTGTAAGCTCAAGTTCTCTTCGAGTTCTATTGGGACAATTGACGTAGTTATATCCAATGTTGTGACACCTGGAGCATCGGTGTTTAGGGTGCTTTGGACATTCCCTTATGAAATGACTTAACTCCCTGCAATAGAAACAACACGGAGCTTTATCACTTGCAGTCACAAGGTTCTTGGTTGTCCTGGCAGGAGTCTCTTCTTTAGACTAAATTGTCCTAGGATCCTTTTAGCATATCAAAATGCCCCTTAATCTTGGAAACTATGTTCCCAGATTGTCATCTTCTTAGTTTGGGACTGAGCTCCGTGGACAATCGGCTTTGCTTGTAATACTAAAGAATACTTCCAAGCTTCAACATTCTGGTAAGACCCAATCTATATTAGTTGAGAAGGAATGACTTAAGAAAAATTCATTGCAAGTCATAATTGTCATTCCTTGCCAGAGTATCTCATTTACAAGTTCTAGGCTCAAAATAGATGCAACTCATATTACTCATGTTAACTGTAGTTACAAGAGTAAAGTTTATTCTAATACAAGTTGTATTTCATGTTGACAAAATTTCTAGGATTTATAATCATCCTAAAGAGGTGTTGTAGGTTCTCGGTCTTCCTCTTCATCTGATTCCTCTATATATCCATAGATTGCACATGTGTAGCTTCATTTTCTTGGAGGCTCAATGTCTTTTGGACTTAGATCAGGGTAGTCTACTTGGACATGCCCTAGCTCATTGCAATGGAACATTGGCAGTTGGGACATCTCTACGGATGTTGCCTATCTCATCGCACGTGTGGCATCTCTTGTCATGATCTCGAGAATTATCTTTGCTACCATTGCCTGATTTAAGTTCTTGGATGATTGGATTTTCTCGAAGTAATGTATCTTGCAAGTCTGTTGGGCGCATTGCTTCAAGACGGTGGTTGAGAGGAGTATTCATGCCATGGAAAAAACTTGGATACTTGCTGCGCGATATCCATAGCTGGTGCATATTTTAGTAGGGTTACAAACTTTGAGTAGTAGACTTCTAAGGTTAATTCTATCTATTTTAGCTTGAAGAATTCATTCATCTTCAAAGTCTGGTAGGCTGGTGGAAGATATCATCCACGTACAAAATCTTTCAACTAAGCCCAAGTAACAACAGCTTTAGAAACGCCTTGATTTTTGCACAATTGCTTCCACATAACCAAGCCTGGTCAACTAACTTAAGTTTGGCTATCATTGCTTGATTGGTAGAGAAAGTTCCCAAAGTAGAAAACTAATCATTCATCGACTCAATCCATATTTCTACCTCAATTGCAATGTCTATTCCTTCTCCATCAAACTCGGGTGCCTTAATTTGCTTGAGAAGAAATTTCTTCTCTTGCATGTCAGCATTTGTGGGTGCAGAAGGTGCCTGACAATCAAGCCATACCACTCAGGTTATTTTTGTTTAGGATATGTCTATGAATCATACATTAATCAATCATGCATCATTACAAAGATTTGATCTGATACCAACTGTAAGGTGCTCGCCCAACGGTTTTCCAGGCATGCTTTTAGCGGTCTATTGAGAAATGAATCTAAGCGTCGCTGCGCGACACTCCCATGGAATGTTCTGGGGTTTGTCTCGCCTATGCTTTTCCAAATCCGCCTCGCAATGGAACGTTTGCGGCCGAACCCGCTATGATTGACCTAAAATCTGGGCTCCTAGTGGCCAAGGTCTCCTAACAAAATTCTCACATCGGATTATGGACATCCTACTTTACGCAAAGATACCCAAGATGAATCAAACCTATGCTGCACTTGGTTCAAAGATAATGGGAAACGAGAGGGATCCACTGCTTGACCTCTCTTCCCATAGGGCATAGTCCCATTTCGGTCCCCTAAAACAGCATAAATCGGGGTTCTATCCTAACGATTTCTAAGGTCAAGGATGGTAAAACCTTGTGAGAAGCCTCCCAGTCTCTGGGAGCACCCTGTCATAGAACAGACCCATCGGGGGTTCTATCCACCTATTTCCCTCAATAGGTGTTCTTTAATTATCTAATTAGGTCATATCACATTTATGTGTGACATTTAAAATCATCTTCCTTAATTAAGAATTTTAGGAAACAGGGTTTGTTCTCATAATTTACATCACATACACGATTACAAAGCAAGAAATCCATTGACAAACAAGTTCAAGCAAATTCCTTAACTTATCTTCACATTAATCTTTGTCTCCCGCCCATACAGGAGAAATTATATATCCCTTCTATCCAATATAAGTAACTGGTCCAAATCACATGGCACCACAAATTCCATATCTTTTCGACCCAACAGAACATACACATGATTCCACGAGGGTATTCTGCCCACCAAGATTTCACCCTTGTAACTAGTATTTAGGGTTGTAGGATCCCATTCAGGGTCACAAGGGGCTTGTCAGATTCTAGAAACAATGCACGATTTACAGCCAGAGCCCCCTCTGGTACCCACATTTCCTACTGTCGAGACTATCCCTACTGACAATCCTTTTGCCTACGTAGCCCATCCAAGCCTCTCGTAGCAATAATCGTGACCCACTTGGAGTAGGGTCTCATTGCTAGCTTGGGGATGGCCTAGCGCGATCCTTTCTTTTATTCTGTTTGTCCATAATTTCAATAAGAGATCTAGATTTTAGCAAACACAAATTGCCCTTTTAAATGCATATCAAATGATGCAATGATAATCACACCATCATGCAATTCAGAGCTTCACATATCCAAGGTAACCTTACATTCTAATGAGGATTCTCCTTCCCATAAAGAAGTGTTGAGTACATCTCTTATAACATGTTAAAAAAGGCATGAATTTTCCGTTTGGGCTATCTTACCCAACATAAGCAAAATTCCTTAAAGAAATATATTGTGTCGATAACTCAACGAGATGACTTATAGGACTCTTAAATAGACAATCAGTTTTTATAACAAGTGTTAGTCAACTCTTATCCTTGTCGCATTTGATTGTAACTATATCGAATGCGCATAAAGACATATGTACAATAACCTTTGATAATTATATCTATCATGATTCTATGATTTAGAATCTCAATTAATCTAACTACAATTCATAATGAGTAACTATTTATGCTTTCTAAATGAAGTTATCAATTCGTGTAAGTGAAAAATATAGAAGCTAATATTTTATGTAATTATTTTATGTAGCAAAATAATAATCTAGTAATGAATAACTTGGTTTGGCAACATGATGACATTAGGAATTTCGTCTTTACTCTCACTTGCATTAGCCACACCCGATGTTTCGTTGGTAGTGGCAATGCCGGCAACCTCATGCACTCCCGTATCTCTGGCAATACTCGTTGCCTGATTGGTTGTAGTGGTTCCCATAGTCTTTCCACTTCGTCGCTTGGGAGTCATCTTCCATGAGTTGTTCAAGAGATATGGAAGATGGAATAGATTCAAGATAGGAGAGTGTAAGAGAAGATGGATAAGTCGAGGATAGAGATAGAGGGAAGTGAGCTAACTCTCTCCCTTGGAGCCTCTCGAGATAACTCTTCTCTCTCTCTCTCTCTCTCTCTCTCTCAAAAGCTCTCTCACAATCTCTTGGAGAGGTATCCTTCTCTGTACCTCTCTCTCACAACCTCTCGGGGTCTCCTTATGCTTCTTATGTCTCCCCATGCCTCATATTTATAGTGAATTGGAGAAGAGGGGTTGTGGCTGAGAAGAGGAGCTCTTTGTGGAGGGGATATTAGAAAAAATAATAATTTGATGCTCAGATCATAAATTTGATGGTTCCATTGGCTCTGAAAGGGGGGTAAATCCCTAAGACACTTGGTTAGAAAGCTCTCAGTTCACTCCTTCTTTCTCTCTCTATTTGAAGTGTTGTCTACTACCTATAGACTCCGATCGCGGTACGCGCGATTTTCTCAGTCTCTCTCTTTATGTTTTCTCTTTTTATAAAATATCCAAAAAATAACTAAAACATCACTTGTCTTTTCTTTTAAATGACATCCAGTTCTAGAAATCACCATATCTTTTTAGGATAATATCTAAATTATCAAGAATATGCTAATTTTTTCCAAAATCTAATATTTTAGGACCATACAAACTATACATATTAATACTAGTGATTAATATAACTCATAAGTCTTGTTCACATTGTAACTTTCGTGAAGGGTGGCTACGGTCCTTATCAATCCGAGAAAAATATTGGATTTACGACTCTCGATTTTTTACATATATTTTTAATTAAATAAAAATCATTAATTATTAATGTTAGTTAGTTTTTTACTTTAGTTAGTAATCTTACTAACTTATTAATTGACAAACTAACTTTTATTGTGTGGAAATATGACAATTTGAGTAATCAAATTTGGAGGTTTCACTCTTGTGAAATCTCAACTAATTAGCAACTTAATCATTTTCTTACAAGTGCCTCTTTTGAAGTGTTTTTAACCCTAATGAAAATTAAAAGGTATATTCATCTACTTTTAAGGAAGGGACAACCACTAAAAGTTTCAAAATGAGATTGATTTGGTCACACAGGAAAATTCCAGGCTCAATTTAGCAAAATGATTCTTTTGGGTGCAAGGTTGGAACCTTTGTTGAAGGTAGAAAAGAAACTTTTGAAAGACTTAGAAGTGGATTGGGAAGGTTCTATTTTTGTGCAGAAAGACTTAAGGGCTATGAAGAATGAATTGGTTGAAGGTATGCCATGATCAATGGATTACCATTGAAGAGAGAATGTCTCAAGTGATATCTTGGTCATATGGAGTTTTGCAGTAAGCTTTTCTTTCAGAAAATTTGGATGCCTTGATACATGAGAAGGATACTCTTAATGTCAGAGAGAGAACTAGGGAGAGAGAAAGAGGAGAGAGAAAGAGTGCAAGAAGAGAGAGAAAAAGAGTGACGAGGAGAGAGAAAGACTAGATTTAGAGAGAGAAAGATATGAAAGAAGGAGAAGCCATAGAAGCTGTGAGCAAGATGGGAGAGAAAGACTATAATTGTATTAATGTGTCAAAAAGATGTGTAAAATTACATGTCCTCTCCTTTTATACCAATGACAGTGTGACATGGCATAATATCAATGTTATTTATACTAATTCCTTATTCTCAGCTTCTTACAATCCATCCCCACTCAAAATAAAGTTTTTTGTCCTCAAAAACAAAGATCGAACTTATTGGTATAGCCAAGTAGTGGGCTGCAGAGTACTACTCTGTACAGCATTACAAGTGGTAAAAGGTAGTGGGGGGGTTCTTGGCATAGACCCAGTAAAAGATTGCCTAATATTCAAGAGTAGTACTAGTCTATGCAGAGGGTCAAGGTAAGCCTGTAGCCACCCAGATCAAAAGGGAAAGTGGTATCGCTACCGTGCACTGGATCAACTTTCATAAGGTCAAAGTCAAGTATAGCTGGAAGCATGATCATCATGGTGGTACTCTCTAGCTCTTACATAAGCCTCTCAGGCATCACCATGCTCTGTATGACTAAAGCATATGAGGGTGAAGTCACCATTGCATGGACTGCATCAACCCCTAAGTGATGTATATTCATGGACCCTGCATTCTTAGTGATGTCCAAGCATTTAAACTGTAGGTCTGTGGACTGATGGGGCTCCCGCATGGGGTCATGATCATCCAAATCCACATGCTGCCCATGATCTACTTTCTTGAACTGAGGTTCTTGTTGTGGACCCATACCAAAATGGTCTTCAACAAGATCTTCTCCATTCTTTGCATCATAATATTCAAATACCAAGAGTATTTTGGCAATCTTTGCCCTACATGTGGCTTGATGATTACAAGATATTGGCTTAGCACATCAACAACATAAGCCCACAGCATGCAATTCCTGTATCGTATCACTAGTAAGGTGTTTAATGCGTTTAGCCTTAGATAACAATTTACACACCTAATCATCACCATTGGTGAGAGCGGAGTTTTGAGCCTGGGATGTGCCTAAAATTTGCCAAAAAATCTGGAATTTAGGGTAAAAATATTTAACATCGAAGGCGGTGGTTGCAGCTAGGACGATTTTAAGCACCAAGTGAAAGACGGATTTTAAAAGGTGTCCGAGTGACACTTGTGGATTTTTGATATTTTTTCAGACTACTGTGTGGGATGTTAGGAGTTTTTGGTCAGTGCGGGATGTCAAGTCGGACGCCCAGGATTTTTCAGAGCTCAAATTGGATGCCGGACAAAGAAGGAGCCAACAAATGGTCAAGATTTGAAAGGGTCGCCAAACTTTGGGCCAAAAGGGGATGTGCCTTTTGGGAGCCTTGGATCTCCCCCCCCCCCCAAATTTTATGCAATCTTGATGAAAAAAATGTGAGGATGAAGAAGAAGGCGACGTGCAGACATGGCGGCCGAAAAATGCGCTCCTTGATCATGATGCTTGATGATCGGCTGTGAAGACCTTATGCAATCGACATTACCCCTGATCTTCTCCTTATTGGCTGGTCTTATCACCACCCTTCACTGGTGGAATGATGGCCTGAATGAAGAGAACCAGATCTAGTCTTTCTCTCTCCTCCCTCTCTCTCTTCTCTATGGGTTGTTCATGTGTGCCATCTTGATGGAGAAGCCGGGGAAGGAGAATGAAGAAAGTGGTGATGAAGATGCTGAAGAATGAAGTACAGCATTGGATTGAGAGCTATGGAGGCTCCGTCTACTGATTATGGATGCATTCAAAGCATCTCAGGTTACGAGAAAACACGGTATGACCATTTTTATGAAGAAAATGAAGGATTTTTTATAGTTTATGATGATAATTATGTTCTTATTGGATGAAAATCTACTTGTGGATTGTTTGCATTATGAGTAATTGATGTTCATTATAAAATTTTGGTTTTGCAATGATTTACATGCTTTATTTAATTCCCGTAAGCCCGAAAAGCGGGTTTTAAGCGGTAAAATTGTAGTTTTTCCGTTTCGGGTGGGGAAAAAAGTGTTCCCATGGGGGGAATATGGAAGATAAATTGAAAGGTAGTATGCTGAAGTGAGTGGAATAAGAAAAACCAGAAAATGGCCTATTTTATTACTAAATAAATCAAGAAAACGGGGAAAATAAGTGGAAAAATAGAAGTACGACTTGGAAAAATAAGGAAAAATATAAGAATTGTTTGTGGATGTGTGGTAGTGGTAAAGCATGAGGTTTAGCCTTAGTTTGCCCTATCTCTTTGTCAAATTTTGTGATTTATTATTTTTTATACATCAAAACATGCTAAAATGAACCTCTACACCTATGCAACGAAGCAATACCTAAACGTAGGGGGTTGGGATGTTTGAATGGTATGATTTGCGTGCTAATTATTGCTGAATTTTTTATGCACATCATATCATAGAGTTTTGTGTTATTTGAATTAAGAGGATAGTAGCACGAGTGTTGTCTCAGTGCTATCCTTTCATTGCCGCAATGCATTAGAGAATAAGCATATGGAAGCCTAATTGTGCACCAAGCACGTTGCTGATTTGAAAATGATATTTGAGCACTTTAGAATCATTCAATTTGCATGTGCATGATTGATCATGGTATTGGAATATAAATCCTGGATACATAGCACATGTTTTCAATGACAATGACTACGCTGAGTGTGGAGAGGCATCCTAAGTTGTAGGATAGACGTTCGTTTCTTGGGGGATTATATAGTAAGGAAACATGGTATATCTCTTGGAGATGTTTGAAATGAAGAGTGGAGTTTGTTCGTCTGTTTTATATGTTGAGCAATGCATCAAGGGGCTAATCCCTGCGATGTAGGAGGGCTGCCGTGGGGCCATGGTGTTTCTACCGAGAGGTTGCCTCCCATGTATGTGATTATCATGGTATTTATTGCCAATGTTTATGGGTTCTCCCTCTGAGGAGTTTATAGATGGGAAGAGTTGGACTACAAAACGGCTAAACTATAAACGCATAGATTAGGCTTTAGGACAATTTGTCCTTTAGCAGCAGATTGATGCTCCTGGTCCGCGAGGCTGTGAGGGTGTGTTTCTCTGTTATGAGCATGAGGTCCGGCTAGTGCCATAGCCAGTGCTGGGAAGGTGCTGATATACGATGGAATATGCTTGTGGTTGAAACATCCCGTGTAATGGGCCACCATGACGACATAGTAGGCATCACAAGGATATTATAAGCCTTAGTTGTCAAGGGAAAATAGTTGCTTAAAATGCACGATTCCCAAGTTTTAAGAAGTGGTAATGATAAATTTGTTTTAGATAAGGACCAAAAGCTCTTATATAAACCCGTTATGGACTTTCCTTTTAAAGGGAAAGGTATGGAAGATCCTCTAAGAGGGGATCAAAATGACATGTTGAAACTTATAGGACTTCCTAGACCACTCAGTGAGTTAGCAAAAAGGGATGTCAATGAGGGTATTAACCTCCCTACATCGAAAAGAGTGGGGATGGAAGAGGTTAAAGATCGTAAGAGGCTGGACCTAGATCATGATGAATATGAAGATTTTAATGGCCTGGTGTTGATCCCAAAGGGGAGGACTAAATGTCCTCCTCTTTATAGGGATCTTCCAGTGTTTTATGGGTTGCCAAATGAGGATCGGATGATTCATTTAAGAGAATATGGCCTAACTTGCATTGCAAGTGGGTTCCACGATATACATCGGATGCTCGTATTCCCAAGTACCCTAAAGAGAGAGGCAAGGAAATGGTCCTTGAGCCTCCCAAGAGGGTCGATTAAATCATTTGAGGAGTCTTGTGATAGATTTCTAAATGAGTATAAAAAGAAGTTCCCTATGATTCAACTCTTAAGGCATCTTATGCAGTTTAGACAGGAGTCTTATCCTTCCGTTAAGAGTATGCTAGAGCCTTTGATAGTACTCTTAGGCTTTGGCCAAGAAGAGCCAATGCACTACCAGATGATGTGCTATGTGAGCTCTTTCTGAATGGCTTAGAGATTAATACGTAAATCCAAGTAGGACTGCGGAATCCTAAGTCATTAAGGGAAGCAAAAATACATACCATTGATTATGAGGGTCATATTCAGAGATGTTGGAAAAACTTTTGGAGTTTTCCCTGCTCAATACAAGTGCATCCTAGCTTCCAACCATTTTTGCAAGAAGACAGCTCACTTGTTGATACCAAGGTAGCCTATGAGGGGAACCTTGGTGGCCAAAATCTAAAAGCAGAAAATGTCCATCCTATGAGTAGTAATGACATGCCTCTCGGTGAAAAGGTTCCAAGGCATGTAAGTCCCATTAGGGCTTGCAACACTTCCATGAGAGGTAGTTGTGATGGCAACATGGATAGAACCAATGGGCCTATGAGTGTTGATAAGCATTTTGTGTGTGGTTCTAATTTTGTTGCTGATAAGGCTCTTGAGAGACCTTTGGTGTTGGAATCATGCTTCCGAGTGGATGTTGTGCCCTTCAGTTGAAAGCATGGTTCTTATGGAAACAATTTGCAGTATGGACGTAAACAAGTAAAGACATCTTTTGTAAATAGGATGCAAAATGCTAAAAGTTCACCTGTGCTTCACAAAGGTCATAAGGATGTGAGGCCATTTGGCCATAGGGATAAGTTTGCATTGAGTTCATTAGACCAGTGCAGCAAATTGAGGGAATGCAAGAATATTAAGGGGAATGTGAGATGGGTTTGGAGACCCAAAATCTCTAAAAGTATGGCAGGAGTGTCGGATGCAAGGCCAAGGATCCCATCTGGCCATATTTTGTCGATCCTCCAAGAGGATAAGACTGGATATATATTTGACAATATTCATTGCCTTGGGATACACCCATGTGATGTGACTAGGCTTGAAGCTCTACCTAGCTTGGGTTGCAGCACTGATGTATGTGAAAACCCAAATAGGGGAGGTTCGAATGAGTACAAAGCTATGATTCTTTCTACCAAAGGAGCCACTCAGCCGCTTGAACGACCAGTTTATTCGGATGACAATAAATGTGGGACATGCGAGCCCACTGAGGCCGTTCATTCAGCTCATAGTGCCCAAGAAGGGATCGGCCTTATTGATGAGTTATTTGTGGAAAGGCTTGGACTTGTAGCTCTAAAAAAAACCTAAGACCAAAAAATACAAGATCAAGCTTTTAGCTAACTTGCATGAGTAGCATGGGGCTAGTCGACCTATGATATGCTATCCTTGGTACCCTGGGTAGTCTGATAGGGTGTGATGTATATGCCAAGGACATGAGTATTACGTGGACTAAAATGACCTATCTAGTTTTATGCTAGGAAGGCTAGCTGCTTTGGATATTACGTCCAGATTTCGTTAGGCCAAGAGGGCCGATCAGTTTTTTTAGTGAAATGCTTTATTTCATTAGGCCAAGAGAGCCAGTTGTCTGTTTAGTACAGGTGCAGTTAATGGTTTCTTGTTTTGGTTCTATGCTAGATAGGTTCAAAGAAGAGCTTGGAAGGAGCCTATGTCGACGGAGGCTTCTCATGGCCCTATCCAGATGATATCTCTCCTTTTTGAGTATCGTGTTTTTATGCTATAAGTGTTTGTGTACTTGTAGGGGATTTTCTTTTCTTGTTGGGGACCGGAGTTCAAGGCATGAAGTCCCAGGTTTAGGTTAGGTATGTCTGAGGGAGGTCTGAGTAGTCATTGCCTCCTGTGCAGACATTGCCAGGCACCGAAAGATCTGTTTCAGAAGGTAGTTATAGTGACCCTGTTCTGCTAGCCTGCTAGGCAACTGTTCTAGGAGTTCTTCCTTAGTTGTGAGGCAGTTAGAGAAGCCTGCGGAAGAAAAATGCTGATGATAGAGAGGAAGAAACCATGAATATCTTAAAAGAAAATAAATATATACAAAGGTGTGTAAAAAGGGGTTCTAACCCCTATAAAAATAGAAAAGAAAAGAAAGGAAAATTTATAAGCAGTTGATCCTCGCCTTGCGAGGGCCTGGTAGGTTCCTGGGGACGAGTCCGACCCGGGGCCAATGCCTTGTCTTCCTAGGGGTGGCATCTTGCTGAAAAAGAAGAAAGTAAGGAAGGTTGGAGCGAAAATAAAAGTGAGCGTTAGAAAAGGATTAAGTGTCGCCTTGCGAGGGCTTGGTAGGTTCTTGGGTACCGAAACAGGACCTGAGGCCGATGCCCTGTTCTCCTTGGGTCACTATGCTCAGCTCCCTCCTTTTTACATACTCGAGTATGGAAAAATAAAAACCTAAAAGCAAAAATATGTTAAAAGAAAATACTTCTTGATCAGGCTATAGGAGTCCTTGCCTAGTAGGAGCTCTTGGTTGTGTTGTCCCTAGTTAGCAAGGTAGTTCAAACCACCACTTAGGGCGAGCTCTTTGATAGTTCTTTTTAGTTTGGCCGTGTTGGAGCAGTTGGTTAGTGACTAGCTTCGGTTGTTCTATCAGATTGTGCTAGGCCTACTCCTTGTGGATGTCATGCCTTGGTTTTGTCAGGGGGTAGGGTAAGCATTGTGTTGTGTTTTAATATGTATCTATTTTGTATCAACTTGATGCTTCCTTTGGTTGTTTTGTGCAAATCTGTTGCGGGATTCTATGGGCTGAGTCACCCTATCCCATGGTCACTAGTGAGAGCGGAGTTTTGAGCCCGGGATGTGCCTAAAATTTGCCAAAAATTTTGGAATTTAGGGGAAAAATATTTAACATCGAAGGCGGTGGTTGCAGCTAGAACGATTTTAAGCACCAAGTGAAAGACGGCTTTTAAAAGGTGCTCGAGCGACACTTGTGGATTTTTGATAATTTTTCAAACTGCCGTGTGGGATGTCAGGAGTTTTCGGTCAGTGTGGGATGTCAAGCTGGATGCCCAGGATTTTTCAGAGCTCAAATTGGATGCCGGACGAAGAAGGAGCCAACAAATGGTCAAGTTTTGAAAGGGTGGCCAAACTTTGGGCCAAAAGGGGATGTGCCTTTTGGGAGCCTTGGACCCCCCCCCCCCCAAATTTTATGCAATCTTGATGAAAAAAACGTGAGGATGAAGAAGAAGGCGATGTGCAGACATGGCGGCCGAAAAATGCGCTCCTTGATCATGATGCTTGATGACCGGTTGTGAAGACCTTATGCAATCAACATTACCCCTGATCTTCACCTTCTTGGCTGGTCTTATTACCGCCCTTCGCTCATGGAATGATGGCCTGAATGAAGAGAACCAGATCTAGTCTTTCTCTCTCCTCCCTCTCTCTCTTCTCTATGGGCTATTCATGTGTGCCATCTTGATGGAGAAACCGGGGAAGGAGAATGAAGAAAGTGGTGATGAAGATTGATGGAGATGCTGAAGAATGAAGTATAGCATTGGATTAAGAGCTATGGAGGCTCCGTCTACTGATTATGGATGCATTCAAAGTGTCTCGGGTTACGAGAAAACACGGTATGACCATTTTTATGAAGAAAATGAAGGATTTTTTATAGTTTATGATGATAATTATGTTCTTATTGGATGAAAATTTGTTTGTGGACTGTTTGCATTATGACTAATTGCTATTCATCAGAAAATTTTGGTTTTGCAATGATTTACATACTTTATTTAATTCCCGTAAAAGCCCGAAAAGTGGGTTTTAAGCGGTAAAATGGTAGTTTTTTCGTTTTCTATGTATTAGTGATATCCTTTCATGATTGTACCAATCGCATTTTATGTGATCATGTATTTATTTAATGTATTAGTTTTATGATTTTAGTATACATTCTTTTTGTTTGCAAGCGCTTTGTATGCAGTAGTGTAGAAACTATTTTGTATGGCTCTCATACAGTACACAGTGCTCTGCCACAAATTTTTTTTTTCCTGTTACCATCGCTAATTGCGTCGCTATTGGCATCGCTATGTGCGTCGCAAATTTACTGCTTGCGTCGCTATATGCGTCGCAAATAGCAACGCCAATAGCGACGTTTCTATGGCGTCGTCAATAACGACGCTTTTTGCAACGACGGGGGCAAATTTTGTTGTTTGTATTTTCGTCGCTTTAAACATCGCTACTAGTTCAAATCCTTGTAGTGATATGGAACAAATGGGGGGGTTGCATGATGACCCAACCCCCCTATTTACGCCATATCATGATGGCCTATTTTTTGTGATTTTTCTTAATGTTTTTTTGGGGTTAGGGTTTCCCCTTCCCCTCAAGGTCACCAAAAAATAGGCCATCATGATATGGCACGAATAGGGGGGTTTTGTGATGACCCAATCTCCCTATTCGCGCGATATCATGATGGGCTTTTTTTTGTGCTTTTTTGGGGTTAGGGTTTCCCTTGCCCCTCAAGACCATTCACACTCAGCTCCCCTTATCCCTTACAACATCTAAGGAGGATTCTCTTGTCCTTTTTTTCTTAAAAATAGTTTTAAAATAAAAAATGAGCTCAAATTTTTCTTAAAAACTTTTCAAAATTTTTAAGAGTATAATGCTTTTATGAAAAATTTTGGGTTTTTTAATAGGTGTAAGGTGTTATTAAAAATAAAGATTATAACATTATCAGAGAGTCACATGTGACCATTATCCTAAAGCTTAAAAATTTTTAGGCTATTCCTTTGCATTTTTTTCTACCTATCATTACATAATTTGAATCCAAAATAGACTATCTTTTTGAATAGATATTGCATTAGTATATATTTTCTATATAGAAATTCTATCTTCTTTAAGAGCTTTAAAAATATATAAGAGATATGAATAATTATATATTTTTGAGATAATATATATTTTTAATAATTTATTTGCTAATAATTCTATCAATTCATAAAAATATTTTTATTTTAGAGAGAGTATCTTCATGAAGAGTTATGAAATATAGTTTATCTTTACTAAATAATATATTCTATCCTTTTGAGCTATAGAAAAAGATTGAAGAGAGATTAAATAATTATATCCATTATCATGGGTTTCAGATAAGAAGTTGACTACTAATGACTTCTTTATTTAACTCCATTGATTTATCAATAGTTTATATTGTTATATAAATGACTCCACTAATAATTTATTTATCTAACTCCATTGACTTGTCAAAAGTTCATGTTATTTCATGTAGAGGACTTTGTATAACATCATATAATACTCTTAAAATTATTTTTAAAAAATAAATAAAATCATGAATGTTACAAAGTAAAGGAAATCTATAATCACAAAGATTATTTTGATGGTAATTTTTTTGGGTGAATTTGAGATATATTTCATTTGAAAAAAGATATACAAGGATAAAGCATCAATAATGTTGTGATGATTTCAATTATAAAATAAGTCTACATTAGAAATCAGAGTTCTAACAAAAAGAAATAGAGTCAAGTCCTTTCTATTTCTTCCTACAAATCAAAGGAAGAGATTGTAAGAGATTTACTAGGATATGATAGTATGAGTAGTATCATTCCATGACATCAAGCCACCATTTAGATATTGAAATTTGATAGTGCTAATAAGAATCACAATTGAGGATATTGAAACCCGATAGTGCTATTAAGAATCATAGTTGAGAGTATGATGAGAAAAGACTCCCAAGAGCTAATATCAAGTAAGAAGTTGTATCCTTCATATTCTCCGAAGCATCATGCACACATAGAATCCTCTTAGTCCTAAAGTTGATATGATACACAATATCACTAATACTTTCATATGTTACTTGTTTAATATTTTTATATTTTAAGAAACTAAAAATTAAATAATAAACTTTTTTAAATTATTACGAGGCAAATATTTTTGTCTCCTAAAAATCAAAGTACTTCCTTTCTTCTAATTATAATATATTATCCTTGTTTTATTCATCAGTGCTTGCTAAAACGTTGATATTACAACACTATATAATGAAGATATTCTATTTTCAAGTGCCAAGATCAAGGCGAAAATTTTCACTTTCTATTCTATTAGTTTGAGGTTTATCCTTAGTATATCTATCTCTACCAATTTGTATCAACACCATGGGACTCTTTTACCCATTTTCTTATGAATCAAATTAAAGAGATTGAAGAAAAAGCTTGGATTTAGTTGAAACAAAATATTACAGAATGGATGTCTTAGGGGTCAAAGTAAAGATCCAGCTCGGTTGTCCCAACCTAGTTGGATCTGTTGAAAACTAATGAGATGATCTCGTTTCATGTCCATGGAGGACCATATCTTTATAGCTCAATCGGCAAGTAAGTGGTGTTGGTCCTCTATGTAGAGACTCTTTTGATTCTTGATCACCTTCTCAAGATTTTGTGAAAGGAGACGAAGGGAGACCAATGCAAACTACTGGTAAGAATCGTATGTGATTTTGGTGAGAAATTTTATGATAGATTAAAATTTGCTTTAAGAACTAAGAAACAAAGTAAAGAGGAGAGAACGATGATTCAAATGAATGCATACAAAAAAATAAGCGTGATTTTGGTGGGAAATGTGATAGTAGCATATTTAACCATTCAAAAAGAAAGACTAATGGCCGAAAAGTGATCCGTGACATGAGTTACCATCCTAAGGCATCTAATGGATGACCTCTTAAATGAATAATATATTCTCTCATTAATCATGTCTAAATGGCCAAATTTGAAGGGTTCATTCTTTTGAAACCTCAATTAATTAGTAACTTAATCATTTTCTTACAAGTGCAATTTTTGAAGCGTTTTTGGCTCTAATGCCGCATCAAGCTCATCTTTGATGAAGAAGAACCTATGGGCCATCACAAATGGCAAAGAGAAGAAGACTTGAGATGTAGATCTTGTAGCTACTTGGTAGAACAATGATGACAAAGAATATACCATTATCAAATTGGAGTTGGATGACAGCTACATCCATCATATGGATGCTTGTGACACATCCCATGACACTTGGGATAGATTGGATACATTGTTTGGTGCACAGTCCAAGTCCTCAAAGTATAGTTTACTAATTGAATTTTTTCAACTCGACATGAAGCCTCTTACATCCCTGGCATCCCATCTAAGCTATATGGAAAGTGCTAAAATCCATCTTGTAGGAATAAATCTAAAAATGGATGAAGATATATATATTGGTGTCTTGTTGAGAAGTTTGCCTCCTAATTATGATAATGTTTCAACCACTTTGATCAACATGCCAAACCCTAAACTGGTTGACATTAAGACCTCTTTATTGGAAGAAGAAAAGAAGATAAAAAATAAAGAAGAGTCAAGTACTCCCAAGGATGAACAAATGTTGTATGTTAGTAACATGAACAAAGGGAACAAGGACGTGACTAAGTTGCAAAAGGACTGAACACATAGAGAAGTTTTGTCGTGCCAAAAAGAGATCTCAAAAGGCCTATCTTGCAGTTGTAAAAGAAGAAGAAGATCATGGAGCAAAGGAAGAAGAAGAAGAAGAAGAAGACCATCAGGAGTAGAAGGACAAGCCTCACCAGTCCTTCTATATTCAATTTTCTAATAGACTTTTTTGAAGCCTTGTATAACCTTTCCCTAATTCTTCTATCATAAGCTTTGTAAACTCCTCATGTAACCTGGCATTACAGCCTCTGTACACTTTGGGAGGCCCTTACTATAGCCTTTGGATGTCCACCATGTCTCTGGTACCCACACTTAGCCTTTTCTTCAACAACCTCTGGTGTTTACCATGCTTGTGGTGTGCCTACACTTTGCAGGTGGTGCTCACTAAAGCCTTTATACACTTTTGTGGTTGTGATGAGGAGAGGTGTTTGAGATTTAGGCAGTCACACCTAGTGTGTCTCTTTGTATGGAGTAGTTGGGCCAAGGACATGCAGGCTTACTGCATCCCATAAGCACAATGGTGTATAGTGCTACCTATCCTAAACCTATAAAGCATTGTACTTTCCTTTCATTTTGAAAGTAATATGATGGTGCTTTTTCCATTTTAGTCAAGTGTGTGAGAGTCATTTTCCAACCACACAAGATTTTGTTTATGAGTCCAAGTCTCAATCTTGGAACCCAATTCACATGTGTGACATTCTATCTTCAACTCTATGTCTTCATGAGCTCACTCTATGTCTTCAATCCACCATAGCTATGCTCTAGATCCATGTTTTACACAATAGGAGCCGATAGCAATGTCGTAAGTAGGCCAATAGTTGCTTGCCTTTCGTCTCACCCTTCACTCTTTTGTCACTGGTCACAAGCAGCTTGCCCACCGTTGGTGTCTAAGCCTTGTCTTTGTGGTTCTATGCAAGGTGCAGATGCATCTCTTGATGAGTTTACACGTGTTGGTGAGATGGACATGCTCACACTAGAGAACTCATCAATCTAATCTTCTAGGATGGGCTTGGCATCCTTTAGATGCTCTTGGGCTTCTCTCACCCACTCCTTAACCTTGTCAACTATTTCCAATTGGCGCTTTGGATTAGGGTATTCCCCAACCTTGGGACTCCCCTTCTCTATGGTTTTGGGTGCTGAAGTCTTGGCCTCTACATCTGCCACTTGCTTCCCTCTCATTAGTGTGGTCGTGCTGTCCGTTTTTAACATCACTTTGGCATCAACTCTCTTGTTCTTCCTTCACAACAGGTCTTCTTTCCTATCAAGGCCATATCTAGGTTGTTAAGTCCTGGCAATGAAATGCCGACTTGCTTCATTTGTGACCTAGTCATGACATTCAATGAGATGGGAGTGGCCTCACCATCAAGAATTTTGAATCCAAACAATAACAAATGTACCAAAGGTATGATGGCTAAGCTAGTGGATGGTTTTCATATGGGACATTTGGCATATAAGTGATCATGAGTGATTCCACACTTTGGAAATCTCAAGTTGGCCTTTTATTGATTAGCTTGTTCTCATTCTATTGGGGGTAAAGGCACCTTTGCCTAGCCGCCCATGTATTACTACACTAAGACAGTATCTGCACATGGACACTGCAAGCGATGGGTGCCCGTTACTATCACTTTATTCTTTATTCTTTTAAGGATAGATGAATAAAGGGAAGGCTGGTCACACATTGTGACAGTTGGAGTTTCCACATTGTGAGTCTCTCTCTCTCTCTCTCTCTCTCTCTCTCTTGCTCTTGCTCTCCCGCCATAGCTCTCCCGTGCAAGCTTCGATCCTTCTCACCTTTCAACTAGTATCAAAGCATGGTTTCTTGAGCATTTGAGCTTGGTCCATGACTCCTTCAGCATTCATTTGAATCCCTAGACCATTGGTTCTCACTCTTGGTAGCTATATCCAACTGCTTCCCCAGCTTTCCAAGCACCTACCCAGCCCATTTAGGCAACCTCAGGGCATTTCTTCAAAGGTATTGGAGCTTTCTTTTGTTATTTCACTTCAATCCATAGGTTTTGTGAAGTAGGGTAGCCATGTCTTCTTGCTTCTTATGACACCTACACTCTACCGATGACTTTGCCCCTTCAGGAGGGAGCTCCTAGGGGTCCTTGACTACCCCCCCAACCTTGCCTTGCCTAGCCCTTTCACAAGCCCTAGATTGACTTTGGATATTCTAGAGCTTCTTTTGGGATCTTCCTTTGGCTCGTCAGGAGATTGATTATTGGGATTGTCTTCATGACATTGGATGCTATCATTGGATACTTCATATGCTTTGGATGTCTTCTGATGTATGATCTTGGATACTCCGTCACACTGGTGCTCTTACATGCTTTGTTGAGCTTATTTTCTTGACAGTTTACAGCTTTTGTGCCAATGGGAATGTCTTTGTATGCTTATCAGACATTGAGTAGTGTCGGTTATGCATATTGAGATTTTGGATCTTTGAGATCGGGATCTCCTCGTGGATGATGTATGGTTGATATACCTTGGTCCGTGCAGATGTTCTTGGACTAATTCAACTTTGTATTCACTGAGCACACATCGACGTGTGTCAGGTCTTGGCAATGGTATGTACATTTTTCCCTGTTGATTGGAGGGGTGTATCGACTTTACTGACCAACTTTGTCTGACATGCTTGGGTGTTGGCTCGTGTCAGTTTGACTGTTACATGCTTGTTTATGCCTGTTTGATGCTAGTTTTGCATTGACAATTAGTGTGATTGACTTTGAATAGTTGGTTTTGCATATTATCAGCTCTCATTGTACACTGCGGTCATAAATTATAGCAAGCATATATCTTCGGACTGTCATCTATTTTTCATGCTAAATCATCTTGGTTTGATGTACTTTTGATGGTACTTGGTGGGCAGTATCACTAAATACTCATTTCTCACCATTTTGCCTTGGTTTTGGTGGGTTTTTGGTCATTTTGTGTAGTTTATAGCAAGCAGTTTTGAAATATCTGCATAGTTTTAGCTTGTAGTATGGCATATTCTTCCATTGACAGTGCTATCTTCAACATCACTAAGTTTGATGATACAAATTATGCCTATTGGAAGAGCCAAGTTTGACAGGTATTGGTGCAGAAATTGCAGATAAGGCCAAAAGCCACTAAAGTTGAGTGGGCAGCAGCCTGATGAAACTATGACTAATGATGAATGGATGGAGCTTGATGAGTTATGAAAGTCCACCCTCATCTTGTCTCTCACTGAATAGGTGCATTAAAATTTGGTTGAGGAAGCACAGAGTGCTTGGTAGCTTTGGGATAAGATCAAAAGCCTCTATGATAAGCAAAGTCTTGCAAGTCAAGTGTTGACTGAAACAACTTATGGATCTCTGCATGAAACAGAATGTGACCATGTCAGCTCATCTGAGCCAATTTTATGCTATTTTTAAGAACTTGGTTTCACAGGGCATTGATCTCAAAGAGGATGTCACTCCATTGTTCTTGCTTGTAACTCTTAATGAGTCTTGGGATGTATTCCGCACACTGCCTTATGTGCTTCTTCCACTACTCTAAAGCTATCTGACTTGTCATCATTGCGGGCATCCAAATCTGACTTGTCATCATTGTGGGAAGAAAGGCCACATAAGGCCATAGTGTCATGAATTGAAGAATGAAAGGCGCAAAGACAAGGGAAAAGATAAAGTGCATGAAAAGTCTTTTGATCGCAACATAGTACCTCCTAAGTTAAGTGTTAAAATTGAAGAGATCAATGTTATGCACCCGAGGCTAGTGATGGGGATTATATCCTTGCAGCAGCTTCATCTAGTGCTTCACAGATGATAGAGATACACTCTATGTATGCACAGTGTTGGCTCTTGGATTCAGGTGCGTCCTTTCATGTGACACCTTGCCAAGAATGGTTCCATTCATACCATTTTGTTTCGGGTTCCGTGTGCTTGGGTGATGATAGGTCTCTTGAGATTGTCGGCATTGGTAATGTTAGGCTGCAGTTTTCTTGCAAGAGCTTCATCTAGTGCTTCACATATGACAAAGATACACTCTATGTATGCACAGAGTTGGCTCTTGGACTCAAGTGTGTCATTTCATGTGACACCTTGCCGAGAGTGGTTCCATTCATACCATTTTGTTTCAAGTTCTGTGCGCTTGGGTGATGATAGGTCTCTTGAGATTGTCGCCATTGATGATGTTAGGCTACTGCACCCTCCTTCTCGCATTAGTTTTGTTATGTACAATGTATGTTATGTACTTGTATTGACACGCAGTCTCATGTCTGCTGGATAGCTTGTTGATGTAGGATATCATGTATCTTTTGGAGACTCTACATGGAAGATTACTCAAGGAAGGCTTGTGCTTGTGAGAGGTGCCAAGGCTAGCAGCCTCTACCCCTTAGTTGTTTCTGAATCTACAGTTGATCATGCTTTGTCTATGGGGTCTTTACCTCATGTATATCTTTGGCATGCCCATTTGGGGCACATGTCAGTTAAGGGAATGAAAATGCTTTCTGGTTTGCAGTACTTACTATCCCTTGACTATTCTCATTTTGATTCTTGTGATCATTGTCTTTATGGCAGGTAGACTAGGTCTACGCATAAGAAGTCTGGTATGTCATACACGAGTGAGCCCTTGTCTTTGGTTCATTATGATGTCTGTGGGCCCATGCCTTGTCAGTATATGGCTGGTGCAAAGTATTTTGTTACTTTCATAGACGATTTTTCATGTAAATTATGGGCTTATCTCATAAAGTAGAAGTCCGATGTATTGGCAGTTTTTCAGAGATGGCTTGCTTTGGTAAAAAACTAGTATGGGCATAGGCTAAATGCCTAAGGACATATAATGGGGGTGATTATGTCTCACATGATCTTGAGTAGTTATGTGATGAGAGGGGTATCAAGCATCATTCGATCGCCCCTTACACCCCTCCCCAGAATGGTAGGGCTAAGCGGATGAATAGGACCATCCAAGAGAGGGTTCGTAGTATGCTTAGCCATGTAGGCCTACCCCAACACTTTTGGGCTGAGACAATTATGACTGTTGTGCATATCATTAATAGATCGCCCTATAGTGCCATTTATTTCCACGTTGTAGAGGAGGTATGGACAGGAAAGCCTCCCTCTTATGCACATTTACGTGTCTTTGGATGTGAGGCATTTTTCCAAGTGTCCAAGGACAAGAGTAACAAGCTAGATCCTAAGAGTGTTAAATGCATATTCCTTGGCTACGGAGATGCAGGAGAGATGGGTTACCATCTATGGGATCCGCAGGCGTAGAAAGTCATCCCCAGCCATGATGTAGTCTTCCATGAAGACAAGATGCATAGGCAACCTGAGAAGATAGTGGAGATATGCAAGGTAGTATTTAAAGAGGAGCCATGAGCTCCCATATAGCTAGCTGGACAACCCGTAGAGCAGCAATAGGTACTCATGGCCAAGGTATTGGACAGAATGTTGGGCAGGCAGTAGAGCATGTATTGCGGCGTTCTACTAGAGATAGACACCCCCCTGACATATTTCAGCCCTCGATGCATTATGTCTTGTTTACAGATGTAGGAGAGCCTTTTTCTTATGATGAGGCTATGAGCAAGGGTAACAATCAATCCTAGGAGAGGGCTATACAGTCTGAGATAGACTCCTTGCATGAGAATGAGACTTGGGATCTGGTTTCCTTGTTAAGTGGCAAGAAGGCTCTGCCATGCAAATGGGTGTACAAGTTGAAGAGTACCCCTGCATACCCCAAGCTAGTTTATAAGGCAAGACTTGTTGCTAAGGGTTTTAAACAGGAGCATGGAGTTGACTTTGATGAGGTTTTTTCTCCTATGGTTAAGATGACCATCCTCCACTTGGTTTTGGCCATTTTTACATGGGCATTTGCATGATGAGATTTACATGGAGCAGCCTAAGGGCTTTGCAAAGCTTGGAAGGGAGCACCTAGTGTGTAGGTTGAAGAAAAGTCTTTATGGCTTGGAGCAGGTACCTAGGGAATGGTACCATAAAATTGATGCTTTTATACAGTCATAGGGATACAACTGTAGTGCTATGGATTCGTGCTTGTACACGCAGAAAACACGAGATGGATCTTTGCTTATTTTGGTACTCTATGTGGATGACATGCTGCTAGTAGGGAAAGCTCTTGATGAGCCAGATGCTCTTAAGGCTCAGCTCAAGAAGAGATTTGAGATGAAGGATATGGTACAGACCTCTCACATACTTGGTATGCGCATTAGATGTGACAGGTATCAAGGACTCCTCTACTTGCCACAGAGGGAGTACATTCATAAATTCCTTGAGCGCTTCTACATGCGGAACGTGAAGCCTATTGGCTGTCCATTTGCCTTCTTATGTGAAGGTATCACAGACCAATTGTCCGCACACTATTCACAAACAGATGAGCAGAGGGTCGAGATGGCCAAGATTCTGTATGAATTGCAGTGGGTAGTCTTATGTATGCCATGATAGCCGCTCGTCCAGATATTGCCTTTGTAGTTGGTGTTGTGGCACGCTATATGGCTACACCTAGAAAGAAGCATTATTGGGATGCCATGTGAAGGGTATCATGAGGTACCTGAAGGAGGGCACTACAAATATGTTCATATGCTATGGCCGCCAGGATACAGGAGTTGTGGGGTACACTGACTCTGATTATGTAGCAAGACATGTAGATAGTAGGAAGTCCACTTCTGGTTATGTGTTCATCTATGCTGGAGGTGCTATCTCTTGGATGTCTAGGGTGCAGAAGTGTACGCCTCTTTCCACCACTGAGGCCAAGTATGTTGCAGTCACTAAGGCTTGCAAGGAGGCTATATGATTAGGCTCTTTGGTTCATGATATTGGTATTGACGCTACTTCTCAACCTCAAGCTGAAATTCAACAAATACATCCTCTAGCACATCAACACAAAAAGGCCTCAATAAACTGACATGGGAGGTTGTTGGGGGTAAAGGAGCCTCTGTCTAGCTACCCGTGTATTACTACATTGATGGACCTGCACTTGCATACTGCACGTGGTGAGCACCTGTCACTGTCACTTTATTCTTTATTCTTTTAGTGATGACAGATGAATAAAGGGAAAGCTGGTCATAGATTGTGATGATTGGAGTTCCCACATTGTGGCTCTCTCTTGCTCTTGCTCTCTTGCCATAGCTCTCTTGTGCAAGCTTCGATCCTTCTCACCTTTCACATTTAGGGCAACGAGATGAGACATGCCTTGAGTGGTTGCAAGTACAGCATGGGATTGGGGCTTGGCTTTGCTCCGCTAGGTCTCTACCCCTTCCTCGACCTAATACCATCAGAGCACCATCACTAGTACTGGTCTAAAGTCCATTAAGATGGGATTTCCCTCATCATCGTACGAGATGTAAGGGTTTACATATGTCTCATCCTCATTCGGATCATCCACTTAATGTATTGGAGCATCACTCTCAGTGGATGGGTAATGAAGGGCCCAGGTGGTCTAGGTATGCATGTAGGATTGATGTCCATTCTAGGTACAGTTGGCTTGGCACCATTAGGCACTTGGAGAGCTAATGGAGCTCCCCTTCTGAATCGCAGCAATCTATTTTCCAAGTAGTATGGTTGGTTATAAAGCTATGGATACGACAATTGCCTTGGTACTCAGCAATGCATAGAATTATGACTAAACCTACCGCCATTGGCATAAGGTCTAGATCTAAGATCCGTGCACTTGGTCGGGACATGGCTCCCTCCACAATGGACACATTGCACATGAGGTCCTACACACCTTCTAATCATTTCCTCCTAGAGCTTTCCCAACTCTAGCTTTACGTCTACCAATTCTTGGCTAGGGTCAACACTCTTCCCTTTCTCTGGATTACTCTGACTAGATCTCTCGCTAGCGGTGGCAGCTTTCTCTGAGGTTCTAGAGGCTACACTATATCTCGGCTTGCCCTTTATCTCTGAGACAAAGGCCGAAGGCTTGCATTGTTAGATATGATCAATTCCCCACTCTCATTAGGTGCTACCAATGATCCATGGTGTTCAAAGTTGTAAGGCCCCCATTATGAGGACAAGCCAAATGTGAGCCCGAATATTGGTTGAGTCCTGACTTGTATATCAGATGAGATCTATGTGACCGGATGGCAAAAAGGTGATCGTTGTGGGTCTCATCTTTGGGTTAGACGGAGTGGTTAAGCTGGTAGCAACTCGAGGCGCATTGCACCGAGTTGCGGGGTAAGGGAGTTAAAAGGGACCCCGATTGTGTGGTCCAGGGGCGACGGAAGTGGCCCCTGGCTGGGGGGTCCTAGGGGGGCCAGCGGCCCCCCTAGCAGGGGTCCGAGGCAGTGCCCCCGGCCCGATGGTAAAGGGAATATTCCCTGGCCGACTAGTGGAGGCTCATATGGTAGGTCGGGTCAGCAAGCCGACCTAACAACCTTTGTAGGCTATAAAAGCTAAACCCCTTCGCAGCCATCTCTCACTCATCTTTCACCCAGTCAGAGTTGTTGTTCCAGCTAGCCTTAAGCTCTTCCCCTATCTTCTGTCTAGATCGCCATCTAAGCTTCACACAGTGGAAGCGCACGAGCGGACAGAGCCATCTTTGTATCAGTTGTTTGGAGTTAAAGAATTTACTGATTCTTCTCTTATCTGTTGTGTACTCTCTATCTCTTTCTCAGATTCTATTCGCTGTGCCATGTAATATTTTACATGGTATCAGAGCCTAGGGGGCTCTAGAGATTGGAGAGTGTGCAAGAGGCAAAGGCTTCACAAGAGCAAAGAGAAACTATGTCGACTTTCGGAAGCGGTTCTGGCGCATCACAAATTGGTGTTGGAGGTGGTGTTGCTGTACCGGCTATTCAAACACTGAGGATTTGTCCACCAACCTTCAGTGAAGGCGAGTTAGATGGTATAAACTACACCTTGTGGAAGTTCAAAATTACAACTATCCTTGATTCTTATGAGCTTCTGGAGACTGTGCTGGGGACTGACGCAGAACCACAGCCTACCCCCGACCCATCAAATCCTAGTGTGATGATTCCTCCGAATGTGGATCTTCTACGAGCTTGGAAACGAAGGAATGCAGATGCATTGTGTGCCTTAGTTACAAGCTGTTCTGACATTGTTCTAACTTTGATTCAGCATACAACCAAAGCGTCAGAGGCTTGGAATGTACTAAGGAGTCAGTATGAAACACGAAACCAAACGAGGATTCAAAACTTGGAGAATCAACTAGCAGCGGAGAAGTTTGTTGAAGGAGAGACGGTTGAAGCATTCATCACTCGGATTAAGAATCTGCGTGACGAGATGGCTGGTGTTGGGATACAAAAGACTAGCGACGAGCTAGCTCGGAGGTGTCTTCGGATTTGTCCACAAAAGTTTGATGGACTAGTAACTGCCCTTAATACTCAAGTGAGACCTCAAGCTTTGACTTTTGAGGAGTTTTGTGCATTATTAATGGAGGAGGAGTTGAGGCTAAAAGCCCGAGAAGGAAGCAACAATGGAGATACTGCATTCTCTGCCAATGCAAAAGGCAAAGGTGCTTCCTCCATAAAAAATGATGGTGACAAAAAGAAGAAGGGCGGCAAGAAGAAGTTTCAAGGAGAGTGCTTCAATTGCAAGAAGAAAGGACATGCAATTGCAGATTGTCATGTCAAGAAGGCAGATGAAAAGAATGGTACCCTTAAAAGTAAAGGGAAAGAGACAGCCAATACGGCTGAAGCAGAGTTGGAATTATTCATGGCGACCCATTGAGGAAGTGTGCTCCTCGACGCAAGAAGAATCTACCACTGACTCATAGGTGTTGGATAGTGGGGCCTCCCATCACATGACCAACAAGAAAGGTCTATACAGTTCTATGCAGCCTCTACAAGAATCCATCACTGTGACGGTTGGAAATGATGCTAAATGCCCTGCTGCAGGCACAGGTACTATTTCTTTTGTTGCTGTAAATGGTGAAGTCAAAAAGCTTTCAAATGTGTTGTATGTTCCCGAAATCAGGAGAAATCTCTTATCAGTTGCTACCATAACTGATCTTGGTCATGAAGTGAGGTTCAAGAAGACAGGTGCAGAAATTCTTGATAGTGCTGGCACAATTGTTGGCAAAGGAAAAAGAAGGAACAACCTGTATGAGCTAAGTGCTCTTACAGCCACCGCTGGAGTGGGCACAAGTAAGCTTTGGCATGAAAGGTTTCGACACATCGGATTTGCAGTGTTGAAGGAGATGCAAAAGCAAGGTATGGTTGCTCACCTACCTACAATAACTGAATTGAAGGAACCATGTGAAATTTGTATGATGGGCAAGCAACATAGAAAGGCATTTCCACAAGAAAGCAAGAATAGAGCAGAGGCTCCTCTAGAGTTCGTGCATGCTGACTTGTGTGGTAAGATGCCTACACAGGCCTTGGGGGGATCTTCTTATTTTATGTTGATTGTCAACGACTACAGTAGGAAGATGTGGGTGTACTTCCTTCGTGATAAGGCTCAAGCTTTTGGTAAGTTTAAAGAATGGCTAAAACTTGTTGAGAATGAAATAGGGAAAAGTGTGAAGAAATTTAGAACAGATGGTGGTGGTGAGTTCAACTCAAAGGAGTTTGAAGGCTTTTGCAAGAGCAAAGGGATCAAGCATCAATTGACGACGCCTCACAAACCTCAGCAGAATGCTGTTGTGGAACACAGGAATCGCACCATTGTGGAGATGGCAAGATGCATGCTAAAAGGCAAGGGATTGCCTAACCATTTCTGGACTGAAGCTGTTAATACTGCAGTCTACATTCTGAATCGGAGCTACACAAAGGATCTCAAGGGAAAAACACCCCATGAGGCTTACACTAGTAAGAAACCATCTGTCTCACATTTCAGAATTTTTGGATGTGAATGTTATGCACATGTTCTAGATGAGAAGAGAAACAAGTTACAACCAAAAAGCAGAAAATGTATCTTCTTGGGTTATAGTGACGAGCAGAAGGCTTACAAATTATATGACCAAGAGGCAAAGAAGATCATCGCGAGCCGTGATGTGGTGTTCAAGGAGGAACCACATACAGTGGAGGAGGAGAAGGCAAGTTCTTCCACTTTATCATCAAGCGAAGAAGTAGTCCACTATGAACCTGTCCCGAGAGCTATCCCTATCCTTAAGGAGGAGGAAGCATCATCTTCAGATGATGAGGAAAAAGTTCACCAACCTGACATCACCCCGCCGGAAAAGCCATTTCCGCGCTGGATGAAGCAGCTCTATGACCACAATAATCCTATGCCTGCATCTGTTGAGGAGAAGGCAGACAGACCAAGGAGGTCTCAAAGAATAGAGGAGAAAAGGAGGGCTTCTGCTCACATAGTCAATATGGCCTTGATGGTTGAGATTATGAGAGAAGTAAAGGAGCCAATTGACTTAGAAGAAGCACTTGCAGATCCATCATGGAAGGCTGCTATGCAAGCGAACTATGACAGCATAATGAAGAATGACACTTGGGAGCTAGTGGATCGACCAGTAAAGCGGAAGGTTATTGGCACCAAATGGATCTGGAAGGTCAAGTACAAGGCTGATGGTACCTTAGAAAAGTACAAAGCTAGACTGGTTGCCCAAGGATTTTAACAAGTTGAAGGGTTTGATTTTCAAGAGTCATTTGCCCCCACTGCCAGAATGACCACTATTCGCACGGTACTTGTAGTGGCTGCCCACAAGAAGTGGCCAGTGTACCAAATGGATGTTAAGTCAGTGTTCTTAAATGGTGACCTCAAGGAGGAGGTGTACGTGGCTCAGCCACCAGGGTTTGAGGCCCCCCATTCTGAGAACAAAGTGTGTAAGCTGAAGAAGGCATTATATGGGCTGAAACAAGCCCCCAGAGCATGGTACCAGCGGATAGATAAGTTCTTTTTAAACCTAAACTTCAAAAGATGTGCCTCAGATGCTAACTTGTATGTTTACAGGGATGGTAAAAAGTCTGTAGTGATTGTCCTATATGTGGACGACCTTCTTATTACAGGTGACTATGAAAATATGATCAACCAAACTCGAAAGGCTTTGAGTTCTGAGTTTGAAATGACATACTTGGGCTTGCTGCACTATTGTTTGGGGATTGAAGTCTGGCAAGAGCCAGGAAAGATCTTCATCTCTCAGAAGAAGTATGCATGGAAGATCTTGAAGGCATTTGGCATGACCGAGTGCAAGGAGATAGCTACACCTATGGAGGTGAATGCAAAGTTATCCATCGAGGATACATCAGCACTAGCAGACATTGGGAGGTATAGGAGGTCTACTTGTGTAACACCAGACCAGATATCAGTTTTGCTGTTGGTGTTTTGAGCAGGTTCTCAAACAAACCTCATGAGAGTCATTGGAAGGCTGGGATGCGGGTACTTGAAGGAAACTCTTGACTATTGTATCACATACAGTTTAAGAACTTCTCTTGTGGGGAACTGTGACTCAGATTAGGCAGGAGACAGTGATTCCAAGAATTCAGTTTCTGGTTATTGTTTCTCTTTGGGTTCAGGAATTTTCTCATGGATTAGTAAGAAGTAGCCAACAGTGGCATTGTCTTCTACCGAAGCAGAGTACAAGGCAGCTTGTTTTGCTGCATGTGAAGCACTATGGTTGAGAAGGATTCTATGGCATATGGGAGTGCAGTATGAAGAACCAACTGTGTTGAGATGTGACAATCAGAGTTGCATCGCCATTGCCAAAAATCCAGTGTTTCATGCACGCACCAAACATATAGAGATCCAGTATCACTATGTGCGTGATTTGATGGAGGATGGGATAGTGGAACTGGTCTACTGTCCAATGGTCTACTGTCCAACAGAGGAGAATGGAGCAGATATCTTCACCAAAGCACTTACGAAGGATTTGCTTCAAGTTCATCTTAAGAGACTCGGCATTGGGCCGAGGAGATAGTTCACCTATGGGTGGACATTGAGGGGGGGTGTTAGATATGATCAATGCTCCACTCTCATTAGGTGCTACCAATGATCCATGGTGCTCAAAGTTGTAAGGCCCCCATTATGAGGAGAAGCCAAATGTGAGCCTGGACATTGGTTGAGTCCTGACTTGTATATTAGATGAGGTCTATGTGACCGAATGGCAAAAAGGTGACCGTTGTGGGTCTAATATTTGGGTTAGACGGAGTGGTTAAGCTGGTAGCAACTCGAGGCGCATTGCACCGAGTTGCGGGGTAAGGGAGTTAAAAGGGGCCCCTATTGTGGGGTCCCGGGGCCGCGGAAGCGGCCCCTGGCTAGCCTGATGGTAAAGGAAATATTCCCTGGCCGACTAGTGGAGGCTCATATGGTAGGTCAGCAGGCCGACCTAACGACCTTCGCGGGCTATAAAATCTAAACCCCTTCGCAGCCATCTCTCACTCATCTTTCACCCAGTCAGAGTTGTTGTTCCAGCTAGCCTTAAGCTCTTCACCTATCTTCTGTCTAGATCGCCATCTAAGCTTCACACAGTGGAAGCGCACGGGTGGACAGAGCCATCTTTGTATCAGTTATTTGGAGTTAAAGAATTTACTGATTCTTCTCTTATCTATTGTGTACTCTCTATCTCTTTCTCAGATTCTGTTCGCTGCGCCGTGTAATATTTTACATGCACATATTGAGTATAGTGCGCTAGGCCATTCGCCTCACACACATGCTCAAACTGCTCTACGAAGCTATACGGGTTGTTACCAGGCTAGTACTTGTCAAGTTGCTTGGCAACTATAGGTATCTTTGGTTAGCTTCTCAAATTTGATGTGATTCCTAGGCCCCCTAGCAAGGGTTGCTCCATTCTACTTTGCACAGCAGTGTTGTCTATGAGTTGCTTAGCGAAAAACTCGCTCAATGTGAGGTCAACTTCTAGCTATCTTTTTCTCTCTGCATTGGGTCTTGTCCTATTCTGATTGGCAATCATTGGATCCCTTGCATTTCTATTTTCTGCCTCAGCCCTTTGAGCTCGCTGCTCCTAGTTGTAAGCAGTTATTCCCTGCAGTGCTCTCCAATCTCCACTCTTCCTCTCTTCACTCTTTCTCAAGGTCAGCTATAATATCCTCAGCTAGTCTACCATGATCCTCCATCCTGGTCTATAAGTGGTATTGATTGATTGGATATTGACTAGGAACTCTCCCAAGTCGAGCTGGTCACTATTATGGATGGAGCTTGGTCATTGCATATTATCGGCCTCTCGGTCCTCTAGGTTGTCGATCAAACTAATCAACTTAGGTAAGGTTGAATCCCTAATCTCATTGGTCTTGTTACTCTCTAAAGGGCTTGCTTTTGGTATACTGTATCCTTGGTTGTGTGTTTGAGATTTGAAGGTCTTGTCCTATTATTAGTGGGTTCGTTTAGGTCGCTTATCTTGCATGTGAGTTCCTTATTAGTTGAGCCAATCCTCAAGTTTAAGTGCGCTCAAGTGTCTATGTGGTGTTTCTTTTTGTGTGCAATGCAAAATCAGGCTTTCTCCTTTTTGAGTGTACTTTAAGTGATTGTTTAGGTAGTGCGTGACTATGAAAAAAAATGTGATGCAACAGACTTTTCTAGTTTGCTCCTTCACATGGTCACTCTAATAGGTTTGGTGGGGTCCTTTAAGCCGTTTCAAATGTGTGGTCTGAGAGGCCTTGTTTGAGGTCACTTCTTAGGCGGCTGAGTCACCATATTGAAGTCTTGAGGCCCTATGAGTCGTCTGGCGTGTCTGGATGCCTACATGGGTGCTGCCTTGCTTTGGGTTGAGCTCTACCTAGCCTGGAATGTGTTGGATTGGTAAATTTTTAGGTTTTGGTTTGTGAGTCTAATTCCTAGAATCAGACTGTTCGATTTTGGGCCTCTCGAATAGTGAAAATCGAGTGCGGTCCGCATCCAAGCCCAGCTATCTAAGTTGGTTGTCCAACTTAGACAATCCGAGTGGCTGTCCGAGTCTGAGTCTGAGCCCATCCGACACAGAGCGGCTAACATTGTTTGATCAGACGTAGTATTAGGGTGTTTGAGTGGACCCCAACTCGAACTATCCGAGTCTGAGCGTCCGACTTTGGGGATCGGACTCTACGACACGTGTCCGATTCTGGTGCTGCAAATGGCCTACGAGGCACAATTTCAATTCCTCTTACCTTCAAGGTTGATATCAAATATTAGAAACTTCCAGAATTAGTGATTAGATGCAGAGGAAGGTTTGTGTATACCTAAAATAGCCAGAAACCTCTGAATCGATGCACTTGATCTCTTCTTTGCCGTGGAGCTCCAACACACACACACACACACACACACACACATAAACAGAGAGCTCAAAAACTAAAAATGAGCTCACTTCCCCCTTCCTCATGGTTTACACCCCCTCTCCAACACTCCTTGGATGTCTTTTCCTCTTCTTTTTGGGATTACAACCCGCTTTTCTTCGATTTAGGCCTACTGGTATACAAAACCTAATGTGGTTTTCTTTCTCTTCCCTTATTTTTTTTATTACCTAAATGCCTACAAATCTCTATAAATCACAAGCAAACACTAATACTAATCAAACCAACTCATCCAAACTTCAAAAATCCAAAATACTTACTTGCAATGAAGAAGGAGAAGAGGAAGAAGAAGGAGAGCCACTTTTGGCACACACCAAGAATGAGCTTCTGTAGTCACTTTTTGGCTTTTATACATGCCCTCATCCCGTTGGGCACCCATCCCCTTTTTTACATGACCGGCCATCTTGCCAAGGTCCTCTTTTCCTATTCCCTTCTATTTACATTATGCATTCACCTATGCCCATTACTCTTTACTTGCATAGGAGGGAGCCTGACGCTCTTTTACAAAAATTTGGAGTGCCTTTACATTTTAAAATGCGCCTTTGCCTTTGCCTCAACTTTTAAGGCTGCCCTTGTGCTTTTGGCCTTATCATCTCTTATCTTTCGGCGGTTGGGCCACCTTTTTCTGTCTTGCTCTGCATTTTTTAGTTTTCTTGAATTTTCTTTTGCCTCCTTTTTTCTTTGTCTTGCGCTGCAGCTAACAATCGACTCATCTCCTACGTGCCCCTAAGATTGACTACAAATAATCAAGGAAGAAGGGAAGGAGCATGAGTGATGAAGATGCAATGGGAGATGGAAGCTCTTTTTCACTCTCATAAACATACATATGGAGATGTTTACATATATACACATACACACATATACATTCTCTCTCTCTCTCTCTCTCTCTCTCTCTCTCTCTCTCTCTCTCTCTCTCACTCAAAATATGGTAGACTCAGAAGAAGAAGAAGAAGGGGAAAAATATATACATATCCATAAGTTACATATACAATAATGAGACTTCGATGTAGTAAATTTTGAACATTAAATACATAGATTGCATAGGCCCATATCTCTAAAGTCCCTACTTATTACAACGATCTTGTGCCTTCATAACTTGTTTGCATGATAGTTAACTATATTGCAAAGACAACATGTACATCTTTAAGTGTACACAAGGGACGCCTGTTTTTTGGCCTTGGATGATAGCAAGTGTGATCTTGGTGCATGGATTATGTTAAATGTTCTCCCTTCTCAAAGTAATTCCAAAAACTAATATTTCAAAATTTTAGCTTAGCTTTGGTTTTCTCAAGGGCTATTATTGGCCTCCAATCCTCCCTTCCTGCTAGTTTGACCATAAGCTATCTAAAATAAGTTCATACATAACTCGCTTGGAAAAAGAACGATCTCTTCAAACTTTGATAGGTGTCATTCCGCTCTTGTGGGCCTTTTATCCTATATTTGGGTGTCATACTATGCCATATGGGCAGCTTTATACTATATTTTGGTGTTCCCACATTGGCTCCTTTCTCCTATATCTAGGTGTCACGCTATTGCTCCCTTTCTCCTATATATTAAAGTGGTACCAACTCTCGAGTGAGTAGGACTGAAGACTGGAGCGGACATGTGCGCGAGAGTTTAGAAGTTAGAACTAAGAAGAACATACTGCTGCTCACAGAGACAACGCATGTCCAAATTTGCACCATATTTATGACGGGTCCGCCATGCTGAGAAAGTGGTCCGAATTTCGCAATGAATGCTAAGACATGGTGGTGGATTCCTTGCCTTCCAGGAAGGGGATAAATAGACAAACGGACGACGGGCAAGGGCAACCAATAGCCCTTGCGAGAGAGAGAGAGAGAGAGAGAGATCAGAAAGAATCAGAGTTCTGTGTGTGCGCGCCGTGTGTACTGAGTAGCATTTGCGGATGGGGAAATTTGCCGGAGATGATCAGTCTCCAGTTGTTCCAGCGTTGCTCACCCCTTACAAGATGGGGCCCTTCAGCCTCGCCCACCGGTAACTTATGATCTCCCTCCAGCAGGAAGTAATACACTATATTTGTAAGGTGCTGTGTGTGTCTCTCTCTCTCTCTCTCATGATGATTATGGTCGATGTACTAGAGTGGTGATGGCGCCCATGTCGCGGATGCGGTGGACGAGCTACTCGGAGGCGCAGCCGCACGTGCAGGAGTATTACTCCCAGCGCGCCTCTCCTGGCACCCTCCTCATCACCGAGTCTGTCGCCATCTCCGACACCTCCCAAGGGTTGGCTGTGGTTCTCTCTCTCTCCCTCTCTCTCTATCTCTCGCTCGCTCGCGCAGAAATTTAAGCTATGCTATGGATGTTGTTGGCAGGCAACCATACTCCCCTGCTATTTATGAATCGTCCCACGTCGAGGCATGGAAACCTATTGTGAAAGCAGTCAAGGAGAAGGGAGCCATTTTCATATGCCAACTATGGCATGTAGGGCGTGTTTCCAATTCGGGTACGACTAGCAGCTCTGCGTAGTCATATTGCCGATCCAGCTACACTTTCACATTACGTACACCTCCCACTTACTTAAAACTAGCAATTACGTAGGATTGCGCGCACGCACTCGCTCTCTCTCTCTCTCTCTCTCTCTCTCTCTCTCTCTCTCTCTCTCTCTAATTTTATGCTGAGGTCCAATTCTGAAAGTCTATTCGGTTGCTCTAATTTGTCATTATATGTACAGCCTATCAACCAAATGGCGATCCACCATTGTCATCTACCAATAAGAAGATAAAGAGCCCCCCACCTTGTGTGATGCCGGATGGTACGCTAGGAGAGTTTTCACAACCACGTCCCCTAGAGTTGAATGAGATACCTTTGGTGGTGCAACATTTCCGCGATGCAGCCAAGAATGCCATTCTCGCAGGTGGGGACTTGCCATATTTATCATCATTAACCAAGCAAATGGCTGCATCTAAGAAGTTGTATAGCTTTAAGCCTTCGTAGTGTGTGTAATCGGAAGGTTTTGGATATATGAGAGAATATTGAGAGTATACAAGTGGTATTTCTCTATGCCAATTTTCAATAACAATTTCGTTGGGCCGATCTTATATGAATCCATCTTGATAGACCTAATGGTTTGACGTCATGTGTGAGTGATTACACCCTTTGTTGTTTGAACAGGCTTTGATGGGGTCGAGATTCATGGGGCCAATGGGTATTTGTTGGAGCAATTCATGAAGGATGGGGTTAATGATCGATTGGATGGATATGGAGGGTCCATGGAGAATCGATGTAGGCTAGCACTAGAGGTGGTGGATGCAGTTGTGGGTGCCATTGGTGCGCAACATGTGGGCATTCGCATGTCACCTTTCACCCCATTCAATGAGGCTGTGGACTCGGACCCCACTACCTTGGGAGTCTATATGGCCCAACAACTTAGCAAGCGCAAACTCCTCTACCTCCATTGCGTGGAGCCACGATATATGGGTCGTGTCCTTATTGATACCCCCCTCTCCCTTCTCCCCATACGCAAGGCCTTCGAGGTTGGCCTCTCTCTCTCTCTCTCTCTCTCTCTCTCTCATTCATTATTGAGATTTGACATATGCATGTGTGCTCACATACATGTAGAATGTGTCACACAGACACACACATACATATATGCACACAAAACTAATGTATTTATATATGCACACGACTATGGATGTATGTGCATACACACATGAAAGTCCCTCACAATGCAGTAGGGTCAATGGGTTGTGCAACTTCTACTAATTGGACTTTCCTAGAGCAAGTTCAAAAAGGAACATGAAGCACACCGTCCCATGCCATTAAGGACAATAAAGATGGTCAACTCACCGATGAGTGATATATATGCGATAGCACTGAAAGGGGGGGAAGCTTTAAATAGTTGGTGACCTTCTATTGTAAGTGATGAGGGTAAAACTATCCTGTTTATTTTATAGCTTCTATTTAATAAAAAATTTCAAAAAAGGAATGGAGTTACCTATATTCATAGGATTCCTTCCAGGAACTCTTTATGGGAAGGGGATAGTTTTAAAATTTTTGGCACTTTTGACATTCCCAACTCTTCATGGGAAAGCCCTCTAAATCTAGATTTTTTATAGTTTCATCTCATAGTACTCTATATGTTTTGCACTTCTTTTAGGCTTTTTCCTTCATTAGGATATGTTGACCTAACTATTTGGATTGAGTTATGTTTACAATTTTTTTGAGATATGTTTCTTGGAACATTAGCTCACTTACATCTTTTCTTTTCTCCACAGGGAACTTTCATTTCTTGTGGAGGCTATGGACGTGAAGATGGGATTGCTGCAGTCGCATTGGGAAACACTGACTTGGTTGCTTATGCAAAATGGTTTCTTGCCAACCCAGACCTTCCTAAGCGGTTTTTACTCAATGCTCATTTGAATGAGTTCAAGCGTGAATACTTCTATGCACATGAACTTGTCAAAGGCTATACTGACTATCCCTTTTTGGAAGAAAGTGAAGAAGGGAAGAAATGAGGCAACAATGCAAACAACAAATATCTTGAGTAGATCGTGTGGATCAAATATCCATCCATTCAAGGGTCAAGTTGCTAGGTATTGCATGTTTTTTTGTCATTTTCCCTTTAGCCAAGTGTGCCAAAAAGGTGGAATCACCATAGAAGAAAGTTTGTAAAAAATCTCAAATCCCAAGTTTGTCAAAATATGAGAACATATGGCTTTTTCTTTTCCATGCCCCACACTTGTTAAGAAGTTACTTGACTAGCTTTTGACCTACACTACAACATATGAGCCATATATTGACGTTTAAAGCAAAAAAATTACTAATAAAAATATTCCCCTGTCATCGCTAAACCCATCAATATAGACTTCTCTACAAAATCCTCACAATATACGTTGCTATTTGCATCACAATATGCATCGCTATATTTGCGATACAAGTAGCGACACATATTGGGATGCTCCTTGTAACAAAAATAGTGATGCATGCAAGATTTATTTATGAGGCTAATAGCGATGGTTAGAAAGAAAAAAAAATTGAGTGGCAAGGCATAAAGCCTTGCTACCCTTCTATAGCCACCTTAATTTAATTTTCAAGTAGGTACAACATCAGCAAACGATATCTCATAAGACTACATTGATAGATAGGGAGCAAAATCCAAAAGTAGACAGATTTATCAATAAACATTGCAAAATGCGAGTTCATACAAAGGATAAGTAATATCTCGAAAGAATCTTACATAAAAAGAATATGCATGCTCCATGAATCCAAGTAATTGCTACAAGTCCTCTTCATTTGAGAGCTTATCCAATGGAGTGTCAACAAACAGACTCTATAATATAAAACAACCAAAGATTAATCTTTATAACATAATACATCACAAAAAACCTAGAAACTAATAATAAGAAAAATACATAACTTATTGGACCACTGTGCGGATACAATCTACCGATAAGAGAAGTAAGCCCTACTTCTTTGCATACGAGTCTCAAACCTTGTGGGATCATAGTTTGTGATTGAATGTTGTAAGGAAAACAAAGTAGCATTGTAAGAAATAAGATTATGAGTGCAAGTACTACACCAAATAAGACAGTGAATATAACTAAAAGAAAACTTACGAAATCCTCCAAATAAATTCTATATCCACCACTCCCAAGATGATGCACTACCCTTGCCTCCAACCATACCCTCACTGCCTTAGCTACTAACGCCATCAACTTTGAGAATCTGTGGCATTCTCCATGAGTCTCTACCAATTCTCTACATTCAATCACTCAGGCTTTGGAGAGGTGCTACTCTTAATTATCTTGTATGCTATGCGACATATATGCACAGATATAGTCCACATCCATCCAACGGAGAACCGATCGGCCCCAATGAGGGTACCAAGAACTACTGGTACAAGGATACAATCACATACTCCTTGTCTCCCTCCGATATGCTTTTTCAATGGTCTAGAATATTGTGCCTAAATATCTAATGGCACAACTTGCTCATATGTGCCATCACCCTCCTCCCCTCAACATTTATGTTCACCACCAGTTTTCGCATCCACCACTAAGTATCCATACCTTGGTAGGATGGATTTAAGATGTGCCCTCTCCCATTTGTGACCACTCTCTTGGGCATAATCAAGAGATTTTTTTCCGTCTAGCATACCTATAGGGGTGGTATCTCTCAGAGTAGTATTTATAAGGGTGCCACTTGCGGACAGCTGAGCAAAACCTAGAGTCAAGGGAGCAGACATCCCTATAGGTGTAGCAAATCCTAGATGTGATAAGCGTCCACTCGATCGACAAGATGGAGACATTGCATCGGTGTCTCCATAGTATCCACTTGAGCCACCCTCCTTAGAACCGGTGTGGGAGCGAGGAGTAGCAATCGATCGTGGGGTCACAAGACCTATATCTCCACAACAACCCCCATAACTACCCCTAAAACAAGGAGAGGAAGTTTGTAGCTCTCCGAGGCATCCACCACAACCATCACTTCCACCGATTGAGTGAGCCATCCTTGAGCCTCCCTCTGCAACTAGCCTACAGCGTCGGCTCTGCCTGCTAGGAGATCGACACATCAGAGCATGCCAAGGTAGAAAGTATTGAACACCGTAACGATAATTGATGGGACAGCTCCTATTCTACCATATCTCTAAAGTATTCTATTTGATTTAGAGACATGTGTGAAGATCTCCTTTAGCTACTCATTTATCAATATCGGCTCATCTTGCCCTCTAGATCGTCTACAATGACCTACACTATCAAATTAAAGATGATAGCACAATCAATATAAGGGTGAATACAAAGCACGATAATATATATTTGCAAAAAAGGTTGTTAGTTAAACAATATGTGATAAAATATTGATAAAAGTGAGTAGTCAATGAATCTCACAAGTGAATATAAGTACAGCTCATCCTACAACTCCATGACAAGGTCTTGGCAAGGCTCGGCATACGCTGGAAGATCTATGTAGAGGTCCCTATAGAATGAGAAGTCTACTTCATTCAAGATGTATTCTTGTTCTCCAGACTCTTCACCTGGATTACTCGTGGTTATCCCATTTGCACATTGTAAGCTATCCTCGTCCTCTACCCCCTACAATAGCAACTCATCTAACTGCATACTCTCACTGGCAATGCTAGAAACATTGCTTTTATCATACACTCAAGCACTCTGAGGTGTCAATAGCACAACATACCACCAATGAGGTTGTTGTGGGTTTGGGTAGAAGATTATCTATTCACGGTGATCTAGGAAGATAAACGTATTGTGTAGATCATTCCATATTTTCTCCAATACTACTTTAAACCATTATATATCGAATATGATCATGGAGAAGCTATGGTAATCATTAAAATGACACTTTGCGGGTTTCCAAAATATTGTATCTCATCCACTATAATATTTGAATCCATGGCCCACCGTCAACTTTCTTGCTCAAACTTCACCATGACCGCACAGTTAATCGTGGAGTATATTTTGTCAATGTGCTCAACTCAAAAATGTTTCCCACATGTCCACACCATGCTATAGAATTTTTACTATATATTGAAATACCTAGAGTAGTTGCTACTTACGATTGCTAGATACAACAATAAAGATAGTACGTGGTTACCTTTGGACTGCATTCCCTCAAGAACTCTACTTCTTCCTAGAGAGTCCTACTCCTTGGTGTGAAGCGTCAATCAAGGCATCATGCAACCATCTTATAGACATGAATCGTGGCATCTCCTCAATGTCCTAGGGATACTAAATTGGTTGCTAGCGTGTTCTATGTCTATATTTTGATCACACTATTTTACATTCTTCTGGCCTACTCCATACCTACCAAGCCACTTCTCCATGGATGCATGGTGCAATATACAAAAATGATTCACTTTATCCTTGAATGTGCCATCCATTCTTCTCTATATTTCATTTTTTACCACCATATCTCTTGTTATTCAATTGTTGTTCTTCAACGTCTACAACATCCAGTTATCTATATCCACCATCGGTAGTCACTTCAAAATACAGAGCAATACCTTTGACAATAGCCAACCTTCAACCATGCTTCCCTCAGGAGATGAGCTCATTATCGCACTTTTCATATACCACTCCAAGAAGAACATCCATTTGATATGGACCGGTCCTGCAATCTCCACCATCCATGAGATGTACTGAGAGGCAAGTTTGTATCGTGAGCATACTCATGGGTAAGTGCTTCTCAAAGAGACAGACTATCTCCACTACTACTTGCCTTGTGGACTCAATGGATAATGTCTTGATCTCCTTCTACGAGATCTATTGCACTAAATTTGATAACTTATAAATCACGAGTAAATCGCTGCTTGGTGTGAGATACCCTTCAATGGAAATTGGCTTCCAAAAATTCAATGCATTAAAAACTATTGATCGATACAATGTAATGACATACTGGATGCTCCTACTACAAAGGTCGGGACAAACTTGACATATCTTGTGTCAATGATAGGATTTTTGTCTTGCTGGTTTGTCATCTTTAGAAAATGTAGACCTAAGAAAATGTATCATACCCATTATTAGCATGTGAATAGATTTGATAATTTGCATCACTATGCGCTCCTCTTTACTGGATAGGATCTAAGGAATATGAGATAGTTGCACATGATCATCAGAGCTCATTTGTGGCTAAAGCACCTCCATCTTCGCTACCACCTTCAAATCCATTTGTGCCCCTAGTGTATCTCTCTTTCATGGGATATGGGCCATAGAAAGCTGCCAACATTCTTTAAAATGTACATGGGATCCAACAAATGGTTGATCTATAAATGGGTCCAATATGGAAACTTATAGAAAATTAAAAACCATGGCAATTCACTTGGAAGTGACTTTTCATGGACCATGGATCATCTTCCACTCATGCAAACTTTGGACATTCATTTGTATGGCACATCATCTAAGGAATTTTAGTCTCAACTCATGGACCTCTAGCAAGAATACAATGTACCCTTGATAGACCCTCTTCTTCATGGTCTATGACCTATGAGAGTCCCATACAATTGACATGCATGAAAACTCGATGTGACCATGCCTGTCACAATATCTATATCTAGTCAATTGCAAACATAAATAAGCCATGAAAACTGGATGTGACCAGGCCTGTCACAATATCTATATCTAGTCAATTGCAAACATAAACAAGCCATGAAAACTCGATGTGACCAGGCCTGTCACAATATCTATATCTAGTCAATTGCAAACATAAACAAGCCATGTCAATAACAATAATAGAAACAAATATACTTGAACTCTCACCGAATCTTGAAAGGTCGTGCATGGCTCACATAAGAATGACTTGCTGATGTCTTCCACAGCAATCCCCTCCTCCCACAAAATCTTGAGCTCATCAACTAATGGACATAGATAGACATCCATATTCTTGACCTTTTAGCGTCAAGGAATGAGAAAGCTAAGAATTAGGTACCCTTTCTTCATAGAAAGCCATGGCGGAATGTTGTAGTTCACAAGGACTACTAGATCACACACTGTAAAAATTCAAGTGAAGTCCAAACGGATTTACGCCATCCCACTACAAGATATAGGCCTTATACCGACCTTAAAAGTGACTATTTGTTGTCATTGTCACTATTTGTGTCGGTAATGCTGATACCGATGCAAATAATGACACTGATAACGATGCTATGCGATGCTAATAACAACGCCAATAACGACGCGTGTAGGTTATTTTGCGATGCTAATAGCGACGATAACAGGGGGAAAAAAATTGTAGCAGGGCAGTAAGCTGCCTTGCCACATATAGCACTGTGTGCTTTATTTGGGCCATAAAAAATAGTTTCTATAATGTGTACAATACTCGTGTAAATAAAAACAAAGTGTACTTAAACCATAACATTGATACATGAAATAAATACATTATCACATAATGAAAGTGACTTGTACAATCATGGCAAGATATCACTACTACATAGAAAATGTCTACACAGATCAGGCGACCAAAAAAGAAGGGTGTGTGAGCTCCAGGGATCCAAGGGCGAGCTATACATCCTCGCCATCCGAAAGCTCGTCCCACCAAAAAGGAGCATCGAACGAACTCTGCAAAAAAAGAAACAACTACACATCAGTCCACCACACAATAATGCATTATAATTAAACATTGTAACTACGAATAAGAAAGATGAGTGACTTACAAGGCCGCCGCGTCTATACAATCGGTCGATCAATGCAGTGAGACCGTGTCTCTTTGCATATCGAGTCTCAAGGCCGGTCGGATCAGGTTTTGTAATGGAGTGTTGCAAAGAAAACAAAATACTAACTGTTAGAAACATGATTGTCAGTACAAAGGATATTGTAAAAAAATAAAAAAGCAAAACAAAAGAAAAACTTACAAAGTCCTCCAAATATGTCCTGTGGCCGCCACTCCCAAGATGATTGACCACTCCGGCCTCTAGTCGTGCCCTCGCCACCTCACCCTACTGACTCCATCTTGGAGAATCTGTAGCCTCCTCCCTCAGTTGGCGCTAGTCATCCGCCTCTAACCACTCGGGCTTTGCAGCCCCACTCTTGAGTGTATTGTGTGCGTCTGATCGTCTGTGTGACATATATGCATGCATGCAGTCCATCATCCAGCCCGTAGAAAATCTATCTGCTGTGACTGGAACCGAAAACTCCTCCTCATGCAAGGATGTTACTATGTAGTCCTTGCTCCCCTCCGGTATGTTTTTCCAATGATCTAAGGTATTTTGCCGAAAAACTTGTTGGCACAACTCTCTCATGCAAGCCATCACCCTCCTCTCCTCATCATTCATGATGATGGCTCCTGACCTATCATCGACAAGATAGGCATATCCCTCTGTGGTATGCCTAAGATGGGTCTTCTTCCACCTGCGACCACACTCCTAGGCATATCCAGGAGACCCATGTACATCTGGTGTGTTGATCGGGGTAGTATCTATCGGTGTAGCACCCATAGGGGTGCCACTTGCAAACGGCTGAGTAAAAGCCAGAGTAACTGGAGTAGACGTTCCCACAGGTGTGACAAATCTTGGAGGTGATGCAACTCCAACAAAACAACGAGACGAAGACACTGCGTCCGTGCCTCCACAGCAACCACCTGAGCCACGCTCCCTAGAACTGCCATGAAAGCGAGGAGTAGCACCTGTATCCCATGCCGACTGCGGGCTCACTGCCTCCATATCTTTACAGCATCCCTCTGACCCTGAAGCACTCCCTCCCTCTGGCCCAAGTCGGGAATTTCGACCTCTTCTGCTTGAAGTTGAAGCATTTGATCGTGCGGAAATAGATCTAATAGAGCGGTCTGACAATGTTCGAGACAGCTCCTGGTCCACTATGTCTCTGAATCTTGGCATCTAATCTGGAGACATGTGCATGAAGATATCCTGCAACTCCTCATCGATCATCCCTTGAGTCACCCTGATGATCTAAGTATAAAAAAAGGTCACCTGCACAAACAAAAAATGATGTTAGTATTATCAATCTAAATCATACAAAGCACAGTAATATAAATCCTAAAAAAATAATCTCACTTAAAATGCATATCTTATGTACCCTTATAAGAGATTGGTCAACGAATTGAGTAAGTGGATGCTCCAAGTATGAAGTATCCTATGGTCCCATGTCAATCTCATGACACAACTCCACATACACTAGAAGGTCGATAGACATGTCACCACAAAAGGATGAGTCCACCTCATTCTCAAAGAATTATTGGACTCCTGTATTTCCATCATTGTTACCCGATATGTTGGCTCCTCTACATGCTCCAAGCTTTCGGTGGCCTCCACCCCTTGCAATATCAACCTCTCTATTTGCATCGAGTCCTTACCTATGCTCGGAACATTGCTTTGATCATATAATCTTGCACTTTGGGGAGCTGAAGGTATAACATACCACCATTGAGGTTGCTGGGGGTTTGGATAGAAGATTACATGTTCACAAACACATACAAGAGAGATTAAACTATTGTGACATGTACCATGTTGTAATACAATTAACAAACAAATGAGTTCATGCACCTATTAACAATGGACCGACAACACAAAGGTGTCGTGCAAATTCGTCTTTTTTTTTTTGAAATCTATTTCGAGAAATCCAGATGAACCTCGTCGAACAGTTGCTCCAGCTTCTTCAAGTACCACTTTGAACCAGTGCACATTGAATAGTATCATGGAGAAGCTACGGTAATCCACTGTAACAATACTTTGCAAGTTTTCAAAATACTCCATCTCATCTATAATCGTGTTTGGATCCGTTTCTCGTCATCGGCTTGTTGAGATATCGAGCTCCACTCGTGATACGCCAGGGTGACCGTTGTGCATTTATGTCACCGACTTGTCAGTTATAGATGCGGTTGGTACACCGCCCCTGAATAATAGCTACATGATAGCTATCCTTATCTACTCTAGTTCGTGGCTTGGTTAGTATGCCACCTTAGTTACTTGAGTTTGGTTTGAGACCCATATATAGGGTTCCTCTATTTCTTTGTATGAGAGTTTTTTTGGCTTACACAACTAAGAAGAGGAAAACTGTTTTCCGCCTCCACCCTTGTGTGTATTCCCCCATTGTGCAAGCAAGAAAGCTTCAAGCGAGACTCCTTCCTTCTCTCCCACAATCTTGACATGGTATCAGAGCCTTGTTCGTGGTAAGGAGCTCAAGAAAGCAAGCCAAGCTCACAGTGTTCTGGTAAGAGGAGCAGTGTTGCTTTCATTTTCTATTTTGGGAGCAGATCCCTGTAGGTAGCACAGCCGGAAAGTGCAGGAGTGCATTGTCTCAGGTTGAGACGCCCTTCGCGGTGAAGCAAGAGGGCAGTATATACTGCGGGCGGGGGCTTTAGCCCTCGGCGACCTTGTTTTTTTTATTTGAGGCCATTTCGGGGCCTGTTTTGGAGGCGGAAGTTTTCTGCACGCACTCAGGAAAAGGCCCAGTTTTATGCTGTGCAGCCACTGTTCTACAGGTCGGTGAATAGTTACTGTAAAAATTGCATCGTATGCTTGTGCGCAGAGACATTGGGAGTTACAGAATCATCCCTGTTTCCTGTTGATACAAAATCGTCACTAAGAAGTGACTGTGTGGTCAAATACCACTTTCGCCAGTTTTGCAGATTTTCCCTTGTGAGGGTGAAGCTGTATTTTTTGTAGTGACAGAATTTTTTGCAGTGTTCTGTAATGGCATCTGATTCTCTTTCATAGATTGTCACTGAAAAGCTTGACAAGAACAACTTCCAAGCATGGAAGTTTAGAATGACGAATTTCCTTATGGGAAAAGGATATTGGGAATTTGTTACAGGAAATGAAGAAGAACCAGTACTTCCTGATGTTCCCAATCAACAGCAAATGCAGGCATTTAAAGCATGGCATGAGAGAGCCAGGAAAGTTATGTATTGGCTATCTATCAGCATTTCAGACTCTATGATTGTGCATATTCAGGATGCAAGTACGCCAAAGGAGGCATGGGATACTTTGTCAAAAATGTATAGCACAAATACGCAAGCCAGGAAAATGCAGCTCAAGCAACAGTTGCACAATGTGCAAAGAGAAAATATGAGCATCAACGACTACCACATGAAGGTGAAGAAGATTGCAGATGCACTTGCTTCCATCGGGTCGCCAGTGGAAGATGATGATTTAGTTTCTGTGACCTTGAATGGTTTAGGAGAGGATTATGCACAGTTTCGGACATCCATTTCAGTTCGTGAAAGATTTCCTGATTTTGAGGAGCTGATTGCTCTTCTAATTTCTGAGGAGCAAAGAAATGGTGGTGCATCTTCTTCAGAAGGAACTTCAAAAGAAGCTGTCTTCTACTCAAATGCTGGAAGAGGTAGAGGAGGCCGATTTGGAGGCCGTGGTAGAAATCAGAATATGCAGCAAACTCAAGAAAACCAGTCCTATGGAGGAGGACGTGGTAACTCTAGAGGCAGGGGGAGCCAAAGAGGTCGTGGTGGATGGCAAAGAGGCCAAAATGCAAACAGTAATGTTGAATGCTACTATTGTGGTAAAATGGGTCATATGGCTAAAGACTGCTATAAAAAGTAGAATGACATCATGAATGGAAAACTGCAACAAGGAAATTATGCATCCTCTAGTAGACAGGGTGATGACAGAAATGAGCATCTGTTTATGGTGCAGCACATGAACAATTCTGTGACAAGTGCAGAAGGAAGCAATGATGTATGGTATGTTGACTCAGGTGCATCAAACCACATGACAGGTCATGCAGAATGGATGGAGGATGCAAGGAAAATGGAAAAACTAGGATTTGTGGAGACTGGTGATGATACTGCACATCCTATTGTGCAGATTGGAAAAATTCCCTTGTCTATGCAGGATGGGAAAAAGAAATACATGTCCGATGTATTTCATGTCCCGAATATCACCAAGAATCTGGTTTCTGTTGGTCAAATGGTTGAACAGGGCTTGCAGGTCAGATTTAATCCTCATGGATGCTTTGTTGAGGATATGAAAAATAAAGGTTGCTTGATAGCAAAAGGAAAGAAGAAGGGCAGAATGTTTACATTGGATGCAGACATGTCTGAATTGAGTGCAGCAATGTTTGCACATGGGACCGGTGTAGTTGCAGATATTGATATCTGGCATAAACGCATTGGTCATGTTAATGTACAGCGACTTAAATCAATGCAGGCCCAAAATATTGTTGCAGGATTGCCCAAATTCAAGGTTGCAGAAATGCATAAGGTATGTGAAGCCTGTCAGTTTGGAAAACAGGCAAGAAAACCATTTCCTAGACATGTTCAAGAGAGTGAGAAGCCATTGGAATTAATCCACTCTGATGTGTGGACTACTAAAGCTGCATCTCTTGGAGGCTGTCATTATTTTGTCACTTTTATTGATGAATATAGCATAAAAGTTTGGGTGTATTTTATGAAAAAGAAAAGTGAAGTTTTTGGGCATTTCAAAACTCTTAAAGCTATGGTTGAAAAAGAAACAGGCCTGCAAATAAAATGCCTAAGGTCAGATGGAGGGGGAGAGTACCTCTCAAATGAGTTTGCAAAGTTCTTGTAGGAGCATGGCATAAAGCAGCAATATTCATGCAGTTATACCCCACAACAAAATGGAATTGCAGAAAGGAAAAACAGGCATATTGGAGAGGTATCTCGTGCCATGCTCAATGAAAAAGACTTGCCAGATTTTTATTGGGCTGAAGCAGTTGCTACAGCAGTCTATATAATGAACAGGACTCTCACTGCAGCAATACATGGGATGACTCCAGAGGAGAGGTATACTGGTAGGAAACCAGATATTTCTCATTTGAAAATTTTTGGTTGCATTGCCTATGTACATGTGCCAGATGAGTTGAGATCCAAGTTGGATCCAAAAACTGAGAAGTGCATCTTTATTGGATACTCTCTACAGCAAAAAGGGTATAGATGCTATAACCCTTCTACTCGTAAGTTTACTGTGAGCAGAGATGTTGTTTTCAATGAGATGAGTAGCTGGTATAAACCAATAAATGTGATTGATGATGTAGATGCACAAAATGGTAATGCTGCACAGAATTCACAGCACCAGTCACAAAATATTAGTGGACCTGGAGCGTCCTCTAGTAGTGGTTCACATTCTTCGCCATGGACAGGCAGATTGAGATCAGGAGAATCTTCTCAAAGCAATGCAGATAGTGGTATGCAGGTATCACGAAAAGGAAAAGAGAAGGTTGATCAGCCCATGTTTGATGTGAATGCAGGTCACTCTTATGTGGATGGTGAATCCAGTGGCTCAGAACAGAGCATTGATGATGAGTTGGGTATTCCTTCTATTGTTACACCTGGAGTAAGGAAGACCAGGGATGTTTTGAGAGCACCTGGGAGTGAACCTACTTTGCGCAGGTCTACGAGAGCTAGGTATCCTGTGGATAGGCTGAAATATGATGGATTTACAGCCATTCACTATGCATATATGGTTAAAGTGATACAGGAACCATAACCCACTTCTTTTGAGGAAGCCATGGGAAAAGAAAAATGGGAGAAAGCCATGGATGAAGAAATGGATGCCTTGGAAGCAAATGCTACATGGGAATTGGTACCTTTGCCTAAAGGTAAAAATGCAATTGGCTGTAAGTGGGTTTATAAGGTGAAGCACAATGCAGATGGTTCTGTGAATAGATACAAGGCAAGATTAGTAGTCAAGGGGTATGCACAAACATATGGTATTGACTATGAAGAAACATTCAGTCCGGTTGCAAGGATGGCAACCGTAAGAGCGGTCATTGCTATGGCTGGATCAAAGGGATGGTCTTTACATCAGATGGATGTAAAGAATGCCTTCTTGCATGGTGATTTGCAAGAAGAGGTCTATATGGAGCAGCCACCAGGTTATGTGCATGTTGTTCATCCTGAGTTTGTTTGCAGGTTGAAGAAAGCCTTGCATGGCTTGAAGCAAGCACCTAGAGCATGGTCTGACAAGATAGGACAGTATCTTGTCACTATTGGCTTTCAGATTTCCAAGGCAGATTTCTCACTTTATGTGAGAAAAACAGAGAAAGGTATTATGCTACTTGTCATTTATGTTGATGATTTGATTATGACAGGTGACAGTGATGAAGATATCCTTCATGTGAAAATGCTATTGAAGCAGAAGTTTGAGATGAAGGATTTGGGAGAGCTGCGATATTTCTTGGGCATTGAGGTGATTAGATCACCAAGTGGGATACATCTCTTGCAGAGGCAGTATGGATTGGACATGCTGTCCAAATATGGGATGACAGGCTGTAAGCCTATTTCAGTTCCTTTGGAGGAGAATGTGAAGCTGAGCACAGATGCAGGTGAGCTTCTAGAAGACCCTACTATGTACAGACGCATAGTAGGAAGTTTGATTTATATGACTATTACCAGGCCAGATTTGAGCTATGCTGTTGGATTGGTAAGTCAGTTTATGCAGGCTCCAAGAAAACCACATTTGGATGCGGCTAGACGCATACTCACGTATGTGAAGTCCACATTGCAGTATGGACTATTTTATGAGACTGGGGTTCAGATACAGTTGCATGGATACACTAATGCTGATTGGGCTGGTAGCATTTCTGATAGACGATCTACCAGTGGATATGTGTTCTCTTTTGGGAGTGCTGCAGTCACTTGGAGCAGCAAGAAACAGCCTACAGTTGCCTTGTCGAGCACAGAGGCTGAGTACAGGGGTGCAGCAATGGCTGCATGTGAGGTAGCTTGGTTGCATAAGCTACTTTATGATATGCATCAGTCTACAGATGGGCCAGTTGTCATTTATTGTGACAACATGAGTAGTATACACTTGGCAAATAACCCAGTCTATCATGCTAGAACAAAGCACATTGAGGTGCATTATCACTACGTGCGAGAGAGGGTTTTACTAGGTCTTATTGATCTAGTTTATGTTAGCATAGAGGATCAGGTAGCTGACATATTCACGAAGGCATTGGGCGCAGAGAAGCTGCGCAAGTTCAGAGACCTGCTTGGTGTGCAGGAATTGGGATTGAGCTCGAGGGGGAGTGTTGAGATATCAAGCTCCACTCGTGATACGCCAGGGTGACCGTTGTGCATTTATGTCACTGACTTGTCAGTTGTAGATGCGGTTGGTACACCGCCCATGAATAATAGCTACATGATAGCTATCCTTATCTACTCTAGTTCGTGGTTAGTATGCCACCTTAGTTAGTTGAGTTTGGTTTGAGACCCATATATAGGGTTCTTCTATTTCTTTGTATGAGAGTTTTTTTGGCTTACACAACTAAGAAGAGGAAAACTGTTTTCAGCCTCCACCCTTGTGTGTATTCCCCCATTGTGCAAGCAAGAAAGCTTCAAGCGAGACTCCTTCCTTCTCTCCCACAATCTTGACACGGCTCTCTTGCTCGAACCTTACCATGATACCACAGTCCATTGTGGAGTGTATTTTATCAATACGCTCCACGCGAAAATGTCGTCCGCTCGACCACACTGTGCTATATATTTTGTAGTGTACATTGAAACACTCAAATTCATTATCACATATAAAATATAGATACGACAAATCCTAAACACATCATCACCTTTGGACTACATACCCTCGAGAATTACCACTCCTCAATTGAGACCTTCGCCCCTTTGTGAGACATTGGGGTCAAAGCTCCATGCAACCATCGCATTGACATGAACCATGGCATCTCTACCATGCCCTCGGGATATCGAATCAGTCCACGGCGCATACTATGTTGAAATTGAGAACGATCTTGCCTAGCTTGTTGGTACCTAGTGAGCCACATCTCCATAGAGGCATGGTGCAACATACAAAAGCGATTCACCTTCTCCTCCATTACAACATCCATTCTTTTTTCTACCCCATTTCCAACCACCACATCTCCGGTCAGTCTATCATCGTCCTTTAGTGACCATAGCATTTTGTTGTCTGGATCCACCGTTGGTAGCCATTGTGAAATATGTACTAGCACCTTGGACACCAACCAACCTTCAGCCATGCTACCTTCTGTCCGAGCTCATTGTTGCACAAAGCCTTTCAAGGTTTTCATGAAGCGCTCCAAGAAGAACATCCATCGCCTATGGACAGGTCTAGCAATCTCCACTTCATCTACAAGATGCACAAGAATGTGGATTTGCATCGTGAGCATGCTGGTAGGCAAGTATTTCTCAAAGAGATAGACCATCTCCACTGCTCCTTGCCTTGCAGATTCAATAGAGGACGTCTTAATCTCCTTCTGTGAGATCCATTGTAGTAAAATCGACAACCTGTAAATGGCCCCGCATATTTCTGGAGTAAGGCATCTGGCAATCACGATCGATAGTACAAACTACTACAATGAGAAAGCATTATGAACAATGGCTACACTCCAAATAGCAAAATGCACACACCAATTACAATCCATTCGTAGTACAAACCTGACATGTCTTATGCTAGTCATGGGATCTAAGCCCTGATAATTAGTCATCTTTAGAAAATGTAGACCTCTGAGAGAACGCATCATACCCATCAGAGTGCGAATAGACTTGACTATTTGCTTCACAATGCGTTCTTCTTTAGTGGACAAAAACCAAGGGGCGTGAGGTAGTTGCATGCGACCATCAACACTCGACTGCAGCCAAAGCGCCCCCATCTTGCCTATCTCCTTCAAATCCATTCGTGCGCCTATAGTGTCTCTCTTTCTTGTGATGTGGTCCCATAGCAATCTACCCACATTCTTGAAAATATGCATGGGATCCAACAAGTAGTTGATTTGTAAGTGGGTCCAATATGGCAACTCGTAGAAACTAAGAACCTTCGCATTCTGTTTGGATGTGACTCCGCGTGGACCATTTTCAGCTCGTACCAGCTTTTTGCGGCATTCATATGTGTTGGAGGTCGTCCAAGAAAAGCTTCCTTGAGTTCATGACCCTCTGGCAAGAAAGCCGCGTGTCCTTGATATACCATCTTCTTCATGGTTCGTGACCTTCCGGAGTCTAACTATGGCCCGCACAATGGACATGCAAGATAACCTGAGGTAATGAGACCTATTCCAACACCTCTAGCCAGTGAATACAAACTTGAACGAGATAAAATATAGATATTAACATTGAGAATGGAAGCCTATTTACCTGAGCACTCTCCGAATCCCGGAAAGTCATGCATCGTCCACATGAGAATGGCTCGAATATTGGCGGATCACGTCGACCATCGCGCTTGCTCATATCTTGCACGGTGACCCCCTCCTCCCACAAAATCTTAAGCTCATCGACTAATGGACGAAGATACACGTCCATATTAGTAGCTCATCGACTAATGGACGAAGATACACATCCATATTTTTGACCTTGTAGTAGCCGGGGACGAGTAAGCTAAGGGTGAGATGTCATTTCTTCGTAGAAAGCCATGGAGTGGTATTGTAGTTGATAAGGACTATAGGCCACACATTGTAAGAAGTTGAGCGTAGACTGAATGGGTTCACGCCATCCCTTGCAAGACTAAGCCGAAGATTCCTTGGCTCTCGGGCAAAGCCTGGGAAGGTAGAGTCAATGTGGCTCCATGCGCGTGAATCTGCTGATATTCGTTGAACTCCATATGTGGACCTATTCTGCGCATGCCATGTTGTCAAGCTCGCCTTGTCGGACATATGAAACATGTGGTTTATGCGGGGGATAAGCGGAGAGTGTCTAAGAACTTTTTGAGGGATGGTTTGCTCTTGCAAGTCATGTCGATACTTGTAAGCACCACACTTTGGACATGTCTCCATAGTCTCATATTCTCCTCAAAACATTATGCAATCGTTCATACATGCATGGATGTTGTTGTAGTCCATGCCAAGCTTTTGTAAAACATGTTGTGCATGCATGGATGCTGTTGTAGTCCATGCCAAGCTTTCGTAAAACATGTCGTGCATCATCACGAGACTCATGTATGGTATTTAGAGGTGGTAATATATGATATTTTAGTAACTTGAAAAAAAATCATAAAACACCTTGAAAAAGCACAAATGTTTTTAATGATAGTGCCAAAAAGAAATCAACGAAGCGTACGCACAAGGTACCTGAACAACTTGGTCACACTCACATCACTCCACTCATATTTTGCTTGCGCACTTAGGAGTGCAAGCAGTGTTTTCAGGCAAGATACTCGGCACCCATCATATAATGGTATGGATGCTTCCTCTCTAAGTGGATCAGAAGTCTTGATATCTATGGGAATCAATGCATTGATCATTGCCTCCATCTCAGGCTCCAAGATTGTAGGTAGGTCTGGAAGGCTGCGTGTCTCCTCCGATATTGACAGTATAGATTAGGTAGTACCTTCCAAGTGGTGGATTGGCTCAGGCACTCTATCCATCGCATGCCCATGAACTCTTCTAATTGGCCGCAAAGGGTGCACTCCTCCTTGGGACAAGACGTCACCTCCCTGGATAGAAAATTTGCTAGCCACACCTAATCTTCTTGTATATGGTAGTCAATTAGCTTGCGAGTACAATGCATGATTGATATTAACTTTTCTTACCGTTTGCTGAAAATCCAGGATCGCCTGATCAATGATCTCAGATTGAATTTCGTCAAAGCGTTGTATGTATTCTATAGACAATTGACGTTTTCATCTAATTGCCAGCTTGCATTGAGAGAAAGGACATGGGACACGTTGATTAAGATACACCTCACAATCTTGAACAACAAGACCTTCATCTTTTTCCATTTTGTCTATGTTATGACAAATAATTTGTTTTTGTTATCATATTTTTTTTCTTTCTTAAATTGTTTGAGAATGGATTTCTTCTCTTTTAACTCGGCAAAAATTAACGTATGTAAAGTCTCTATCCACCCACCCACAAATTAATATATATATGTCAGAGTGTTTCCCGTCTCGTGGTGTTGCACCGAACCTCACCGGACCTCGCTACCACTCTCTCTTTGTTTTTTATCCATTCATTATCTCCTCTCCTTCCATCTCTCTCTCTTTTTCTCTTTCTTTATTATGTTGTATGTTTATTTCCTCTCTATTCACTACAACAAAAAAGCCTCATACACGCACATTTAGACGCGATTTTTGAATACAGAGAAAAACTTATGGGCGCGTCTATCCGCCCGTCTATCATTCCACGTCTATAATCGCATGTATCCACGAATTTACACGCACAAATAGACGCGCAATAGACACACATATACACGCGCATATAGACACGCTTTTAGACGCACTTTTACAAGCACTGATAGACGCGAACGGAAAACAAAAAATGTCTTTTTTTTAAAAAGATATTAAATTTTCTTTTTTAATTTGAATTATGCAGCGCGTATATGAGCACGTGTAGTCTGCATTATAGACGCGCGAATAAACACGAATTAGCTGCAATTTAGACGCGCTGATAGACGCGTAGAACAAAACTGGAAAAAAAAAACCAGAGAGCATGTGGTTGCAACCACATGCTCTCTGGTTTTTTTTTCCCCCCTCCCATACATCAGATTATGTATTTGGGAAAAAGACAATGTATCTTACGGGCACGAGAATTGAAAGTGAAAGTCCATGTATTCATTATATATCAAAGCATTTACAAGGGAAGTTTTGAGTGCTTGCGACCTAAAGCGTGGCCGCAAGCAGTAGGCTCAAAGAGATATCATACATATACAAGAAAAGAAGGCCTCATGAGGAGGTATGGTTCTCCTCTACGAATTTGAAGAGCAAACATCCTCGCTAGTACCACCATGGCTACTAGCGTCGCTATCCCCCTCCTCGCTGTGCTCCACATCCGGGTTTGCCTACACACACAAAAGATCAGGGTTTCTTACATAGACAAGGTGGAGAAAAAGTTCTAATTAGTTATACTTTTAATAGGAAAGTAAGAAAAGCATACCTCCTCTGGCTGTCGAATCCTCATGGCCCGGTTGTATTGGTCCTCAATGATGAGACCCTCCTCATAAAAGTGAAGCCATGTCGCTGTGCGGTTATGGCCTCGATGGTAACCTACCTCTCTAGGGGTAGGTGTCCTACCAACGATGGTAGTCTGTAAAACATTTAGAGATATACAAACAATTAGACGTCACAATATATTAGACTAAAATATATAAAGAATTTAAATAAATATACATTAAAAAAACTAAAAATCAAAATATACTTACAAACTCTACCTCCCACGACTCTTGTTGAGTGTTGAAATGACTTGTTTTTTGGCTGATTTTTGTGGTTTTTGAGAGCTGAATGGTTGATTTTATGAGATGATTGATTGGTTTAGAAGTGGTTTGAGAGTGTTTTGGATGATAATGATTGTATTTTGGAAGATCATGATGTTTATTGGTGGTTCTGTGATGTTCTGATAGGTTCTATATACCTTCTGTTTTGCTATGTTTTGGTTTGTTTTGTTCTGATTGTCTTCTGTAAGGAGGGATAGAGTATTGATTAATGAAGATTGAGATCTTGTGAAAGTTTATTGAATAGTTTGTGAGAGTTTGGAATGATTTGAGAATGAGTTATGTGGTTTTGATGATCTTCAATAACCTTCTGTAGGTCTTCTGTAGAGCTTCTGTTTCTGTTCTGTTCTGTTCTGTTCTGTACTGTAGCTGTTCTGGTACTGTTCTGTAGACTGTTCTGTATGCTTCTGTATGTGTTGTGATGGATGAGAGTGTAGCTTGGGAAAGTTTTCTAGCCTTGGAAAGAGGTGAATACAAGTACAAAAGAGCTAAAGGAAGTGGAAGAAGTAGCTGCTGAAGACTCAAGAGAAGACTAGAGTGAAGTGATAGTAGTGAGCTATGAAAGGACACTGTAGTGGCTCTGGTGACCCTTCATATCAGACATACCTCTTGGGAGGGGTATCCACAACCTAAGAAGGATTATTGAGAGTGATTTTTGAGAGATTGTAGTGAGGATATGATGTATTATTGATGGAGAGAGAGAGAGAGAGTCAGAGATAGCCAATTCTACTCAAACAGAGTGATTGTATATGAGAGATTGAGAGAGAAGACTATGGAGATATTGAAGATGAATACTATGTGATGTATTTCCATTCAAAGATGGTGTATTCCTTTGCTTTCTTTGTTCTATTGATGGATTTTGTGAAGATATTGAAGAATATGGTTGATTCTATTCAAAACCGTGGGAGATCTAACATGATGCTGAATGAAGATTTGTTGTGCCTGGTGTTCTTTTCTTCATTGTGGTCATATGAAACATGATAAACAAGCTTGTTGATGTTACAATATAGATTTTCTTGCAAGAGAATTCCCTTTTCTTTGGTGTTCCTCTTGGGGCCCCATGTTTTTGGTGCGTAGCCGTGGAAACTTGCCATCAACAAGCACCAGAAGAGGCTGAAAATGAAGGAAATGGCATTTCCAAGCAGAGAAGAATTCAATGGATGTTTGTAAAGTTCCTTCTTCCACTGAGGAGTTGGAATTTCTCATAATCAAACCACTTTCCACAAGAAGTTCATCCCACAATGGCGGAAACACATCACCATCATGATGCATGCTCTATGTGGTGGACAGTTTCCTCTTCCTATTGAAGCAGTAGAAACTTGCATCTTGGTGGCAAACTGTTTGGGAACAAACTAAAGAGCAGAAACAGAGAGAATGCCCATTCATGGAAGATTTGGCATTCATTGAGAAGTTTCCAGACAACATCAAGTGGGAGATTGTGAAGAAGCTTCAGGAGTCTTGGTCTGTAGAGGTTCACAGGGACAAGAAGGAAAAGAGTTGGAATTTGTTCGTGGATGCTCAACAGCAAGATACATGGGATGCTTGGTATACTGATAATCTTCTGCTTGTTCAATTAGCAACCCACTGGAAGCTGGTAGACAGAGTGTTTTTCACAACATACACTGTTGAAACCATCAGAAGCTGGCATTACTATGATGATGGCACCACCACAATGCTCAGACGTATGCATTTTGACACCTTCCGAACCGAATACCTTCCTCTGTGTAGTGGCATGAAAGCAGAATTCAGGGACGTTGAAAGGAAAGAAGTAGAAGAAATATTGGCAAGAGAGTCCTCCAGAGACTGAAGCCTTATGTTAACCCTCTGTGGAGCACTAACAATATAGTGGAGCCACACCCCTGATGAATGACGCAATAAAAAGGCAAGCGTTAGAACGAGTCCAGAGGTACGTGAGAAGAGAGAAAGCAAAAATCAGAACCGAGAGCGAGCTCGCAGCAGAAGCCGCCTTTGACGCCCTTGCGGAACTCTTTACAGAAGTCCCAATGGCACATCAAGCCCTTCCTCCTCCTGCTAGAGGTCCACTTCCAAGCCAGATCCGTCCTGGAAATATTGATGACAGGCCAGCGAATGTAGTCCCATTGCCAGTTTTTAAGGGAGAGTACAATGAAGACCCCGATCTTCATGTAGCAGAGTTTATGGTAGCATGTGTGGCTAACAATGCCAAAACCCCTGAGCATTGGTTAGCAATATTCCCCGCCACTTTCAAGGGCGCGGCGTTTCAGTGGTATGAGAGACAAGCAGCAGGAACTTTTGGTACATGGGACGACTTGAAGTTGGCCTTCCTCACTAAATTCAGGCATGAAGGTTTTGAAGAGCGGATGAGAGAGGAATTTATGAACCTAAGTCAATCCTCTGGAGAAAGAGTAGAAGCTTATGTCTCACGAATGGAATCCATCCTAAAGAGATGGACTAATCATAATCTAGATGATGGCATTCAAAAGGGGGTGTTTCTCAGAGGATTACAACCAGAAGTCCGTAAGTTTGTGGAGCTGCAAAGACCAGCCACACTACAAGCTGCAACAGAAGGTGCAAGACTGTACGATGAAGTGGAAGCTCGATTAGCAATGAATACAGGAAGAGGAATCCTACCTCCTCTGATGCCAGGAATGATGTATTCACCAAATGCAGTCCCAGGGACTGTTCCCTACCCCTACCAATAAATGTCCCCGGTATCACAGTACACTGCACCAAATCCACAGTGGCCACAATCCATGCCTCAAATGGTGGTTCACCCACAACAACAATGGTCCCAACCAATTTCCTCACTACCAAATCAGCAGCAACAGTGGAATCCTACCAACTGGAGCCAACAGCCAACAGTTCAAATAGGAGCTCTGAATCAGAACCAGAACAGAGACCCCTCTGTCCCAGCCCAACCGGTTTATGCAGTGATTACAGAGACTCCTCAAAACCCTCCTGCCAGTACGTCAGGAGGAGAAAGCTTGAAGGATTATTTATCCAACTCAATTGCAAACATCAAAAAGGAGTTGATGGATGTGATTACAGAGCAGCTACAGACGCTGAAAGTGAACACAGCGAGAGCATATCCAACGTTGCAGGAGCAGGAAGAGATGTGATGCGGTCAAATACTTGGTGTGGTAAGTGTCATCAAGCAGGCCATTTAGCCACTGAATGTACATGAAAACCAACCATCCTTGGAGCCTTCTGTTCCTACTGTTTGCGGAAGAATCATACAGAGGACATTTGCTCTCTGAAGGAGATGCATGATAGGAGAAGGAAGGAAGAAGACGCAAGATTTAACTTGCTGGAATCCAAAATGACAACACAAGATATTGGACCCAAGCCTAGAGACTTTGGTCCTAATTTCGGACCCAGAAGATTTCCCTCTCAAAGTTACAGAGGAAGACAATCTGGCGGTGGTCAGAGATCAGAAGTGGAATGTTACAGATGTGGAGAAAAGGGACACACTTCACCAAATTGTCCAAATCCTCGAAGGTCAGTGGATTACAAGCCCTTATGCAGTCGATGCAAAGGAGAAGGCCACACTCCAAAAGACTGTCTAAGCCCAGCCCCAGTGAAAAACAGTGCTACTGATAGTCCGGCCAAGGCCCAAGAGCCTACCTCCAATTTAGTAGAATTGGAAGTTGCTGCCATCACGCGTGCCAAGCAGAAGGAACCACCTATCCAGAAAGAAAATAACCCTCCTGCCAGAACAGTGAAGTTCAATCTTCCACCAGAAGAACAGAACAGAACAGAGCCTAACAGTGCCGTACAGAGCACTACAGTGCCACAGAGAGTTACAGAGACAGTTACAGAGAGAGGACCAGAGGTCTAGAAGACAGAAGAGAAGGAAGTTCCGCAGGTGGCAGAAGAAGTCCCCATGATGCCTCTGTTGGAAGAACGAGGAAAAATGAAAATGGGTGTTGCCCCATTCCCTAACCGGTTAGAGAAGCCAGTGGATCCTATTAAGGAATACGATCTAGTTAGAGATCTAGATACCTTTAGACCAAACCTCACGTTCCGACAATTATTGATGTTGTCTCCCAATTGCCGGAAAAGGTTCAAAAGTATACTGACAAGAAGACGTGGTTTAAGGATTGCTCCCTCAATAGCAACAAAGTCCAACAAGGCTTCAGAGCCTGTAAAAGAAGTGTATGTGGCTAACGCTTTCCTAGATCCAGGTACTCCAGAGACTGGCGTGTGGATAGAAGGCTGCTTTATTTCAAATGCACTGATTGATGGTGGTTCATCAGTGAACATTATGACGGATGTTAAAATGAAGGATCTAGGCTTACAAGGTGTGCAACCCACTCAATGGCTCATCAGACTGGCGGATCAGAGTAGGATCAAGCCTTTGGGCATTCTCCCATATGCGAAGACTACAGTGGCTGGAAAAGATTATTGGCTCACCTATTTGGTGGTGAAGCCAAACTCTTATGGTACATCCTATCCTCTGTTACTGAGCAGACCATGGCTTTTTGAAGCCCAAGCAAGGACGGATTGGTTCAAAGGAACCTTGACCTTGGGTAGAGGACCCAACAAAGTGGTGCTGAAACTGTATGGTTCTCAAAAAGGACATGGATCCACATCCTTGGAATTATCTTCTGACTCCCCTAATGAGGCTACGGATGGAACATCAGCAGACGAAGATGCTGTCAAACAGATCCTTCCCAAGAAAACAGTGGCACATTCCTTAACAGTGGATACTGTAGGCCGACTTCCAAAAGATGCCAAGCCATTATCAATGGGTGAATACTTCCTGCCTGAACCAAGAATGACTTCTAAAATCACTTCTGACAGTGAGATAGAAGCATGGATGTACTGCTCTCCCTGTTACATGGCCATAGCAGAGACAGAGACAGAGGCAGAAGAGGAAACATGGAATCTGTTCTTCTGTTACAGAGCTCCTACAGAAGCAGAGACATAAGCAGAAGCAGAGACAGAGACAGAAGAGGATGGATATGATATGGACGAAGAAGATTATGAAAGTGAGACTGAAGAGTCTATCCCACCTGAAGAGGATACATTTGAAGAAGAAGTTCCAGAAGCATCAGAAGCCGATGAGCTCATGCTATGGGACAGAAGGATGATGGTACCATTTGGTCTGGTAAATGGATCTTCTCATATGCAAAATCTTTATAAGAAATAGATTAAGAAGAACAAGCCGTCTTTCAATAGTGGCTCCTGCCATCCTCACCCATCCTTGCTAAAGAAAGATGATGATGATGCACCGTGCCAACAAGCACCAATCCAACTAACCCAACAGGCATCAGAGGGTCCTTGTTATGTGACGTTCCTGGATGTGTCATCTTCAGAAGAGGAGTCTTCAATCCAAGAGGTAATTAGTTTTGAAACCAAACCCGAAACAGCTCTAATCCCATTCCAACGTCTTAAAGAGCAACCTAGGTCTCCACCAAAAGAAGAAGTTGGTTCTAGTGGGACATCCGAAGAGGATACCACTCCCTTGAAGGAGTCAGATTTGTATCTAGAAGCAGTCCGTGGGACCTTCATCCGTGAAGTAGAAGGTGAAAGGCAGTTAACCTTTGTGGATGCAGAAGGCACTGAATGCCACTTGAAGGTGGGTAGCAGCCTCCCAGAAGAGGAGTTGTCAACCTTGTACAACTTGTTGAAAGAAAACTTAGACGTGTTTGCATGGTCTTACAAAGACCTAAAGGGGATTGATCCCACAACATGTCAACATCATATTGACTTGGAGCCTGATGCCAAGCCAGTACGGCAACGACAGAGGCGAATGAATCCGAATTATTCCACATTGGTGAAAGCGGAGCTGCTGAAGCTTCTGGAAGCCGAGTTCATCTATCTAGTGGCAAATAGTGAATGGGTTTCACCTATCGTGGTTGTACCCAAGAAGAATGGCAAGCTTCGTATATGTGTGGATTTCCGAAAGCTCAATTCCAAGACGAAGAAGGATCACTTTCCTATCCCTTTCACAGACCAACTGTTGGACACAGTGGCAGGACATGAGCTTTATTCCCTTCTGGATGGATTCAGCGGATACAACCAAGTCCAAATCGTAGAAGAAGACCAGTCCAAAACAACCTTCACCACAGAATGGGGGACCTACGCTTACCGAGTGATGCCATTTGGGCTCTGCAATGCCCCTGCTACTTTCCAACGAGTCATGATGGCCGCATTTCAAAATCATCTGCATGACTTTATTGAGGTATATTTGGATGACTTTTGTGTCTATAGTTTGATCCGTGAACACTGGGAACACCTGGAGCAATGTTTTGACCGATGCCGGGAGTATGGGATTTCCCTCAACCCCGACAAATGCATCTTTGGGGTCTCTTCTGGAGTTTTGTTGGGCCATATTGTCTCTGCACAAGGGATATCAACAGACCCTGCAAAGATCGAAAAGATCGCAACTCTGACATCACCCACCAACCTCAAACAGTTGAGGGGATTCCTAGGCCATGTGGGTTACTACAAAAGGTTTATAGCCCATTTTGCGACAAAGGTAACTTCCTTGCATAAGCTTTTGAGGAAAGATGCAGAGTTTACTTGGACAGACGAATGTGACAAAGCCTTCCACACTCTGAAGCAGTGTCTGATTGAGGCACCCATTCTGCAACCTCCTGATTGGACGAAAGAGTTCCATGTACACACGGATGCATCAATTGAAGGTTTAGGTGCTGTCCTCTGCCAAAAGGGCTCCTCGAAATTGGATCAACCGATCTATTATGCAAGCCGAAAAGTCACTGATAGGGAATGAAACTATACAGTGACAGAGTTGGAGTGCTTGGCAATGGTGTTTGCCCTAGAGAAGTTTCGCCATTACCTCCTATCTACCCACTTTAAATTTTATGTGGATCATGAGGCCCTATCCTTCCTGATGAAAAAAGCAGATGTGAAAGGACGAATGATGAGATGGCTCCTTTTATTCCAGGAGTTCGACTTTGAGGTGATCACTAAGCCCGGTCGTTCCCATGTTCTGGCTGATCATCTGTCACGTATCCCACAAACTGCAGACAAGGAGCAGGATGATCCAGACCTCCCTGATGCTTCCCTATTCTTGGTAGAAACTATAACTCCCTGGTATGCAGACATTGCCAATCTGTTGGTAACCCAACAGTATCCTCCTGGTATCTCTAGTCGGGAAAGGAAGAAGCTTATGCTAGAATCAGCCCCCTACACCCTGCTAGGTGGTGCACTGTACAAGAAAGGCAAAGATGAAGTGCTCAGAAGATGTGTTGCAGGAGATGAGATTGGGATTGTTCTGAAGGCTTGCCATGACGAGCCATGTGGAGGTCACTTTGCAGGAGAAGCTACAGCTAGGAAGGCTCTGCTAGCAGGATATTGGTGGCCTACCATTCACAAGGATGCCTATGATTACTGTAAAAGATGTGATGCTTGTCAAAGAATGGGGAAACCCACGAAGACAAGTGCCATGCCACTGCAACCTATCCTTCCATTGAAGCCGTTTGAGAAGTGGGGCATTGACTTTGTAGGTCCGATCGATCCTCCTACCAGAAGGAAACAGAACCGATACATCCTTGTATGTACGGATTATGTCACAAAGTGGTGTGAAGCTAAAGCCCTAAAGCGGGACGATGGTAACAGCGTGGCCCTGTTCATGTACGAAAATATCATCACCCGTTTTGGCAGTCCCTTAGAGCTGGTAAGTGACAGAGGTACTCATTTCCTTAACAAAGTCATGGAAGAGTTGACAGAGTTGTATAAGATCCGCCATCGCAAGTCCACTCCCTATTACCCCAGAGCCAACGGCCAAGTCGAAGTCACCAATCGCATCCTCTGCTCAATTCTGACAAGAACAATTGCCGCACATCGTCGTGATTGGGATGATCGACTTACAGAGGCCCTCTGGGTATACAGAACCTCCCATAAAGCAGCAACAGGACAGACACCCTTCCAGCTGGTGTATGGTACAGAAGCTGTTTTTCCTATTGAATTGGAACTACCCTCTTTGAGAGTGGCCATCAAAGAGCGTTTGGGGGATGATAATTCACTGCAATGCCGTCTCCTGCACTTGGAATGTTTGGACGAAATTCGTAGGATGGCTCTACAGTGCATGGAAGCCACGCAAGCTCGACGTAAGGCTTACCATGATAGCTTCATCAAGCACAAGGAGTTCAAAGAAGGTGATTTGGTCCTAGCCTATGATTCACGATTTGGCAAGTTTCCTGGCAAGCTCCAACAGCAGTGGATGGCCCCCTATAAGGTACTTGCCGTCAACCCTAATGGTTCTGTCCAAGTGCAGACCGTTGATGCCTCTGATGATCCCTTTCTAATCAATGGATATCACCTGAAGAAGTACTTCCCTCTTTTGGGGATCTTGACAATTACGGTCACTTGATCTTTTTCCTCATTGGCGCGGCACTGTACTTCTTATGATGCTACTTCTGATAGCCATTCTTCAGTCACTCCTGATGAAGTGGACGCAACCCTCTGTCCCCTCAACTCCACCCTCTAGCCTTGATCTCTTATCCTCTATTTTCCACCAGCGACAAGGTGGGTTCTGACAAATGGTCTTTCTACCATTCCCTTGCTCAATTTGAAAAAAAAAAACAAAAACAAAACATATCGGTTATGGGAGAAAAGGACTTAGGTCCCTGTCATGCCAACCTATTCTTCGAGAAAAGGTGGAAACACCCTCGGGAATAGGGGAAAACAAGCAAAAAAAAACAAAAAAAAAAACAAATCTGTTATGAGAAAAAAGGAAGCAATTCCATGTCATAGCAGGCCTCGTTCCACGAAAAGGTGGTAAACACCCTTGGGCGGGAAGCTGGCTGTGGAAAAGGTGGTAACACCCAGCAGTCCAGAAAGGGATTCATTAATTGATATTCCCAGGATCCAATTCCGAAGCTGCCTCCCTTGGTACGCTGTGTCCTGGGTCCCTCTGCAAAGTGACTACCTGTCCTCTAGCAGACAACATGTTCCTATCCAATACAATATTAGATTTGATGGCTACCTCCCTGGGTACGCCTCTTCAACAATTGACGAAGCGATCTTCATCGACAACCCCTTGAGTGATGTGAGCTTTCATCCTAACCGGATGGGGAAGTGAGTATGGTTGCCCTCTGTATCTATCACCAGAGAGTGAGACAGAGGGTGGGGCGAGAGACCAGTCTTTTCCCTTCAAATCAAATGAGAGGAGAGAAGTGTGAATGAAGTGTTGCACGCACACGATGGGCCTCTCAATGCACAAAGCACGATTTGTTTCTGTGCACTGCACTATAAGGCTCCCTGGCCTTCCTTCTCGCACCGTATGCCGGCACAGGGCGGGATGCACCGTTGCACCATCAAGTGTGCACAAGGCATACAATCTTTGCACAAGTGACTGTGAGGATTACATCAATGGGTTTCAGGAAAAGGCTGCCCTCCTGTATCTATCAACAGAAAGTGAGACAGAGGGTGGGATGAGTGTGACTGGAGTTTCTTCAATCAATTACCGAGAGGTGAGATTGAGGGTCGTTACGACCCTTGGAGTCAGGTATGTTCCTGTTTCCCTATGCACCCACGGGATGGGTCTTTGCCGTCCTCATAAGCCACGCCACCCTGTTCTGTCCACTACACTGTAAGGCTCCCTTGCCTTCCTCCTTGCACTTATGCCAGCCGGGTTGGATGCACTAATGCACCATCAACTGTGCACCCTGGCATACTCTTTCTGCACCATTCCCCCTTGTCGATTCCTTAACCGGGTATGCGATATGGGTTTCAATCCTTATTCCTCGAGTGATATTAGTCATGGGGCGAGTGACTGTTCTTTCATTTCATTTGAGTGACTGTGAGTTGAGTGCAATATCCCTCATCACAACGGATTTCCTGTGATTCCTTCAACCAGCTACCTCCCTGGGTGCTGCCGCATGGCCCCTGCCATGACGAACGTGTGCCGAGAAGATGCCTTGGTCCCTCCAGCGCCGACAACCACACTGGACGTGCCATCGACACTCAATCTTGCTTTTTGACGAAATGGGCCAAGTTTTTCTAACCCTACAACTTCTATTTCTTAGTGATGTTCATGTTTTAAGTGTGGGGAAGTTAGTGGATGGTCCGTGGCGTGGTCCTGTCCCTGTTGCTCGGTTAACCTTAACGGTCTTAAGTGTGGGGACGCGTCCCTGCGCGTCTATATTGCATACCCCTTTGCATATGCCTTACCCTGTTCATGCATGTTTGCCATGACTTGCTTTTACCCTACAGGGCTCCCTTTCCACCCCCCGGTTATGTTCCACCCACCCTTGGGACTGTTCCCCTGCAGTTTTCCTTCATTCCTTGATTTTGAGGTCCCACTATGTGAATGCATCCTACGTTCACCAAAGTCCAAATCCAACCTTATAGCCCTGTTCCTCCCTTTGAATTGACCATTTTTCCTTTTTACCTACCCCTATTCCGGTCCACGGTTTTTGCGTTATTAATTTTTGAAGCATTTTGCACAATTTAGCCGGTTTTCCATGAGAACGCGCTTTTCTTGCTTCGGAACCATGCTCTGACGTCATAGCCCTGCCAACCACTTTTCCCCTGATATTTTTCCTTTTTACTCCGAGTCATTTTGCTACACGGTTTGTCCACTATTAATTTTCCGATTTTTTAAGACTTTTTCGTGCATCTTTTTGACATTTTTCCATGTGAACCTGCCCTGTTTGCATCGGAATTCCAATTTGATTTGCCGGCCGTGTCCCCTGTGTCTTCCCTCACCTTTTTCCTCTTTCCTCCACCCTTTTTCGACTTCCATATTTTTACTTATTAATTTTTCAATGCGTTTTCGGGCGTATTTTTGGAGTTTTTCACATGTGAACCCCTCCTACTTCCACCGGAACTGTGCTTTAACGTGATAACCCTGTGCCATTCCATCCTGCGGACATTTTTCCTTCTTACTGCGTGTCATTCCGGCCCACGGTTTGTCCGATATTAATTTCCGATCCCATTTTCGGGTTTATTTTTTGGGTTTTTTCCATGTGAACGCGTCTTATCTCTGTCGTAATTATGTTTTGATGAGATAGGATTGTCGGGCACATCTTTCTGCACAGTTTTTCTTTTTTCTGCACCTCATTCCGCTGCACGGATTTTTCGATATTAATGTTTGATTACGTTTTTTGGTCCGTTTTTCCTGTTTTTTGCACGTGACTGCCCTTTCCCCCTCCCGAAACCTCCGTCATATATTTTTCTTGTTTTTCCCCTGCCGTCTTGCCCACTTTTTGTTTTTATGCTATTTCGTTTTGACATTCGGATTGGGAGTTATTAATTTTTCTTTATTTTTAAGTGTATTCGCGCGCTTGTTTTGCGCGTGAACGCGCCTTTTTTCGATTTTATGCGTCTCCACGCGCCCCGGTCGTGTCCGCATGGCCCGTACCGTCATCCCAGCGCCCTTTCAATCCCGTCACGGCAAATTTTTTTACCCCGCCCCGCGCACGTGCGCGGGACGGGGATACGCGCCCTTGGCCCTACCCACCCCCCTTGGGCCCTGCCCACCCACCCTCCCCTACCCCACCTATTCCCCCCGCCCATTGCCGTTGCCCGCCCACCCCGCCAACCCACCCCTTCCCCCCACCCACCCGACCCCTTCCCCCCAACCACCTCCCTCTCCCTCCTCTCCCCCTCCTGCGTGTTTTCCCTCGTCCTCCCTCTCCACCATCTTCTCCCCTCCCCTCCTCCTCCATTCCCTCCCTCCTCTCCTCCTTCCCCCCCTTCTCCTCCTTCCCCTCTATCTTCTTCACCCTCCCCTCCTCCTTCTCTGCCCTTCTCCTCTCCTTCCCCTCCTTTCCTTTCCTCTCCCCCCACAGCGTCGTCCGCCTCCTCCTCGTGGCCGCCGACCTGCCCTCCCTCCCCCATCCCTTGCCCTGGCCGCCGACCTGCCCTCCAGCGCCGCTGACCTGCCCTCTGTCACCGCGTGGACCGTCTGCCGCCTGCCGCCGTGTGGATCGTCGCCAGCCGCCGGACGCCCGCGCCGCCGCCCTCTAAAGCCAGTCGCCGCCCGCGCCGCCGCCCTCTGGAGTTCGTCGTCGCCCGTCGCTGTGGAAGTGGCCGCTTGCTGTCCGGCGTCGCCGCCTCTGCAGTACCCCGCCACTGTGACGCCCCGAGTCGCCACCCGCGCCGCCACTCCCCGGCTGTGCCGCCGCCCTCCACGCCCACTCCTCCTGCACCTCCTCCTACTCCACCACCTACCTCCACCTCCCCTACACCGAGGTTAGTTACTAACCTTGGTGTAGTTAACACTAACCTAAGCTTAGTTAATCACTAACCTAAGTTAAGTTAAAACTAACCTAGGTTAGGTTAACAATTAACTTAACATTAGTTAACCTCTAACTTAACTCTAGTTAACAACTAACCCACTAACCCTAGTTAGTTGTAACTAACCCTAACCCTAACCCTAACCCACCTTAGGTTACCTAACCCCCTTTAGGTTAGTTTCTACTAACTGGACTAATCTGACTTATTCAACCTGACTAACCTAACCTGACTTGACTTCCTGTGACTTACATGACTTACCTACACTAACCAAACTTAACTGACTTACTTCTAATTTACTTATATGATTAACATGATTTATGTGATTTAATTAATTTCTAAATTAATTTTCCCATCAAAATAATTCAAAAAAATTTCTAAAAATTTCCTTTGCTTTTTGCCAATTTTTGGGAGTTTGTCCGCTGGAAATTACCCACCCTACAATTTCTAAAAATTCAATATTTCCTAATTTTACCCCCAAATTGCCAATAAATGTAGAAAATTCATTTAACAATAGTAAAAAATTCTAAAAAATTCTTTTAAAAAAAATCCCCTCACCTCCCTTGATCATTTTCCATTTATTCAGCCATAAATCATCACAAATTACAAACATTAAAAAACCAACTCAAACCAAATTAACACATCTGCTAAGGTGTTGTCGTTGTTGTTTTGTCAGTGGTCTTTACTTTTCCTTTACTCGATTCACTTCTTTTGGGAGACTCTTCCGTGCGCATTTTTGCATTACATACACACCCCTTCCAGGTATTTATTTTATGTGTTTTATTTATTTTCATTTTCCCCCTTAATCACAAATTAATTGTTAAAATGAACTCTTTATTCACCCACAGTTTCCACGCGCATTCGTGCTCAACACACACATACTTTTTATTTAAAATAAACCCACCGTTCACTTAGCACGCGCTATGTGCGCTACAGAGGCACTTTAATTTTTATTTAAAATAAACCAGCCGTCACATGAGCACGCGCTGGCCAAAAAGCGCTCCACATCACCTTAATTTGTAATCAATGAATTTGCATTTAGAGACCCAGTCGGGTATCGATGTTCGGGAATCGAATTAATGCACCGTTTTAACCTAATAATTGGTAATTAACTTTATAATAAGGAACCGTCGTTTTCTTGCTAAGGTTTATCACCTAATAAAAATTCACCCATTCTTAATAATTTATTAAAATCAACCCTTCATTAAATTAATTCCCCCTCACTGCACTTAATTCCCCTTTTTAATGAATCGTTTCGTGGGATGGGTATGCACAGTCATTAGCGTTATTTTCCATGGTCCAGTCTTGGTTTATCACCGATGTAGTATTGATATGTGTCGGATATGGTATTGTTTTGATTTGCTGTCTTTGATACGGTTACGGGTACGGTATGCAGTTTTTTTTTCTTTTATTGCCTGATACGGGGTTCTGGGTGTTTGTCTGATGCATCGCATAAAGCTTTCGGTCGCATTTGTCTCAAGGTCATGTCGAATTTTTTCTAGGATGTGGTTTGCTTGGGGTTAGTTGGTCGTGTCACGTTTTCTTGTTTGGTTATTCTCTTATCCTTGGTTTTTTTTGTATGTTGCTTTGCAGGCATTCTCCTTGATTGTCTGTGTTTGTGGTGTGTGTGTAACCATCTGAATGGCGCCTTCTCATGCTCCTCCCCCTATCCAGTACGTCCCACTAGTTAGTAGGGATTACTCTTCCCTACTTACTTTTGAGCCTCTTACGAAGGCAGGACTCGCTGCTTTTGTGGCCACTCCTTTTCCCTTGCTTCCAGAGGATCTGTCATTATGTGATGAGTTCCTGGCCTCTTACAGCAAGAAGACAGGACTAGTCCACGGAATTTCTATGACTTTGACACCTCGAGGCTTAGGGAAGGCTCTGTCTCTACCCTTCAAAGGTGAACCTTTTGTGACCACTCGTCAGCTTTTCTCTAATGAAGAGATTCTGAAGCTGTTGCAAAAGCAGACAAGGGAACTCCTCGATGTTAAGAAGGTGATAAACTCTTTAGGAGTTTCCTTTTCTATGATCACTGATCTCGTATGGAAGACGATCTGTCAGTTTCTTCAGGACAGGTTTACGCCTGCCAAAACGCCATCCCAATATTTGTCCAAAGAGCTTTTCACAGCTTCCAGGATGGTGTTGAAAGGAGTTGCTATTGATTGGAGCACTTACCTCCTCACTAAAATGGATCAGCATTTTGTTAAAGTCACCAGGGGTAATGTTACCAATGTCACATATGGATCATATTTGTCTGCCTTCTTAACCTATTCAAGTTTACAGAAGACTGTGCCTCCACCTCCTCCATTAGATCCAGTACCTCCTCCTCCACCTTCAGATGAGTCAGAACCCATTGACATAGAGGATGATGATTCTCCGCCTCCCCTGGTCATACAGCGCAAACGCTTGAAGAGGGTAGCGGATAAAGCTCCTTCTGTACTTCCTTCAGTACCCATCCCTGCTACTTCTGGCAGTGAACTCCCTGGGTATCTCACTTGTACTAACCTGTTCAGAGCACATCGAGAAGGATCATTGGACATCTCAGTTCCCTCCCTGAACAGTCTCGTTTCAGGAGATGCCATTCCTTTCCTCTGTAAAGATATTCAAAGTTCCATTGAGTTGTCAGTGACAGCCTGTGTTCAACAGCTGTACGCGTCTTTTTATAAAGAGCTCATGCAGTCTAAGGACCAGTTGCATAAGGCAACATCTGAGTTAGCTTCTGCTAAGGATACCCTAGCAGATTTATTTAAGCAAATGGAATAGCAAACCCACCTGGTTGCCACCCAAAGTGATGAGATTTCTTCTTTGAAGATCCAGTTACTCGAGGCTCAATCCCAGGTTACTAGCCTTTCAGAGGAGAAGGAGAAAATGTCCAGAGAAGCACAGGAATTTCAAGCTATCTTAGATGACAAACTTTCAGCTTTACAGATTGCTAATGACACAGTGGCCAACCAAGCCTCCCAAATCCAGCAATTGCAAGATCAACTTGCAAAGTCGCGCTCTGTTCCTCCAAGCCCTAATGTTCCATTGATTCCTTCTCTTTCACAGCAGGACTTGGCTGCTCTTCAGAGACAGGCTACTTTGTGCCCTCTATTCCAAGCTAAAGTGGAAAGATTACAGTCCAGAATGGACTTGTTATGGTCTACCTTTGAGCAGTTTCAGGAATATGTTCTACCAGACCATTCTTTCTTTGTCCACTACCGCTTACAAAAGTTGGTCTTCTATATGAAGCTTTCCACGATGGATTTACCTTTTCTAGAGGATGGCTGGAGTGAGGCTTGGTCTGCTGAGTTGTTGACAGAGGTAGTCAGAATGGTCTTTGAAGATTCTGTCACGCCAGATACCATGTTGATGTCGTACATGTATCTACGAGGAGACTTGTTAATTCCAAATGAGGTGGATATGGCATGGTATGTGGGGGATGTGGTCTTACAGGCTGTTTTGTATGTCAATCATTTGGAGTTGCGCATAGCTGACATGTTTCAAAGTTATTCCTCCAAAGTGGCTGATTGTCATGATAATTCGTGGCATCCCATGATTGATTTGGTGGTCCTAAATCAAAGACAAAACACAGCTCCTACCTTTTCCCAGAGTTCTAATCAACTGAGGATGGATCTCTTAACCTATCTTTCAAAACATAATCCATTTGATGCTCCCTTCTTTGATGCCTATCATCGACGATCTCTCTTAGGACCTTCTGTTCCTACCCTCCTCTATTACCAACAAATGGCTCACCGCTATGCTATATATCTTTCCCTTTGTCAATCTAATTCCACCATTATTTTACCCCTTCTTTTCCAACCTTCATCTTTCCCTCAAATTCCCATTTTTACATACTGTTCCTTTATTGAGGATAGAGTATTTTCCCCTTCTCCACCCTGTCCTTCTCCCTCCATTAATGTACCCTCCACATTTTCTATTTATCAGTTAATACCGTTCCTTAGTGATTCCCTCCAAATTTCTGCCACTCCTTCTTTAACCTTTTCTTCCTTTTATGATTTTTCCTATCCTTCCCTTCATCCACTCTTCCTTATTCCACTACCCTCTCCTAACACTTCCATATCTCAACCACCTCAGTTGGTTAGTGACTGTGACGGGTTTGATAATCAGATTTCTAGAAGAAGGGGATGGAGTTCGGATGATTGCCTTACCGGACCGCAGATCAATTGGCCAGTAATTCCAGGAGAATGGACAGCTTCCAGTCAAGCTTATCAGAACTATGTTCATTTTGCCCAGCAGTATTCACAGTCTGCCAATCCCTCAGTGAGATTAACTGCTCACTTTGCTTGGTACCTGGCGTATATGCATAGGCACTCTCATAATGATTCTAAGACTATTCCAAAGTTGTGCATGAATGTCAATGTAAACATTGATTCCCAGCAACTGGACATATTGTATTTTCATGCCCTCTGTTTGCCTAGCAGATACCTGGTCCTGTTGGAAAGGATGTCCTGTCTCCAATTTTTTCAAAATCCTCCTAAAAACTTTGTAGATGAATCCTTATCTATGGATCGTTTCCGACAACATCAATCTTTTAAGAGGGATCATCTTCATTGATACCTTTCCAATGTATAATGGAAGCTTTTTAATGAAAAACTCTCTTTTTGACGGAGTCATTCAGATGGTTGTGTTGTGTATTAGTGTTTGTGTTGTGAGTTTATTTATGTAATACGAACGTGGTGGTTTCCTATTGGATTTCGTGTACGAGCTACATTTTGGAGATTTGTGGTGATGGGGTCGTCGATGCAGAATTGAAGTTGATGCAGATGAAGAAGAAACAAGCTTTTATATCCTTTACAAATTTGTTGTGATTTTTAGTTTGATAAGAGGTGTTAATGTATAAAGGGTTTTCCTTTCTTTGTATTTTTATATTAGAAACAGGTTATAAGTTGGGGTCGTGGTGGATGGATTCTTTTTGAGAAGATATTGAAGATCAAAGTTGAGATTTTAAATGAACTTGTATTCCCTTTTTCCTGGGTCACGAGGACGCTTCCTTATTAAGTGTGGGGATATGTTGAGTGTTGAAATGACTTGTTTTTTGGCCGATTTTTGTGGTTTTTGAGAGCTGAATGGTTGATTTTATGAGATGATTGATTGGTTTAGAAGTGGTTTGAGAGTGTTTTGGATGATAATGATTGTGTTTTGGAAGATCATGATGTTTATTGGTGGTTCTGTGATGTTCTGATAGGTTCTGTATACCTTCTGTTTTGCTCTGTTTTGGTCTGTTTTGTTCTGATTGTCTTCTGTAAGGAGGGATAGAGTATTGATTAATGAAGATTGAGATCTTGTGAAAGTTTATTGAATAGTTTGTGAGAGTTTGGAATGATTTGAGAATGAGTTATGTGGTTTTGATGATCTTCTGTAACCTTCTGTAGGTCTTCTGTAGAGCTTCTGTTTCTGTTCTGTTCTGTTCTGTACTGTAGCTGTTCTGGTACTGTTCTGTAAACTGTTCTGTATGCTTCTGTATGTGTTGTGATGGATGAGAGTGTAGCTTGGGAAAGTTTTCTAGCCTTGGAAAGAGGTGAATACAAGTGCAAAAGAGCTAAAGGAAGTGGAGGAAGTAGCTGCTGAAGACTCAAGAGAAGACTAGAGTGAAGTGACAGTAGTGAGCTATGAAAGGACACTGTAGTGGCTCTAGTGACCCTTCATATCAGACATACCTCTTGGGAGGGGTATCCACGACCTAAGAAGGATTATTGAGAGTGATTTTTGAGAGATTGTAGTGAGGATTTGATGTATTATTGATGGAGAGAGAGAGAGAGAGTCAGAGATAGCCAATTCTACTCAAACAGAGTGATTGTATATGAGAGATTGAGAGAGAAGACTATGGAGATATTGAAGATGAATACTATGTGATGTATTTCCATTCAAAGATGGTGTATTCCTTTGCTTTATTTGTTCTATTGATGGATTTTGTGAAGATATTGAAGAATATGGTTGATTCTATTCAAAACCGTGGGAGATCTACATGATGCTGCATGAAGATTTGTTGTGCCTGGTGTTCTTTTCTTCATTGTGGTCATATGAAACATGATAAACAAGCTTGTTGATGTTACAATATAGATTTTCTTGCAAGAGAATTCCCTTTTCTTTGGTGTTCCTCTTGGGGCCCCAACTCTTTGCCGCTCGATCCCATTGTTTCCATTTGGATTCGTCGCGCCTCTGCGTGCTAGCGACTCTTCACTTTCTCAGTTGCTTTCTTCTTGGCTTTCTTCCACTCTACGCGGCGGCACATAGGTGGTTGGCTGTAGGCTCCATGCCCCTCCTCCAGCCTTTGCAGTGAGTCCCTGGCCCATGTCATGAGGTGGGATCTTTTGTTGTGAAGCATATCCCTCACTTTTGTACGTCCCCAATCATCCGAGAATCGCTGACCCTCAAGATTTGGGTACCTCCTATGGACTGCCCTCAACACCTCCTGCCACAAGCCACTTTTCTGATTTTTGAAGGCAATGAAACAATCTTTATACGTCGCATGCATGACGCTCCTCATGTACGCCATTACATCCCTTCCCTCATCATCATGAAAGATGCCACCGGCATCTGTAACTCTATAGTAATGGCGTACAACCTCCTCTACATGATCTACTAGTGAGGGTGATCGCTCGCCACCTCCTAGGCAACCCCCACACAACCCTCATCCTCCCCCTCGACTCTCCCTCCTTCCTCTCTGTCGACTACCCTCTACCTCGCTGGACGCATGAGCTTTTGTAGATGCACGTGCTTCTGTAGATGCTTGTGCTTCAGCCGATGCACGTGGAGCACGTGGAGTACTTGCAAATGGAGTACCTGCATATGGAGTACCTTCATATGGAGTACTTGTATGTGGAGTACCTGCATATGGAGTACCTGCATATGGAGTACATGTATGTGGAGTACCTGCATGTGGATTCTGGGAAGTAGTGCTAGGCAAAGACGCTAGAGGCGTCCTAGACATGACACTGAACACCTCGTCTGCTGTGGGAGAGCGGCCAAGGTGTCTGGTCATCTCTCCTATGAAGTCTTCCCTACTAGGAAAACCTCCAAAAAATGCATTGACCCCCCTGCCAAAGGAGGCCAATGTATCATTCATACGATCCACATCTGGGTCATTGCTAGATGAACCAAGATACGACATCTGCAAAAAAAACACACAAAAAAGACAAAATTATTTGCATACAAAAAACATAGGAGGATATTGTGCAGTACAAGCAACTCATGGATGAGGGGTGGAGGTGACTATCCATAGACTAGAGGGCACATTGAGGTCTATATTCCTAGGTGAGGGCTCTAATTCACGAGATCCACACGTAGAACACACAAGTTTCAATCTCACTTTATGTAAAAAATGTAATGTTTGTATAAATGTGTATAAAAGTATACCATTTCCTAATTTGTCACTTTTAGATCTAACTAGACTTCTATTTAGGAGTTAATCAATACCACGTAATAAGATTCTGCTCTAGGTGATGTCACACAATAGGACCTTGCAGTTTTTAATGTGTATAAAAGTATAACATTGCACTTTTTAAGCCTTTGACATAACATTGCAGTTTTTAAGCCTTTGACATAACATTGCTGTTCATCTTCTGTCCAGCGCGTCTATTTGCGCATCTAATGTGCAGCACAGACGCACAGACGCGCATCGCAGGTCAATGTGCGTCTATTTATGCATCTAACCTACAGCACAGACACCCTGCCAGATGCGTATCCTAGGTCAATGTGCGTCTAAAATCGCGTGTACACTGTAGGTCAAACTTTTGTGCAGCGGGTGTATCCTCGCGTGTGCATTGCAAAGCACACACGCCAGCACACGCGCTGTAAGACGCTCTCTCAGACGCACTGAAAGGAGACAATTTTTGCGCGTCTATGTCCGCGTCTACACTGAGATGTAGACGCACTAGCAGACGCGCTGGGTCGGTTGATTTTAGACCGATGACAGCCATTGATGATTTACATAATGCAATACATTATAATGGAATCACAAATGAGCAATACACAGACAGAGCAGAGAGAGGAAGAGAGAAACAAAGAGAGAGAGAGAGAGAGAGAGAGAGAGAGAGAGAGAGAGAGAGAGAGAGAGAGAGAGAGAGAGAGAGAGAGAGAGTCACCTTGGGTGTTTGGTGTGGCGGGTGGTGGCGCTTCTCCTTCTTCCTCTCCTTGGTAAGTTACCCTCCCGTGATGCTTGTTTGCTTGCTTGCTGCTTCTTCTTGTTCTCCTCTTTCTTGTTCTCTCTTTCTTCCTCTCCTTGGCTTTCCTTTTTCCCTTCTTGTGTGTTTCAAATGAAAGAAGAGGTGAGTCATGAGGAGGTGAGGCATGAAGAGACTAGGTGAGGCATGAAGAGACTGCATGTTGGCTAAACTCAAGCTTCAGAACCGCAAAAAACGCAGGAAAGAAAAGGCGTAGTTTGAAAAGAAATGATTTAAATATGGTTTGAATTTTGACGTGTGCATCTATTTTCGTGTGTATATGTGCGTCTGTTGTTCAGATAGACGCGAGTATAGACGGGAATGTAGACACGAGTATAGACGCGTAGTTAGAGGCGAATGTAGACGCGCATTTGGGATTTATCATGATTTTTTGTTTTTAAGATAAGTTTTGATAGTGAATTCTTCTTAAGTTTTGATAAGTTAAGATAAGTTTTAAGATGATGATTTTTGTGTATTTAAAATTAAGATCTTATGTAAACATATGATGGACAAATATTTTGATGTTGTCATGAATTAGGTTTAATCATGTCGACGTCATCATCACCTAGTACGGTGCAAGTTAGTGAGTCAATGAGCACATCCTCAAGTGAGGATGAAACATTGCGTCTTCATAATCGAGATGCATGGCTACGACGAAAAATTAGATGCATGTGTGATCGTTGTCGAGGGCGTATTTTTCGAGCACGTCGAATTGCAATGTCACACCTCAGCTTGTATGGAGAATGGGACCAAGAAAAATCACCGGTATTCATTTTTTTTTTTTACCACTAAGATTGCTAGTCTATGTTACGCGAATTATATATCAACATACATGAAACTCCCTTTTGTGGTTGAGCAGGATGCGGTGCCACATCCTCAGATGCTCCCTCCCGGGCGTCGAGAGGCTGCAAAACGTCGACGCGAGGAGGCAGAATCTTCAAGAAGAGTAGAGACTGACGACCATGATAGTAGCCCTCATGAAATGCCCCATCAAGTTGTAGAGGATGAGATTTTGGACAACATGGTACACCATCTATTTTCACAACCGGTTCAAGGAGAAGGTCACTCTACGAAGCCAGATGATCCACTATATGTAGCATCATCTACTCCGTTGTATGAAGGTTGTACGTACTCCGTTCTTCGTGCGTCCCTCGAGATAATTAACTTGCAAACAATTTATGGATGGAGTAATGTCAGTTTGGATGCGTTATTGAAGTAGGTATCAATTCAGTTTGGCTTATATATGAATCATAATATTAATTGTTAACCTCTTTATTTTGAAATCAGACAAAAATATATGTTGGTGGTTTTTTAACTCACTTTTAAAATATATGTAGGTTATTATCACAAATGCTTCCAAAAGGAAACAAATTTCCAGCTAAGAGAGAGCAAGCAAGGCATTACTTGACATCTCTAAGAGGCCTCGATTATGTCAAGATCCATGCATGTGTCAATGATTGTGTCTTATTTCGTGGGATTCATGAGTTTGCACGAGAGTGTCCTGTTTGTGGCGAATCAAGATACGAAGTGGAGATGAAGTCAATGGATGTGCCTCGTAAGGTTTTGCGACATTTTCTGATTGTTCCACGTATAAAACTTATGTTCAAGTGTAAGTCTATTGGAAAGCTCATGTCATGGCATGCTAGTCATCGTTCAAGTGATGGAAAATGGATGATCCCTGCAGACACACCCACATGGCAACATATAGATAATTTATGGCCCGTTTTCAAAGAAGAGCCAAGAAATTTGAGATTTGGTTTAGGTATGGATGGAATCAATCCATTTGGCATCAAAAGCACATCATACAGTGTATGGCCAGTGGTATTGGTGAACTATAATATTCCTCCATCCATGGCAATTAAAAAGGTGGATGTTTTTTCTTGAGCGCTTCATGAAAACCTTGAAAGATTTTGTGAGGCAAAAAGCAAGGCCTGAGGGAAGCATGGCTGAGGGTTGGTTAGTGCAATTATCCCTTGTTTATATCTCTGAATATCTTGCTGAAGTGGATCCCTCTCAACCACGACTATGGAAAGATGATGAAGACTTGAGGATGACCCCTATAGTACCTCAAGGAAAAGGAATGAGTAAAGTTCTAACAAAAAAAGAACTTCGTAAGTTAAATAGTTTTTGTGTGCTCAATAGTGATGTTATGAGCAAATGGGTGGCACTATATAATGAAGCAAGGGCAAGAAGAAAAAGCGAAAGACAAGAATTTCTCACTAGATATGGACGTAACGTCTCATTTCCAGATCATTTAAATGCGCCCCCATGTCATATTGACATAGATTGGTTACATGAGGAAATGGAGAGAATGGAAAAAGAGGAGGAAATTAATATATCTCAAGAAGAGTGGGAATACACACGAGGTTTCTTATCAAAGGTGAGACATACTATCAATTAATTTGTTTCTATAAGTTTTATTTTATATAAATAATTGACATGTTTGATCTTTTATATTTTACTACTAGTGCACATTATTCAATGCACTTTGGTGTGAGGGTAAACATCTTCGAACTCAACGTATAGATGAAAAGAGAAATACCCAAGATTGTGGTGTCCTTGCTCACTTCGAGGCTGCCAATGGTACCATGGAAGGTTATTGTGGCTTGATCCAAGATATTCTGAAGCTTGACTTCAGACAATTCTTTATATATGTACTGGATGTGAAGTGGTTTAAAGAAGTGGTAACAAATGGTGAGCATTGCACAATCAGACGTCATCCAAGTGGTTTTGTAATCATTGACTCTACAAAATTTCACCAAAAACAAGAATGACACATTAGTACTACCTCAACAATGCGAGCAGGTATATATGCAAAGGCTAATTTTTTTAAATGTATACATGTGATACGTATACACAATATAATAAGTACTTAAGTTTTTTGCTTTTGTTTTTCAAATACAGGTTGTGTATCATCCAATGGCAAACAATAACCGATGGTGATATGTCATCCCTATGTCTAATCATTCAAAACCAATATATGGTAATATTATCGACATGGAGATAGTAGATGACAATCCAACAAATAATGATGATGTGCATGATGACACCATAATGGATAATATGCGTGATATAGTACAAGATGAACCTTGCAATGATGTTCAAGGAAACGCAGAAGAAGACAATAATGTGATTGTCGATGATATTGATGAAGTTCTTGAGGAATATAGCAACACATCTGATAGTGGGATAGACTTATTTGTTTCGTTACCTCTTGGTAACATAGACCTAGAAGTAGATAGTTTGGCAAGGGCTGATCTCATTGAAGATGAGACGGATCATTCACTGTAACATACTTAATTTTCTTATTGATTCATTATATGTGTATTCCTAATTCTATGCTTTTTATCATGCGCACACGTGCATATTCAAGAATCAATAGTCAATTTTAAAGCAAGCATTGAATTTTCCATAATAAAAAGGAAGTATCTTATATCATCTTCAATTACATAGAGAAATTATGAGACACATATTGCAATGCTTGCTACTATTTGTAAGGTTTCTGTCGCTTGTCGCTAATTACTTATATCAGGCTTGTCAACTGGAGGAACTGGCATTCATTAGAGAGCAATGAAAAAGTAATTATTAACTCTATTTTTTTAATTCAATGATTCAATGTGTATTCTTAATTCTATGGTTTTTATCATGCGCACATGTGCATGCTCAAGAATCAATTTCAGGTGGTTAAATAATTATTAACTTTGGTTTTTCAATTATGTAAATTGCTAATTCTAGGTGGTTAAATAATTGTGCATCTGGTAGCGCATCTATACTTGCGTCTATTTGCGTAGATATATAGATGCAAAATTCGCGTCTATTTACACGCACGTTTACACGCATTTATAGACTCTCTGATAGACGTGCCCGACTTTGCGCATCTAACGTGCGCGTCTATGCCTCGTTTCTGTTGTAGTGCTTGTTCCTTCTTCTTTTTTCTCTTTCTTTCCCTCTCTCATTTTCTTTAACAATCACAACTACGACTACAACTACGACAATGACCACAACCACGACTACGACTACGACCACGACCACGACCACGACCACGACCATGACCACGACCACGACTACGACCATGACCATGACCATGACCACGACCATGACCACGACCACGACTATGACTATGACCATGACCACGAACACGACCACGACCAAGACCACGACCACGACCATGAACACGACCACGACCAAGACCACGACCACGACCACGACCAAGACCACGACCATGACTATGACTATAATCATGACCATGACTACAACTATGACTACGATGACAACGACGACGATGACGACTATGACTACGACTATGACCATGACCATGACCACGAACACAACCACGAACACCACTACCACTACCAGTATAATAAAGCATTGAAAAGAAGAAAAAACAATGACCATGACCACAACCACGACTACCACTACCACTACCACTACCACCATAATAAACAAGAAAAGAAGAAGAAGAAAAAAAAAACAACAACTACTATTACTACTACTACTACAATAATAAACAAGAAAATAAGAAAAAACTACTACTACTATAAAAAAAACAAGAAAAACTAAACAATAATAAACAAGAAAATGAAAAAAACTACTACTACAACAAACAACAATTAATTTTATTTTTCTCTCTTCCTCTCCCTTTCTCATTTCCTCTTCTCTCTTTCTCTCCCTCTCTCTCCTCTTCTCCCTCCCTCACCCTCACCCTCTCTTTCTCTCTTTCCCTATTGTGTTTAATGTTTTTTCTCTCTCCTCTCCCTCTCTCATTTCCTTTTCTCTCTTCCTCTCCCTCCCTTACCCTCACCCTCTCTTTCTCTCTTTCCCTATTAGGTTTATTGTTTTTTCTCTCTTTTCCTCTCTCCTCTCCCTCTCTCATTTCCTTTTCTCTCTTTCTCTCCCTCTCTCGTTTCCTCTCCCTCCCTCACCCTCACCCTCTCTTTCTCTCTTTCCCTATCAGGTTTAATGTTTTTTCTCTCTTTTTCTCTCCTCTCTCTCTCTAATTTCGTTTTCTCTCTCCTCTCCCTCTCTCATTTCCTCTCCCTCCCTCTCCCTCTCTCATTTCCTCTCCCTCCCTTTCTCTCTTTCCCTATTATGTTTAATGTTTTTTCTCTCTTCTCTCCTTCTCTCATTTCCTTTTCTCTCTTCCTCTCCCTCTCTCCTTCTCTCATTTCCTTTTCTCTCTTCCTCTCCCTCTCTCATTTCCTCTCCCTCCCTCACCCTCACCCTCTCTTTCTCTCTTTTTCTCTCTCCTCTCATTCTCTCATTTTTTTTCTCTCCTCTCCCTCTTTCATTTCCTTTTGTTCTCTTCCTCTCCCTCTCTCATTTCTTCTCCCTCTCTCACCCTCACCCTCTCTTTCTCTCTTTCCCTATTATATTTAATGTTTTTTCTCTCTTCCTCTCCCTCTCTCTTTCCCTATTATGTTGAATGTTTCCCTCTCTTTCCTCTCCCTCCCTATCCCTCTTCCTCTCCCTCTCTCATTTCCTCTCCCTCCCTCTCCCTCTCCCTATTATGTTCAATGTTTCCCTCTCCCTCTCTCATTTCCCTAGTATGTTTAATGTCTCCCTCTCCCTCTCCCTCTCTCATTTCCTCTCTCCCTCCCTCTCCCTCTCCCTTTCCATCTCCCTCTCTTTCTCTCTTTCCCTATTATGTTTAATGTTTCCCTCTCTCGCTCTCGCTCTCCCTCTCCCTCTCTCATTTTCTCTCCCTCCCCCTCCCCCTCCCCCTCTCTTTCTCTCTCCCTCCCTCTCCCTCTCCCTCTCTCATTTCCTCTCCCTCTCTCAATACACACAAAGTATACCAAAAACAAGTAAAAGAGAGAGAGAAAACACAAAATCAAAGCAAGAATGGACAATGTACTCACCGTAAAGGCTCAAGGAGGGGTTTGGTGGCTCCTCTTCACGATGGCAGCTCATCTTCGCCCTCCATACACCTCCTCCTCTTCTTTGCGAATGGCGGCGGTGGCGGCGGCGGTGAGAAGCCTTCTTTCTCCCTCTTTCTCTCTTTCCCTCTCAAATGCAAGATGTTCACTCTCCCTCTCGCTCTCCTTTTTGCTCTCTCTTTCATGAATGTGCGCAGAATAACGTGCTCAGGTTTTAGCCCACGTTTTTTTCATCTGGGTACCATCACTATTTGCATCGCAAATAGCAAATGGCCGTCGCTATACCCTCATATCCTTGTAGTGTCCATAGCAAGATTGAGCCAAAGATTTCTTGGTTCTTGTACAAATCATGGAAAGATGGAGTCAATGTGACCCCATTCGCGAGTCTACTGATATTCACTAGATTTCATCTATGGACCTATTTTGTGCATGATACATTGTCAAACTCGCCATGCCTGTTGTTGTGCAAAACATGTGACAGATGCACAGTATTAGTAAAAAGTGTATGAGAACCTTTTGAGGAATAGTTTTTCCTTATAGGTCTTAGCAATACATGTGAGCACTACACTTCAAACATGTTCCAATATGCTTGTATTCTCCTCGTAAGAGCACATAACCATTAATACATGTATGAATGCTATTAGAATTCATGCTAAGATTTCATAATACTTGTCACATATCATCAAGAGACTCGGATATCATGTTTCTAGTGGCAATGTGATATTTTTACAGCCTTAAAAAAATGCCTTGAAGAAATAAAAGATTTTTCTTATTTATACATAAAGACAAAGAAGTGTAATACATACCTGAACAACTCAGTCACACTTGCATTGCTTGATCTGTACTTTGCATGTATACCTAGGAGCAGAAGGAGCATCCTTAAGCAAGATACCTCACACCCATCGTATAATGATATGGAGGCCTTCTCTCTTAATGTATCGAATGATAATGTATCCATGCATAGTAATGTATCTATCATAGCTTCCATCTTAGGGTTCAACATTTGAGGAAGGTCTAGATAGTTCCCAATGTATTCTAGTGTGGAGAGTGTAGTTGGTGGTGGAGTGCCCTCTAAGGGGTTTATCCACTCGAGTGCTCCTTCCACTATATGACCACAAAATCTTCTTATGGGTTGTAATGGGTTCATTGCTTGAGATGGAACAACACCTTCATATTGGCATTTGTAGGGTATATATAATATTATTCAAGTTTATTTTATTTAGAGTTCGATTGCAAAGCATGAACAATACACACTTTGCTCACCATTAACTCAAAGTCTAATACCACTTGATTGATGATTTTTAATTGAAACTCATTGAAACGTTGCACATGGTCTATACACAAGTGACATTTTCATCAAATTGCAAGATTGCATTGAGTGCATGGACATGGGAAACACTAATTGAGATATGCCTCTCGATCTCAAACATCATGGCCCTCATCATTGTCCATCTTCTCTATGTCATGGCCGAAAATACACTTCTCTCTCTCCCTTTGCATGTTATTTCTCCCCCATCCTCTCTCTTTATTTCTCTCCCCCCTCCCACTCTTTATCTCTCTTCTCTTTCCTCTTTCTTTGTTTTTCTCTCTCTCTCTATTTTTATTTTATTTTATTTTTGTTTATTTTTTTATTATATTTTTACATTTTTATTTTTGTTTTTATTTCTTTCTCTCCCTCCCCCTATTTCTTTATTATTCTCTCTCCCCTTTATATTTTTTATTCTCTTCCCTCCTCTCTTCGCCTTCACATTTTTATTTTTGTCCTATCTCTGTATGTTTTTCTCCACCCTCTCTCTATTTTCTCTCTTCCTCCCTCTCTTTATCTCTTTCTTCTCCCCTCTTTCCTAACATTTTAACTCTTTTCTAATATTTTTATTTCTCTCTCCCTCTCCCTCTCTCTTTGTTTCTCTCTCTTCCTCTCTCTCTCTTTTTTTTTATAACAAGTAGGATACATAGAAACTAGGGGTTAGACACCTAGTCACACTGATTGGGGTATATAAGGTGCAAGAGTCCCAGATTTAGGGCAATCAGATATTATCAAGAACATACTCTTCACCTTCATCTTTAGCTTCCATGGCTTCCTCCTTCCTTGTCTCCTCTTTTTTGTCTTTCTCTCTCCTCTTCTAGTCTTCTTTTCTCTTCTTCTTGTTCTCTTTCTCTCTCTTCAGTTCTTCTCCTCTCTCCTCTCAACTTTCACTCATTACAAGTGGTATCAGAGCTTAAGGATTTGGTCCTTTTCTTCTTTCTCCTTTCTCCCTTTTCAAATCCCAATAATCCTAGTTGCTCAGGTTACAGGTATAGGTACAACGAGAAGGACTACACTCAATCTTAGCTTTTTGGAGCAAGCAAGAGCTATGGCTAGAGACTCACACACCAGTGGAGGTAAAATGGCCAAACTAGCACGTCGTCACTCCTTTTCATGCAAATTTTAAGGGTTCCAAGTAAATTTTGGAGTCTCAAGGGTTAGAGGAAGACAAAAGCTCAGCTAATTTTTGCTTCAGCCCCTTTCTCTCTCCTCTCAGGTAAACTGCCTTAGCCACACAACTGAGAAGAACCCTTCCTTTTTCTTGGAGTAGCCATGGAAGTGCCCCATTGAAGTCCCATGAGTCTTCCCCACTTGCCCCTAACTAAAGGGCAATACCCTTCTGAAGGGTCATAGCCAAGGAGAGAGCCCAAGGAATAGCCCAAAAATTGTGACACATTTTGCATTGTTGTTCCCTACTCTGCTTGCTCTTCCCCAGCTCCAACCCAGCCCTCCTATTGCCCTCTGCCACTCCAGGGCACTTGCTCAACATTTCTTTCTCTTCCCTCTTAACACTCTTGGCCCCAAGAACTAACTTGCAAGATGGAACAATAGTTGGATAGTTTGGACAGCCATGGATCCTTCTATTAAAGCTATCTCTAACCATTGAAGCTCAACCCCCACAACCCCCTTCAACCCTTGAATTACCTCTCTTACCTGGATTGAAGACATGGAGCTTAGTATGCAAAGAGCTTTGTGGGCAGCCATGAAAGCTCCATGTGAAGCTTCCCACCCTTGAGGTTCAAGCTCAGGACCAAGCATGGGAGCCCTCCTCATTGATGGAAGCATTTGAATGCTGAAGTCTTCTTCCATGGAAATGCCCCAACCAACCATGCTTGCTTGATGGAGCAATGGGCATCATGATGGGCTATGCTACAACTGTCTCCCCAAGCACTAAAGAGGTATGCCAATCTAATCTTAATCTCCCATGTTTATCCACTTGCTAAGCTTCATCCCCTTATTGGAGAGATTAAAGATTACATAGGTTTTATTAGTTCAATCCCTCTTGTATGCATGCATCTACTCAAAGTCAATATCCCCCTTTGCTTCGTAATGCATCATAACTAATCCATACTTAATTGTATTGGCTACCATTAGCCCCCATCTTTGTCTTATGTGCCTTGGATAAGCCTCAAAGTGAGTAATAGCCTTTGTAAATGGGTAAGTAGTAGCTAATGAATCACCCGATTGCCAAGGTAACCCTTATCCAAGCCTTTGTTCATCATTGCATCTCATGAAACAATCCAATGTATCCTTTTCAATGCATCTCATATTGATTGCTTGAGAAAAATGTCTTAAGACTACTTAAGACCTTGAAGGGTTGCACAACCCAGCCCGTTGCCAACCTCCCGATGATCTAGAGACTGATACTTGTATGCACGTGCATGCATTTTCCCATGATCACCACCTCCCCTAATGGAATGATTCCCCTTGGACACCCTTTCAATGCTAATGCTACCCATGTATGACACTTGAAGTGCATGCAATCCGAAGACATGTATGATAGTAAACTCACTTATGCATTGGTGAAAGAGTAGAAGGATATGCAATGATACTTGGGATGGTGATCACTATGCTTAGGATTCTATTCATGTTGTTGATCAGGCCTCTTAGCACATGACTCATCCATATAATGCTTTTGCACTAAGAGACAGATAGTGTTTTTGGTCACAGTCAAGAAGGACAGTCATAAAGATCCTAAGAATATTTTGTATTGCATCTATATTAAATCCTATAGCTCATCTTGAAGAGGGATTTTTCCCCTCTGATTTGAATAAAAAATCTCCCCAATCGGAGCTATGGTCTAAAATGTTTGCTCAGTTTTGTGTACTAGGGTCACTGTGGATAAGGTGTAGACTGTTGCAAGATAGAACCAAAAATCCCATTGCAGAATATTATGATCATTTTCTGTCACAAACATTAATAGCTCATCTCAAAGAGGACTTTTTCCCCTTCGATATGAATCAAAGTCTTGCCAATTAGAGTTTCTACCAAAAGTTACACTTCATTTAGTAACATTAGGCCCTATGAACTACATCCAGATGGCTAGCTAGAAAGGCAAAAGTAAGGCCCATGAGGAACTCCAGAGGGAGATTAGAGACTCTAGGACCTCCATGAATGATGAACCAAGCTCAAAACAAGATTACCATGGTGATATACAGGAGGAAATTCTCGATACTACGAATCTCTAGACCCTGCTCAACCACATCCTTTGTCAACATGAGCTTTGTCACATGGAACGGTCTAATGACATGGTCACCAACCACTATCAAATGACATCCAAATTTGATGAAGAAATTGACAAAATGGCCCTCTCAAACTTGAGGACTCAAGAAACCTTGGAGCAGCTCACTACTCTTGTTGCTTAGTTATCTACATCTTCATCCCAAGAGAAGGCAAATGACTCTAGGCATGAATCTAGACGTCCACCACCTCAAGAGCCATTGCATGGTCCACAAGGCATACTTGGTGCTAAGGGAATCCGCTCTTCTACCTATGAGATTGGTGAACCCTCTCATACGCATGATGAGCCCATTCTATAGACTCTTCATTAAGCACTATGCCACCATTGCAGCACCTTTGACTAATCAATTAAAAAAAGAGACTTTTTTTGGGATGCCACTATTGATCATAACTTCAAGCAGTTAGAGGACATGCTTACTTCTGCCCCCATTTTTGTCTGCCCTAACTTGTCTAAGTTGTTTATCATTCATTGTGATGCCACTGGTAGGGCTATTGGTGCAGTATTGTTGCAAAGAGCATGGTGTGATTGCATTTGAGAGCTACAATCTTGATGAGAAGGAGATGCAAATGAATGTATATGACCACCATCCTCCATGCTATCAAGAAATGGCACACCTATTTGTATGATAGCCGCTTCCAAGTAAAAAGTGACAACCTAGTCCTCCAATACTTCTTGACTCAGTCCACTTTGACTCCTAAGCAAAGGTGATGGGTGGCAACATTACAAAACTATAACTTTGACATTTTCCACACTCAGTGCAAAGATAATATCATGGTTGATTCACTCTCTTGGATGTGGGCATGCAAAGTATTATCTATTTTAGAGTTGCATAGTGATTGGATTGAAGAGCTTCAAGAAGCTTATTTGTTAGATGATCACCTCAGCCACATCTTCGAGAAATTACATCATGGGATCATGGCTGAAAACTCCCAATATCATCTCAAGCATGGCCTTATTTGGTCCTATGGCAAGATTCTCATTCCACATACTTCCCCCTTCACGCAAAGATCATGGAAGAGATGCATTATTGACCCAGTGATGGTCACTTGGGTGTTTTCAAAACATATGACAGGATTGCCGAGAGCTTTCATTGGAAAGGCTTATGGAGGGATGTCAAGGACTTTGTGACCAAATGTGTTCCATGCCAACAGAATAAGAACAATACACTTAGACCCGCTAGCCTCTTGCAGCCCCGCCCTATTCTTGAAGGGAAATAGACTCATATCATAATGGACTTCATCACATGCCTCTCCAATGACCAAGAAAGGGTGGAACATTATCTATGTGGTAGTTGATCACCTCATTAAAGCTGCACACTTTATCCCAACTAAGATCCAATAAAATGCCTCTCAAGTGGCCACCCACTTTATGGAATATGTCTTTAAGTTGCATGGCTTACCACAAATCATAGTACATGATTGAGATGCCAAGTTTATGAGCAAATTTTGGCAGACAATTCTCACATCCATGGGTACCAAGCTCGCCCCATCCACTGCATACCCCCCTCATACTTATGGCCAAACTAAAAGAGTGAACAAATGGCTTGAGACATATTTGAGGCACTTTTTCCATGATGTACAACACAATTTGGATATGTGATTCCACTTGGTTGAGTTTGCCTATAATAACTCCACCCACTCTAACATTGGAGTTTCTCCTTTTGAGGCCTTACTGGTATAAGGTTCCCCTCCCTACATTCTTATTCAATGATAAGATAAACCCTCAGAGTCAGGCTGACTTGGATCGCATGCAAGCCCTACTTTAGTAATGCAAAGTGAATTTTCAAAAGGCACAAACACACATGAAACTCTATGCTAATGAGAAAAGAAGGCATTTGAAACTCCAGGAAGGGGAATCGGTCATCTTGAAAGTGCCTAAGTCTCACTACTCCACTCTCAAAGAGGGCAGCAATAATAAGCTGGCCCATTGGTTTTATGGCTCCTATCGGATCCTGAAGAGAACTGGTGACTTGGTCTACCCATTAGAGCTTCCCTCTACCACTAAAATCCACAATGTGTTTAATGTCAGCCAATTGAAACTCTTCATGGGCACCTCAGTGGACTATGTGGAAGAACTTCCCCCCATAGATGAAGAAGGCATCATTCAGTATATCCATGAGGCAATCATTCGGCAAGGAGATAAGGACCTAAAGTCTCAATCCATCAAAGAATACCTCATCAAATGGCAAGGCCTACCCATGGAAGAAGCCTCTTGGCACCCAACAACCATTGTCAATGAATTCCCCATCTCCAAGAGGCCCAATGGACTAAAGACTAGCCGATTATGCCCCCGTTTGACCACCCTCTGCCTACAGATTGTTTTTTAGAAAAAATTTGTACTTACCCAAATCTCAAGCATGTGCATCCTAGCCAACTTGAAAGTTCTCGTCATAAGCTCCGTTGCGACATGCGACACATCCCATTTGGAGTAGCCTACCAAAAGTTATGACAATTTTATCTCAGTAGGCTAATCATGGACAAAAAGATGTCTCTAGTATTTACCCACCCATTTTCATTGTAATATGGCTCAAAGTAGTACTCTGCACCCCTCCCTAAGCCCACCATCACTCCCCTCCAGTTCTCTTTATTTTTTAGGGTAAAAACCTTTAGAGTGGGGATGGATTATAACAAGCGGGATACATAGAAACTAGGGGTTAGACATTGAGTCACATTGATAGGGGTATATAAGGTGTAAGAGTCCCTGATTAGGGCAACCAAATATTATCACAAGAACATACTCTTCACCTTCATCTTCACCTTCCATGTCTTTCTCCTTCCTTTTGTCCTCTTTTTTGTCTTTCTCTCTCATCTTCTATTCTTCTTTTCAGTTTTTCTTATTCTCTTTCTCTCTCTTTAGCTCTTCTCCTCTCTTCTCTTAGCTTCATTAATTACTTTTTTATTTCTTTGTTTTTTTTCCTTCATCCCTCTGTTTATCTATTTTTCTCTCTCCCCTCTACATCTCTATTTCTCTCCCCCCATCTTTTTGTTTCTATTTCTTTCTCTCCATCCACCTTTAACTCACCCTCTTTTCTCCCTCTTTTTTTCTCTCTTCTCTCTTTTCTCTCTTCCTCTCTCTCTCTCTCTCTCTCTTTGTCTCCCTCCCTTTCCCTCTCCCTCCCTTATCTTTTACTCGCTCCCTCTCTCTATACTTGTCTCTCCCCCCTCTCTTTCCCTCTTTGTTTCTCTCCCTTCTTCTTTGTCTCTCTCCCTCTCTCTTAGTGCATCTCTTCACAAATATATCTTCACAAACAAGAAGATAAAGAGAAGAGAGAAAAATGTAAAAACAAAGAGAGGAGAAAAAATGTACCTACTTCAAGGGCCAAAGAAAAAACCCTTTGCTTTCACGACTTCCCTCCATTTTCTCCTTCACGCTCCTCTCCTCTTACCTTGTAAAGGATGGTGGGAGCAACAACAAAACTGGTTGGTGGTCTCTCTCTCTTCATCTCTCTTCCTCTCTCTTAAACTCTCACAAAGCTTTAAGCTCTCTTCCTCCCTCTTTTGCTCATTTTGTTTTGTTGCACTCAAAAACATCACTATTTGCGTCGCTATTGGCAGCGCTATAGCAATACCAATAGTGATACAAATAGTGCTACTTTTTGTAACGTGCTCGCCTATCTGGTGTCTAAGCACGTTTTAGCAGTCCATCGAGAAAAGAATCTAAGCGTCACCGCCCAGCACTCGCATGGAATATTTCGAGGTTTGTCATCTAGGGTTTCCCGAGTCTGCCTCACAACGGAACATTTGCAGTCGAAGTCACCAGGATCGACCTGAAATCTAGGTTCTTAGGGGCCAAGGTCTCCTGACAGCATTCTAGCGTCGGGTTTTGGACATCCTACTTTATGTAGAGATAGTCAATCCGAAGCAGATCCATACCGCACTTGGTTCAAAGAGAATGGGAAACAAGAGGGATGCGCCACTCAACCTCTCTCTACCCGTAGGACTTAATCCCATTCGGATCCCCTAAAACGGTATGAATTGGGTTCTAACCTAACAATACCTAAAGGTCAAACATTAGTAAAACCTTGTGAGAAGCCTTTTTATTCTCTGGGACCACCCTGCTCGGTAAGACAAACCCGTCGGTGGTTCGGCTCACCCGCTTCCCTCAATAGACGTTCTTTAGTTATCTAATTAGGTCCTATCACATTTATGTGTCACATTTAAAATCAGCTTCCTTAATTAGGCCTTTAGGGAATAGGGTTCAATCGTGTAATGTATAGCACACACATGAAAACAGAGCAAGAAGTCCTTTTGACAAACAAGTTCTTTATCAAGTTAGTCTTTGTCTTTTGCCCATACAAGAGAAATTATGTATCCTTTCTGCCCCCAACAGAAGTACACGATCCAAATCACATGGCACTATAATTTCCATCTAATATCTACAATAGGATCTTCCAACTCCCTACACGTTGTCTACAACTCCGTTCCAGTCTAGGCAAGGGGTGTCCAAAGCTCCACTTATCCCAAAAAGCGACCTAGGAGTGATGACACAACTTTCATGGTTGGCCTTTTCACCACTCGACCTTTGGCCTGTGAATCGAGAAGTGCCCTCTCGGGGTAATCCACAATGCAATCTTGGAGATGACCCAACTGTGCAAAATATCATTAATTAATCCAATTAAAAATCAAGTATAATCAAGGAAATCAGTCCTAATATCATCTTCCAAGAAAACATTCCTTTATTCCCATGGCAACTTGTCAATACATACCCCTGCCATGCATTCACCATCAAGCACAAGCACTTGGAATAATAATTCAAATCACATTCCAACAATCAGTTTAATGCAAAAAATCAATTAGGATGATGTTAGATCAATCAACAAAAAGGTGATATCTTTTCCAACATTGCACGAATAATCGTGATAACCTTGTCATCGCATATCTGCTCTCCCCCTTGGGATGAAAGAGCAATCTATGTAAAATTTACCTAACACTCCTTTCTTCGGCTAAGGCATATGTTAGAGGTTTAAACACTGTACACGATATAGGTTCACTTGCATTGATCGATAACCTAACCTTCTTCTCAATAAGTAGAATGACTTAGGGTTTCCTAATCCTTTAGCCCTTCATTGGCCCTGGAGTTGTTGTTGCATCTAGCCCAACCACAAATAGGATTGATAAACCATAGTCGCTATTGGGGATGCATATCAAGGCATCGTAGTTTTAATCCTAATGATTGTTGTTTGTACTAGCTACACACAAGTTCGAGATCCCAATAAACTAATAGTTCCTGATATTAGCAAGACTTTAATGCAAGATTAGTTTGTGTACCATCGATGTATGTATCACACAATCTTTCCCATGCATGAACCATATGCATGCACCATCTACGTGCATGACCCTTAAGTAGCCTCATATGCTCTTTATGCTATGTATGATTTTGTTGCATAGCATTGGGATGCAATGATTGGATTCTGATACAAGGGTTTGTGCGAACCTCAATGCGTCATATGAGTAAATCTACACATGGTCATCTATGGTTACATAAAGAATTTCCTAAAATCCCCTACGAGTTGGAAAATATTTTAGGTTACTTGTTAAAAAGAACTCATGCACATGCCAAAGCGACATACCCTATGTCTCAATGAATAGTGGAGATGGAAATTAATACCTGGATATTCGGATATGAATTATCCATACTAGACGTTGTATTTGTATTTGTAGAACCGTCCTAGTAGCCAGTGGCTCCATTGTGGGATGGGGGTTACTGTTGATGTGAGTCTCCCGCCGTTTGGGGGCCATAATTTCAACTTATGAATCTCTCTCTCTCTCTCTCTCTCTCTCTCTATCTCGTTAGAGAGATAGTGTGCTGGTGTGACTCTTCTTGATTGCGATGGGGTTAAACTCATGCGGAGATGGGGCGTTAAACTCATGGGGAGATGGAGAGAAAAGCAACACGTGTGGTCACCCTCTAAGGAGGGAAAGAGGAATGGATTCCTTCAGAGAGTCTCTCACACACACACTCTCTCCCTCTTCTTCTTCTTCTTCCTCTCCGCTTCTTCTCCCCTCTATCTCTCCCTCTTCTTCTTCTTCTTCTTCTCCTCTTCTTCTTCTCCTCCTCTTCTTCTTCTCTCTCTCTCCCTCTCCCTCTTCTTATTCTTCTTGTCATCTCCCTCTTCTTCTTTTCCTTCTTCTCCCCTCTCTCTCTCTCCCTCTTCTTCTTCTTCTTCTTCTTCTTCTTCTCTCTCTTCCTCTCTCTCTCTCTCACATCATGGTATGCACAACTAGAGCTTGGTTTGACAGACATGGGCTGGACATTGATAGACTCCCACCTCTTCTATATGATACTCAGGCTCCCACTTACACCCTCTCTCTCTCTGAGAGGAACAGAGTCATCAGACAGGAGATATGGCATATTTATATACAGAGGACATGGGTCAGCCCTGCACAGCCACTGCCATCGAAGATGGCACATTATTATACACAGTTCTTGAGCATATGAGAGCAGGGATTCATAGATATTCCGAGATATATGCAGATCTATATGCCACATCGATTGAGAGTTCTTATTGGACAGCTCAGGGTATCATCACATCAGTTTATGATTGAGAGTGGCAGAGCCAGTGGCATCCCACGGGAGGAGAGGATATGCCCCCTTTGCAGATCAGAGATGGAGAATGAGGAGCATTTTGTTCTCAGATGCCCGGCATACTCAGAGTTGAGATCTAGATACACATTCAGTAGCTCACTTCAGGGATGTATGAGTGATATGGATTAGAGATCATTTGACCGTTTTCTGGGAGAGGCATGGCACATCAGAGAGCAGAGCACACAGCGGGTCCCAGTCAAAGAGGGGCCTACCCAGACGACTATTACACAGTTCTTTTAGACAGACAAAGTGAGAGCTACTGTACCAGCCTCCAGCCAGACCTCGGGCTCACACTACAGCACGCTGAGGACCAGCATACCCGACGCTGCACGAGGATCCGTGGGTTTTGGACCCCACAGCCACACCGACAGGAGATCCAGAGGATTCTTGATCTACGTCGACAGTAAACTGAGATCCGATGACACTCAACACATTCGATCTCAGACCTCCAGTTTGCTCGTTCTCCACCGCTGATGTACCACATCCTGCATCCAGAAGGGATCACCTGCTATTAGCGACTTCGACGACTGCTACTACATCCCAGGATAGTATATCTCCCTGCATCTGTTACATATACACATCGCACCACTTTATCACAGCCGACAGTTGTTCTCCTATCACAGCCGACATTAGTTCCCCTTTTGTAGCCATTATCTAGAGTACCAGAGCTACATACGCACATACACATACACGACACTTATCACACTCATAGCACTGTATTTTCAGTTCCCAGTTTTTAGCTTTCCATTCAGCACTTTTATTTTGGATAGCTGGACCTCATCAGTTGTATCACAGTTTGTCTCATAGGCCAGTTTTTGTCTTTAGAAGACGTTAATATAACTTTCTTTCTTTCTTTCTTCTCTCTCTTTCTCTCTCTCTCTCTCTCTCTCTCTCTCTCTCGGCAGCAAAGGGGGGGGGACAAGAGGTAATATTGCCTCCCATCACTTTACGATGGGGGGGGGGGGATTTATAGGGGGGAGGGTGGTGTCATTATCAAGGGGGGAAGTGTTAGTGGGGGGAAAAGGGTAGCACATGTGTGCCCCTTTGGTTTTATTATCACCTCGTGGTGATCGTCATCTCCCTGCTCACTATCTTTGTCCGCAGTCTCCACTGCCATTGTCGATGAGACTGCCTCCCCTCCCTTCTCAGTGTCATCGTCATGCCTCTTCCCATCGTCGTGTTGTTTCTCCTTGTCAATGTCATCGCCACTCCCTCTTCCTATCGGTGACAATAGGGGAGGGAGATTTAAAAAGAAAAATTTCAATGATTTTTAATTATTAAGGAAGGGGGGGTTCTTATGGCTGTGGCGGAATGTTACATCCTCTCCCCCCCTGGAGAACTTGAGATGTCTTCATCTCGAAAGAACTTGGGAAGACAAGCATTAATGGGGCTTAAGGCCTGTGGCCTAGGACCCACCATACGTCCACTGCGCTACTCTAATCACTCATACGCATGTAGTATTTTGAAACAATATCTTATTGTATTAGATATATTTGAGTCTAGATTACAAGAGAAGAGTTTATTGTAGTTACATCTCATGAATATCTTCTATGTTTTTCCTAAGTATCTGGTATATTTTGGATCACTGGAGCTTGTACAATTTCATTCTTTGTAAGTGAGTCCTATTGGGACAATTGACATGGGTATGTCCAATGTTGTGGCACTCGGAGCATTGCTGTTTAGGGTGCTTTGGACATTCCCTTTTGAAATGACCTAACTCCCTGTAATAAAAAGAGCGTAGAGATTTATCACCTACGGTCAAAGATTCCTATTCATCCTTTGGTAGAATTTTCTTCATTAGACCAAATTGCCTTAAGATTCTTTTAGTGGATCGAAGTGGTCCTTTATTTCAGAAACTCTACTCCGAGATTGTCCTTTCCTTAGTTTGGGACTAAGCTCCATGGACAATTGACTTTGCTTGTAATACTAAAGAGTACTTCCAAGCTTCTACATTCTAGTAAGACCCAATCTATATTAGTTGAAAAGAAATGACTCAAGAGAAATTCATTGCAAGTTCTAGGCTCAAAATAGATGCAACTCATATTATTCAGGTTAAATGTAGTTACAATAGTAAAGTTTATTCCAATAGAAGTTGTATTTCATGTCGATAAAATTTCTAGGATTTCTAATCATCCTGAAGAGGTGTTATAGGCTCTAGGTCTTCGTCTTCATCCAATTTCTCTATATATCTGAAGACTGCACTTGTGTAGCCTCATTTCCTTGGAGACTCCATATCTTCTGGACTTAAGTCAGGGCAGTCTACTTGGACGTGCCCTAGCTCATTGCAGTGGAAACATTAGCAGTTGGGACATCTCCTATGGATGTGCCCTAACTCTCTATAGCACAAGTGGCATCTCTTGTCTTGATATTGAGAATCATCTTTGCTATAATTGCCCAATTTAAGTTCTTCGATGATTGGATTCGCTCAAAGTAATGCATCTTGCAAGTCTATTGGGCACATTGGTTCAAGACGGTGGTTCAGAGTAGTGTTGAGGCCATGGCAAAACTTGGATACTTGTTGTGCAATATCCATAGGTGGTGCATATTTTAGTATGGTTACAAACTTTGAATAGTAGGCTTCCAAGGTTAATTCTAGCTGCTTGAGCCTTGAAGAATCCATTCATCCTCAAAGTCTCGTAGGTCGGCAGAAGGTATCCTCTGCATACAACATCTTTCAACTGAGCCCAAGTGACAGTGGCTTCGTAAGTACCTTGATCTTTACACCATTTCTTCCACCATATCCAAGCGTGTGCAACTAACTTCAATTTGCCTATCATTGCTTGGCTGGAGAAAGCCGTTCTTGAAGCAGAGAAATAATCATCCATTAACTCAATCCATATCTTTACCTTTGCTATGACCTCTATCCCTTCTCCATCAATCTCACGTGCCTTAATTTTCTTGAGAAGAAATTTCTTCTCTTGCATGTTAGCATTTGTGGGTGCAAAAGGCACCTGACAATCAAACCATACCACTTAGGTTATTCTGTTTAGGATATGTCTACAAACCATACATAAATCAATCACGCAACATTACTAAGTTTCTCTTTGAAACCAACTGTAATGTGCCCGCCTGTCGGCTATCCAAGCACATTTTAGCGGTCCATCAAGAATTGAATCTAAGCGTCGCCGCCTAGCACTCCCATGGAGTGTTTTGGGGTTTGTCGCCTAGGGTTTCCCGAGTCTGCCTCAAAACAGAACACTCATAGCCCACGAACCCACTAGGATCCACTTGAAATCTAGGTTCCTGGGAGACAAGGTCTCCTTACAACATTCTAGCGTCAGGTTTTGGACATCCTAATTCATGCAGAGATACCAAATCCAAAGCAGATCCATACCGAACTTGGTTCAAAGAGATCCTAACTCTTCCCGTAGGGCTTAGTCCCATTCTAGTCCCCTAAAACGGCATGAATCGCATTTTAACCTAACAATACCTAAAGGTCGAATGTTGATAAAACCTTGTGAGAAGCCTCCCAATTCTCTGGGACCACCCTGCAAGGGGACCTGGACCTGTCGAGGGTTGACCCACCTACTTCCCTCAATAGGATTTCTTTAGTTATCTATGTATGTCCTATCACATTTATGTGTGACATTTAAAATCAGCTTCCTTAATTAAGCCTTTAGGGAATAGGGTTCATTCGTGTAATTTACAGCACAAACACAAAAATAGAGCAAGCCATCCTTTTGACAAACAAGTTCTTTAATTTATCTTCAACGTAATATTTGTCTCTTGCCCACACAGGAGAAATTATGTATCCCTTCTGTCCAACAGAAGTACCTGGTCGGCACCATCATTTCCATCCACTATCCAGAAAAGGATCTTCCAACGTCCCACACGTTGGGCTCACGGCAATCTACAACTCCATTCTGGTCTAGGCAAGGGGTGTCTAGAGCTCCACTGACCCCAAGCGACCTAGGAGTGATGAGACAACCTCCATGGTGGTTGGCCTTTTCAACACTGGACCTTGGGCTCGTGAATCGGGCAGTGCCCTCTCGGGGTAGTCCGCAGTGCGATCTTGGAGATGACCCACCCTGCAAAATATCCTTCCTTATTTTATCCAATTAAGAATCATGAATAATCAAGGGAATCAACCCTAATATTATCTTCCTGGAAAACATTCCTTTATTCCCATGGCAACTTGTCAATACAAACCCCTGCCATGCATTTACCATCAAGCACAAGCACTTGGAATAATCATCTAGATCACATTCCAACAATCAATTTAATGCAAAAAAGAAATTAGGATGATATTAGATCAATCAACAAAATGGTGATATCTTTTTCCAACATTGTAGGAATAATCGTGATAACCTTTCCATCTCATATCTACTCTACCCCTTGGGATCAAAAAGCGATTCTATGTAAAATCTACCTAACACTCCTTTCTTCGGTTTTAAGCATATGTTAGGGGTTTAAACATTGTACACAATATAGGTTCACTTGCACCGTTCGATAGCCTAACCTTCTTCTCAGCAAGTACAATGACTTAGGGTTTCCTAATCCTTGAGCACTTCATTTTCCCTAGAGTTGTTGTTGCATCTAGACCAACCCAGAATATGATTGATAAACCATAGTCGCTATTGGGTGGATCTCAAGGCATCGTAGTTTTAATCCTAATGATTGTTGTTTGTACTAGCTATGCACAACTTTGAGATCCCAATGAACTTATAGTTTGTGATATTAGCAAGACTTTAGTGTAATATTTGTTTGTGTATGTTTCACACAATCTTTCCCATGCATGCACCATCTATGTGCATAACACTTAAGTAGCCTCATATGCTCTTTATGATACGTATGATTTTGTTGCATAGCACCAGATGCAATGATTGGATTCCGATACAAGGGTTTGTGCGAACCTTAATGCGTCATATGAGTAAATCTATGCATGGTCATCTATGGTTACATAAAGAATTTCCCAAAATCCCCTATGAGTTCATTAACTATTGAAGTAAAAATAACTCATGCACATGCCAAAGTGACATATCCTATGTCTCAATTAATAGTGGAGATGGCAATTAATACCTGGATATTTGGATATGAATTATCCATATCCAATGTATTCGTATTTGCAAAAAACGTCCTAGTAGCCAGTGACTCCATTGTGGGATGGGGGTTACCGTTGATGTGAATCTCCTGCCATTTGGGGACCATACTTTCAGCTTATGAATCCCTCTCTCTCTCTCTCTCTCTCTCTCTCTCTCTCTCTCTGTCTCTCTCTCTCGTCGGAGAGATAGTGTGGTGGTGTGACTCTTCTCGATTGCAATGTGGTTAAAGTCATGCGGAGATGGGGCATTAAACTCGCGTGGAGATGGAGAGAAAAGCAACATGTGTGGTCACCCTCTGAGGAGGGGAAGAGGAATGGGTTCCTTCCAAGAGTCTCTCACACACACACTCTCTCTCCCTCTCTCTCTCTCTCACTCTCTCTCTCTCTCTTTTCCCCTCAGTAGCAAAGGGGGGGACGGGCAAGAGGTAATGTCACCTTTCATCTCTTTACGATGGGGAGGGAGTGATAGTGGGGGAAAAAGGGTAGCACAAGTGTGCCCCGTCATTTTTGTCACCACCTCGTGGTGATCTTCATCTCCTTGCTCACGGTCTTCATTTGCAGTCTCCACCACCATTGTGGACGACTTCCTCCCGTCCCTCCTCAGCGTCATCATCATGCCTCTTCCCATCGTTGCATTGTTTCTCCTTGTCGACATCATCGCCACTCCCTCTTCCTATCGGTGACAACAGGGGAGGGAGATTTAGAAAAAAAATTCAATGATTTTTAATTATTAAGAAAGGGGGGTTCTTATTGCCATGGCACAATGTTACATCCTCTCCCCCTTAGAGAACTCGAGATGTCCTCATCTCGGAAGAACTGGGGAAGACAAGCATTAATGGGGCTTAAGGCGTGTGGGCTAGGACTCACCATGTGTCCAATGAGCTACTCTAATATGTAAGATATATTAGAGTAGCCATAACCTCTACCACGACTACCACGTCCACGTTGATTTGAATAGAAGACATCATCCTTGCTCTTAGAACTACTAGAGCATGTAGCCAAGACAAGTTTAACTTCCTCATGAATAAGCAATGCAACCAACTCATTGAAATCCGGCATTTCAGCCTGCACAGAAATGGAAGTATCAAATGACTTATATTAAGATCCCAAACCATTTAATGTCACTACAACCATGTCTTCATCCACAACTTGTGTGCCATGGATGCCAACTGATCCACAATGGTCTTAATCTCTGTGACATAATCCTGTATAGATCTGCCTTTTTTGACCATGTTGTTAAATTTCTTCTTTAATTGTATCTTCCAGGAAGGGGAATCTCATGAATTGCATTAGATATATCCAAGTCTAGATTGCACGAGAAAAGTTTATTGTAGTTACATCTCGTGAATATCTTCTAGGTTTTTCCTAAGTATCTGGTATATTCTGGATCACTAGAGCTTGTACGATTTCATTATTTGTAAGTTAAAGCTCTCTTCAAGTCCTATTGGGGACAATTGGCGTAGGTATGTCCAATGTTGTGGCACTCAAGGCATTGGTGTTTAGGGTGTTTTGGACATTCCCTTTTGAAATGACCTAAGTCCCTACAATAAAAATAGCATGAAGCTTTATCACAAGATTCCTGGTTGTCCTTGGCAGAATTTTCTTCATTAGACCAAATTGCCTTAGGATCCTTTTAGCGGATCGAAGTGGTCCTTTATTTTAGAAACTCTGTTCCTAGATTATCCTTTCCTTAGTTTGGGACTGAGCTCCATGGACAATCGACTTTGCTTGTAATACTAAAGATTACTTCCAAGATTTGACATTTTGGTAAGACCCAATCTATATTAGTTGAAAAGAAATAACTTAAGAGAAATTCATTGCAAGTTCTAGGCTCAAAATAGATGCAACTCATATTACTTAGGTTAACTGTAGCTGCAAGAGTAAAGTTTATTCCAATAGAAGTTGTATTTCATGTCGACAAAATTTCTAGGATTTCTAATCATCCTGAAGAGGTGTTGTAGGTTCTAGGTCTTCATCTTCATCTGATTTCTCTATACATCCGAAGACTGCACTTGTGCAGCTTCATTTCCTTGGAGATTTCATATCTTCTGGAATTAAGTCACAGCAATCTACTTGATGTCCTCTACACCAAGAAGTCTACTGATGATAATTTTTAGGTCCATCTCATAAAAATAGCTCAATTGAATGTATATACATGATAGCCTATAAGATCACATCACCCACATAGAGATTCATGTCCTATTCATTAGGAATCTGCAAATATCCTTTGAGATACATGAAATAAAGTAACAGGGCCTCATGAGAAATCAACTCATCCACAAATCTATCAAAGACAACTTTCAATAAATTTGTAGACCATAGGTTTATCCACCTATCCTCTAGAGGTTCTAAATCCACATTACTCAAGGAAATATACAAGGCAAAGTGCTAGTGATTATACTTAATCTAGAAAGAGGGTGGAGGAGATACCAATTCAACATAGCAAACAAAATCTTCTTAGACATAGGTCATATGCTAGTGAAGGCATTCTATCTTAGGAGAAAGACCATCATATAATTTAGCCTTTTTTCGTAGCTGATGAAGCTCCTCTTTAGAATAAAATATAGAAGATACCATAGGAGCTGGAGGAGAAACTGAAAGGGTAGCTACTTAGTTTCAGTTACTTTACTATGGAGTTCTACAATAAGTTTCTTCTGCAACTCTGAATTTTCTTGAGAGTAATGTAACTAACCCTCACATGTACCAAGCTTACTGGCTAATGTTACCATCTCCTCAAGAGAAGATTTTTTCTCTTTAGTCACTGACACATTCTCCTCTTCTAAAGGAGTGATCGTGGACTCAAGCTAACATCTAGAGGTAGGAGGGAGTAGTTGTAAACTGGCAATGGGGCATGTTGAATTACTATCAATAGTGTGGAAGAGGATGCCATTCAAACTATAGGGGATGAAACACACATACCAAAACCAAAAAAAGGAAAAATCCATGCAAAAATCAAACAAACCACCACTAAGATGAATATAAAAAAACAATAGAGGAGAGATAGGATTGAACCAAACTTCCCCAAGCAGACCATAGCCTAGAGAAAAATTTCACATGACCAATGCAAACATGCAACCGATAGTTTCATGATATATAGACAAACATGCACCCTAATCCCCTGTAATCAATCAATCAAATCAAATCATGGTTCATCCCCGTTAGTAACTAGACCAAACACATCAAAATGAAATCATAACAAAACCATTGATTTATAACAAAAACAGACAAAGACTGATAAGACCAACGTATGATGGATACATCTCATCCCCATAAGCGCAATTCATCAACCTATAGTATGGTGATGTGGACGGGTGAAAACTACACAAATTTCTTTTAGCATATGATATTAGTAATAGTTCATTGTTATATTATGCCTTTAATGCACAATGAGTCATAGTTTGCAACCCAAAACCCATGTACACTAGACTTGTTGACTAGAGGATGGTATCTACAAATGCACTTCCCTGTTAGAAATAAGATTCAACTCCCCGCACATCAATTGTCACAAATATGCCATGATCAAGTGTATGGATTAATTCTTGCTCATGCCATATGAATCCACACCCCATGCAAATGCATGCTAATAGGACATCCTTGAGCCAACCATGTGAACCTACCCTTTCCATGTCATCATAGAGCCTTGTAGAAGATATACCATGTCATCACCTACATCATCGATGATGTCATCATGGAACATTCTAGAATATCTTTAGTTGCCTTCCAATACCTATAAAAGGAGGGGCTTGTGATAGGTCTCCCCATTCTTGGGAGCTCAATGCCATTCTTGGGAGCTCAAGGAGTCGAAACCTCCAAGTAAGTAACTTCGAGTTCCAATTCTAGTTCTTGTCTAGTCATGGTATCTAGTCTTGTCTTGTCTTCTGTTATACTCCTGTTGTCTTGTCACCTTGTAATCTTGTAGTACAAGATATTGTCTAGTATTGTCTTGTATCTTATTCATCCCCATCAAGGGAGACGTTGTAATCCTAATATATTGTATATCCATACCTATGGTCTCGGGTCGTGGATTCTTCATATCCTATTGAGTCTTGTCGTCTATACCTACAGTCCCGAGTTGTGGGATTTTTTGTATCTTGTTAATTTATCATTGCACCTTGTGCCCTTGTGTGGGATTATCTTGTAATTAGAATTCTTGTGAGAAATATTGCATTGAATCTAGTCTCTCAAGCGTTGTCTAGTGCTCCCATAACAGTATGGCAAGACTACTTTCTAGCCCTACTGAGCACCATGGAGGCAACCCTTGAAAGAATCGTGGACTCCCTTCAAAACCTCCAACAATAAATTTAAGACTTGAATGAATGACAAGCCCAACTTCAAATAGAATACCCTATGCATCTAGGCCTTGCACTTTAAGAGATGCAAGACCAAATTTAAGACTTGCAAAATAATAGAGGAAGTGATCATATGATTCCATGTGTTTATCAACCCCCAGGAAGAGAACCCAAGATCAGCGTGCCAAAGAAGTTCAATGGTGATCTGAAGTCTAGGGGATTCCTGCAACAAGTAAATCTCTATATCCGTCGTAGCAACAACCAATTAGGTATCCAGATGATGCTTCCAAGGTGGGATTCATTGGGACTTTGGTTTGGGGTCAAGCTTTTTCATGGTTCACCCCATCCTGGAAAAGAATATGCTAGTACTTCGTAACTATGAGGCATTTGTTTGCAAGCTCACTTCCACATTTGGGGATGTAGACATTGGTCGAGTAGCAAAAAAAAAAACACAAAATCTATGATAAGGTAACCATCCTACCTCTACTTATGTATCTGAATTTAGGAAATTAATCTATGGCCTCACTTGGCATGAGGAGTATTTTATCAGCCAATTCAGATGGGGTCTTCAAGATGACATCAATGATCTTATGCTCACTATGCCTAAGGCAAAAAAACTCAATGATTATATCATGCAAGCCATCTAGTGTGATAATAGATTGTTTCAGAGGAAGCACAAAAAGTGAGAAGAGTTAAGGCCTTGCCAATGGAACCTAGCCCCAATTAGAGACCCAACCAGAGAACAAATCAAGCCCAAACTAATGCAAATAGATAATACCAAATTCTAGCCCAAAAAGCAAAGATTAAGAGCGATTCATCTATGCCTATATTGTGGAAACCCTTGGCACATCGCCCTAAATTGCCCAAATAAGAGGGCAAGAACCCCAAGTTTTGTTGTAACCATCTTGGAGTTGAAAAATGAGGATGTCTGGTTGTAAACGAGACCATACAATTAGACCTTGATATAATGAAGGGTCTCTTGATCCTATCCACACCCATGGAAACTTTCCTTGTCATAGTCCACATGATCTTGCCAAGAAAGGCCCTTTCTCTCATAGCCTTGGTTGACTCCAGGGCCTCTGCATGTTTCATTGATGATGGATTTGTGAATAGATAACACAATATTAGTGAGTTTGGGAATCTCTCAATTCCCATTTTTTGAATACTAAAAAGATGGCACACGGATAACATGCCCATAAGTTCCTCAAAACCATATGATATGACCTATCATTGGAAAGCGCTTGAAAAATGGAATCTATTGAACTATAGAGCACTCGATTTGGGGTTATAGTGTTCAAGTTATGACAAATCCTAAGATTTGACCACGTGTCCCAAACTTATGGGAAATTTTCATATTTCCCAATATGGTGTTAGATACCAAATTCTAGTACTCTAAAAGACCAATCTTGCAAAAACTGAAGTCATGAATGGAAGACCGCTAGCATCTGGAGATATTACTAAGGAAACCTAACCACTCATGGTAACTCTTGGTGATAAAAAATCTCATGTATGCTTTAATATCATATTGAGTCCCACAAATCCAATAATTCTTGGGATGCTTTGGCTAAAGAAACACAATCTAGAAATTGATTGGGTTAAGCAAAAGATTACACGTCATGAAAATTAAGGAAAGTCAACATATCTAGGAGCCAAAGCCTTTATACACACACAAGAACCAACGTACATGATATATCATATACCAACTCAAGAATCTAGTAAGGATGAGGTAATCAAGATACCAAGACAATAAGAAAAAAAGAATGTAGATCTCTTGTCCAAACATGGACCATATATGATTGTGCTATAGAATTCCATGAGGGGGCTCAACCACCTTTTGGACCCTTCTACTAGATATCCTTTGATGAACTATGTAACGTATCCACCTATTCTCTTCAGGACACGTTCTTGGCAGTCCATCGGAAAGGAGATCTAGAAAGCTCCGCCCGGCACTCCCATGGAATGTTATGGGGTTTGCAATCCAGGACTTTCCGCGTCTACCACGTAGCAGAAGTATTCTGGCCATTCCCACTTAGGACCGGGGTTTCCCTTAACGGTCATTTCCTAAATGGTAACTAGCATTGAACCCCGAGCAAACTACTTTACAAAGAAACGCCAGGGACTAAGCAGATTCACATTGCACTTGGTTCAAGGAGAATGGGAAATGAGAGGGATGCAAGGCTTGACCTCTCTGCCATAGGGTATAGTCCCATTCCATTCCCCTAAAACAGTGTAAATTGGGATTATTATAACTTAGACTCTAGGTCAGTGCCCTTGCTATTCATTTCCTTAGAAACGATCTTCTTACTGTCCATCATGATTGAGAAAAGTTCCTGACCAACCGGGACCATCCATCCGTAGGACGGACCCATGGCCACATCCACCGCACTTTCCTCAAGTTATTTTAGTTATCTAATTATCTACTACATTTAGTTGGACATGCATCAAAAAACTTCCTTAATTAACTCGTTAGGCACCGGTTCCTTCACATAATCATAGCACTTGACATAGAAAAGCGTGTCAAACAAGTTCCTTTTCAACAGGTTATCATATTTATCTTTGGAATACATTTATAAAGTCCAGCCCGTAGGCTTATCCATAATCCACCCAAAGGCTATCCAACAATCCACAGGGAGATTACTAAACCAAGATTCTGCCAGTAGACTAGTATGCGGGCCTTGAGATCCAATCCCGAGTCATGTTGGTCTCTCGTGCAAGGCCGGAAAGGCGAGGGATTTACGGCCAGAGCCCCCTGGCATCCAAGCATCCTCCTACTCCAAGTAGCGCTCAACGGAGAGACCTCTCGCGGCGGGTTTGGTCCACCTTCCCGGTGCGGTTAACAACCCCCTTGGTTAGGGTCAGGCAGACAGTCGGGGGTAACTAAGGCTACCTCTCCCTTCAGGCCTTCAACCTAAAGCATTAGATATCTTTTCATCCTTTAATTCCTTGAGCAAACAAAGCAAAACACTGCTCTTTAAACTATTACAAGCACAATCATTTCCAATGGTCATTTATTTTGGCCAATTACTAAGGAGTGAATCCTTCTTTCCGAATGCATTTAGCATTCGATCCGGGATCAATTGCTACTTGGCAAGATCCCCAAGGGTTTGTTTGTTAACCCGTATGTCCTTGGGTTAGGGCTATACCCTATTAACCCAACTTAACCAATACCCTTAAGTTCTATTAACAGAAAATATGTTGCTCCAAGTTATTGGTTGGTCCTTTGCTTCCAAGAAAATATCTATTTCCCTTATCTTGGTCACTTTTTCCAAAAAATGTACTATATCAGGACGACTACTCATCCTCTTGTAAGATAAACTTGCACAAGAATCTGCCAATCTTTTTTTGAGGAATTGGCCATTCTCTTGTGGTCAAACCACAAGATCATGCAACTCTGCAACTTGTTGCACAAGCGTCGCATCTATTCGATGGGACTATTTTACCCATCGAACGATATCTTCTAATCACCGAATCATGATTAGATAGGAAACAGGGTTAGGGTGTCTTCATATCCAATCCATTTCTGATTGCACTAGACCGATTCTGTCGGTCCTAGGGTTCCAACTCAATCCGAGTTTCATCTTTTTAATCGAGCAATCCTTAGGGTCGAAACCCTAGATTGTTGCTTGCAAATATGTCCTATTGTCCCTACATTCCGTGAATGTGGGCAGGTCTTTAGGGATACAAGATTTTCAACTTGGTAATAAGTGCGACTAGGTCACGTCCTCAACGTGCTAAACCCTAGTTAGCACTTTGCGATATGTTGCATCAATTTAACCCTTCCTAAGTGATTCCTTTGCAATTTTAGGTGTTTAGGGTAAACCAATTTACTTGTTTGTTCATAAAGATATTGTCTTGATCAAATAGGGGAAAAACTAGTTGCATTATGATACCATTCTTGTAAGCACACAATTTATTGCCTACGTATGATTAGATTTACTATCCCTAACTTTTCTGGTTAAGATCAAAGTGTATGTTAACTTATGGCATAATTCCTATTGATCCTTTTATAACATGCAATCAAGATTCATGCTACTAAGCTTTAGGGTTTTATGTGAACCATGCAGCCTTTTCCTAATTTCATTTCTGAATGAATTATTCGTATGCTGAATTCACACAACCTTTCGTAACTACTTACGTAATTGATTGAGATTTATGCCAATTTCCTAGAGATTAATCTACTTCATGCAACCCTAGAATCATTTCCATGCCTTGCAAATTCCTACGGTTATTAGCAACCTTCTTTAATGAATCATTGCGAAGAAAATATGTCTAATAGTGTGACATGCAATTTATTCTTTCCATGCATAATCGAAGTGTAATACAATAATTTCCATTTGTAAAGATGATCATTAGTTGATTTAAATTCGTTACTTTGCAATGCATAAAAACCACTTGCTAAGAATGCATAGAGATCTTATGCTCTTTTTTTTGTTCGTTTCATTGAAAAATACAAATGATTGAATTCTTCAATCGTGAGCTATTTTCCCTAAGATAGCCAATGTTTTTCAATCGTAAAAGTGCATCTTCCTTTTGTGAATTAACCATGCATAATTATGATATTCCAACGTAAATAAAAAAAAGAAAGAAAACCTAGACTTGTGGATTCGATGAAATGCCGACATGGATGTTAGGAGATGATCCTCCTGCGGTTGCGCCTTGTGCCTTTTTAGGGGCCATCGTGAATTCAACCTTCTTGCCTTGGCCGTAGACTTAGGATCTTGGCTCGTCTCCCTCACACACGCAATTCCCTTTGAGAATCGGCTTCCTTGACCGATGCTTCGTCTTGTGGACTTGGGCTTTGGAAGACCTTATAGGCTTGTGGGGGGTGCAATAGGAAAGATGGTTTTTTGAATCCGGTGGCTAGAGTGAAGTTGAGGAGAACCAATGAAGAGAGGGTTTAAAACTTGCTAATACGGCTTGACTGGGAATATCACAGGAGCCTTTAAAGAACTTGTGTGTGGGGGGGGGGGGGGAAATCCAAGGAAGGGGATAAAAATGGCTTTTTGGAATGCAAGGGGAAGTACTCAATTTTCGAGGATGCAAGGGGAAAGGGTGCTTAAGTCCTCGGTTTGTAAAAACCACTTTGTAGGGCCAATGGAAAAGGGTCCACGAGAAGGGGGTTTAAAACCCAGGCTAATGTAACCTTATGGGAGATGTAAGGGGAGGAAAATCCACAGAAGGGGGGTTCAAATTGACTTGGGTGGAAAACCCATGGGAAGGGGGTGCTCAAATCCGGGGGGGGGGGGGGGGGGGGGTTTAAAACCCGCTTGAGAGGACAATAGGAAAGGGGGATTTCTAAAGGCGTAAGAGGAGTCACTTGTTGTTGGCGGCAAGAGGCGGATTGAGGCAGCGGTGGCTAAACAGGCCAGGTGGCGGTGATTTCTATCAACTGGCAGCAACATTCAATGATGATGCTCCTCTCTCTCTTTCTCTCGTCCTCGCGGAATCCCGACCCTCCACTCCTTCCCTTACTCACCCCATAGAGGGGGTATTTATAGGGTAGGGAGAGGAGACCTCTCTCCCTACGCGGCCAATTGCATGGCCCCTATCCCTTCAATGACCTCCAGCAAGGGAGCTGAGTCATCCCCGCTTCACTCCCTCCCCTCCACCACGGCCTTCGGCTGGGGGGAAAAGAATATAAAAAAAATTTCCATAATTATATCCTTATCCTCTTGACCTCCTCCCAAGAGGAGGTTCATATGAGGATATGTGGGTTTCTTTAAACCTTTAGTCTCGTTTCTGCCAATCATGATACATCGTGTACAATCGCACCGTCCGTAACTTCAAAGCCGGCATCATCATTGCATGAGATTTCACGCGTGTACGTAATATTTTTCAGTAGAAATATTACATTCTCTCCCCCTTGGAGGAATCGAGATGTCCTCATCTTGAGATAAACTGAGGATATTGATGGTTGAGAGTGCTTTCATCTATCCAAGTGGCATCTTCCTTAGGATAATCTTTCCACTGGACAAGGCATTCTCTCAAGGTTCTGGATCTTAGTTGTCTCTCCCTAACATCTAAGATCCTGTCATGCTGTAGTTCAAGGAATCCTTGACTAGGCATTGCAACTTGTTGGTCATCAAGTACATGACTAGGATTAGGTACATACTTCTTCAATAGGCTGATATGGAATACATTATGAACCTTGAGGTTCTCAGGGAGTTGTAGTCTATAAGCATTAGGTCCTAGGCACTTGAGGATCTTGTATGGTCCACAATACCTTGGACTTAGGTTCTTGCAATCTCCTAAGCATAGTTGTATCCTCCCTGAACTTGGGGTAGGCCAACGACAAAGTCCATACTGATGAATTCCCATTTCATTTGGGGAATGTCAAGTGGTTGCAACTTCCCTGGCATTTTAACATGTTCGGCTTTGATACGTTGACAAGACAAACACTCAGTGACATATTTGAGAACATCACCTTTAAGCCTCCCCCAATAGTAGCTCTTCCTAACTGCATTGAGAGTCTTGGCATAGCCAAGATGTCCTGCGAAAGGGGAATCATGAGCTTCTGACAATATCTTTTGCTTAAGTGACTGGCTTGCTGGTATGCACAATCTCATTCTATAGTAGGCAAGTCCACTATTGATAGAGAATTCATGATATTTAGCATGTAGCTTCTGGTCCTGGTCCTTGATAGAGATTTCCCTTAGCAACTTTTGATAGGATGGATCATGGCATGCTTCTTCTCTAGCTAGCTCAAGTATTGGGCTGTTTGGCACGGACACCTTTGTGGCTAGAGATCTAGTTGTTGATGGATTTTGCAAGATTAGAGAATTAAGGAATGCCTTGCGACTAAGTGCATCAGCAACTACATTCTCCTTTCCAGGTCAGTACTTGATTTCAAAGTCATACTCCTCCAATACTTCAATCCACCGACGTTGCCTCATGTTGAGCTCGTTCTAGGTAAAGATCCACTTGAGACTTTTATGATCAGTCACTAGTGTAAACTTGCTACCCAACAAGTAGTGTCTCCAAAGATTTAGAGCATGGATGATAGCTAACAATTCTAGATCATGGGTAGCATAATTCTTCTCATGGCTCTTCAGTTTCCTTGAAGAGTATGCTACAGGATGACCTTCCTACATGAGCACACATCCTAAGGCAAGCGTGCTAGCATCAGTTACTACCTCGAACTACTTATTGAGGTTTGGAAGTCTTAGGATAGGTGCTGATACCAAACTTTGCTTCAATCTATCAAAGCTGGTTTGTTTGGCACTTGACCATGCAATGGCTATTTGCTTCTTCAGTAAGTCCGTTAGAGGTGCTGCAATCAAAGCATAGTTTTCTATGAAGACCCTATACCATCTTGTCAATCCAAGAAAACTGCGTATTTCTTTGATAGTCGTTGGTATTGGCCATTCTAGAACATCTTTGACTTTGGCCAGGTCCATCAGATTCCTTCCGCTGATATGATGAATCCCAGATATTCAATCTGACGTTTGAAGAATGCACATTTCTTCATCTTGGCATAGAGCTTATGTGCTCTCATTGTCTCAAGGACAATCCGAAGTTGGGGTTCATGATCTTCTTCCTATTTAGAATAGACTAAGGTGTCGTCAAAGAAGATGAGTACGAAGTCATCAAGATATGGACTAAAGATATCCTGCATTAACTTGTTGAAGGTGGCAAGCACATTCGTGAGTCCGAATGACATAACTAGAAACTCAAAGTGTCCATATCTTGTGTAAAAGGCCGTCTTTGGGATATCTTCTTCCTTGATCCTTATCTGATAGTAACTAGACCTGAGATCAATCTTGGAAAAGATCTTCGCACCCTGAAGATGATCAAGAAGCTCATCTATTCTAGGAATAGGGTACTTGTTCTTGACAGTTGATTGATTCAACCCTCTGTAATCAATACACAGTCGAAGCATTCCATCTTTCTTTTTCTGGAACAGTACTAGAGCTCCCCATGGTGAACTGCTAGGACAAATGTAGTCCTGATCTAGTAGTTTCTTGAGTTGTTCCTTCAGCTCAATTGCTTCCAGGATGGACATTCTATAAGGTCTCTTTGCAACTGGCACAGCTCCTGGCACTAGCTTGATCTCATGATCCACTTCTCTTTGAGGTGGGAGTTCTGTCAACTCTTCAGGAAATACGTCTGCATATTCTTTTAGCCATGAAGGTTCTTCACTAGACTCTTGCTTTTGATCTAACTTATTGAGCTTAATCAAGTAGACATGTAGTCCCTTTCTAACTCCCTTTATTGAGCTTAATCAAGCAGACATGTAGTCCCTTTCTAACTCCCTTTATAATCCGAGATGCTTTGGCCAATTGAATTTTTGGCTTTCCAGCCTCACCTTGAGTTGTGACCAATTCCCCTTCAGAGTTTCGAAAGGAAATTTGGCCCTTTCCACAATGGATGTGGGCGTCATTAGGTTTAAGCCAATCCATTCCAAGTAGACAGTCATGGATACCTAGGTTCATGACTTTGAATTTGACCGAAGTCATCTTTCCTCCCAGAAAGAATTCCACCTTAGCAGTTTTCCTGGTACAAGTGACCTCATGACCATTTGCTAATTCCACAAGCAATGTAGGTGCTTCTACTGTGGCTACTCCTAATCTTCTGGCACAAGCTGGTGAGATAAAGGAATGTGTGCTACCACAATCAATCAAGGTCTTAAAACCTTTACCTTGATAGTCTGACGGTGTCTGAATCACCGAGAACTAGCGATTCGGGCCTTTCTTGTGTAGAGTGGCATGGAATCTCGCTCTTTCAAACTGTGCTTCCATGGTTGGATCTTCTTCTTCGCACATTTCCCTGTTGGCAACACAGGTGATTATTCCTCTGCCTCGGGTAGCGGCTCCCTGGAGTTCCTTGGAAAGGTGCTTGGCGATGTCCTCCTCCAAGCTTGGGACATTGCCTCTTGAAATGTCCTAGCTCGTTGCAGTGGAAAGATTATCCTGACAAGCGTCGCATCTATTCGATGGGACTATTTTACCCATCGAACGGTATCTTCTAATTATCAAAACATGATTAGATAGGAAACAAGGTTAGGGTGTCTTCATATCCAATCTGTTCTTGATTGCACTAGACCGATTCCGTCAATCCTAGGGTTCCAACTCAATCCGAGTTTCATCTTTTTAATCAAGCAATCCTTAGGGTAGAAACACTAGATCATTGCTTGCAAATATGTCCTATTGTCCCTACATTCCGTGAATGTGGACAGGTCTTTAGGGATACGAGAGTTTCAACTTGGCAATAAGTGCGACTAGGTCACGTCCTCAACGTGCTAAACCCTAGTTAGCACTTTGCGATATGTTGCATCAATTTAACCCTTCCTAAGTGATTCCTTTGCACTTTTAGGTGTTTAGGGTAAACCAATTTACTTGTCTGTTAATGAAGATATTGTCTTGATCAAATAGGGGAAAAACTAGTTGCATTATGATACCATTCTCGTAAGCACACAATTTATTGCCTACGTATGATTAGATTTACTATCCCTAACTTTTCTGGTTAAGATCAAAGTGTACGTTAACTTATGGCATAATTCCTATTGATCCTTTTATAACATGCAATCAAGATTCATGCTACTAAGCTTTAGGGTTTTATGTGAACCATGCAGCCTTTTCCTAATTTCATTTCTGAATGAATTATTCGTATGCTGAATTTACACAACCTTTCGTAACTACTTACGTAATTGATTGAGATTTATGCCAATTTCCTAGAGATTAATCTACTTCATGCAGCCCTAGAATCATTTCCATGCCTTGCAAATTCCTACGGTTATTAGCAACCTTCTTTAATGAATCATTGCGAAGAAAATATGTCTAATAGTGTGACATGGAATTTATTCTTTCCATGCATAATCGAAGTGTAATACAATAATTTCCATTTGTAAAGATGATCATTAGTTGATTTAAATTCGTTACTTTGCAATGCATAAAAACCACTTGCTAAGAATGCATAGAGATCTTATGCTCTTTTTTTTGTTCGTTTCATTGAAAAATACCAATGATTGAATTCTTCAATCGTGAGCTATTTTCCCTAAGATAGCCAATGTTTTTCAATCGTAAAAGTGCATCTTACTTTCGTGAATTAACCATGCATAATTACGATATTCCAAAGTAAATCAAAAATAGAAAGAAAACCTGGACTTGTGGATTCGGTGAAATGTTGACATGGATGTTAGGAGATGATCCTCCTACGATTGCACCTCTTGTGCCTTTTTAGGGGCCATTGTGAATTCGACCTTGTTGCCTTGGCCGTAGACTTATGATCTTGGCCCGTCTCCCTCACATGCGCAATTCCCTTTGAGAATCGGCTCCCTTGACCGATGCTTCGTTTTGTGGACTTGGGCTTTGGAAGACCTTATAGGCTTGTGGGAGTTGCAATAGGAAAGATGGTTTTTGAATCCTGTGGTTAGAGTGAACTTGAGGAGAACTAATGAAGAGAGGGTTTAAAACTTGCTAATACAGCTTGAGTGGGAATGTCATGGGAGCCTTTAAAGAACTTGTGTGGAGGGGGGGGGGGGGGAATCCACGGAAGGGGTTAAAAATGGCTTTGTGGAATGCAAGGGGAAGTACTCAATTTTCGAGGATGCAAGGGGAAAGGGTGCTTAAGTCCCCGATTTGTAAAAACCACATTGTAGGGGCAATGGAAAAGGGTCCACGGGAAGGGGATTTAAAACTCGGGCTAATGTGAGCTTATGGGAGATGTAAGGGGAGGAAAATCCACGGAAGGGGGGTTTAAATTGACTTGGGTGGAAACCCCACGGGAAGGGGGTGCTTAAATCCCGGGGGGAGGGGGGGGGGATTATAAAAACCCGCTTGAGAGGGCAATAGGAAAGGGGGCTTTCTAAGGGCCCTTAAAAACTTCCCAAGAAGCTTCTTGGAAGCTTATGTGGCCCACAGAACTCCACCGCGTGGAGTAAGAGGAGTCATTTGTTGGCGGTAGGAGGCGGATTGAGGCAGCGGCAGCTAAACGGGCCAGGCGGCGGTGATTTCTGTCAGAGCTGGTGGAAGCATTCGACGACGATGCTGCTCTCTCTCTTTCTCTCATCCTATGGCAGCATCCCGACCCTCCACTCCTTCCCTTACTCACCCCATAGAGGCCGTATTTATAAGGTAGGCAGAGGAGACCTCTCTCCCTACGCGGCCAGTTGCATGACCCCTCTCCCTTCAATGACCTCCAGGAAGGGAGCTGAGTCATCCGCGCTTCACTCCCTCCCCTCCAGCATGGCCTTCTGCTAGGGGGAAAGAATATAAAATTTTTTGCCATAATTATATCCTTATCCTCTTGACCTCCTCCCAAGAGGAGGTTCATACAAGGATATGTGGGCTTCTTTAAACCTTTGGTCTCGTTTCTGCCAATCATGATACCTCATGTACAATCACACCGTTCGTAACTTCAAAGCCGGCATCGTCATTGCATGAGATTTCACGCGTGTACGTAATATTTTTCAGCAGAAATATTACAAACTAGTTGAACTCCCAAGGGGCCCACTAGGGTTTACCGTATGGTACCACGTGAGTGTAATGGAGGGGGCTTATTTAAGGGAAGAAATGTACATTTTATAAGGTAAGGTCCCATAAATAGGGGGTAGATAAGGGGTATTTTCATATATTTCTTGCACGCAGGTGACGTCTTCTTATTACTACTAGTGAATCCCCTGTGGTTAAACTACGTAAGAACATTGATGAGAACTTAGCCCATGGGTTCATTGGGCACTCAAAGTCTCTTGCTAGAGCCCCAATTCTATTTGTAAAGAAGAAAGATGGGTGACTTTGAATGTGTATGGATTATCGAGGACTCAACAAAATAGCAATCAAGAATTGATACCCTTTGCCTTTGATACCAAAGCTCTTGAACACAATATTAGTGAGTTTGGGAATCTCCCAATTCCTATTTTTTGAATACTGAAAAGGTGGCACAGAGATAACATGCCCATAAGTTCCTCAAAACCATATGATGTGACCTATCATTGAAAAGCGCTTGAAAAATGGAATCTATTGAGCTATAGAGCACTCGATTTGGAGTTATAGTGTTCAAGTTATGACAAATCAAAAGATTTGACCATGTCTCCCAGACTTAGGGAAAATTCCCATATTCCCCAATATGGTGTTCTTGGAATGCCTTGGAAAAGCCAAGATCTTCACAAATATTAATATATGAGGGGCTTACAATCTTGTATGGATTAGAGAAGGAGATGAATGAAAGACAACCTTCCACATAAGGTCCTTCCACACAAAGCATGGTCACTTTGAGTATGTTGTTATGCCATTCGGTCTCATCAATGCTCCTGAAGTATTTCAACATATGATGAGTGATATCTTTCAAGAGCATCTAGATGATTTTGTAGTTATATACTTGGATGATATCTTGATATTCTCAAAAGATCCAAAGGATAACACGCACCATGTAAAATTAGTTTTAGAGAAGCTTAGAGAAAAAGGACTATATGTAAAACTAGAGAAGTGTTTTTCCATAAGAAAAAAGTGGAATTCTTTGGGATACATTGTCTCCTAGAGAGGAATCTTCATGGACCCCAAGAAGATCAAGACTATTATTGACTAGCATATATCTACATGTGTCCACATAGTCCAATGTTGCCTTGGCTTTGCCAACTTCTATAGGATATTTGTCAAGGATTACTCAAAGATAGTCACACCACTCACTTAACTCATAGGCAGATCAAAGTTCTCATGGACGCAAGAAGCCGAGAAGGCCTTCCAAACCCTGAAGACCACTTTCACCACTACCCCACCAATCCTAGTCCACCCAAATCCTACCAAGCCATTTTTCTTGGAGACTGGTGCATCAAACTATGCCTTAGAAGCCGCCTTGTCCTAGCATGGAGATGATGGTTATATGCATCTAGTGACATTCCACTCAAGGAAGTTCTCTCCTCTAGAGATAAACTATGAGATCCATGAAAAATAACTCCTTGACATTGTAGATGCTTTTGATACTTGTTGGCATCATCATCTAGAGGATGCATCCCAAAAAGTTATCATCTATATAGATCACAAAATCTAGAATACTTTATGACAAGCCACATTCTCAATCAAAGACAATCCGACTGGAGTAGCTTCTTATCTAGGTTTGACTTTGTCATCACCCCAACCAGGACACCAACATGCCAATCAGAGAAGATTCTACCTAGCACCTAAGAATAGAGAAGAAGCTTTTGATCAACAATGAGCAATACTACTCAAGCTAGAGCTCCTCTACCACCTAGCAACCATCTCTAGTTGTCACCAAGATGACCCTATCTTGATCTAATTAATCTATGAAGCCCTATTGCTCGATGATTTGGCCAACAATGTCAAAAGAAAAAATCAAGAAGGAAAAGGAAATGAATTTTGTGAGTTTCAGGAAACTAATGGATTGTTATACTATAAGGATCTACTTTACATCCCTCCAGGGAAACCAAGACTCCAGGAAGGGGCGGGGGCATTTTTTCACACAGTGGAAAAAATGAAGGGAGAGGGAGGCACATACGACAAAATGAAAGGGGGGGTCCTCCATAGCCATAGGAGAGCCTCCATATACCCATACCATTGGAAGACAGCAGAAGACTGAAGATTTTTCATACTTCCTATCGCCTACCTTTGCCCATCAAATGGCTGTCCAGTCAGGGAGATCAGAATCTAGTATTTCTCTCTCCTCCATCTCTCTCCTCTAAGCGGTGGTTTGCATGCAAGAAATTAAGAAGAAGAGGGGATGAAGGATGCTTGTCTGACTGTGATCGGATTGCTCAAAGATGAAGAGGAGGCTGAGGAAAGAGGTTCAGCACTGAAGAATGGTTGTTGGTCGGTTCATGGGCTGCCCGAAATAATTATTAAAAAACCCGCAACACGTAAAACACGTGGTATGCTACAATTTTACAAAGAAATTTGCTTGTTTCTATTGTTTGATAGTCCAAATGTTGTTCATATGCGATGAATGTTTGTTTGAATCTTGTTTGCATCATGTTTGAGGGTTGCAGCTACAATAATGCAGAACCCATAATGATTTAGAGCCGTTATTAGTTTCTTAAAACCCGTAAAATGTCATTTTTTAAATGGAAATTAGTGGTTTTTCCGATTTTGAGTTGGGGAGAAGGAGTGGATATGGGATAAAATCAGAGAAAATGTTAAGTTTTAGTCAAAATAATAAGACAACATAAATAAATTAGAGAATACCTATTTTCCATGAATAATAAATAGAAAAAATAGCAAAAATAGAGAAATTTGGGGTTTTCGCACTCAAAAAATATGAAAAAATAAGATTTATGTGTGTGAATGTTTGACACGGCTAAAGCATGAGGTCAAGCCTCAATTTGCCCTCGTCCTTTGTGTTATAATACGTGTTTACTATTTTTTTTACATACAAAAAGACAACCATTTACACCTATGCAACGCAACAACACCTAAACAGTGAGGAGGGGAGGAAGTTTGTGTGAGGATCTAATTGCTGAAAAGATACAAATTCTGATTTCCCTCTTTGTGCATAGCATTTAGAGATCGTTCCATAATTAAATATAGGCAACTAGTAGCACAGAAGTTCCAGTGCTAGTCTCTAAAGCAGGGCAGCACGTATTGCTTAGTTAAAATTCATAAAAGGACTGTTTTTCGCACCTCACATGGCAGTATTTTTTTTTTCATAAAATGGTTGTGCATAATCGTCATACACCTTGCATCAAGCATGTCATGTGGTATCTCCTGGAATGCATTGCAATTGTTTGATAAACTTTGACCAACGCTGAGAGGACAGGAAATCTAAGTCGTGGGTTAGACGGGCACTTCCGTTGGGGAAAGTTTTATGAGGCAAATCAAAATCTCCTGGAACGCTGAATTATGAAAGAATGGAGTTTGTGTGAATGTTATTTATGTCTAGCAGCGCATCAAGGGGCCAATCCTTGTGATGTAGGAGAGCTGCAATGGGGCCACAACAATCAACTGATGGGGTGCCTCCTATGTATGTGATACGTGGTATTTATTACCAATACCTGTGGGATACTCCCTCTCAGGAGTATTGGGGAAGGTGCCGTTGGACTATCATCCAGCTACAAACACAATATTAAATTCATTTAGTGTGCATCAGTTATTACAGATGCTCCTGGCCCGTGAGGCTGTGTGGTGGGGTTGTCTGTCGTATGTATGAGGTCCGGCTAGTGCCATAGCCAGTGCCGGCCCATTTTAGGTCCCATCAGTGGTGCATCTGTCGGGAGCCGCCAACAAGTGGTGGTTCTCGAATCTAGGGTTCTTAGGGACCAAATAGTTGGTTTATGTCCTTTGACAAGGACCGTCATGCCGAAATACAAAAAGCAGAACGTGCTGAGAGGGCTAGACGGCAGTTGGAGATTGTAAGATGCTATTCTCCTCAAAGGAGCAGCTTGTTACGCATAAGTGGCAGTGGTTCTAGTAACCTAGGTGTTACGAGTAGCTCTTTGAGTGCAAGTGGAAGTCTTGGTACTTCCCTATTTTCAATTAATCAACCCACAACAAGTGGGGGTGTAGTGTTGCTGACACAAACTCTTGTTGTCAATCCAATTGTAGCGATGGCACAACATATCGCAATTCTAGCAGGTACACTGGATTTACCGGCATTAGGAGCACCGTTGCCCATTTTCCATGGGTTAGTAGAAGAAGATGGAGAACTCCACATTAAGGAGTTTCAAATGCTCATGTTCAACTATCGAATCCAAGACAAAAGACACCTAATGATGTTCTTCAACATGACTTTAAAAGGAAGAGCGACAGTGTGGTATCACAGTCTAGAAGCCATAACCATAACTAGTAGTGCCCAATTCTTTACGGCTTTCCGTAGAGAGTTTTCCCCTAAGAAGGGTGGACAATATTGGTTCTGTGTTCTAAATGTAACATGCCAAGACCCAAATGAGAATGTCCAGGAATATGCCAAGAAACTAAAGCAAGTTCTTTGCAAACTTAATGCTTATATTCCCATTCCAGTGGGGCTGCATAGTTGCAATATTTCCTACATTGATTGGATTTTAATATCCAGGTGCATCTGAGTAGTGTTGCTTTGGCCGATATTGACACTGCCATTACCGAAGCAAAAGGAGTAGAGTCGCCCTTGCAAGTGGCTTATGCAGCAAGGATAAATTGGAATGGTAATAATTTGGCCTTGACCAATGGGAGTCCAAGGGGACCCCATGTTAAATACGAGTGGCAAATGGAGTATCATGTCAAATTTGCCTATGTTGCCATCTCCTCCTATCATGACTATGCCTATATCTAGTCAGGCGGCCTTGCTAAATAGTGGTGGAAACCAAACAATGAATCCTAATGTTGTCCCAGTTGGTCAATGGCCGATTCCTAATCAAGTGGTTAGGCCCATGGGATGACAGACTGACGATCGTGGCTATGAGTCGAGTGCTTCTAATGTCCTTAGTGAAGTTAAGGACATGATGAAGCACTATACTGATATGATCTTTGAACACTATCGAAAAATAGCTATGGATGTCAATGCCCTAAAGAGGGTGCCCCCTCAAGACTCAGCTTTAAGTGGTGTGGTGGCCAACATTTCCCTAGGAATTGCCCGAATGTCAAAATGTGATATTTGCGGAAAGTCTGGCCACTTAGCTACTACCTGTTGGAGTAAGATCAGTTCTCTCCAACAAGGGAGTAAACAACCAGGTCCAGTTAACCATCACGCACAAGAGAATAATCTCCAGCAAGATGATGGACCAAGGCAAATAGTGCAAAGAGGAAAGGCTGTTGTAGAGGAGTTACCTCATGGCAGTGGAGTCAGCCTTATTGAGGCTATACGTGTCAATGTTGCTGAAACTTCTAATCTATGAGCTGTAACAAGAGGTCAAAGGATTAAAGAGAGTGACAAAGGAATTGTAAAACCTGTTGAGGGAAGCCCTAAGCAAGATGCTAGGGAAAAGCGAGTCATGAATCGTGATGTGGAAGGTGGACCATTAAGACCTATTGGTAGTAAAGTCAATCCCGAGGAGGATAAAGGATTGCCAAGAAAGAAGGTAAAGGCTAAAAAAGAGGCACCAAAGCCGATTGAAAGACCAAAGGAGAGAATGGTTTGGCACAAGAAGAGAACTTTCGCTAATTACCACAACTTTGATCTAACAAGTTCCCTTTGCGAAGTCAAACCAAACGTGAATCTCCTACAATTGATTAAACCTTCTCCAAGAGTATGCAAGGAATTCAATAAAATTGTGCATATAGGGTATATAGTAGAACATTTGGGCATAGCTAGAGTGGGGGAAGATTGGTTCGATCATGCTAAAAAGCATTGCCCTAGGGTTCCAGCATATGTGGATGGAATATTAGTGGACCACGCTATCCTGGACACTGGATCCTCTGTCAATATCATAAGTTCAGACTTGATGGAGAGGTTAGGTCTACAGATCCAAAAAGACGGCTCCACATTTCTTAGGATGGCTGATGATAGTCTAAGACAACCAGAAGGTTGCATTACCAAGGTCCACGTTACAGTTGCAAGCGTAGAATGCTATCTGGACTTTAGGGTGATAAGGTTTGTAGGACGTCCTAGCTATCGAGTTTTGCTAGGCATGTCATGGATTCTACGGATAGAGTGTCAAGTCAATATACCCGTTGGTCGAGTGATTCTAGGTCAAGGTGCCCATCATGTAATAGTGGATGCTTACCCTGAGCCTCCTCAGAGTGAGAGAGCTCCACTATCCTCCACTGAACTAGAAACTATAGATGATCCATCTGGTAGTGAGACGTCATCAAGCGATGAATCTAAGGAAGGGTCCACTACAGAGGATATTTATCAAATAACCTTGAATGAGCCGATAGAGCCTCATGATCGAATAAGAGACGTGGATGTTATTGAGCAGACCTTGGTATGCCTAATGATTTATGGCCAATCAAATTGGGTTCTATGCTCAGTTTGGACGAGAGAGAGGACTATGTGCCCCTAATTCAAGAGTTCCGTTATATCTTTGCTTGGAGCTATGATGAACTTTGGGGTATTCCTCCCAGTCTAGCTGTGCATACTATTCCTATAAAGGAAGGTACCTGCCCTATACCTCAGAAGGTAAGGCACATGCCTTTTGAATTAAGGGACGGGTTGTACAAGGAACTACAGGAGTTGCGGAAAGCAGGTTTGATCTTTCCCATTCAGCATACTGAATGGTGCTCACCAGTTATGATCAAGAAGAATAATAATAATCAAATCCATATTTGTGTAGATTTTAGAGAGTTGAATAAGCAGACTATTAAAGATTACTACATGTTGCCATTTATTGACCAAATTTTTGATCAACTAGCGGGTAGGGAAATCTATTCGTTTGGGACTGCTTTGCAAGGTATAACCAAATGGCGATCACTGAGCAAGACAAGCTAAAAATGATGTTTATTACAGTCTTCAGTACCTTTGCATACCATGTGATGGAATTTGGGTTGTGTAATGCACCTAGTTCATGGCAAAGAACAGCCAACAAGACCTTTGGTGACATCTCCCCAGAGGAGCTAAAAGTATTCATTGACAATTTGGGGGCAGCCACCGTAAGGGATAGACAGTTTATCATTTTGCGCAAGTGTTTTGAGTGTTGCAGACAATTTCGCATAGCTCTTAACCCATGGAAGTGCGTCTTTAGAGTCCCTTATGGGCTCTTGTTAGGCCATGTGGTCAGGTCCATAGGGATTGCAATTGATCCTGAAAAGATCAAGGTCATAGTTGCCATGAGTCAGCCACGTACTCCAAAGGAAGTGCATAGCTTTCTGTCATCAGTAGGGTATTATCGGAGGTTTATCAATGCCTTGGCAGAAAGAACATTGTCATTGACAAACCTATTGTCCTTTAATTGTCAGTTTACATGGAGTGATTCTTGCAAAGTGTCTTTTGATTATGTGAAGTAGGAGCTTGCCAAAGCACCTATTTTAAAAGCACCAAAAAGGGGCAAAATGTTCTATATATTTTCAACAGCAACCATGCATAGTATCAGCTGTTGTTTAGCTCAAATCTGGGAAGAAAAGTGGTATGATCCGATAGCTTTTGCTAGTCGAAAGTTGGGCATATCAGAAACTAACTACACCTACATGGAGAAGTTGTGCCTTGCGATGGTCTTTGCGACTAAAAAATTCATGCACTACATCCTCTATGAGAATGTAGTTTTCTAAACGAAGGCCAAAGGACTTAGATTGCTTATGAAGAAGCTACAACTGCCTGATCATTTGGCAAAGTGGTTAATTACTTGTTGCAGGAGTTCGATTATGAGATTAAGAGTAAGCCACCGAGGTTGTAGGGTATTGTGGAATGCCTTGTGGATTTCGGGGAGCTGAAAGAGACTTTAGCTGAAGGAAGTGATATCGAAGAAATGTTTAAAATTGATACAGCTTCTATCCCATCTTGGTATGCTACTATCACGCATTATCTATTAACGGGAGAGACTAGAGCTGGGTTATCAAAATCGGAGAAGAGGAAAATTAAACAGCAGGCATTGAAATTTTCCTTGATCACAGTCACATTATATCGGCAGTGTGTTGATGATATCTATCACTGATGTGTGATGCCTGACGAGGTTCCCTTTATTTTGGAAGAGTGCCATGAGTGCGCTTGTGGAGGCCACTTTGTTGGGCGGTTGACAGCACAGAAAGCTTTAAGAGCTGGATATTGGTGGCCGCCCATCTTCCAAGATTCCTTTGAGTACGTTAAGAGATGTGATACCTGTCAAAGGCATGACAACAGAGAGAATAGGAAACACCCACTTACGCCTATTATGGCTACCCTTCCATTTGAGAAGTGGGGCATTGACTTTGTGGGTCCCATTACCCCATCGTCTACTACTCAGAAGAGATATATTATAGTAGCCACTGACTACTTTACAAAGTGGTCAGAAGCACGGGCGACGAGGCAGGACAATAGAAAAGAGACTGCCAGTTTTCTATTAGAGTAGATTATTTGCCGATTTGGTCCACCAAAAGAAATAGTATCAAACCGTGGAACTCACTTCTTAAATAAAGTGATTAAAAGTCCGATTGAAGCTTAGAAAATCAAGCATAACAAGATGACCCCCTATAATCTGCGAGCAAATGGACAAGTTGAAAGTACCAATAAGCAGCTTTTGGGTATCCTATCCAAGATATTCTCTGAAAAGAAGCGGGATTGGGATACAAAATTATATGTGGTGGTTTGGGCGTATAATACGACATTTAAATGAGCCACTAGCTATACCCCATTTAAATTAGTTTATGGGGAAGAGTGTGTGTTACCCCTCAAAATTGAGTTGCCAACCATACGGTTTGCAATTAACCACTCTTTGGGAGACGAGGATGCACTCTTTGAATGATTCATGACCATAGCACACTTGGATGAGCTGAAATTGAAAAGCTTATTACACCAAGAGGTAACTAAACATCGGATGAAGCACTTGCATGACCTTAAAGCAAAGAAGTATACCTTTAAAAAAGGGAAATTAGTTCTGTACTATGATGTGCGTAGGGAGCTGTTTTTAGGGAAGCTGGTACCTAGATGGGATGGCCCCTACAAGATTGTCAGAATAGGAAAAAATAAGTCTACAGCTCTACTAGCTGATCTACAGGGAGTAGAATTTAAAAATAAGGTTAATCTTAATAAGATTAAACCTTATTATTTCTAAGTATTCTAACACAGAAAAATGCATTGCAAGTCCATGCTGGGGCTGATTGGAGACTTGCAAAAGGAGCTTAAGCTGGTTGATGGGGCGGTTAATCTCTTATTTGGAGCACCTATATCTCGAGCAAAGATATCATCAGGGGAGGCTTATCTGGTGGAGCAAGGGATATAAAGTGATCGAGCAAGAAGACGATACCTTTGTGTGGGAGATTAAAGTTTTCTGCCATCACTGTTTACAAATCTTGACAAGCATCCCTATTGAGTTTAATGAAGAAGGTGCGATGGAGCCGTCAGTTCATCCTCTAAATATGTTGAGCTTTGACTATCATAATTACGAATAGGGGAGTTCTTGATGGCTAGCTATGTAAACCCATTATGGATGTATACATTATACTTTGATGGAGCATCCAAGGGTTATCCGAGATCCTCGACGTAGAGTTACAATGAAATTAGCTACTTATCTTGTAGGATTTACTAACAACATGGCCGAGTATAAAGCCCTGATTATGGGATTGCATATTGCAAAGCAAGGTGGTTTTTGACGGTTGTTAGTAAAAGGGGATTCCTAGTTGATTTCGAATAAGCTAGATGGGACATACAAAGTGTGGAATCCCATCCTTTGCATGTATCATCAAACTGCCATGACCATACTTGAGGAGTTTGAGAGAGTGTCTCTTCAGCTGATTTCACGTTACTGGAACCAGTTTGCGGATTCACTGGCAAACCTTGCTTATGAAGAGGACATCTTTTTCAACTATGGTCCTAGTCCAGATGTTGCTATTGATAATGAGACAGGACCTGGTCACTTGTGGGGAATGTTATCAGACCACACGTTATATGGTTGATATGGGTAATGAGAAGAGTGGTTGAGACCCATCTACCACTATTATCTTGGACCCATAGGTTGATTAGACAACATGTTATGCGTACGCCTCTTGCTATATATATGCCTTTAGCTTAGGGCTGCGAGCCCTATTTTTCTCCTTGGAAGGGAGCATATTATTGTATATCTACACTATTTCGGGGAGGGATGTGTAGGTGCTATTTTTTTTAATTTCATTAGGCCAAGAGGGCCTATTAGTTTTTACAATGAAATGCTTTATTTCGTTAGGCCAAGAGGGCCTATTAGTTTTTGTAGTGAAATTCTTTATTTCATTAGGCCAAGAGGGCCAGTTGTCTGTTTAGTACGGTGTCGTCTTGCTGCGCATTCGAGGTGTGAAAACCACCCAAAAGTTGTGCGTGTGATTTGATATTTTGTACATACTTAGTTGTTATGTTTGCTCTTTCATTCTATGCTGAAGACGGAGAAGAACAAGGAGTTTTGGTAGACTGGTAACTCGAGATGCAGTCTCATGGACCACTTTGATTGTGACCAAGGGTTCATTTGAAAGCCTGTGGCAGTATAGGAGCATTCCCAATGGGCCAATAGATACATGCTGAGATCATCCTAAGGGGCCTAGAAAGAGACCCTGTTGTTGGTGACATGCTCGTGGACATGTATGGAAAATGTGGCTTTATCAAGGAAGGACGAGAAGCATTTGAGAAATTGACTGTCCACGATGTTAAATTGTGGACAATAATGCTAGATGCCTATGTTCATAATCGTGAAGGTGATATGGCTATGCGATGCTATGAGGAGATGCAACATCAAAGGGTGCATGCCAATTCTATTACATATGTTATCTGCTTGAAAGCTTGTGCAACCATAGGAACAGGTCAAGGTATGCATTCTGAAATTGTCATGAGAGGTTTAGAAAATGACATTCATGTAGGAAGCACACTTGTGGATATGTATGCGAAAAGCTTCTCACTTTCAGAAGCGCAGCACACATTTGATAGGTTGCCAGTTCGAAATGCAGTCTCCTGGACTGCTCTATTTGCAGGCTTGATCGATATTAAAAGGTGTGATTAATGCTAAAACTGCCCCGCTTTCCTGGGGGAAAAAAGGAAGCTTTTCTAGAAAAAGGGGGAGCTTTTTGAATCGAAAAGGGGGGGGAATACTGTACTCTGCTGCTCCACGAGGAAGAAGATATGCTTGAAAACACATAATTTTTCTGAAATGAAGGAGACGGATCTCAAACAAAGGGCATCGATGTCTTCTTTAGGGAGCGCGCGCGCGTGTAACTTGGATCTTGGCCCAGGTTCCAGCAAGTTCCTACTTAGTATTTTGATTCCCCTTCAGGATACGAAGTGACGAGCCCTCATCAAAGGATGACGCCAGATAGTAGTCATGCACTACCACAGTTTGGTGCATGGGATGAATAGAATCCGGCTTCGACCGAAAGGTTTACAGTCATATTCAATCAAGCACGCAACGAAAAGAAGTTAGGTGGACCTATAAATTTAGTGCTAGATCCCGCTGTAGCCCGTTTGCTGTGACAAGTAGTTGACCTCGGTTCCCACCAACAACCAGCTACACACACAGCACACGACAAGAAAAATTAGAAGCAGCAGCTGATGGGACGGAACAATCTCATATGAATCCCAGGAGACAAGAGTGGCGCACACAGACACAAGAGAGAGGAGAGAACCAGTCTATGGAGGAGAAATTTCAGAAGATGGAGACTGAAGACGGCGGATCGAATAGCAATTATGGCAGAGCGAATCGCAGTTATGACGATAAAGCCTACAGTTTGATCTCCACTAAGTCCCAAAGTACGATATCATGTGCGGATTCATGGCTCCCCACAATCCAGGAAGGATCTACAGGATACCAAAAATTTGCTGAGGATCTTTGATTCTTGTGCAACAAAGGCTTGTAGCAAGTCCAGGGCCCGAACACAAGCCCAGCAAATCCATGCTTTTTTTTTTCTCATGACAAAATGTTGAGATATCAGGAGTTCTTGCTGATCATTTGATCACAGCATTGGCTAGCTGTGGTTTGCTCGGAAATGCTTATGAAGTATTATGCTCGATGCTACACAGATCTATATATTCTTGGACCAGAATGATTTCTGGGTACATTGCACAAAGTCAAGGTTGTGAAGCCTTGAAAATGCTCCATCTTATGCAGCTAGAGAGTATATAACCAGGTGAATGCACTTTCCTCAATCTTTTCAAAACCTGTGCCCTGTTACATGATAATATTGAGGCCAAGAAGCTGCATATGGTTGCATTAAAGAAGGGCTTCACATCAGACTTACTTGTGGCAAGTGCCTTGGTGAGTATGTATGGCAAGTGTGGAAGCTTTGTGGAAGCCTGACTATTTCCTGCATTCACATGTATGTTGGAGTTTGTGATGTCTAACATTAATCAGCTTTACGGAGCTTACAAGTGCCATGTGTAGTTGTCATAATCCAATCATATTGTAATACTGTCATGAAATCTGAAGGATTAATTGACTTTTTCTATGAAAGATGCTTTCCCTAATCATATGCTTGAGCATACGCTCACAACAAAAAAAAAAACAAACCCGTCTGGAACTTGTTGCTGTGTGGAAAATTGGACAATAGGATTATTTACATGTTGAATCTTCTATCCTGAAATTTGTCAAGGTCCTCCGTGGTTGCGACATTGCTTTCACAAACCCTTCGACATCTTTGGTGAACCCGACGTGAAAGCGTCGCAGAAATTTCAGGATGGGAGATACTTCAGCCTCTATTTCAGCCTCTTCTACAACTCCAGCTGCGTCTACTTCAGCTCCATCAATGACTGCTGCGTCAAGTACTTCAACAGAGGATCTAAAGCAGATTTTGCAGAATATGTCCATGTATATGCAGCTCCAAAATCAGCAGACACAATTGTATATGCAGCAGCAGCAACAATTACATCAACAGCAGTTGTCTCAGTAAAGGCAACTCTATTCGAAGCAGGAGAATGCAAACAACGCGAGTAAGGCTATTGAAGCAGTTGAGAATGAGAAGAAGCTATTTGACGGGCGTAATGTTTCAGCATATTTGAAGACATATGAGATCAAGATGGGGTTTTTTGGAGTTCCTGTTGGACTTATGAGTAAGTACTTCCTTCGTCTTGTCACACCCGCTTTGAGGACAAAAGTGACTGATCTTTTTATTCAAAATACACATTGGCAAGATTTTAAGAAGGCCCTAAAAGAAGAATACTTCCTTGAGGACTTTGGTATGGCTACTCGGCGGTCATTCCGAGAGTGGATCTACATGCCAAACAAAGGTCTAGCTACTTCGGAATTGATTCGAGAATTTGAGGAGAGGTATAGTCAGCTTGATGCCATTGAACAAAGAGCATTGGATGTTGAAAAAGTTGAGCTTTTCTTGCAAGCTGCAGATCCTGCTCTTCAAGAAGAATTGGGTGAGCTTCTTGAGGATCGCACGAAGCCTATGGGTCTTAAAACTGATTGGCAGGATGCTCAGGATGCAGTCTCGACTTTGACCAAGAGGAGGATATGGAAGACTTGCCTACAGAATGGTTCCATGACACCTACACCATCATAAGCTCCTATGCCTACTTCTATCCTTGTTATTTCTTCTCCTCCTCAGCCAGTTTCTTGGCCTATGCCAGTGCCTACTGTTTCCACTCCACCTATTCCTCCTGTTCCACGACCGATGCCTACACCTTCTGCTCCAAAACCATCCGCTCCATCGGTGCCTACTTCTCTTGATGACATAATCAAAGGCATAACAGATTTGACACTGGAGTCAGTCAAAGCGGAGTTGGTGGGAAAGTTGAAGGAGCAATTTGCTTTGACTACGCCTACTACTTCTTCTAGTGCTCCTACTGCACCAAGGAGTGCTCCTAGTGCACCTAGGAGAGATCGGAGATGTATTTGGTGCGATAGTACGGACCATCAGCATTGCAGGGATTGTGAATCTTTTCAGGATGCAAGGAGGAAGAATTTGGTATATTGGGAGCAAGATGGTAAGATTTGGTTAACTGAGACAGGAGCTCCACTTGCTACCAACTTTGGTAAAGGTGGAATGAAGAAGTTAGTGGATGACATGGCTGCGCGTACTTCTTATGTGACAGCTAGAGGTGATGCTTCTGCATATGGAGTCCAGATTGAGAAGGGATCAGAGACTCAGTTAGCGCTATGGACTTATGCTATGGAGACTGCAAACAAGGGAAAAATTTAGCAAACTGTTTTGACTAGTGCAGGCTCTAGCATCAGATCAGAGACAGGTTGGGACTCGCCTGTTGACAGGTACTCTATTTATGCTTATTTGGCTAAGTCTCATGGTGCAGATGTACTTGTTGAGGAGAAGCGTAAGAGGGATGAAGAAAATCCAAGTGCAGCTAAGAAGACTAGAGGGGGTGAGTTTATTACTCCACCTACTGCAGGACCGTCTTCAAGACCAGGGCCAGATCGACAGATGGAAGATGCTCAAAAGAGAGAAAAGAGGCAAGAGCCTAGAGAGAGAAAGTAGCCAGGGTTTAGATTGATGTCCGATATTGAGACATCTACAGACATGAGGAAAATCTTTAATGATAAGATACTTGGCAGTGAAGTGACTTTCACTATTTCTGAGATTTTGGGCATCTCGAAAAGAGAGTTTCAGGATCAGTTTCAGGAGGTCTTGAAGAGGAAAAGACATGCATTGTCTACCACTGATACACAGGGAGTTTTGATTGGGGAGTTGGATGAGGATGAGGATGAGGTTATGGTTGATAATGCTTCTGTTTTTCCACAGTGAGAGCAGAATTTAAGTGATGGGAAGTGCTTAAAAATAGCTAAAAATTATGAATTTCAAGGGAAAAATATTCACCGTCAAAGGCGGCGCCTCGATCTAGGACGATTTTAAGCATAAGCAGTCGACAGGTGCCTAAGTGACACCTCCGGATTTTTAGTAATTTTTCTGTCAGTCAGGACAGGATGTGGGAGCTGCAGGCCTGTCCGGGATGCCGAGGCGGACGCCCAAAAATTTACAGCACGTCAATCGGAGCTCGTATGCGGAAGTTGGCCAGAAACCGGCCGGGGTGCCCAAAAAGGGGGCCAAATTTGAAATTCCAAAAGGTGTGATTAGAGGGGGGTGACCTTTGGCACCCCCCCCTAAAAAAAAAACGTGATGTAGGGGGGGCGGCGGCTGTTTTCAGCCGCCGAAAAAACGCGCCCCCCCCCCCCCCCCAGAAATCGACATGATGGCTATCAAGTAAGCCATGAAACAAATCACAGCAGGCCACTACATTGTTCTCACGCTCCGCATCACTCTGTTTTGAGCAGACAATGGCAGCCTGTAGAGGGAGAGAGAAAATCAATCTTTCTCTCTCCTCCCTCTCTCTCTTCTAAAGGCAAGTTCATGTGGGAAGAAGAAGGAAGAAGAAAGAATGATGGAGGTTTGTCCGGCATGGATCGGATTGCTCCACGGGCTAGAAATGGTGATTGGTGATTGTGCTGGACATGAAGTGTTGCTGATTTTCAGATTTGTAGCCATGGACATGAAACCCGAAACACGCAAATAAGCAGTAATTTAAAATTTTCAAAGGAAATTTGAGATTCTATGGCTTTTGATTGATGAAATGTCGTTCATGTGGGCTAAAAATTGTTTATGTTGCTGTTTTCCATGAGTTCTTGCTGGTCATAATCAGAAAATCAGAAAAAATATGCATCTTGTGGTTCAAAATAATACATTAAAACACGTAAAACATGAAAAACAAGGGAAAATGATGGTTTTTTTGGCATAAAAATGGGAAAGTAAATAGGAACACCAACTAGACTTTCACTTTTCTGCAAGAAGGAACTAAGGGCCACAGCCCATAACCTGTTTTGAATTTTCAGTAATTAAATAATGCAGGAAAATAAGGGAAAATACAAGAAAAGGGTGGAAAAATCCTAAAAAATAGGGGAAAAATACATTTTGGATTCCGAAAAATAAGGATAAATAAGAGCAATGTTTGTGAATGTTTGTGGGGACTGAAGCATGAGGATTTGCCTCAGTTCAACCCCACCTTCTTGTTCTAATGTGTCTTTTTCCGCTTTCTACACATAAAATGATGTCAAAATACCCTATAAACCTATCCAACGATGCAATATTTAAACGGGGAAGGGTAGAGGAGTTGAAATATGTCTAAATGTCGTGTGAGGTGATGGGAAAGTTGCTGATTTCTATGCATAGCATTTAGGACGGATGATAATTAAAATTAAGAGCTTAGTAGCACAAGGATCACCTCGGTGCTAGGCCCATGCAACGAAGCACGAACGGTAGTTGGAAGCCATTAAAAGAATGTTTTTGCACTTGTGCACGATACTGTTTGCTAAATGTTTGAGCACTAGGCATCCACCAAATGCATAGAGCATGAAAAGAATTTAAAAGTATCAGTGATCAGCTCCTGGACATGCATTGCAATTGGTTTATTGGAACCTGACCTACGATGAGAGGCAGTGAGGTACCCATGCTGTAGGTAGACGCGGGTCCCAAAGGGGAAATAGAAGTAAGGACAATGGTACATTCCTGGACACGCTTATTTGGTACCTTGAGCGACTTTTGTGCGATGTGTCTATTTGTTGAGCGACGCATCGAGGGGCCAATCCCGAAGGTGTAGGAGAGTCGCAGAGGGTTGACGGCATTCAGCCGTAGGAGGAACCCCATGTGTATGTGATTCGAGCCTTTTGGCTATGTGAAAGGGACTCCCTCTGAGGAGTAATATTGGGTTAGGATCAGTTGGACTACAACGTATTACAAACGCAATGTTTAGGAAGGCAGAGATTTTGATAGACGCTCCTGGCCGCGAGGCCGAGGGGTTGTCTTATGCGTAGTGATGAGGCCCGGCTAGTGCATGAGCCAGTGCTGGCCCGTTTTTAGGTTCATCAGTGGTGCGTCTGTCGGGAGCCGCTTAAAAGTGGCGGTTCTCGAATCCTGGTTGTCTAGGGACCAACTAGCAGTTTATGCCAAAGGATATTGAGATTGATCTGTTATTTATTGATAAGCATCATCTAGCAGAAATCCAAAAGCAAGAAAGAGACGAAAGAGCTAGGCGACGTGCTGAAATTTTTAGGAGATATTCCCCTAAGCGTAGCAGTGTTGAACCCTTACGAGGGAGTGGATCTAGTGGTCTTGGGGCCACAAGCAATAAGTTAGGAGAAGGTGGAAGCTCTAGTGCTTCCCTTCCTTCTATAAGCCAGTTCACGTCAAGTACGGGAGGTGTAACCCCACCGTCCCCTATTCCTAGTGCAAATCCAATTCTCGTCATGGCGCAGCCTATTGCAATTCCAGCAGGAACGACGGATTTGCCGGCTCTAGGCTACCCGCTACCCATTTTTAATGGGCTAGTTGAGGAAGATGTGGAACTCCACATTAGGGAGTTTCAAAAGCTGATGTTTAACTGTCGCATCCAAGAAGAAGGACATTTAATGATGTTCTTCAATATGACTCTCAAAGGAAGAGCCGCTATATGGTATCATGGTTTAGAAGCCGGAACCATATTGAACATTGATGCATTTTATGGAGCTTTTCGAAGGGAGTTTGCCCCTGAAAGGGGTGGGCAATATTGGTTGCGTGTACTCAACGTGACTCGCCAAGAACCACACGAGGATGTTCGTGCTTATGCGAAGAAGATAAAAGAGGTTTTCCGTAAGTTGGACACCTCTATTCCTATCCCCGCAGCCGCCCAATTGCAATATTTCCTATATGGTTTGGACTTTAATATCCAATTGCAGTTGAGTAGTGTTCCCTTGGGGGATATAGATACTGCCATTACACGAGCACAAGAGGTGGAATCTCGACTACAAGCAGCCTATGCTTCTCGAGGCAATTCGAACATGGGTTTAGTATTGGGAAATAATGTGGCAATGGCCAATGGCAGTGGTGGTCAAGGGATGGCGATGGCTAACCCTAATGGGAGAGGAAACATGATGCAGAATGTCCCTTTATTACCAGCACCCCCTAGCATATCGATGCCTACGGGCAGTCAAATGGCTCCAAGTGGTGGAGGCCAGGCGGTCAATTCTAACACCACGCCTATGACTCAACAACCAGTGCCTAATCGAATTGTTAGGCCGATGGAACGACATGGTAATGACCAAGGCTATGAGTCGAGTTCTTCCAATGTTCTTGGCGAGGTTAAGGACATGATGAAGCATTATACCGACATGATTACGGAGCAGTATCGACAAATAGCCGTTGATGTCAACTTCCTTAAAAAACAACAAAATTTGATAGGAAGTAGATATCCAGAGGAGGGTGCACCTTCGAGGTTTAGTTGCAAATGGTGTGGCGGGCAGCACTATCCAAGAAATTGCCCAAATGTTAAGTGCGACATTTGTGGAAAATCTGGCCATTTAGCAGCTACTTGCTGGAGTAAGATCAGTTCCCTCCAGCAAGGAAGTCGGCAACCAGGGCCTATTAATCATCGTGCCCAAGGAAATGATTCCCAGCGAGAAGATGGGCCTAAACAAATACTTCAACGACCAAAGACTACAGTGGAGGAGCTACCAAGTGGTAGTGGGGTTAGTTTGATTGAGGCTGTACGCGTTAATGATGCTGACACCTCTAATCTGCGAGCTGTTCTTACAAGAGGTCAAAAGGGTAGAGAAGCTGACAAGGATAAGCCTGTCAATGGAAACCCTAAACAAGGTGACAAAGGAATGCAAGTTTTGGATCCTGCCCTGGAAGGGGGACCTTTGAAGCCCGTAGAAAGTAAAGCCGATAAGGAACCACCAAAGAAGAAGGTAAAAGTTAAAAAAGAGGCAATAAAGCCGGTTCAGCAACCTAAAGAGCGGATGGTTTGGCGTGAAAAGCGAGCTCTATCGAACTATCATGAATTGGATTTGGCGAGCTCTCTTTGTGAAGTCAAGCCGGATGTGAATCTTTTACAGCTTATTAAGCTTTCCCCAGGAGTACGTAAGGAATTTAGAAAGATCCTACGTACCGAGTATATCGTAGAACCTTTGGGTATTGCGCGAGTTGGTGATGACTGGTTCGAGCATGCTGAGAAGCATTGCCCAAGGGTTGCAGCCTATGTCGATGGGATATTAGTAGATTATGCCATTGTCGACACGGGATCATATGTTAACATTATGAGTTCTGAACTGATGGAAAGGTTGGGTCTTGCGATCCAGAAAGATACCTCCACAATTCTCAGAATGGCAGATGATAGTTTGAGACAGCCAGAAGGCTGCATTACTAAGGTCCATGTCACTGTTGCAAATGTAGAATGCCTGTTGGACTTTAGGGTGATTCATTTTGCAGGCCGGCCAAGTTACCAAGTATTACTCGGACGTCCTTGGATCTTGCAAGCGGACTGCCAAGTGGATATACCCGCCGGTCGGCTAATATTCGGCAGAGGTGCCCAGCGTGTGGTGGTTGATGCTTATCCTGAGTCCCCGCAGAGTGAGAGAGCTCCTGTATCTTCTACAGAATTGGAGACATTAGAAGATTTATCTGCCAGTGAGACATCATCGAGTGATGAGTCCAAGGAGGGATCCACCACGGAGGACATCTATCAGATCACTTTGAATGAGCCGATAGAGGGCCAAGATCGTATAAGAGATGCAGATGTTATCGAGCTAGACCTTGGTACGCCTGACTATTCGCGGCCAATCAAATTAGGTTCTATGCTCAGCTCAGCAGAAAGGGAGGACTATGTGGCCTTGATCCAGGAATTCCGTGATATCTTTGCCTGGAGTTATGATGAGTTGAGAGGCATCCCTCCTAGTCTTGCTGTTCATACAATTCCGTTGAAGGAGGGCAGTTGTCTTGTACGGCAGAAAGTAAGGCGTATGCCTTTCGAATTGAGGGACGGCCTGTTTGAAGAGTTACAGAAGCTTCGAAAAGCGGGTTTGATTTTTCCTGTGCAACACACGGAATGGTGTTCACCGGTTGTGATAAGAAAGAAGAAGAATAATCAAATCCGATTATGTGTAGAATTTAGGGAGCTGAATAAGCAGACAGTTAAGGACTACTACCCGTTGCCATTTATTGACCAGATTTTGGATCAATTAGCGGGTAGGGAGATATATTCGTTTATGGATTGCTTTGCAGGATACAACCAAATGGCAATTGCAGAAGAGGACAAGTTGAAAACAACTTTCATCACTGTATTTGGTACTTTTGCGTACCATGTGATGGCCTTTGGTTTATGCAATGCGCCTGGTTCGTGGCAACGAACAATAGATAAGACATTCGGTGACATATCCCCTGAAGAGTTGAAGGTGTTTATTGATGACTTAGGGGCTGCCACCGTGAGAGAAAGGCAGTTGATCATTTTAAGAAAATGCTTTGAGCACTGTAGACAATTTTGCATCGCCTTAAACCCACGGAAGTGTGTTTTTGGAGTACCTTATGGGCTATTGCTGGGTCATGTGGTCAGTTCGGTAGGAATTGCAACAGACCCCGAGAAGGTTAAAGTTATAGTTGCCATGGGTCCACCACGCACTCCGAAGGAAGTTCATAGCTTTCTGTCTTCGGTTGGTTACTACCGTAGATTCATCAACGTCTTAGCAGAAAGAACGTTGCCGCTTACAAATTTATTATCCTTTAGCTGTTCGTTTGTATGGGGTAACCCTTGTAAGGTAGCATTCGAGGATGTGAAACAAGAGCTAGCAAGAGCACCCGTTTTAAAAGCACCTAAAAGAGGTGAGGTGTTTTATATATTTTCAGCAGCCACGATGTATAGTATCAGCTGCTGTTTAGCCCAAATTTGGGAAGAGAAGTGGTACCACCCGATCGCTTTTGCTAGTCGGAAGCTAGGGGTATCCGAAATCAATTATACTTACATGGAGAAATTGTGTCTAGCGATGGTCTTTGGGACCAAGAAATTCAGGTATTACATTCTCTATGAGAAAGTCGTGCTTTATACGAAGGCAGAGGGACTTCGATTATTGATGAATAAGCTACAGCCGCCTGATCGTCTAGCAAAGTGGTTGATCACTTTGCAGGAATTTGATTATGAAATCAAGAGTAAGCCACCAAGGTTGCAAGGCATCGTGGAATGTCTAGTGGACTTTGGGGAGCCGAAAGAATCTGTAGCTGAAGGTAGTGACATGGAGTTATTGTTTAAAATAGATACGGCATCTATTCCCTCCTGGTATGCTGCAATAACGCATTATTTATCAACAGGAGAGGCAGGGTGATCGCAGGTACATTATATCAGCAAGGGGTTGATGATATCAGCAAGGGGTTATTGCTGATATAATGTACCTGCGACCAAATTATCTAAAGCTGAGAGAAGGAAAATTAAGCAGCAAGCGTTAAAGTTTACTTTGATTGCAGGTACATTATATCAGCAAGGGGTTGATGATATCTATCGCCGGTGTGTGATGCCTGACGAGGTGCCATTCATTTTGGAAGAGTGCCATGATTCTGCTTGCGGTGGCCATTTTGCTGGACGGCTTACAACACAAAAGGCTTTAAGAGCAGGTTATTGGTGGCCTGCCATCTTCCAGGATGCGTTTGCGTATGTTAAGAGATGCGATATTTGCCAACGACATGATAGTCGAGAGAATAGGAAACGACCACTCACCCCTATTATGGCGATACTTCCATTTGAGAAGTGGGGAATAGACTTTGTGGATCCTATTACTCCGTCGTCGACTACACAAAAGAGGTACATCATTGTAGCAACCGACCACTTCACGAAGTGGTCAGAAGCACGTGCAACAAGGAAAGGTGATGCTAAGGAAATTGCTAGTTTCCTTTTAGAGCAGATAATATGCCGGTTTGGTCCGCCGAAAGAATTATTGTCGGACCGCGGAACGCATTTCCTGAATAAGGTGATTAAAGGTTTGACAGAGATGTGGCAAATTAAGCATAACAAGACAACCCCATATAATCCGCAAGCCAATGGGCAAGTTGAAAGCACCAACAAGCAGCTTGTGGGCATCCTGTCCAAAATTGTGTCAGAAAAGAAATGGGATTGGGATAAAAAGTTATACATGGCAGTGTGGGCTTATAATACGACCTTCAAACGAGCCATTGGCCATACCCCGTTCAAGTTAGTATATGGGGAGGAGTGTGTCTTGCCTTTAGAAATTGAGCTGCCGACTATTCGGTTTGCCATCAATCATTCTTTAAGTGATGAAGACGCACTTTTTGAGCGCTTGACGACACTGGCACATTTAGATGAGCTTAAGTTGCAGAGCTTATTGCACCAAGAAGTGGCAAAGCGCCGAATGAAGCAGCTACACGACCTCAAAGCCAAGAAATACACCTTCAAGAAAGGACAGCTTGTTCTGTATTATGATGCACGACGTGAATTATTTCCAGGCAAGTTAGAGCCCAAATGGGATGGGCCCTATAGGATCGTTAGAATAGGAAAGAATAAATCCACAGTCTTGTTAGCTGACCTTGAGGGGATAGAATTTAAAAATAAGGTTAATCTTAATAAGATTAAACCTTATTACTTCTCATTGCACTAATGCTATGATTGCCTTGCAGGTCTAGGCGAGATCGATCAAACATCTGCAAGGAAATCGTGATAGAGGTTGATGGGTCGTCTGATCCCTTATTTAGAACACCCATATTTAGAACAGAGGTATCATCAGGGAAAGCTCATTTGGTGGAGCAAAGGATACAAGGTGATTGAGCAAGAAGGCGGGACATTTATTTGGGAGATCAAGGTCTTCTGCCATCACTGCCTACAAATTTTGACGAGCATCCCTGTTGAATTCAATGACGATGGAGGGATGGAGCCTACAGTCCACCCATTGAATATGCTGAATTTCGATTACCATAATTACGAGTAGAGTTCTGGATGGCGGGATATGTAAACCCTTTATGGACGTACACCTTGTACTTTGATGGGGCGTCCAGGGGTCCATGCAAAAAATGAAGTGTAGGAGTTGTCATCCAAGACCCCCGACGACGCATTGTCATGAAGTTAGCTGCTTATCTCGGGGCGAATTTTACCAATAATATGGCAGAATACAAAGCCCTGATAATGGGTTTGAATATTGCAAAGAAGGGTGGTATCCGTCAGTTATTGGTGAAAGGGGACTCTCAGTTGGTTTTAAATCAACTCAATGGGACATACATGGTACGAAACCCCATCCTTTGTATGTACCATCATAATGCCATAGCCCTTCTAGACGAATTCGATAGAGTGTCTTTTCAGCTGATTCCACGGAATTGGAATCAGTTTGCCGATTCTTTGGCTAATTTTGCGTATGGAGAAGACCTCTTCTTTAATTGTGGCCCCTGTCCCGATATATCTATTGATGGTGAGACAGGACCTGGTCGTTTGTGGGGTATGCTTTCTGAACATGCCCTCTTTGGCAGACGATGGTTGATCTGGGTGATGCAGAGGGTAAGCGAGACTCATCTGCCCTTATTATCTTGGACCCACAGACTGATTCGACGACATGTGATGCGAATACCTCTTGCAATATACGCAGGAGGGATAGGTCATAATTTAATGCACTTAGTTTAGGGCTACAAGCCCTGTTCCCCTGGGAATGGTATGCTTCGATGTCTATCATAGTTGTTTCCAGGAGGATGTTATGCGTAGTAGTGTTTGATTTCATTAGGCCAAGAGGGCCGATTCAGTTTTGTAGTATTGTTTGATTTCATTAGGCCAAGAGGGCCATTTGCCTGTCTAGTGCAGGTGCGTTTAATTGGGTTTTTGTTTTAAGTTTTGTGCTAGACAGGTTTGAAGGCAAGCTTGGGAGGAGCCTTTGCTGCGATGGAAGCTTCTTGTGGCCAATCCAGGTGATACCTCTCCTTTACGAGTACCTTTCTTTCCTGTTATATGTGTATTTGTACTTGTCGAGGGGATACATTTTTGTTGGGGACCGGCAACCAAGGCATGAAGTCCCAGGTTGAGGTTGAGTATGTTTGAGGGAGGTCGGAGCAGTCATTGCCTCCTGTAAAGACATTGTTAGACATTGAAAGACCTGTTTTAGAAGGAAGTCCTAGTGGCCCTGTTCTGCTAGCCGGCTAGGCAGTCGTTCTAGGAGTTCTTGTTAGTAGTGAGGCAGTTAGAGAAGCTTGCCAGAAGATAATAATGATGATGCCAAGAAACTCTGGACATCCTAGAAGATGAATATAAATACGAAGGTGTGTAAAAAGGGGTTATAACCCCTATCCCAAGAAAAGCAAAGAAAAGAAATGGAAATATATAAGCAGTTGATCATTGCCTTGCGAAGGCCTGGTAGGTTCCTGGGGACGAATCAGACCCGGGGCCGATACCTTGTCTTCCTAGGGGTGGCTTCTTGCTGGAAAAAAATAATGACAAAACAAGGAAGGCTGGAGCGAAAATAAAAGTGAGAGTTAGAAAAGGATTAAGTGTCGCCTTGCGAGGGCTTGGTAGGTTCTTGGGTACCGAGAAAGGTCCTGAGGCCGATGCCCTGTTCTCCTTGGGTCACTACGCTCAGCTCCCTCCTTTTTACATGCCCAAGTATGTTCATCCAATAAAAACCCTAAAAGAAGACATGTACTGAAAGAAAATACTCTTTGATCAGGCTATAGGAGTCCTCGCCTTGCAGGAGCTCCTAGTGGTGTTGTTTTTAGTTGGTAAGTAGCGCAGACTACCACTTAGGGCAACCTCTTGGGTAGGTTTTTTAGTTTGGCTGTGTTGGAGCAGCTGGTTAGTGACTCACTTCGCATCTTTTATTAGATGATGCTAGGCCTACTCCTTGTGGATGTCATGCCTTGGTTCTGTCCAGGGGTAGGGGAAGCATTGTGCTAAGTTTTATTATATATTTGTTTTGTATCAGCTTGATGCTTCTTTGGTTGTTTATGTGCAGATATGTTCGTGGATTCGATGGGCTGAGTCGCCCTATCCCGTGGTCACCAATGAGAGCGGAATTTAGGTGACGGGAAGTGCTTAAAAATAGCTAAAAATTATGAATTTCAAGGGAAAAATATTCACCGTCAAAGGCGGCGGCTTGATTTAGGACGATTTTAAGCATAAGCAATCGACGGGCGCCCAAGTGACACCTCTGGATTTTTAGTAATTTTTTTGTCAGTCAAGACAGGATGTGGGAGCTGCAGGCCTGTCTGGGATGCCGAGGCGGACGCCTAGAAATTTACAGCACGTCAATCGGAGCTCGTATGCGGAAGTTGGCCCGAAACCGGCCTGGGTGCCCAAAAAGGGGGCCAAATTTGAAATTCCAAAAGGTGTGATTAGAGGGGGGTGACCTTTGGCACCCCCCCCTTAAAAAAAAAACGTGATGTAGGGGGGGCGGCGGCTGTTTTCAGCCGCCGAAAAAAACGCGCCCCCCCCCCCCCACAAATCGACATGATGGCTGTCAAGTAAGCCATGAAACAAATCACAGCATGCCACTACATTGTTCTCACACTCCGCATCGCTTCGTTCTGCGCAGACAATGGCAGCCTGTAGAGGGAGAGAGAAAATCAGTCTTTCTCTCTCCTCCCTCTCTCTCTTCTAAAGGCAAGTTCATGTGGGAAGAAGAAGGAAGAAGAAAGAATGATGGAGGCTTGTCCAGCATGGATCGGATTGCTCCACGGGCTGGAAATGGTGATTGGTGATTGTGTTGGACATGAAGTGCTGCTGATTTTCAGATTTGCAGCCATGGACATGAAACCCGAAACACGCAAATAAGCGGTAATTTAAAATTTTCAAAGGAAATTTGAGATTCTATGGCTTTTGATTGATGAAATGTCGTTCATGTGGGCTAAAAATTGTTTATGTTGCTGTTTTCCATGAGTTCTTACTGGTCATAATCAGAAAATCAGAAAAAATATGCATCTTGTGGTTCAAAATAATACATTAAACACGTAAAACATGAAAAACAAGGGAAAATGATGGTTTTTTTGGCATAAAAATGGGAAAATAAATAGGAACACCAACTAAACTTTCACTTTTCTGCAAGAAGGAACTAAGGGCCACAGCCCATAACCTGTTTTGAATTTTCAGTAATTAAATAATGTAGGAAAATAAGGGAAAATACAAGAAAAGGGTGGAAAAACCATAAAAAATAGGGGAAAAATACATTTTGGGTTCCGAAAAATAAGGATAAATAAGAGCAATGTTTGTGAATGTTTGTGGGGACTGAAGCATGAGGATTTGCCTCAGTTCAACCCCACATTCTTGTTCTAATGTGTCTTTTTCCGCTTTCTACACATAAAATGATGTCAAAATACCCTATAAACCTATCCAACGATGCAATATTTAAACGGGCCTCATGGGATAAAGAGACAGTTCACATGTAGGTATACCCCACAGCAAAATGGGGTTGCAGAAAGGAAAAACAAGGGTAGGGTAGAGGAGTTGAAATATGTCTAAATGCCGTGTGAGATGATGGGAAAGTTGCTGATTTTTATGCATAGTACGCTTATTTGGTACCTTGAGCGACTTTTGTGCAATGTGTCTATTTGTTGAGCGACGCATCGAGGGGCCAATCCCCAAGGTGTAGGAGAGTCGCAGAGGGTTGACAGCATTCAGCCGTAGGAGGAACCCCATGTGTATGTGATTCGAGCCTTTTGGCTATGTGAAAGGGACTCCCTCTGAGGAGTAATATTGGGTTAGGATCAGTTGTGTTCAGAATCAGCAATCACACTCAAACAGCCTCTTTGTATGGAGTCTCAGGGTCAAGGATATGTAGGCTAACTTATCCCATATGCACAGTGGTGCCTACTGCAGTTTCCTACTTTCCTATAAAGCATTGTACTTGCTTCCTTTCTTAATGCAATGATAGTACTCTTTTCATTTCAATAAAGTGTCAATGTCATTGTCCACATACACAAGATTGTGTTTATGAGTCCAAGTCTCAATCTTGGAACCTAATTCACTTGTGTAACAAACAGTGTTCTTTCCATCATGAGTCTACACTTATTTCTTCATCCTCCATAGCTTCTGTTTTTGCCATGCTCTAGATCCCGCATTTCTCACATGGTATCAGAGCCCAGTTGGGCATGGCATTGCTTGTCTAGCCTCTCTTGATTTCTTTCAACCACAGTCTAGCTCAATGTCAGCTCATGACTTCATCTGCCAACTCTACTCTCACTGAAGCTTCCATGGCAGCCATAGCCAGCAGCACCCTGTCAGATTGAACTGCTTATATCTCACTCCACAGGTCAAATCTCTTGGAGCTTTCTTCTGGAAAAGTATTCCCCAACTCATAAAGCTTCCCTGTATCACATCAATCCAGGACATTGGACCATCTGGAGCTCAGCATTGTGAAAATCCCCAATCTCTACTCTGTGTCTGCCATAGCTAGACAGGACCTACCTTGCTTGGAGCTTCCATAACTCCTCAACCAGGAAGAATTTCAACACGATTTCTTCTGGAGAAATGTTCCTTGGCTCAAGGCGCAGCTTCGTGTCACTTTAAACACCAACATTGGTGATCTACAGCTCCAGCATTGCAGAATTTCGCTGTCGCTGTCCAGATCTGTGCCGTGTCTGTTCGAGCTCCCTGCGTGCGCCGTGTTGTCCGCGATCTACATGATTTCCATGGGGCTTTGATAGCCCATGAAGTCAGCTTCCTAGGCATGTAAAATTTTTTTAAAATGGTCAAGTATAGCTCCTGCAATGTTGAAAAAACCAGGCCCCTGTCTCAGAAACCCTAATTCCACCATAGCCAAAAGCTTCAAAATCTTGACATTTTTTTGTTTCTCTCACTGAAGTTATCAACACTGATTTTAATCACTGAGCAATACTCTCTGAAGTTCATTAAAGTACTGTCACTCAAATCTGAAGGCATCAGCATCAAATCAAGAAGGGGAAGATCACTTGGAGTAAAAGACTTTTGCAGATTTGGTATTCATTGACACTCAGTTAGTGCTTTTTAGCACTTGTGTCTCTCAATCAATTCTTCTGTTGCTCAAATCTAATAAAGTCTGAAGTTGATTTGCTACTGTTCCTGTAAATCTAACATGGGCAAAGACTCTCCAAATGCTCGATTCAAAGGAGTCGGATTCCACACTTGGCAAACCCGCATCAAGCTCATCCTGATGAAGAAGGGTCTCTGGGCCATCACAAATGGCAAAGAGAAGAAACCTCGGGATGCGGACCTTGCAACTACTTGGCAAAAGAATGATGACAGAGCTCAAGCCATTATTAAACTGGAGCTAGACGACAGTTATATTCATCATGTGGATAACTGTGAGACCTCACAGGATACATGGAAAAGACTTGACACCCTGTTCGGTGCACAATCTAAATCATCAAAGTATGGTCTCCTGATTGAGTTCTTCAGGCTTGAAATGAAGTCCAGCACATCACTTGCCACACATCTTAATTACATGGAAGGACTCCTAACCCAACTTGCAGGAATCAACATTAAAATGGATGAAGATGTTTGCATCGGTGTTCTACTTAAGAGCTTGCCTCCTGAATATAATAATGTATCAACAACTTTAATCAACATGCCAAATCCTGAACTTGTTGATATCCAGGCATCACTGTTAGAAGAAGAAAAGAAGCTAAAAACTAAAGAAGAACCAAGTACCTCTAGAGATGAGCATGCATTATATGTTGGCAACAGGTACAAAGGCAAGAAGGATCAGCTCTTTTGTGACTTCTGCAAAAGGACCGGACACACCGAGAAGTTCTGCCACGCAAGAAAGAGATCCCAAAAGGCCTATCTAGTCGCAGTCAAAGAATAAGAAGAAAATGGAGCAAAGGAAGATGAAGATGAAGATGAAGACCACCAGGATCGGAAGGACAAGACTCATCAGTCCTTGTACTCTCATAATTCTGATAGACTGTTTTAAAAGCCTTGTATTTCCTTACCCTAATGCTTCCTGCTATAAGCTTTGTAAACTCCTTATGTAACTTGGCATTACAGTCCCTGTACACTTTGTGAGGCCCCTGTTACAGCCTCTGGATGTCCACCATGTTTATGGTACCCACACTTAGACTTTTCTGCGACAGCCTCTGGTGTTTTGCCATGTCTGTGGTATGCCCACACTTTGCAGGTGGTTCTCATTACAGCCTCTACACACTTTATGCCTTTTTCTAGTTGTGATTGAGGAGGGGTGTTGAGAATCAGCAATCACACTCAAACAGCCTCTTTGTATGGAGTCTCAGGGTCAAGGATATGTAGGCTAACTTATCCCATATGCACAGTGGTGCCTACTGCAGTTTCCTACTTTCCTATAAAGCATTGTACTTGCTTCCTTTCTTAATGCAATGATAGTACTCTTTTCATTTCAATAAAGTGTCAATGTCATTGTCCACATACACAAGATTGTGTTTATGAGTCCAAGTCTCAATCTTGGAACCTAATTCACTTGTGTAACAAACAGTGTTCTTTCCATCATGAGTCTACACTTATTTCTTCATCCTCCATAGCTTCCGTTTTTGCCATGCTCTAGATCCCGCATTTCTCACAAGTTGGACTACAATGTATTACAAACGCAATGTTTAGGAAGGTAGAGATTTTGATAGACGCTCCTGGCCGCGAGGCCGAGGGGTTGTCTTATGCGTAGTGACGAGGCCCGGCTAGTGCATGAGCCAGTGCCGGCCCGTTTTTAGGTCCATCACACAGGTAGAGAAGAGGGTTCAGCCTATGCATTATGCTGAAATTGATGAGCCTGTCATGATACCGCGTAGTCACTTTTCGCGGAGCCATTGGGCTAGGGCAACTACAGAGACAATGGTAAAGATTGGAGAGAAACATGTGCCTTATGTTGCATTGGTGGATCATGGTTGAGAGATTAATCTCATAGTTCGTGGAGTTTATGAGAGTAATAGATGGCTTATGGATGTAGAGCATGGGTGGCATATGAGAGCCGCCAATAACACTGCAGGTGATTTGTATGCTGCCTGTCCTAATGTCAGGGTTTCTATTGGTGATGTAGAGGAGGATTTTCATTTCTTTGTGCAGGATTCATGCTCTTATCCTATAATTCTTGGATAGCCATTCATCACATAGATGCGCATGGAAACAAAGGTCATGGATGATGGATCTGCTTATGCACGGATTCGTAGTAAAGATGGTATGAGAGCAGTTCAGTTTATGACTGTGTGTGTGAACCATGTTAGAAATAGGGATACTCTCAGAGATGCACCTTTTCCCATTGTGAGGGATTCGGGTTTTCATTAGGTACCGCCGTTTCGCGAGACGACAGTGGTACAGAGCAGAGGAGATTGGAGTTCTGGCCTCCTAGCAGCGGTGTTTTCTCCTCCGGTTTTGTTGGGATTTCAGCAAATAGTTCGATGAGCTATCAAAAGGCTTCTAGGTTGCCTAGAGCTGCCAGGCAGTATATATGCAGGAAGGAGAAAAATTTGAAAAATGCATGAATTTTGGAGGATGATGAGCACATAGATGGGATGTATGACAGTGTGATTTGTGCAGATACGATGACAGAGATGGGAGATATGCTGAAAACTGATATGCAGAATTGTCACAGTAATGTATTAGTGCAGTTCCTGGACATGTTTCATGAAATTGCAGATTTTATGTCACAGATTGAGTCATAGGATGAGGTAACTCAGCAAAGAGTATTGAGTGCTGAAGAAATTCAGCAAACAGAGTTTCTAGCTGGTTATGATTAGCGTTCAGAGACACAGAGGGCTGAAAACTTTCAGCCAACAGAGTTTACTGCTGAAATATTTCAGCATTCAGAGTTTGGGGCTGTTCCTTTGCAGTCCATAGAGCAGAGGGCTGAGGATATTCAGCCATTGGAGTGCAGAATTGCTGATTTACAGCAAGATTTATGTAATGCAGAAGAGCATAATGAAGCCAAGGTTTACACGAAATACAAAACTGTGGATAAGAAGGTGAAGCCGGTTGCTGTACCGCTTCCACCTGACAATGATCAGCAAATAGAGAGGGCTGCTAAACAGCAAATTTTGAGGAATCCGGAGCATATTGGTCATAAATTTTCAGCAGAGACTCTTGTTGAATTGAAAATTGGAAATGGTGATTTCTTGTTACCCATAGAGAAGTAATGCTTTCAGGAGATGCTTGAGCATCATGGAAGGGGATTTGCTTTTTTCCCACATGAGATTGGATGTGTGAATCCTGATATTATTGCTCCTATGGTCATTTTTACTATTCCTCATATCCCATGGAATCTCCGACCTATTCCAGTGCCTAAAGCACACTTGCCAAAGCTGATTGATTTATTGAATGAGAAAATCAGGATGGGAATCCTTGAGCCTTCATCTGCACCATACTCAAACAGGTGGTTTACAGTTCCAAAGAAGAATGGTACTCTCCGATTTATTCAGGACATGCAGCCAGTGAACAGAGTTACTATCAGGAATGTTGGTATAGGTCCAGTTGTGGATGAGTTTGCAGAAGCATTTGCTGGACGTGCCATCTATTCTTTAAGTGATTTGTATTCAGGATATGATCAGTTTCAGCTGGCTTTGGAAAGCAGGGACATAACCACCATGAGAACTCCTATTGGGCTTTTCAGGATGTGTACCTTGCCTCAAGGTGCCACTAATTCTGTTGCGCATATGATGAATGCCATGCATAAGGTCCTTCGTGATTACATACCTTAGCTTACCATGCCTTTCTTGGATGATGTACCCATTAAGGGGTGTGCAGAAGAAGAGAAGAATGAGAGCCTAAATGAGCAGGGATACGGATATTTTGTGGCTGATCATATTTCAGCATGTGAGAAGATTTTGGTCAGGTTAGAAGAAGTGAACTTGACACTTTCAGGGCAAAAATCTATTTTTGGAGTGAATGAGGTTGTCATTGTTGGACATATGTGTGGATATTATGGCAGAAAACCCTCACCTGATAAGGTGAATGCTATAGGCAAGATTGGGGAGTATTGTTCTACTACTTCAGAGGTACGGAGATTCATTGGAGCTTGTGTGTTTTATATGATTTGGATACCTCATTTTGCACACATAGCAGATTGTTTGTATCAGCTGCTTCGAAAGGGGCAGAAATTCTATTGGGATGAGAGCCACACTAGAGCCATGCGAAAATTGAAGAAGTTATTACAGAATGCTCCTACTCTCAGGAAAGTGGATTATAATTGTGAAAGCCCTATTGTATTGACAGTTGACACAAGTCCAATTGGCATAGGTTGGGCTGTGGGTCAAGATGATGCAGATGGAAATAGGTATGCTATTCGGTTTGGGGCGAAAGTCCTAAACGAGAGACAGAGGAGATATCCGCAAATCAAGAGGGAGTTATTGGGGATTATCATGGCTCTCAAATGTGACAAGGAGTACTTTATTGGAGCTTCAGTTGTGGTAGAGACAGATTGCTTGCCATTGATTGGTATGATCACGAGTTGCTCTACTCCGGATATAGCTATGCTGAGATGGATTGCATACATCAAGTCATTAAATCCGGAATTTAAACACATAGCAGGGAAGGATAATCCAGTGGCAGATAAGTTGTCTAGAGCCAGATATGATGATGAGGAGACTCTACTTGCAGAAGAGGATGATGCAGAAATTTCAGCCACTATGGTTGATCATGTTTGTCATGTCTATGATATTGTGGCTTTCATAGAAGAACTCTATGTTGGAGATTGGTTGCAGATTGGCAGGTACCTTAGTACACTAAAAAAAAGAGATGAATGGACAGATGAAGAGTTCAAGAAAATTAGAAGGAAAGCCTATGGTTATTTTCTTAAGGATGGATTTCTTTGGAAGCATCCAAAGAAAAGAGGCGGATTACCTTTGCGGGTTGTCTGCGATAGAGAGACACAGTTACAGGTGATGAGGGAGTTTCATGAGAGTCCTTGGGCTGGTCATAGAGGAGTGTGGGCTACTTATGAGAAAATCAAGGAGAAATATTGGTGGAAAGGCATGTATAGAGATGTTTCTCACTTTGTTGAGACTTGCAGAGACTGCCAGATGTATTCAGTAGTGCGTCATCGAGATGAGCTTCATCCGACCTATCCGCTATGCATTCATTATAAGTGGGTAGTTGATTTGGTTACCATGCCTATGGGTCTATGGCAGATGAGATACATTGTTTTGGCTAGAGAGGATCTTACCAATCATGTTGAGGGCAGATCTTTGAGAACGAAGACCACTAGTGCAGTGTGTAAGTTCTTATTGGAGGAAATTTTCTGTAGGTATGGTTGTGTGGGTAAGATCACTGCGGATCGTGGTGAATTGGACGCAGATGAAGCTAGGGAATTTTCCTCTCAGCTAGGAATCAAATTGGCTCTAACTACAGCATATAATCCAGAGGGAAATGGGAAGAGTGAAAGAGGACATCCGTCGATAGTGAAAGCATTAGCCAAAGCATGAAGAGGACGGATTGGAGAATGGCCGAGACTTCTACCATTTGCTTTATGGGCTGATCGTACTACTCATAGTGTTACCACAGGATATATGCCTGTAGAGTTGATGTATGGTCAGAAACCTGTTATGCCGATTGAGACTTGTATTTTGACTTGGTCAGTTTTACCTTGGCAAGAGGATTTGATGAGAGAGGAGCTCTTGGCTCTTCGGATTCGACAGTTGGAGAGGAGACCTAAGGATATTCAGCTAGCTATTGACAGGTTGAAGGTTGCTAGACTAAGGAATAAGGACAGGTTTGACAGCAGGCATCGTTTGCGGCCTAGAGCAATAGAAGAGGGAGATTGGGTATTGGTCTTTGATAGCATCCTTGAAAATTAGCATACTGCACTTCGGAAGATGGTGAAAAGATGGTTTGGGCCGTACATAGTTAGACATGTCTTTGATAATGCAACATATGAGCTGACAGAATTGGATGGGACAGTGCTTAGAGTGCTTATTGCTGGAAAAAGAATCAAGATTTTCAAGAAAAGAGATGATGAGGATTATGCATTGGAAGAATTTTCAAGAGAAGAGCAACGAGAAGAAAATTCAATGGAAGAAACAGATGATATGACAGATAATCTTGTTGATCTACCGAAAATCCATAATGAAGAGATTGATCTATTTGTGGAGCTTGATGATAATGATCATGGGTAGTTGGCCCATCTGGAGGATGCGCAGGATTAGAGGGGGTGGATGTCGTATTGCTGCGCATTCGAGGTGTGAAAACCACCCAAAAGTTGTGCGTGTGATTTGATATTTTGTACATACTTAGTTGTTATGTTTGCTCTTTCATTCTATGCTGAAGACGGAGAAGAACAAGGAGTTTTGGTAGACTGGTAACTCGAGATGCAGTCTCATGGACCACTTTGATTGTGACCAAGGGTTCATTTGAAAGCCTGTGGCAGTATAGGAGCATTCCCAATGGGCCAATAGATACATGCTGAGATCATCCTAAGGGGCCTAGAAAGAGACCCTGTTGTTGGTGACATGCTCGTGGACATGTATGGAAAATGTGGCTTTATCAAGGAAGGACGAGAAGCATTTGAGAAATTGACTGTCCATGATGTTAAATCGTGGACAATAATGCTAGATGCCTATGTTCATAATCGTGAAGGTGATATGGCTATGCGATGCTATGAGGAGATGCAACATCAAGGGGTGCATGCCAATTCTATTACATATGTTATCTGCTTGAAAGCTTGTGCAACCATAGGAATAGGTCAAGGTATGCATTCTGAAATTGTCATGAGAGGTTTAGAAAATGACATTCATGTAGGAAGCACACTTGTGGATATGTATGCGAAAAGCTTCTCACTTTCAGAAGCGCAGCACACATTTGATAGGTTGCCAGTTCGAAATGCAGTCTCCTGTACTGCTCTATTTGCAGGCTTGGTCGATATTAAAAGGTGTGATTAATGCTAAAATTGCCCCGCTTTCCTGGGGGAAAAAAGGAAGCTTTTCTGAAAAAAGGGGGAGCTTTTTGAATCGAAAAGGGGGGGAATACTGTACTCTGCTGCTCCACGAGGAAGAAGATATGCTCGAAAACACAGAATTTTTCTGAAATGAAGGAGACGGATCTCAAACAAAGGGCATCACTGTCTTCTTCAGGGAGCACGCGCGCGTGTAACTTGGATCTTGGCCCACGTTCCAGCAAGTTCCTGCTTAGTATTTTGATTCCCCTTCAGGAGACGAAGTGACGAGCCCTCATCAAAGGATGACGCCAGATAGCAGTCATGCACTGCCACAGTTTGGTGCATGGGATGAACAGGATCCGGCTTCGACCGAAAGGTTTACAGTCATATTCAATCAAGCACGCAACGAAAAGAAGTTAGGTGGACCTATAAATTTAGTGTTGGATCCCACTGTAGCTCATTTGCTGTGACAAGCAGTTGACCTCGGTTCCCACCAACAACCAGCTACACACACAACACACGACAGGAAAAATTAGAAGCAGCAGCTGATGGGACGGAACAGTCTCATATAAATCCCAGGAGACAGGAGTGGTGCGCACAGACACGAGAGAGAGGAGAGAACCAGTCTATGGAGGAGAAATTTCAGAAGACGGAGACTGAAGACGGCGGATGGAATAGCAATTATGGCAGAGCGAATTGCAGTTATGACGATAAAGCCTACAGTTTGATCTCCACGAAGTCCCAAAGTACGATATCGTGTGCGGATTCATGGCTCCCAACAATCCAGGAAGGATCTACAGGATACCAAAAATTTGCTAAGGATCTTTGATTCTTGTGCAACAAAGGCTTGTAGCAAGTCCAGGGCCCGAACACAAGCCCAGCAAATCCATGCTTTTTTTTTCTCATGACAAAATGTTGAGATATCAGGAGTTCTTGCTGATCATTTGATCACAGCATTGGCTAGCTGTGGTTTGCTCGGAAATGCTTATGAAGTATTATGCTCGATGCTACACAGATCTATATATTCTTGGACCAGAATGATTTCTGGGTACATTGCACAAAGTCAAGGTTGTGAAGCCTTGAAAATGCTCCATCTTATGCAGCTAGAGAGTATATAACCGGGTGAATGCACTTTCCTCAATCTTTTCAAAACCTGTGCCCTGTTACATGATAATATTGAGGCCAAGAAGCTGCATATGGTTGCATTAAAGAAGGGCTTCACATCAGACTTACTTGTGGCAAGTGCCTTGGTGAGTATGTATGGCAAGTGTGGAAGCTTTGTGGAAGCCTGACTATTTCCTGCATTCACATGTATGTTGGAGTTTGTGATGTCTAACATTAATCAGCTTTACGGAGCTTACAAGTGCCATGTGTAGTTGTCATAATCCAATCATATTGTAATACTGTCATGAAATCTGAAGGATTAATTGACTTTTTCTATGAAAGATGCTTTCCCTAATCATATGCTTGAGCATACGCTCACAACAAAAAAAAAAACAAACCCGTCTGGAACTTGTTGCTGTGTGGAAAATTGGACAATAGGATTATTTACATGTTGAATCTTCTATCCTGAAATTTGTCAAGGTCCTCCGTGGTTGCGACATTGCTTTCACAAACCCTTCGACAACGGGTGCAGTTAATGGTTTCTTGTTTTAGTCATGTGCTAGATAGGTTCAAAGAAGAGCTTGGAAGGAGCCTTTGTCGCGCGGAAGCTTGTCGTGGCCCTATCTAGGTGATATCTCTCCTTTATGAGTGTCTATTATTTCACGTTATATGTATCTATGTACTTGTGTTAACCCCAAGCCCAGAAGGCAACAAGATGAATGAAAAAGTAGAAAGAAGATGGAAAATGAGAAAGGACACGTAGGCAAGCTCCAAAGCTAAGCCGAGGCCGAAAGCGTAGTTTTAAATAAAAGGCGCCTCAAAAACTCCAAAAACTCTTGTAAAAGAGCACCAGGCTCTCTCTTGTGCCACCTGTAAAAGAATAATCTAATATAGGCCTAGGGCATGAAGCAAAAAGAGGGAATTAGAAAAAGGGACCTTGCCACAATGGCCGGTCATGTAAAAAAGGATGGGTGCCCATGGAGTTTTAGGGTTTGTATATATAAAGTTTAAAAAGTGAATGGAAGCTCATTCTTTGGTGTGTGCCCAACAAGAGATCTTCTCTTCTTCTCCTCTCCTTGCTTGTGTGTGCTCTTGAGAGAGGGAGTGATTATGAGAGTGAGGGAGGGAGTTAGTGGAAGTGAGGGATCAAGGGGGTGAAGCTCTTCACCATCTTCTCTTCTCTTCTCTTCTCTTTCCTTCTTTTGCACGCACGGCTATGGCAGTTGGATCTTGGAGAAGAAGGATGCTTGAGCTAGCATTTAGGATCATGGAGCTACCAGAGTGTGGAAGAGAGGAGGCAACTCATATCTGCATCAAGGTAAGCTCACTACACTCGTAGGATCGAGGGCGCGTCAGCTATGTGAGAGGTAGCCATTAGATCTCCTTGGAATGCTTGAAACAATAAGTGGTCCGTGGGTCTTAGCAGTTGAGCGAAAGCTCCCACATTTTGGTTTCATTGTTGGGACCACGGATTCAAGTGTGAGTGCTTGCGCACCCCATATCAAGCATCGAAGTAAGGGATTCTCCCCCGAAACGGAGCTTGAGGTAGGTAGGAAGGTTGGGTGTTTTGATCTTCGAAACAACTAAGTATTTTGGGTTAGTTAGTTAGTTTGATAATTGGAAAATAGGGAGAAATCATGTCAGTTTGTTGCTTTTGATTTTCATTGCATTTAGTGTAGAATAGCATTAGGAAATCGAATCGGGAAAGGGTAGGGTTTACTGTTGCAAACATGGCATAAAACATGCAAAACAATTGGCAAAAAGCTAGCTTGGGATGCTTAATGTAGACAAGTGAATGATAGAGAGTGGCAAATCCCTGCCCAGGAAGGGGGTTTAAGGGTCAGGAGGCCAAGGGAGAGCTCATTTGCAACCACTGCAGTGAGAAAAAGAGTGCCGCCGCAAGATTTGATTCGATCGCGTCGTCGGAGAGCCTACCGCTCACCCCAGGTATACCAATCACTTCCCTTGGTGCCTTAGCCAGGATCTCGAAGTTTATGTAGGGGATGATTGCCTGACTAGGGAGATTCGATCGAAATCATCATTGCACAGCATTCATCGCGCCCCGTTCGCCCGTCCGAATGGCCCTTGTTAGGCCGAGTCCCAGACTCGGCCCTCGGACCCGCCCATTCGGACCTCGACCCGAAAACCCTACTCGGCCCTTTGACCCGATACTCGACTCGACCCATCCGAATTACTCGACTCGGTCTATCTGAGTTACTCGATTCGGCCCTTTGACCAAACTAACACTCGGCCCCAAGTCCACTCGGCCCGGGACGATATACTCGGCCCTCGGCCCAACATCTGGTTCGGCCCGTCCGAGTTACTCCACTTGGACCTCAGCCTACAAAATAACTTGTTACACTCAAACAGGCGAGATTCGACCCGTTCGAGTCACCCACACGACCCCTACGATTCGGACCAATTAGGCCGAGTGTGCGCCCCAACTCAGTCTTAGAGATTTGACTTGACCCAACTGGAGCTCAACGATGCAACCTGTCGTAAGCCTTCATGACGTTTAAAGCCTGATTTTGGCACACCAAGTAGACAAAATCGTAAGGCATGGCCGCTTTAACAGTTTGAGTGGGCTATTGCGATACCTAGAAACCCAGAGACCTAGAGGTAACCTGCCGAGCCATAAAACCCTGATTGAGCCCAAAAGAAAAGGCAAGGCAACGTAGCCAAGAGGCCCTAAATCCCTCCTAGATGGCCAAAGAATCGATCTACCAAGCCTATCAGGCCCAAGGGTGCATGAGACGCTTAGAGGCTCTTTGTCGCACTCACCTTGAATTTCCGCACTTGAAGGGCACTTAAGAAAAACTGAAAGCCTAATTGAACACATGTGCACTAGAAAGAACACCCACACGGAGTGGAGATAACTTGAGAACTACATTTAATAAGTGAAGAAACTCACTCAGATAAGCCAATCAAGGAACCTACAAATAGGAGAGAACCCACGGACGGAGACAAACCATGAACATGCAAAGTAGGACCAAGCAAGTGGCGCAAGTGAATGGGATTTGACAAACCCACTCAATCTGATTGATAGCTTGGCAAAGAACCAGAACTTGACCATGGCGGAGGAAAGCTCGGACCTCAGATCTAACGAGGAACTCGACTTGGGGATCTTCCCAGAGGCTATTCATCAGCAACTACGATGCGCACACCCGATATGAGCACCATGGTTGGACAGCAGATGCTATCATCGCAGACTTGGAAGAAGAGAGGAAGCTAGCCCATAAGGCATTGCAAGGCATAGCCATGTACAATAGAGACCAGCAGGTTAGGAGCCAAAGGCAAAGCATGGAGTTGTGTGAGGTACAGCGAGTGCTGAACTTAGCCAGTAGGAACCGAACGGATCACGAGAGAGCCCTAGAAGGAGACTTAACGATGAGCGAACTTCTTATGAAGCGCTTGTTAGAAAACACCGCAATAGAGCAAAGTGCTACAACATTAGCAACCTCACTGCTTACAGAGTTAGGAGCAACCCAAGGCTCTAAGAGACAGTCTAAAATCCCGATAGTCACAAAGTAGCTTGACAAGTACCAACCCCATGATGACCCATACAGCTTTATAGAGCGGTTCGAGCAAGTCTGCGAAGCCAACGGCCTCAGCGACCTGACTCAGCGTTCTCAAGCATTGTTAACCCCAACACGAAGAAAGCAAAAGGAAGTGGAAAAGACGCAGGGCAAAGGCGGAAAAAGGTAGCTCGACTGAAGAAAGAAAAGGAGAAAAGGCCAAAAGCGCAAGGGCAACCTTAAAAGTCCAAGGCAAATACAAAAGGGGAAAGGCGCATTTTAAAATAAAAAGGCACACCCTGAAATCTTGTAAAAGAGTGTCGGGCTCTCACCCGTGCAATTTGTAAATGTAGATGGGCAGTGAAAAGGAAGCTAGGAAGATAGAAGGACAATGGGGAAAAGGGCCTAGGCCATGGCCGGCCATGTAAAAAGGGGAAAAGGGGATGACCGCCCAAAAGGGATTTAGGGTTTTGTATATAAAGTTGAAAAGTGAATGAGAAGCTCATTCTTTGGTGTGTGGCAAAAGGAGTCTTCTTCTTCCTCTCTTCTTCTCTCTTTCTTACTTGTGTGTGCTCTTGAGAGAGGGGATGTGAGAGTGTGAGAGAGTGAGTGTGTGTGAGAGTGAGGGATCAAGAGGGTGAAGCTCTTCACCATCTCTTCTTCTCTTCTTCTCTTCTCTTCTCTTCTCTCCTCTTGCGCATGTAGCTATGTAGGATGGAGCTTGGAGATGGAGGAGGCTTGAGGATGCTTGAGCTAGCATCTAGGATCGTGGAGCTACCGGAGTGCAAGAGGGAGGAGGATACTTGATCGAGCATCAAGGTAATCTCACTACACTCGTAGGATCGACGGCGCGTCGGCTAGGTGAGAGATAGCCATTAGAGCTCGCTTGGAACGCTTGAAACAATAAGCGGTCCAAAGGTCTTGGGGGTTGAGCGAAAGCTCCCACAAGCATTCCAACTCTGCTTAGGTGACAAGGGCAAGACCTGGTACACAAGTTTAGATGATGCAGAGCGGGCAAACTTCAATAGCCTCAAGGATCTCTTCATTAAGAGATTTGCAGAGCCTGGATACTTCCACAATGTACTGGTGCGATTGATGAATGTCAAGCAAAAAGAGAAGGAGGACATTCGCGATTACGTAACCCACGTAAGAAGCCTCTTTAAGAGAATTCCTATAGGTGAACTACTGACTGAAAGAGGAGTTTCAACTGTGTTCATAAGTGGAATTTGAAATGAGAAAATGTATAAGGCTTTGGCAACCAACTCGAGCTTGCAGCAAGACGCGCTAGCTAGGATTTTTGAGGAAGCTATCAGAGTTGACGACCAACCGAAAGAGAGGAGCTCCAAGAACTCCAATTTAGAAGAAACCAGCTTGCGAGATTTGGAAAGAGCACCAACCTGTGGTGAGCGACCCGCACCATCATCCCAAGATAAGGGGAAGGCCACTGAGATGAACCACAACTTGCCTGACGTTAAGATGGAGATAGTCAACCTGCAAGACTTGTGGAGACGACCAACGCGGCCACACGTCCAATGTGTGTACTATGGTGGAAATCATTTGCCAGCCGAGTGTCAAGACCCTCGGTCGAGACCTTGCGCTAACTGCGGCAGGTTTGATCACGATGCTATGCACTGCAGATTGCCCAAGAGACTTCCATACTTCCAACCATATGGTAAGCCTTATCTAGCAAACAGATTGCAACCACTTTTCAGAAGGGGAGCCCCATTGTCCCTTCCTGCGCCTAATGACATGAAGCTAGCTGTCCCTAGGATGGACATAAACCCCACAGGTATACCTAGGCTGCCCGGTCCCTATGTGACCCATCCACCGAGTGACGCTCCAGTCCACTACATGGAGGAGCCAAATGAGGAAGAGACTTAATTAAACCCTTATGTCTCTCACGACGAAGAGGGTAATGCCGTCCTCATGGACTATCGACCAATACCATTGATGGCATTAGGAAGAGGACGAGGTAGAGGCCTAGGGGGATAGATGCAGGATCCAATCTGTTTGTTGACCTGTGGACATCCAGGCCATGTCTCATCATGTTGCCCCGAGAGGGAGCAACAGAACAGAGACAAAGCTAACCTAAGGTGTGTAGAGTGTGGAATCACCCATCTCTTCGTCGATTGCTCAAAGCAGAAACCTTCTAGAAATTCAACCGAAGTACCATCTGTCCCATTGGGACTATTCAGCGTCAAGAACCTTGATGGGGAGGCCACGCCCATCCCGTTGCGGGTCATGGCCCGTGCCCAGACAAAGCAGGCTGGCATATCACTACCAAGGCCTAGCAACCTCGATGCAGCCTCTATGGGAAAAAAGAGCCACAGGCGAAGGAACAGGAGGCCAGAGGCTAAGATCGCACTGAAAGCTAAGAGTGGTACAACTCTATCTGTTGGAAATAAAGTTGAGGATGCAGAGACGAAAACTTTAGCCCCCAAGACAGTCAAAAAGGGGAGTGCCAAGATAGGGGAGTACCCGCATTTGAAGAGCCAACTCGAGACCATAAAGAAGGTGAGGGACTGGATAAAAGAGGCACAAGCGCACTTGAGGGACGTTGAGCGCATCCTAGAGGACGGGAGCGAGGATCTCATCAGCATGACTATGACAAACTCACCCCCTCAACCAAAGTCAGGAAGGGCAATTGCACCCCGGACAACACCCCTTAGGGCAAGCCTTGATGTTGAAGGCCCACAAATTAGTCACAACCATTGGCTAGGACAAATCGGCACAGGAGAGGGACAACAAGCAACCGATAGCCTCCTCACCATGCTAGTGACTACCCCAGTGACGTTGAGCCTAGGAGACTTGCTTAAGCAACACCCCATCCTATCGTGAAACCTCAAGCAGTGGGTTGAGGAGTCACGAGAACATGCGTCGGATCTATAGGATCATGACGCAAAATCACAAATACCGAGTCTAACGCTATAATCTGTGCCAAAATCCTTGCACATTAATGCTTTCTAGCAAGGCACCGAGATGTGATGGACCTAAAAACGGGCCGGCACTGGCTCATGCACTAGCCGGGCCTCGTCACTACGCACAAGGCAACCCCTCGGCCTCGCGGCCAGGAGCATCTATCACAATCTCTGCCTTCCTAAACATTGCGTTTGTAATACGTTGTAGTCCAACTGATCCTAACCCAATATTACTCCTCAGAGGGAGTCCCTTTCACATAGCCAAATAGGCTCGAATCACATACACATGGGGTTCCTCCTACAGCTAAATGCCGTCAACCCTCTGCGACTCTCCTACACCTTAGGGATTGGCCCCTCAGTGCGCCGCTCAACATATAGACATTTCGCACAAAAGTCGCTCAAGGTACCAAATAAGCGTGTCCAGGAATGTATCATTGTCATTACTTCTCTTTCCCCTAGACCCCACGACTAGCCTACAGCATGGGTACCTCACTACCTCTCATCGTAGGTCATGTCCTAATAAACCAATTGCAATGCATGTCTAGGAGCTGATCACTGATACTTTTAAATTCTTTTTCATGCTCCATGTATTTGGTGAATGCCTAGTGCTCAAACATTTAGCAAACAGTATTGTGCACAAGTGCAAAACCATTCTTTTCAATGATTTCTTTCTAACAATTCGTGCTTCGTTGCATGGGCCTAGCACCGAGGTGATCCTCGTGCTACTAAGCTCTTAATTTTAATTATCATCCGTCCTAAATGCTATGCATAAAAATCAGCAACTTTTCCATCATCTCACATGGCATTTAGACATATTTCAACTTCTCTACCCTTCCCCGTTTAAATAGTGCATCGTTGGATAGGTGTATGGGGTATTTTGATATCATTTTATGTGAAAAAAACCGGAAAAAGACACACTAGAACAAGAAGGCGGGGTTGAACTGAGGCAAATCCTCATGCTTCAGTCCCCACAAACATTCACAAACATTGTTCTTATTTATCCTTATTTTTCGAAACCCAAAATGCATTTTTCCCCTATTTTTTAGGGTTTTTCCACCATTTTCTTGTATTTTCCCTTATTTTCCTGCATTATTTAATTACTGAAAATTCAAAACAGGTTATGGGCTGTGGCCCTTAGTTCCTTCTTGCAGAAAAATGAAAGTTTAGTTGATGTTCCTATTTACTTCCCCATTTTTATGCCAAAAACCCTCATTTTCCCTTGTTTTTTCATGTTTTACGTGCTTTAGCATATTATTTTGAACCACAAAATGCATATTTTTCTGATTTTTTGATTATGACCAGCAAGAACTCATAGAAAACAGCAACATGAATAGTTTTTATCCCACATGAACAACATTTCATCCATCAACAGCCATAAAAGCTCAAATTTCCTTTGAAAATTTTAAATTACCGCTTATTTGCGTGTTTGGGGTTTCATGTCCATGGCTGTAGATTTGGAAATCAGCAGCACTTCATGTCCAGCATAATCACCAATCACCATTTCCAGCCCGTGGAGCAATCCGATCCATGCCGGACAAGCCTCCATCATTCTTTCTTCTTCCTTCTTCCTCCCACATGAACTTGCCTTTAGAAGAGAGAGAGGGAGGAGAGAGAAAGACTGAAATCAGAATTCTTCATAGAGACCACCATTTCTCGGGCGAGAGGCGGCGATAGAGTCCACAGACAGAGGGGAATGAAGCCCCATAATCCATTGGGGGGGTTGTTTGCAGCAGCCATGATGCCCTCTCTCCATCCATGGCGAAAAAAAATGGCGCCCTCTGTTGATCACGTTTTTTCATGCCTCTTCATTCTCTCTCCACGTTTTTTGCTTCATAAGGTGCATAAAATTTTTGGGGAGGGTCCAAACTCAAAAGGCATGCTCAAATTTGGCCTCCCAAGTGTCCACCTTTTCATATCTTGACCGTTTCCTTGGCCATTTCCCCGTCCGGACTCCGAATTGAGCTCTGAAAAATCCTGGGCGTCCGGCTTAGCATCTTGCATTGGCCAATAGCTCGTGTCAACCCGCACGACTGTCTGAAAAATTATGAAAAATCAACAAGTGTCGCTCGGGCGCCTTTAAAGCACTTTGGCGCTTAAAATCGTCCTAGATCGAGCCGCCGCCTTTGACAGTGAATATTTTTCCCTTGATATTCATAATTTTTAGCTATTTTTAAGCACTTTCCATCACCTAAATTCCGCTCTCATTGGCGACCACGAGATAGGGCGACACAGCCCGTCGAATCCACGAACATATCTGCACATAAACAACCAAAGAAGCATCAAACTGATACAAAACAATTATATACTAAAACTCAGCACAATGCTTCCCCTACCCCTGGACAGAACCAAAGCATGATATCCACAAGGAATAGGCCTAGCATCATCTAATAGAAGATCCGAAGTGAGTCACTAACCAGCTGCTCTAACACAGCCAAACTAAAAAAACCTATCAAAGAGGTTGCCCTAAGTGGTAGTCTGAACTACTTACCAACTAAAGACAGCACGACTAGGAGCTCCTACAAGGCGAGGTCTCCTATAGCCTGATCAAGGAGTATTTTCTTTCAGTACATTTCTTCTTTTAGGGTTTGTATTGGATGAACATACTTGGGCATGTAAAAAGGAGAGAGCTGAGCGTAGTGACCCAAGGAGAACAGGGCATCGGCCTCAGGACTTGTCTCGGCACCCAAGAACCTACCAAGCCCTCGCAAGGCGACACTTAATCCTTTTCTAACGCTCACTTTTATTTTCGCTCCAGCCTTCCTTGTTTTGCCATTTCATTTGGTTTTCAGCAAGAAGCCACCCCTAGGAAGACAAGGTATCGGCCCCGGGTCTGACTCGTCCCCAGGAACCTACCAGGCCTTCGCAAGGCAATGAGCAACTGCCTATTCATTTCCATTTCTTTTCTTTTCTTTGATAGGGGTTAGAACCCCTTTTTACACACCTTCGTATTTATAGTCATCTTTTAGGATATTCAAGATTTCTTGGCATCATTATGATTATCTTCTGGCAGGCTTCTCTAACTGCCTCACTACTAACAAGAACTCCTAGAACGGCTGCCTAGCAGGCTAGCAGGACAGGGCCACTAGGACTTCCTTCTAAAACAGGTCTTTCAATGTCTAACAATGTCTTTACAGGAGGCAATGACTACTCCGACCTCCCTCAAACATACTTAACCTAAACCTGGAACTTCATGCCTTGGTTGCCGATCCCTAACAAAAATAGATCCCCTCGACAAGTACAGATACACATATAACAGAAAAGAAAGGTACTCGTAAAGGAGAAATATCACCTGGATTGGCCACAAGAAACTTCCATCGCAGCAAAGGCTCCTCCAGGCTCCACCAAATTCCATGAATCACAAAACCTGTCCAGCACAACACTTAAAACAAAAACCCAATTAAACGCATCCGCACTAGACAGGGAAATGGCCCTCTTGGCCTAACGAAATCTGGAGGTAATATCCAAAGCAGCTAGCCTTCCTAGCTTAAAACTAGATAGGTCATTTTAGTCCACGTAATACTGATGTTCTTGGCATATACATCACACCCTCTCAGACTACCCAAGGTGCCAAAGATAGCATATCATAGGTCCACTAGCCCCATGCTACTCATGCAGGTTAGCTAAAAGCTTGATCTTGTATTTTTTTTCCTCTTTTTCTTTTTTTCTTTTTTTCTTTTTAATCTTATGGTTGTCTTCTTGTAGAGCTACAAGTCCAAGCCTTTCCACAAATAACTCATCAATAAGACCGATCCCTTCTTGGGCACTATGAGCTGAATGAACAACCTTAGTGGGCTCGCATGTCCCACATTTATTGTAATCCGAATAACCTAGTCGTTCAAGCGGCTGAGTGGCTCCTTTGGGAGAAATAATCATAGCTTTGTACTCATTCGAACCTCCTCTATTTGGGTTTTCACATAAATCAGTGCTGCGACTCAAACTAGGTAGAACTTCAAGCCTAAGCACATCACATGGGTGTATCCCAAGGCAGTGTATATGGTCAGATGTATATCCAATCTTATCCTCTTGGGGGTTCAACAGAATATATCCAGATGGGATCCTTGGCCTTGCATCTGACATTCCTGCCACACTTTTGGAGATTTTGGGTCTCCAAACCCATCTCACATTTCCCTTAATATTCTTGCACTCCCTCAATTTGTTGCACTTGTCTAACGAACTCAATGCAAACTTATCCCTATGGCTAAATGGCCTCACATCCTTATGACCTTTGTGAAGCACAGGTGGACTTTTAGCATTTTGCATCCTCTTTACAAAAGATGTCTTTACTTGTTTACGTCCATACTGTAAATTTTCTTCCATAAGAACCATGCTTTCACTGGAAGGAACAACATCCACCCGGAAGCATGATTCACTTAGAGATGATAAAGGTCTCTCAAAAGCCTTACTAGCAACAAAATTAGAACCACACACAGAATTCTTATCAACACTCATAGGCCCATTGGTGCGATCCATATTTCCATCACAACTATCTCTCGTGGAAGTGTTGCAAGCCCTAATGGGACTTACATGGCTTGGAACCTGTTCACTGAGAGGCATGTCATTACTACTCATAGGATGGCCATTTTCTGCTTTGAGATTTTGGCCACTAAGGTTCCCCTCATAGGCTGCCTTGGTATCAACAAGTGAGCTGTCTTCTTGCAGAAATGGTTGGAAGCTAGGATGCACGTGTACTGAGTGGGGAAAACTCCAAAAGTTTTCCCAACATCTCTGAATATGACCCTCATAATCGATGGCATGCATTTTTGCTTCCCTTAACGACTTAGGATTCCACAGTCCCACTTGGATTTGCATATTAATCTCTAAGCCATTCAAAAAGAGCTCACATAGCACATCATCTGGTAGTGCACTGGCTCTTCTTGGCCAAAGCCTAAGAGTACTATCAAAGGCTCTAGCATACTCTTTAACAGAAGGATAAGACTCTTGTCTAAACTGCATAAGCTGCCCTAAGACCTGAATCATAGGGAGCTGTTTTTCATACTCATCTAGAAATCTATCACAAGACTCCTCAAATGATTTGATCGACCCTCTTGGGAGGTTCCAATACCATTTCCTTGCCTCCCCCTTTAGGGTACTGGGGAATACAAGCATCCGATGTATATCGTCAAACCCACTTGCAATACAAGTTAGGTCGTATTCTCTTAAATGAATCATCGGATCCTCATTTGGCAACCCATAAAACACTGGGAGATCCCTATAAAGAGGAGGACATTTAGTCCTCCCTTTTGGGATCAAGACTGGGTCATTAAAATCTTTGTATTCCTCTTGACCTAATACCAGTGTATTAGGGTCTTTGACCTCTTCCATTTCCACCTTTACTGGTGTGGAAGAGTCACTAATTCCATGAACTTCCTTTTCCACCAACTCACAAAGTGGTTTAGGGAATCCAACACTATGCAATAGGGAATCTATCCCATCATCTGCTAGTGGTGTTCTAGTAAGCCTATTCTCATCTATCACCTCTTTGCTAGAACTTAGGATAGGTCCTAATGAAATCTTCCTTACTAACAATGGTTTTCCACACACATGGACATCATCCAATGCTTTATGGATCTTGGCAATCACACTACGGTACCCAACTGCGTCGGGCACTAGCATCGGATGTATCTTTAGATCATAATCATCATGTCCTCCTATGTGCATATTAACCATCATTGTCACAGTCTTTTCTATGACATTATCATCATCAATTATCATAGATGATTGTGTCATCTTAGCACTACTTTCACTTTCCCTTTTCTCTAATCGCCATGGGCTATTAATCTTAGAGGTAGCTCCATGGGTATTTTCCCATAGGGACCCAAACTCAAGCATGGTATCACTTTCAGGGCAAAGGGTAAGATAGTCAATCACCCAACGTGTTAAAGATCCCACTAGAGTGTTCAAGATAGACAAAGTATCCTTTGGGTGTTGGGAATTTCTTGGATTGACCGTCATACTAATGACCAAAGTTTTTATCAGACTAACTTGATATCCACCGCTTCAAGGCGGCTATCGACCAATAAAACTAACAGGTCCCTTATGAGACCAAGATTCGGAGACCGCCACTTATCGGCAGCTCCCGGCAGACGCACCACTGATGGACCTAAAAACGGGCCGGCACTGGCTCATGCACTAGCCGGGCCTCGTCACTACGCACAAGGCAACCCCTCGGCCTCGCGGCCAGGAGCGTCTATCACAATCTCTGCCTTCCTAAACATTGCGTTTGTAATACGTTGTAGTCCAACTGATCCTAACCCAATATTACTCCTCAGAGGGAGTCCCTTTCACATAGCCAAATAGGCTCGAATCACATACACATGGGGTTCCTCCTACAGCTAAATGCCGTCAACCCTCTGCGACTCTCCTACACCTTAGGGATTGGCCCCTCAGTGCGCCGCTCAACATATAGACATTTCGCACAAAAGTCGCTCAAGGTACCAAATAAGCGTGTCCAGGAATGTATCATTGTCCTTACTTCTCTTTCCCCTAGACCCCACGACTAGCCTACAGCATGGGTACCTCACTACCTCTCATCGTAGGTCATGTCCTAATAAACCAATTGCAATGCATGTCTAAGAGCTGATCACTGATACTTTTAAATTCTTTTTCATGCTCCATGTATTTGGTGAATGCCTAGTGCTCAAACATTTAGCAAACAGTATTGTGCACAAGTGCAAAACCATTCTTTTCAATGATTTCTTTCTAACAATTCGTGCTTCGTTGCATGGGCCTAGCACTGAGGTGATCCTCGTGCTACTAAGCTCTTAATTTTAATTATCATCCGTCCTAAATGCTATGCATAAAAATCAGCAACTTTTCCATCATCTCACATGGCATTTAGACATATTTCAACTTCTCTACCCTTCCCCGTTTAAATAGTGCATCGTTGGATAGGTGTATGGGGTATTTTGATATCATTTTATGTGAAAAAAACCGGAAAAAGACACACTAGAATAAGAAGGCGGGGTTGAACTGAGGCAAATCCTCATGCTTCAGTCCCCACAAACATTCACAAACATTGTTCTTATTTATCCTTATTTTTCGAAACCCAAAATGCATTTTTCCCCTATTTTTTAGGGTTTTTCCACCATTTTCTTGTATTTTCCCTTATTTTCCTGCATTATTTAATTACTGAAAATTCAAAACAGGTTATGGGCTGTGGCCCTTAGTTCCTTCTTGCAGAAAAATGAAAGTTTAGTTGATGTTCCTATTTACTTCCCCATTTTTATGCCAAAAACCCTCATTTTCCCTTGTTTTTTCATGTTTTACGTGCTTTAGCATATTATTTTGAACCACAAAATGCATATTTTTCTGATTTTTTGATTATGACCAGCAAGAACTCATAGAAAACAGCAACATGAATAGTTTTTATCCCACATGAACAACATTTCATCCATCAACAGCCATAAAAGCTCAAATTTCCTTTGAAAATTTTAAATTACCGCTTATTTGCGTGTTTGGGGTTTCATGTCCATGGCTGTAGATTTGGAAATCAGCAGCACTTCATGTCCAGCATAATCACCAATCACCATTTCCAGCCCGTGGAGCAATCCGATCCATGCCGGACAAGCCTCCATCATTCTTTCTTCTTCCTTCTTCCTCCCACATGAACTTGCCTTTAGAAGAGAGAGAGGGAGGAGAGAGAAAGACTGAAATCAGAATTCTTCATAGAGACCACCATTTCTCGGGCGAGAGGCGGCGATAGAGTCCACAGACAGAGGGGAATGAAGCCCCATAATCCATTGGGGGGGTTGTTTGCAGCAGCCATGATGCCCTCTCTCCATCCATGGCGAAAAAAAATGGCGCCCTCTGTTGATCACGTTTTTTCATGCCTCTTCATTCTCTCTCCACGTTTTTTGCTTCATAAGGTGCATAAAATTTTTGGGGAGGGTCCAAACTCAAAAGGCATGCTCAAATTTGGCCTCCCAAGTGTCCACCTTTTCATATCTTGACCGTTTCCTTGGCCATTTCCCCGTCCGGACTCCGAATTGAGCTCTGAAAAATCCTGGGCGTCCGGCTTAGCATCTTGCATTGGCCAATAGCTCGTGTCAACCCGCACGACTGTCTGAAAAATTATGAAAAATCAACAAGTGTCGCTCGGGCGCCTTTAAAGCACTTTGGCGCTTAAAATCGTCCTAGATCGAGCCGCCGCCTTTGACAGTGAATATTTTTCCCTTGATATTCATAATTTTTAGCTATTTTTAAGCACTTTCCATCACCTAAATTCCGCTCTCAAGATGCATGCAGTGTTACCAGTCCTAGCCTTAGGAGACACAACAAGAAAGGGGATCATAGACACGAGAGCCGGGGTTAGTGTGCTAAGCCATGCGATACTACAAACTTGGGGAAACCCATGTGTTGAGACCACTCAGTTTAAGGTCACGTTAGCAAACAGCATGAGGGTGAGGCCATTTGGGGTACTTAAAAAGTGGCCAGTAAAAATCACAAGTGTCTAGTTCTTGATCGACTTTATAGTCATGAAGGGGGTGGACTACGATGTCCTGTTAGGCCGGCCCTGGATGTGCAATGCCAGAGTTATTGAAGATTGGGGTAATGACTTGATATTCTTAGGCAACAGGATGGAAGCTACGAGGGTGGAGATGGACACTTGGAAAACCTCACCAGTCAACTTGGATGCCATCTCCTCGATGCTCAAGGGCAACAATCAGGTCAAGAAGTCTTATGGACCCTTGAGCAAGTATATCCCATGTCCAGAAGACGAGCGAGATTGGATGCATGTCCTTGCTACAATCAACTTGCCATTCTCGGACCATGAAGCACATGAGCAAGCCATTAAGATTATGGGTGCGACCGATGGCACGCCCACTATACCAGTATGCATGATGGAAGGAACCCATCTTGGGAGACCTAAGCCCATCACCTTCCAAGTGCCAAGCAACAAGAAAGAACTCCAGGAGGCCCTAGAATACTTAACATATGAGCTGGCTGACAACCCAACAGCAAACCTCACACCTCTCCAGGACCTCTTAGGCGAATCTGAGTGGTGATGGACCAGAGTGCATGACTTAACCTTATGTACAACTGGGCCTTAGTCCCGGATCTACAACAAGAGAAGTATCAAGCCCTACGGGACAACGAACCGGCTAGTGCAGAGGATTCTGACGATGAGTACGAAGACTGCCAACCCTTTAGGGATGAAAGTGAGGTGAGGTAGATTTGGTAGAGTACAACACGGAGGGACATGAAATAGAACAAATACGGGCGGATTCCAAGCCGCAAAAAAAGAAGTGCCTACAAGACAAAGCGAGGACTCTTGCACATGAATTGTGACCGTGCCTGGTTAGAATACGTAGCAGCCATAGACCTTGATCAAGTAGGCCTAGTCAACCAGGGGCGACACAAGTGCTTAGAGTGGAATCACCATTTAAATTGCGACCACCAAGGGAGACCCTCTCTTCTAGCGAAGATGGAAAGTTTGACTCTAAGTCAGAAGTGACTCGGATAGCAACCCAGAAATACCTAGGGCGAACCAACCCAGGGACACCCCAACAGACGAGCAATGAAAACCATGGGACCTTCCAAAATGATTTATGAAATTCAAGAAAGGCAATAGGGTAGTGATCTTGATGAGTGCCAAATGGCAAGGGCAATCGAGTGAACCAATCGAGGGACCAGCCAGGGTCAAAGAGGTGAACTTAGCCCTGGAAGGGGAGACACCTCAACCACTTTTCGTTGCCGATGACTTGGTTGAGGACGAGGAGGCGAGTCTAATTGCCCTCTTGCGAGAGTATGTGGACGTGTTCGCATGGTCCTTGGAAGAGCTTAAAGGGGTAGATCCGAGTGTGGTGACTCATAACATACCCATGACACCAGACGCAGCATCGGTGAAGCAGCAACCATATCCAATGAATCCTAAGCACGCTCATGCTGTCAAGGAAGAAATTGATAAGCTGATGAAAGTAGAATTCATTTACAAAATTGAGCACACGGACTGGGTATCACCCATAGTCATTGTGATGAAGAAAAACAGAAAAATTAGAGTGTGCCTCAATTATAAAAAGGTGAACGCTGCTACCAAAAGGGATAACTATCCATTGCCATACACCGAGCACATGCTTGAAAGAGTGGCAGGCAAGGAGGCCTACATTTTCCTGGATGGCTTCTCAGGATACAACCAGGTGCAAGTGCATCCTGCTGACAGGCATAAGACTGCCTTCGCCACCACTGAGTGGGGCATCTTTGTGTACATAGTCATGCCTTTCGGGTTGACTAATGCCCCTGCCACCTTCCAACGTCTCATGTGCGCCATATTTAAAGACATGCTTTGCAAGGAGTTAGAAGTCTTTGTCGATGACCTCTCCGTTCACTCGACCTGGATGGAACACTTGAATAAACTCCAAGCAGTCTTTAATCGGTGTTGCCTATATCGTCTCTCCCTGAACCCCTTGAAATGCCAGTTTTGTGTAAAACATGGATGGATCCTTGGCCATGTGGTGTTGAAGAATGGCATTGCCACTGACTTCTCGAAGGTCAGGGCTATTGTCGACCTTACACCCCCTCAACCAACTACAAGGGAGTTCAATGCTTCTTAGGCCATACGGGATACTATCGACAGTTTGTGTTGAATTACGCATTGATAGCAAGACCTTTCTAAAAACTACTAATTGTCTTCGAATGGAATGAAGCCTGCCAATGTGCATATGAAGAGCTGAAGAAGGCTCTAACCACAGCACCAATTCTACGAGCCCCGGATTGGACCATAACCTTCCACATGCATATCGATGCTTCTAAAATCGCTGTGGGGGTAGTGTTGTGCCAACCTGGCAAGGACAACCTAGATTATCCAGTGAGCTTTGCTATCCGACAATTGACGGAGATGGAAATGAATTACTCGAAGACCGAAAGAGAGGGCTTGGCCATGGTGTTTGCTGTAAAGAAGTTTCGACATTATCTATTGGCTATGCCCTTTACCTTCTTTGTAGACCATCAAGCCTTGCTATACCTAGTGAACAAACCTTGAGCTATAGGACACATAGCTCGGTGGCTCCTTCTGCTTTTGGAGTTTGACTTCTCTGTGGTTGTACGGAAGGGGAAACAACACTACATGGCTGATCATATGTCACGCATCCCCACAAGGGAATCCGCTAGAGAAGGCATTGTCGCAATGAATTTCTAGACACCCATCTCTTTAACCTCTCCAATGGGAGGGAATTATTCAAGGATGATTTAACACAGCACTGTGCAGATGACATAGTCCAACTGCTTAAGCACAGACTGCCTGAACAACCAATAGAGAAGGCAAGACTGAGGCGACTCATTCTCAAAATCCAGCCCTACCAGTTGATAGCAGGCCAACTATATCACTTAGGGCAAGATGGATTGATGCACAGATGTGTGTGTGAACATGAGATGCACGATGTGCTCTCGGAGGCAGACAGTGGGATTACTGATGGACACTTTTGCGGAGACACAATGGCCCGCAAGGTGTTGCAATCTCAACTATGGTGACCAACGTTGTTTCATGATGCCATGCGATTTGTTAAGCATTGTGACGAATGCCAATGGACAAAGGTCTCGATTTGCAAGGATCAGATGGAGTTGACCACAGTCATTGCACGACAACCCTTCGAAAAATGGGGGATCCACTTCATGGGACCCATTAGCCCTACTGCACAGTATTCTTAGGCCAAATACATCATTGTGGCCACAGACTACCTAACAAAGTGGGCAGAGACGAGAGCAACCCGAAAGAATGATACTCGAATGACTGCCAAGTTCTTATGGGAGCAGGTGATCTCACGATTCGGATGTCCCATCGAACTAGTCAATGACCAGGGGACACACTTCATCAATGACGTGATAACTCATCTCCTATCCACCTTCCTAATTATCCATCGGAAATCCTCTCCATACTACCCTTAAGCAAACAGCCAGGCATAATCCATAAATAAGATTCTTGTCAATGTCCTAACCAAGGTAGTCTCGGCCTCACGCAGTGACTGGGATAACAAGCTGATGGTGGCCTTGTGGGCTTACCGCACAACTTACAAAACGGCCATCGACAGATAGACCCCCTTTAGGTTGACCTACAGAACCGAAGCAATTATCCACGTAGAATTCTTCGTGTCTAGCCTACGAATTGTGCTTCAGGAGCGATGCGAAGGAAAGGAAGCATGGACGCAACGCCTAGTAGAACCCGAACGCCTCTCAGAGACCCGTCTTCTAGCCACTCATGCACTCATGTGCGAGAAGGCATGATGCAAGATCTGGTTTGACAAGCACGTCAAGCAATGCGACTTCGAACAAGGCGATCTAGTGCTCCTATACTCAGTCAAGGGACACAAGCAAAAAATGAAGTTTCGGAGTCTTGGACCTTTCAGGGTTCGTGCAATCAGCCGAGCGGGCAATGTGGAGCTCGAAACTCTAGCCCGCGAAGGAATTGGCTTCTTCAATGGCAGTCATGTCAAGAAATACTATCCCCCTACGCATCCTTTACATGAACCACCAATGTTGGAACCACCAGTCAACATTTGTGTAGCCACCATCACCGAAATCGATGACACAGATGAGAAAACCGTGGAACCTACATACCCGCACATCACGGTCACTACCAAGTGGACATGCATCTTCAATGCCTTAATTGGCGAGGGAGCGGACTTCAATGTCCTAACTCACGATCATTGGACCCAACTTGGAAAACCACCACTACAACCCGCTAATGCCAAGTTAAACCCATATGGGGGACGCTCCTATGCACTCCTCGGCAAGTGCAGAGCTGCCGTTTCTATCGAGACTAAAATTGTACCAATGATCTTCTACGTGCTGCCAAACACCAAGGACGTAGGCATGGAGACGCTGTTAGGGCAAACCTTCAAGAAGCAAACTCATTTCCACGTCGATTATGAGTCGCAACTCGTTTACCTCACCATAGGCAACATCCGCATTGATACACCTTTCAGCAAGGGTGGCGCAAGGGAACAGTCTGCACGACCACCGATAGAACTATTAGCATTCGAATCTAAGGAGAAAGGTAGTGCCCGGCGGCCCGAGACCGCCACTCAAGAACCACTACTCGTGACAAAAGCTAAGGCTCAACAACATAGTTTCTAATGGAGGCCTAAATAGCCACAATTGCTACCTAGGAGTCGTCACACATGACCTCATAAGACCCATAGCTCTAAACCCAGGACACCAAGGTGCAAAAATCAGCAACGTAGGTGGGTCTCCAAAGCTCTACTGCACACACAAGGCTACTATGAGGGATACACGTGGTTGTATATCCCTAAAGCTCACCTGGCCAAGACCGCCACTCGTATGCTACCCCCGAGCTTGATCACCCCCAGCCCCATCAAACCTCAAAATCACGAGTCGCAGTGCTCCCCAGAACCACATCCATCAAGCCCATCTACACATATGCCCGAGAGACTCGAACAATCCTACCAACCCAAACGATAGACACCATCGCATGACACATCGCCCACTAGAGTCCATCCGACAACAATGATCCACTTTGAAGGTAGCAGTCCATCAGAAGTGGCTGCTGCTCCCCCACCCCTAAGCTAGGAAGCCTAACTACAACCTAAGGCACACCCGCAACCACAACTATCCACTGTCAAAGGCTCTAGTGCCATCAAACCCCAACCACCGGTAGGTCTTAAACCCTCCTATGAGCGGAAGTCATTTTTGACACTGTCCTTAGATCTAGCCGACAATACAGGGGATGACGTGGTTGATTGCATTAGATGGCTCGATGCCACCTTCAGAGAGCTAGCTCTGAGCTATGACCGCTTGGACTTAGGCTTGTTGCCCGAGCCTTTTGCAACCAAAATTCACACGATGCCTTGTTCTTGGGAAACGTTTGAACTTGCCTTTGCAAAGGTAGCAAACTTTGCTCTTCTGTATTGCTCGACAGCGAGGTCTCTAAAGAGCAGGCCCTCAAACAGTGCCTCATAATGTCATACGATCAGCGAACCACTTCAGCCATCACCGACCAAGAAATTGCAGAATTATCCCAACTTGCTGCAACTGAATCCCCATTTTTGCGGCATTGGTATACTCTTAGGTTGCAATGGGAAGTCGAGGGATGTCAAGTCATGACCAATGCGGAGCAGCGCTACGCAATTAAAACAGCGGAGTACGACCCCACTTATATCGTGCCAACCTCGTACAGAATATTGACCACTCTTTGCAACCGCCCCCTGGAAGAGCACATCAAGGGACATTCTTACCTCAATCACCTACTAACTGAGGAGGAGCTACACATTGCTAGCCATGGTGCCTCTGGTGACTTCCTAATAGATGTTCTCACTTACATAACGCACGTTGGCACTTGCCCTTTTGATCTCGATCACATAGCTCAGTTAGAGTATAACCCCAATTTTTACACTTGGTTCCTACACCGATGACTCCTAAGACCCATTCCAAGGTCCTCAACCTCCCACACCTTTAATCCTAGTAAGGATTCTTCTCAAGCTGGGAGGGGAAGGGGAGTAAGGTGAATCAAGAGATTAATTAAAATCAGTGGGAGTCAAGAAAAACGCATAAGCGCGTAGGCAACAAGTGAGGTAGAAAAGTGTCAAGAGAACTTTAAAATAAAAGGCAAAAAGTTAAAGTTGAAAAGGGGGCTCCACATTGGATAGGATTTTAAGGCTTCCATTCCATAAACAAATAAATTCTTTCCTTTTCAGTCTATGATGTTTTTGTATTGTCAATTTGGAAGAACTAATGGAAACTGGGGTTCATGACAAGAAAGAAAAATATCGCAACAGGATCGTGCCCACCGGCTTCCATTCACGGAAGAGGAGAGAGCGCAATACAACATCACCCTGGAGAGTCGTGCGTACAACCAACTAAAATTTCAAACCATTCACAACATAGAAGGATTGGTGGTCAAGGAGGAGGCGGCCAAGAGAGTTGTTGAAAAATGCAACTTCACCAAGTACCTGGAAAGATTCGCACAAGAACCCAACCACACAAAGTGTGTGGAATTTCTCAAGTCTTACGACCTCGACAACGAGTGCGGCAGTGTCACAATAGGAAGGGGATAAAATGCCAAGCAGGTTCTGGTTCGCTTAACCCCCACCTTGGTGGAAAAGACACTGGGACTAGAATCGAAAATAGAAAAGAAGCAGAAGAGAGATGTATACGCCATGCTGGGGATGAGAAAGGAGGACGTGCTGACAAATGACGACATCAGCATTCAAGATATCCCTAATGCAGAAACCAGATTGCAGGAAAAACTGGTACACGCGCTCTTCTCCAGTCAGCGCTACAACGCATTGATGCACCGAATCAGTGTGTATGTGTTGGAGAAAGTAGTGGCTCATACCCTACATGAAGTCGATTGGAACGGCTATGTGTGTAAAACTATTGACCAAGCAGCTAAAGCGCTAGCTTTAGGAAGCATGTCCATAGGAGGAGAGTCTCTAGCGTCTAAGGCTATAGAAAGAAAGAAGGCCTTGTCCAAGGCCTCGTTCATTGCCTATGGAAGCATCTTAACAGTGCTCATCCAGGAGGCCGTGAAAGAGACGTACGATGGAGAAGAGGGGGAAGGGGAAACGCTCGACAGGTCACCCCCTCATCAGTACCAAGAGAGGTCCAGCGGGACAGGACTGAAACCGATAAGGAAGGACAGGGGCAAGAAGAGCAATCAAGCAAAAAGCAGGTCAAGGAAACCAAGAAGAAGATAGTGCAGAAGAAAAAGAAACTGGATGAAGGCTGTAGGAAGGAGAAGGAGGATTTGGAAAAGCAAAAAGACAATCCCTCAAGGAGGCCAAGGAGAGGGAGAAGAAGAGGAATCAGGAAGAAGAAGAAAGAATAGAGCAAGTCAAGAGGGCTAAAAAGGCGTCGAAACAGGAGGCTGAAAAGAGAAAAAGAGAGAAGCATGAAGAAAAGGAGAAACTAAAGGAAGAATATAGGAAGGCCAAAAAAGAAAGGCAAAGAAGAGCTGCGGAGGAAGAAGAGGAATTAAGAAGAAAGGAAGAGGAGGACTTGGCCGAGACCACACGCCGGTCCATTGAGCAACAATGTAGGGCTGATGATCCAGGAGCCTCGAGCCATGTGAGGGATGAAGGGTCTAGCTCTAGCGCGCAAGTACCAGAAGTTGCATCGCCTGCAATCCTGGAAGGCAAAGGCAAAGCACCCCTCCATCCTATCCCCACCCTCATAGCACCCTCCATTGAACCCACTATGCTCACCCCTAGCATCCCCACCAGCATGGAAGTTTCCAACTTTGTGGCATGGATGCAATACTTCATCAGTAAAGAAATGTCCCAAGGGAAGAGCACAGAAACCACGGCCACAGGGAAAAAGAGGCCAGTCGTGGATGGTGAGTGGAGGCAGGACCAGAAGCGTCCACGTGTGGGAGCCTCGACCACCCCCACCCATGCAACAATGACGCCACCAGCCAATTACGACAAATACATTGCCGAGCTGATCTCCCAATTGGAGAGGGCGAAGGAGGAAAAGAGAATGGCAGTGTGGCTGAGTTGGTGGCAGAGAAAGAGTCAATAGTTGCCTTCCAACTAGAGAAAACCCGCATCATAGCCATGCAACAACGATAAATTTTTGACCTCAAGCAAGAATTGAAAGCAAAGGAAGACATGGAAGAAAGCTACAAACAACATCTTGAGGAGGAAAATCAAGAACTTGTGCAGATGTAGCGGGAATACAAGCTCCTCCTGATGTAACATGGGGAACTAGAGGGAAAACCACCAACATTGAGCAAATGATGGAGGAACTAAATGCCAAAGAAGAGGAGAGAAGACGAGAGAGGGAGCAACAATGACAAGAGATCGAGTCTATGACCGATCAACTGCACCTCAAAATGAAAGAGCACGAGAATATGAGCAGAGAGCTCAGAGCCCAGGAGCAGAAGCTTATAACCCTAGCACAAGAAGCAAGGGGAGAGCATGGAAGGAATGAACAAAAGGGCCGAGCAATGGGCTATGCAGAACGAGAAACAGGTGAAGGCACTGGCGCGGCGCCTCTTCCTTTGGTGGAAAAAGAAAAAATCCTAGCAGAAAGCAAAGCAGACGCCATCCAGATGGCCTTCAATGCCCAGCAACAGGCCTTCCTCAACACATTACTGGACACGGCCCAGCCAGAGAGAACGAAGTTGTTGGAGGTGGTGCAGAAGAAACTGAGCATCACACACATGGCCTTGCATGCAGGGCTACAGATGCCACCCCAACCTGCGGAGGTTAGACTGGGCTTAGAAGAACAACGAAAGTACCTACTATTGGCCGGCCTAACCCCCCAGGAGTTGGACACACTCGGCTTTGAGGAAGGAGCGCAACTAGACGGCCAGTAGGGGGAGGAGGCTCACATTGAATTCGTCATAAGGAGAACCACCGAAGAAATAATCCCACAACCCCCCTCACCGCATGATCAAGAACAACAACAAATCGACCCACCCTCGGACAGACAAATCGCGCTCAGGGAGCGACAGAGGAAATTAGTTGAAGAAACTAGGAGGCAATTAAGAGCCAAACCAGTCATCCGACCATCCACACCCCTCACACCGTGCCCCGATGACCTCCTGGCAGGATTCAATGCGAAGCTGGTGATTTGGGAACGGCAAGAAAATGAAAAGGACCCTTTCACTTTCAGTTTACTCATGCCTAATAGCCTGAGAAGGGTCCTACCAATTAAGGTAATGGAGGAGGTGATCGCGACTAGTAGCTGGCCGGGCCAAAAATGGCTGGAAGAAAGAGCGAAGACCTCCACTCTGTGGGGCATGGAAGAATCAGAGTTTTGGCAAGAGAAGGTATTCGAGATACCACACACTGTAAAGGGCTACAACTACCAACCTCTTTGGAGAAGGCGAGTATGCGATATTAGCATGCTCTCCTGGATGGCATTTTGCAACACCCTACCCTACAAGAGGAATGACCCCACATTCATGGCGTATCATCGTAGGGTAGGTGTGGATTTTGTTGCCACCCTCTATGGGTGGCATGACTTCCCCATCATCTAAAACTCCAACGCCGCCTCCTTTGAGCATGCCCTCCTTTTTTATTTAGGAAGCCTAAATGATTCCATGACGCGCTTTCTCGTAGACTTCTCCTCCTGTCTAGATCCTGCCTTTATAACTACATGTAACTACCTTAGGCTTCTTAAGCTATTACTCAAAAAAGTCCCGACACCACAAGAGCGTGGCTTGCCCCCCGTCTTTTTTTACCCCAACACTATTGATAGTTGTGCAATGGCACGCCTAATGATGAGAGCTAGCCTTCTTCCCTCCTTTTGCCTAGCTCTCCTAGAAGATATGAACGACAATCAGTTTACTAGGTGCAACCATCCCTTCCTCTCCACCACCTCTCTCCACGTCCGCATGAACCTCAAAGGGTACATGCAAATCCATCAATTTTTTAGCAAGTCCATCTGACCCCCTTCTCCGCCTCAATTAGACTAGGAAGCTTAGGTACAGGCTGTCATTCTCCTAGTATAGAAAAAAAAAAACTTACGCTGGAATAAACAAAACCAGTCACTTTCACAATCACTCAGCACCACATAAAGCATAGTCACCGCACCTAGGGGTCCTCAAGTTAGGCATGCCTGGTGGCTTCGGTCGGCTGGATCCACTCCTAATCCCCTAGCCCTTTCACTCAGCACCACATAAAGCACAATCAGCGCACCTAGGGGTCCTCAAGTTAGGCGTGCTCGGTGGCTTTGGTCGGCCGGCTCCACTCCTAACCCCCTAGCCCTTTTTTTCTCCCCCACTTCATGCTTAAGGCCCATCAAGGGCAAGACATACCTAGGGAGGCCACTTGCCTATGGTTAGAGACCTCTCACCCTGAGCCACTCGCACTACACACTAAGATAGACATCCCCCTCCTTAGGTGGAGCACCACTCCCTATCCTTCCAAGCACCACCAGTGTGCCCACCCACCGACTTCAAAGGCCCCCTTCAACATCTGTTATTTCTCCAACCAACCTTACTGCCATGCTTCCACGAGCACTCGAGTCTACATGTTTCCCTGCCCTCACATGATTGCTCCGCCGACGACTACCTCTTCAAACACAAATAGTCGACAAGAGTGCCATGGGATTGGCACCTGTCTCGAAGGGGGATAATATTAACCCCAAGCCAAGAAGGCGAAAAGACGAATGAAAAAGCAGAAAGAAGACAGAAAAGGAGCAAGGGCACGCAAGTGGGCTCCAAAGATAAGCCGGGGCCAAAAGCTTAGTTTTAAATAAAAGGCGCTTCAAAAACTCCAAAAACTCTTGTAAAAGAGTGCCAGGCTCCCTCCTGTGCCACCTGTAAAAGAATAGTCGAATATAGGCCTAGGGCATGAAGCAAAAAGAGGGAATTAGAAAAAGGAACCTTGCCACAATGGCTAGTCATGTAAAAAAGGATGGGTGCCCATGGAGTTTTAGGGTTTGTATATATAAAGTTCAAAAAGTGAATGGAAGCTCATTCTTTGGTGTGTGCCCAACAAGAGCTCTTCTCTTCTTCTCTTCTTCTCCTCTCCTTGCTTGTGTGTGCTCTTGAGAGAGTGAGGAAGGGAGTGAGTGGAAGTGAGGGATCAAGGGGGTGAAGCTCTTCACAATCTTCTCTTCTCTTCTCTTCTCTTTCCTTCTTTTGCGCGCACGGCTATGGCAATTGGAGCTTGGAGAAGGAGGAGGCTTGAGCATGCTTGAGCTAGCATCTAGGATCGTGGAGCTACCAGAGTGTGGAAGAGAGGAGGCAACTCATATCGGCATCAAGGTAAGCTCACTACACTCATAGGATCGAGGGCGCGTCGGCTATATGAGAGGTATCCATTAGAGCTTGCTTGGAACGCTTGAAACAATAAGCGGTCCGTGGGTCTTGGCAGTTGAGCAAAAGCTCCCACAACTTGTAGGGGGTTTTCTTTCTTGTTGGGGACTGCGGCAATCAAGGCATGAAGTCCCAAGTTTAGGTTAGGTATGTTTGAGGGAGGTCTGAGTAGGTGTTGGCTCCTGTAAAGACATTGCCAAGCATTGAAAGACTTGTTTTAGAAGGCAGTTCTAGTGACCCTATTGTGCCAGCCCTCTAGGCAGCCATTCTAGGAGTTCTTGCTTAGTTGTGAGGTAGTTAGAGAAGACTGCCAAAAAAAATGATAAGGATAAAAAGAAGAAAAACCCTGAATATCTCAAAGAAAGTATATATATACAAAGGTGTGTAAAATGGGGTTCTAAACCCTATAAAAATCAAAAAAGAAAAGAAAAATTTCTATTGCAGTGTCTATCGCCTTGCGAAGGCCTGGTAGGTTCCTAGGGACGAGTTAGACCCGAGGCCGATGCCTTTCCCTTCCTTGGGGTGACATCTTGCCATAAAAGAAGAAAAGAAAGGAAGGTTGGAGTGAAATTACAAGTGAGCATTAGAAAAGGATTAAGTGTCACCTTGCGAGGGCTTGGTAGGTTCTTGGGTACCGAGACAAGACCCAAGGCCGATGCCCGGTTCTCCTTGGGTCACTACGCTCAGCTCCCTCCTTTTTACACACCCGAGTATGGAAAAATAAAAGACTAAAAGAAGAAATGTGCTAAAAGAAAATATTTCTTGATCAGGCTATAGGAGTCCTCGCCTAGTAGGAGCTCCTGGTTGAGTTGTCCTTAGTCAGAAATTTAGTTCAGACCACCACTTAGGGCGACCTCTTTGATAGTTCTTTTTTGTTTCATCGTGTTGGAGCAGTCGGTTAGTGACTAGCTTTGGGCCTTCTATCAAATTATGTTGTGCTTACTCCTCATGGATTTCATGCCTTGGTTTTTGTCAAGGGGTAGGGTATGAGCTGTGATGTGTATTTTTTGTATCTGCTTGATGCTCCTTTTTGTTGTTTATGTGCAGATCTGTTCGTGGGATTCGACGGGCTGAGTCACCCTATCCCGTAGTTGGCAATGAGAGCTGGATTTTGAGCCCGGGATGTGCCTAAAATTTGCCAAAAAATCTGAATTTCAAGGGAAATTTTGACTTCGCCAAAGGCGGCGAACACAGCTAGGTCGATTTCAAGAAGCAAGCAAAAGAGGATTTCCAAAAGCACCTTGAAGGTCATCCGAGCATCAATTTCAGATTTTAGTAAATTTTTCAAGGGCTTGGGCAAGTCAAAGTAGTTGCCCAGCAGTGCGGGACCCCAAGACGGATGTGCAAGAATTTTCGGCTCGTAGTTTGGACCCCGGACGCAGGAGATAGGCCAAAAAAAGAGCCAAAGAGTGAGAAGCCAAAGGGTGTGACCCTTAGGGAGCCCTTTGGCCCCAAAAATTTTCACAACAAAGGGGGGGGGCATTTTTTTCGTGCGGTGGAAGAAATGAAAGGAGAGGAAGGTGCAGACGACGAAATGAAGGGGGGGGGGGCTCCATAGCCATAGGAGAGCCTCCATATACCCATATCATCGGAAGATAGTAGCAGACTGAAGATTTTTCACGCTTCCTATCACCTGCCTTTGCTCATCAAATGGCCGCCTGGTCAGGGAGATCAGAATCTAGTCTTTTTCTCTCCTCCATCTCTCTCCTCTAAGCGGTGGTTTGCATGCAAGAAATTAAGAAGAGGGGTTGAGGGATGCTTGTCCGACTGGATCGGATTGCTCCAAGATGAAGAGGAGGCTAAGGAAAGAGGTTCAGCACTGAATAATGGTTGCTAATCTATCTGTGGCCTGCCTGAAATAATTATTAAAAAGCCCGCAACACGGAAAACACCTGGTATGCTCCAATTTTACAAAGAAATTTGCTTATTTCTGTTATTTCATGGTCCAAATGTTGTTCATATGCGATGAATGTTTGTTTGAATCTTGTTTGCATCATGTTTGAGGGTTGCAGCTACAAAAATTCAGAACTTGTAATGATTTAGAGCCGTTATTAATTTTTTAAAACCCGCAAAATGTCATTTTTTAATGGAAATTAGTGGTTTTTTTTATTTTGAGTTGGGGAGAAGGAGTGGATATGGGATAAAATCAGAGAAAATGTTAAGTTTTAGTCAAAATAATAAGCCAACACAAATAAATCAGAAAATGCATATTTTCCACGAATAATAAATAGGAAAAAATAGCAAAAATTTGAGAAAATTGAGATTTTTGCGCTAAAAAAATATGGGAAAATAAGATTTATGTGCGTGAATGTTTGGCAAGGCTAAAGCATGAGGTCAAGGGGCCTTGTCCTTTGTGTTATAGTATATGTTTACTATTTTTTTTTACATATAAAAATGACACAAGACAACCATTTACACCTATGCAACGCAGCAACACCTAAACGGTGAGGGGGGAGGAAGTTTGTGTGACGATCTAATTGCTAAAAAGATATAAATTTTTATTTCCCTCTTTGTGCATAGCATTTAGGGTTTGTTCCATAATTAAATATAAGCGACTAGTAGCACGAAAGTTCCGGTGCTAGTCCCTAAAGCAGCGCAGCACGTAACACTTAGTTAAAATTCATGAAAGGGTTGTTTTTCGCACCTCACATTGCTAGTTTTTTTTTAAATCATAAAATGGTTGTGCACAATTGTCATACACCTTGCATCAAGCATGTCACGTGGTATCTCCTAGAATGCACCTTGCATCAAACATGTCACATGGTATCTCCTGGAATGCATTGCAATTGTTTGATAAACTTTGACCAACGATGAGAGGACAGGAAACCTAAGTCGTGGGTTAGACGGGCGCTTCTGTTGGGGAAAGTTTTGTGAGGCAAATCAAAATCTCTTGGAATGTTGAATTATGAAAGAGTGGAGTTTGTGTGAATGTTATTTATGTCTATAGCAGCACATCAAGGGGCCAATCCTTGCGATATAGGAGAGCTACAGTGGGGCCACGGCAATCAGCTGATGGGGTGCCTCCTATGTATGTGATACGTGGTATTTATTACCAATACATGTGGGATACTCCCTCTGAGGAGTCTTGGGAAAGGTGCCATTGGACTATCATCCAGCTACAAATGCAATATTAAATTTATTTAGTGTGCATCAGTTATTATAGAAGCTCCTGGCCCACGAGGCCGTGTGGTGGGGTTGTCTGTCCTATGCATGAGTTCTGGCTAGTGCCATAGCGAGTGCCAGCCCATTTTAGGTCCCATCAATTCTCAAACAAATACCACCAAAGATTTGGGCCCTTCACTATCATAGCCTAGATCAATCCAATTCCTTATCGACTCCAACTCCCTAGCACCATGAAGATCCACCCAATGTTCTGTGTTTCCTTGCTCAGGCCATACTATAGCTCACCACTAAGAAGAGAGATCTAGTCCCCCACCACCTGTTCAGATTGAATATCATGAAGAATTTGAGGTTGATTAGACTTGAGGATCTCCCCAAGTTGATTAGACTTGTTCACTGGTGGAAAGGATATAACATCAATGATCGCACTTGGGAACCTATAGAATATATCCAAAGAGAACCTCTCAAAGTTAAAGAATTCCACAAGAGAAATCCAATGAAACATAGACCAAACCACCGAGCTACTCCTCATGGAGCTCATTGCTAGAGGAGGGGGTGATATCATGGACATGCGATGATCAAGTGTACGGATTAATTCTTGCTCATGCCATATGAATCCACACCCCATGCGAATGTACCCTTAGCAAGACATCCTTGAGCTAACCATGCAGACACAAACTTACAATGTCATTATAGAACCTTCTAGAAGATATACCATGTCATCACTTGCATCATTGATTATATCATCATGCAACATTCTAAAATATCTTTTGCCCCTCTTCAACACCTATAAAAGGAGGGGCTCACCATCGAGGTCCTGATTCTTGCCAATGCTAGTCTTGGGAGCTCAAGGAGTCGAGACCTCTAAGTAAGTAACTTTGAGTTCCAATTCTAATCTTGTCTTGTCTTCCATTATGCTCTTGTTATATTGTCACCTTGTAATCTCATAGTATGAGATCTTGTCTAGTACTGTCTTATATCTTGTTCATCCCTATCAAGGGAGGTCTTGTAATTCTGATATCTTGTATCCATACCTACAATCCTGCATTGTGGGATCCTTCATATCCTATGGAGTCCTATTGTCTATACTTACAGTTGTGGGATTTTTCATATCTTGTTAAGTTATCGTTGTACCTTGTGTCCCTATGTGGGATTATCTTGTAATCAGAATTCTTGTAACAAATCTTGCATTGAGTCTAGTCTCTCGAGCGCAGTCTAGCGCTCCCATAACATCAATGATGATCCACATTGACTAATTGAATGGACCAAGTGTCTCTAACCCTACCTCTTGCATTTATTTATGTGTGTGATATATTTTAAGTGTGGGGATGAAAGGGTGTGGGTGATGGTCAAGTACTAGGCCCCGGTTGAGTAGACAAACTAATTGGTTCACATTTTAAGTGTGGGGGCACATCCCTTATACGTTTCATTTACATATGTTTATGAACACACTGTAATTTGATCCTTATATGATATCATATTTCATTTTTGGCCCATTGAGGTCCCTTCCTCCCCCAACCATCCTATTCTACCATGTTTCTGCAATCTTTTCTTGCCCTTTCATTTGCTTTATCATTTTGTTGGTCTTCCATCTACACGCTTTCGTGATTCTATGCGGACATAGTGTGAAAAAGCATGGAATGCATCATCATCCTACTTTCTTATTAATATAGAGAGTTAATGTGATCCGAGTCATTAGTACTAGTGTGAGTGGCATGGATTATCTAAAAATACTAGATATTTAGATAATTTTAGCCTATTTTTGATATTATTTATTGTTAAAAATCTAAAAAAGTTTAAAAAGCTTCTAGATTAGGATGGCATACAAATAGCAAGTTGCTTTTTCAGCCAGTTATGGGATATTTATAAAAAAGACAGATTGACAAAATTGTGCGTTGCGATCGCTGTTGATAGGCTAAAAACTACAGTTTGAATTGGAAGAGGAAGAATGAGTGATCTAGGGGGAGATCCGTGATGAACAAGTGTCCTGGAGTTTTACCCTCCTTTCAGAGCCAATAGAGACATCAGATTTGGGTTTTGAGCAGTAGAGAAGGAGCTATTATTTTTGATCCACGTATTTGTTCTACGAGGGAGCTCCAGGAGATCTAATGCCTGAAGAGTGCTTCTGAGTAGTGCCAGACAAAGGATTTCAAGTTCTATCAATACATATTGATTTTATTCATTGTGCTTTGTCATTATTGTGTTTACCTCTTTTGTATTCTTTATCTTCTCTTCCATCTCCTATCTCTACTTCCTTCTACCTCTGATCCCTAGTGGATTTGACCTTTCGACAAAACCCCTCCAACATTTGTGAACTTGATGTGAAAGGTCAGCAGAAGAAGGAAAGACAAGATGGGAGAACCTTTGAGCACAATCTCTAGTGATATTTTGCAATTGTTGGTGCAAAATATGAATATGCTTATGCAGGTACAACAACAACAACAGGTGATGCAAGCTTTTACTCGAACAGAAAGTGTTGTGATGAATGCTTTGCAAGTAGCTGAGTATGAGGTGAAGTTATTCAATGGTAGGAATGTATCTGCATATGTATATACCTATGATCAAAACATGGAATTCTTTGGGGTGGCTCAACCTGCATGGAGCCAGCATTTTGTACGTGTTATTGTGCATGAACTGAAAGCATGGATTACTGAATTATACTTGTAAGATGCTGATTGGGTAGCTTTCAAGAAGACAGGGAAGAATTTTACATTGAAGATTCTAGTTTGATTAGATGCAAGAATTTTTTGGAGTGGGTTTTACAACCCAATAAGGGTCTTGTGGCTACAGAATTGTTAAGAGAATTTTGAAAGTCAATTTGAGTAGTTGGATCTTGCAAAATAGCAAGCTCTTGCAAGTCAGAAAATTGAATTGTTTCTACAAGCAACTGATCCTGAGCTTCAAGAGAAGCTTGATGATTTGCTAGAGGATCAGACTATAGAGACATGTCTTAAAACAAAGTGGAGACATGTCAAGGAAGTTGTACTGCACTTGTGAAGAAGCATAGAAGAAGAGAAATATTGCATGTCTCTAGCTTGCCCACTGTTACGTGCAAATTAGTTGATGTATCCAGTAAGCCACCTACTTCTGTGGCAAACCCTATGGCTGTACCTATTATTGTTCCCTCTACTAGGAAAGATGTCTTAGATGAATTGGTCAAAAGGATGCAGGATCTTCAATTGAAGGTTGCAAAATTGGATGAAAAAGGACAAGAGGATAGGGGACGGGACAATAGCCCCTAAGCCAGGAAAAAGATATATGTGGTGTGACAGTTTGCACCATGAGAGAAAGGATTGTGCTGCCTATCACAAGGCCTTGGCACGACATCTCATCTTTTGGAAAGATGGCAAGATCCATGTACAAGAAATAGGATTGCCTCTTGCTTCGAATTTTGGAAAGGGAGGTATGCAAAAGTTGTTGGAAGACTTGGCAGTTCGAAATGCTTATGCCATGGTACATGCTTCTACTTTTGATCTACAGTTGTGGTTGGTCCAAAGGCCGAAATATGGAAAGATGCTTTACATGCAAGTGAAAAGAGAAAGGTTACTAATAGTGAAATGTCTCATGCACAAGGCAAGTCATTTGTAACATAACTAGTTGGGAATCACCAGTAGATGCATTTCAGTGTATGCATATTTACCAAAGGTACAAAATACGGATGTACTTGTGGAAGAAAAACGAAAAAGAGATGAAGATAATGCAGGGACATCTAAAAGAATGACAAGAAGAAGTGTGGATCAGCCTCAAGCTACAAATCAGCCACCTCCCGAGCATGTTATGGAAGAGGTCAGTCATGAGCAAAAATAGGATAACAAACAAGAGGGCAAAAGGAAGGGCAAGCAACCAAGATATAAGTTGCAATTTGACATTGAGACAGCCACAGATCTTAAGAAGGTTCTTGAAGAATGGATCTTAAACATTCGGGTGGAATTCACCTTGGGAGAGGTGCTTGGCATAGCCAAGCAAGAATTTCATGATGAGATCATTGACATAATTAAGAGGAAGTGACAGTTTCTTGGTGATACCACTAGTGCAATTTGAAGAGGAAACTGGTTTGTTGGGTATTCGGACTACATATGAGCATGAAGTATTGGATTATCTATGCATGATGCTACTAATCAGTGGAAAGCATGTGGAAAAGAGAAGAAAGTGGCTGAAAATGCATTGTCTTGTAGCAATATACATGGTGGAGTAAGGCAGATGCAACAATATGGGGAATAGACTCTAGGATTTATTCCTTGAAGTCATTACACAAGAAATCATTGGGCTAGGGCTACCACTAAAACGGTAGTGAAAATAGGGGAACGTGAAACTCCTTGTGTTGCTTTACTTGACCATGGGTTTGAGATAAATGACATTAAGCGTGGATTGTATGAAAATGGTGCATGGCCTGTAGACACTGATCATGGTGGCATATGAGGGTTGCAAATAATTCTTCAGGAGAGCTTTATGTTGTATGTCATAATGTAAAAGTGACAATTGGTGATGTACAAGAAGGGCGACACTTCTTTGTGCAAGATAATTCCTCATATGCAGTGATATTGGGACAGCCCTGTATTACAGGAGTGCGTATGGAAATAAAGGTGCTTGATGATGGTTGTGCTTATGCAAGAGTCAGAAGCAATGATGGGACGAAAGCAATCCAATTTCTTACTATTTGTGTTAATCATCCCAAAAATTGAGATGCGCTTCGAGAGTATCCTTTGGCTCCAAATGCAAGGGAATTCAAAGACCTGGATTCTCATTAAGCACTGCTGTAATGCGGGGCAACAATAGTGTTGTTCAGAGGATGTACTCGCCCCTTGATGGAATGAAGCATGTATTTACTATTGGTTATTCTCAGTTTATAGCAAAATTTCATGTTGGTTTAAGCCTATGGAAGCTATGTGCAAGGCCGAATGCATATCTATGAAACGAGCTACTAAGGAACTGAGAGCATTGGGATTTTTAGCTAAAAATGAAGGTATTTCAAGCATCTTTTATGGGCTGAATATTAATGACACTATGGCTGAAATTTCAGCAACTATACATGAAGAAAATGAGGCTGAAAACAGAGTGTTGTCAGTATGTTCTTTGGATATGTATGATGTTATAACATTGTTTGCTCAGCAGGAAGGATTACAATGGGCTGAAGCACTTGTGGAGACAAATTATAAGGCAATTGAAAAAAAGGTGAAACCAATTTCTTTGCCACTTCCACCAGAGAGTGAGGGTTTGTATGAAAAAGTGTCAAGGTAGCCAAGCTTACGAGATCCTAAAGATATAGGTCATCAGTATACATCTGAAACATTACAAGAATAAAAAGTTGGAGCAGAAGGGTTTCTTTTGCCAACTGAGAGAGACTGTTTCATACGAATGTTCGCTAGGCATGGAAATGCATTTGCATTTCATCCAAGTGAAATAGGTTGTGTGCATCCAAATGTTGTCTCTCCTATGATCATATTTAGTGTGCCACATGCACCATGGAACTTGAGGCCTATTCTAGTGCTTGAATCTTACTTGCCAAAGCTAATGGATTTGCTAAATGAAAAGATTCGCATGAAAATCTTGGAGTCCTCTTCAGCCCCATCCTCAAATCGTTGGTTTACTATGCCCAAAAAGAATGGGGCTTTGAGATTTATTCAAGACATACAGCGGGTCAATAAAGTGACCATAAGAAATGTGGGTGCAGGTCCTGTGGTTGATGAATTTGCAGAGGATTTTGGAGGTAGAGCGATCTATTCTTTGGGTGATCTTTACTCAGGGTATGATTAATTTTAGCTTGCAATTGAAAGCAGTGATATCAAAACCATGAAGACTCCTTGGGGTTAGTATGGATGAGTACACATATTGAAGGAAGAGATGGATGTGTACATCATATTTGCAAGAAGGTGGGATGATGGATGAGGAGGAGGAAGATGACTTTCTTGTGGCTGAAAATGATGTTGTAAGAGTGAATTTAGCAATTCAAGGTGTTGCTACAACATTAACAGAAGCTTGGACAACAAAGAGAAGACACTTTAGATGTTTTTCATCTTGTGTAGAAGTGTTTCTGGAAGACAAATATGCAGGAGAGTGGCTGAGAATTGGTCAATCTCTCAGTACATTAACAAAGAGAGATGAATGGTCAGATGAGGAGTTTAAAAAGATTAAGAGGAAAGCTTATGGGTTTTTCTTAAAAGATGAATACTTATGGAAATATGCTAAAAAGAAACAAGGTATGCCATTGCAAGTTTTGGGTGACAGAGCTTCATAAATCATGAAAGCTTATGGGCTGGTCATAGAGGTGTTTAGGGTACTTTTGCAAGGATCAAAGAAAGATATTGGTAGCAGGGTATGTATAAGGATGTTGCTTACTTTGTGGAAACATGTACAACATGTCAAATGTATTCATCTGTGAGACATCGAGATGGATTGCAACCCACATATCCAGTGTCGCTTCATTTTAAGTGGATGGTGGATTTGGTCACAATGCCTACAGGTCTTTGGAAAATGAGGTACCTTGTACTTTCCCGTGAATACTTGACTAATCAAGTGGAAGTGAGAGCTTTATGTACTAAGACAACAAATAGTGTGTGTACTTTTCTCTTAGAAGAGATCTTTCGTAGGTATGGTTGTGTGGGAAAATTTATTGCAGATAGGGGTGAGCTGGATGCAGATGAAGCTCATAATTTCTTTGCACGGTTGGGGATAAAGCTTTCTTTAACTTCAGCCTATAACCTTGAAGGAAATGGAAAAAGTGAAAGAGGTCATCCACTTGCTGTGAAGGCATTGGAAAAAGCATGTGGAGAGAAGGTAAAAGAGTGGCCACGATTGCTCCCTTATTCTTTATGGGCTAACAGAACAACTCATACTGCTGTTATAGGATATATGCTTGCAAAATTAATGTATGGTCAAAAACCTATCATGCCGATAAAAGAGATGTTAGTCACATGGAGTGTGCTATCTTGGGAGGAGGAGTTGAATCGAGAGGATTTATTGGCCTTATGCATTAGACGATTGGAAAGAAAGTCAGAAGACATAGAGGCAACAATTGCAAAGTTTAGGGTAGCAAGGATATAGAACAAGAAACGCTTTGACAAAAGACATAGACTGAGACCAAGAACCATATAAGATGGGGATTAGGTGTATGATAGCAGTTTAGACAACCAGCATAGTGCCATGCGTAAAGTTTCCAAAAGATGGTTTGGACCCTATGTGGTAAGACATGTATTTGACAATGCTACTTGTGCATTAAATGAGCTAGATGGGACAGCCATAAAACCTCCGATAGCAGGGAAAAGAATCAAATTATTCAAGAGGTGAGAATCTACTACCTATGAGTTGCCAGAATTGGAAGAAAACATTGGCCATGACACATGGGCTAGCCAGGAAGATATGGAAGATGAGAAAGGAAAGGATATGGTTGTAGAGGATGAGGAGGACTCAGAATCTGGTGACAACTAGGATTTTGGCATATACCGGAGGATGTGCAGGTTCAGAGAGGGTGGATGTCGTGATGTTATGCAGACGTAGTGTGAAAAAGCATGAAATGCATCATCATTTGACTTTCTTATTAATATAGAGAGTCAATGTGATCTGAGTCATTAGTACTAGTGTGAGTGACATGGATTATCTAAAAAGACTAGATTTTTGGATAATTTTAGCCTATTTTTTATATTATTTATTGTAAAAAATCCAAAAATTTTAAAAAAGCTTCTAGATTAGGATGGCATGCAAATAGCAAGTTGCTTTTTTAGCCAGTTATGGGATTTTCATAAAAAAGACAGATTGACGAAATCGCGCGCCTTGTGATTGTTGTTGACAAGCTCAAAACTGCAGTTTGAACTGGAAGAGGAAGAAGGAGTGATCTGGGAGATCCGTGATGAATAGGTGTACTAGAGTTTTACCCCCCTTTTGAAGCCAACGGAGCCATTAGATTTGGGTTCGGAGTAGTAGAGAAGGAGCTATTATTCCCGATCCACGTATTTATTTTACGAGGGAGCTCCAGGAGATCTAATACCTGGAGAGTGCTTCTGAGTGGTGCCAAATAAAGGATTTTAGGTTCTATTAATACATATTGATTTGTGTCATTATTGTATTTACCTCTTGTGTATTCTTTATCTTCTCTTCCATCTCCTATCTCTACTTTCTTCTACCTCCGATTCCTGGTGGATTCGACCTTTCGACAAAAAACCCTTTAACAATGCACCCTACGTTCATTGAAATTGTAATATGACCTTACAATCCTATTTGTCCCTTTGAACTAGCCAATTTTTTTTAAAATTCCATTTATTCTGAGAAATGGTTCACCAGCTATTAATTTTTGAAGAGTTTTCCACGAATTAGACATATCTCCATGTGAATGTACCTTTCTCGCACCAAAACTACCATTTTACATGATATCCCTGATCTTCCCTTCCTCTTGAACACTTGCTTTCTATAGCACGTATTTCCAATGCACAGATTGGCGGTTATTATTTTTGTGTTTTTGCAGGCTTATTTTTATGTGATTTTTACTATTTTTCCATGGGACCATGCTCTTTTCTCGTTAAAATGACATCTTGCTTGGATAGTCTTGATTTGTTGGTCCTAATTGATATTTTTTCTTTTTTCTCCCCCTCATTCTAGTCCACATATTTTTTAAAATTAATTTTTCATTGTACTTTTCTCTATATTTTTTTTTCCATGTGAATGACTATTTTTCCTCCCAAACAGCACGTTCATGTCATCCAAGCTGTTTTCCTAGTTGCCTGCCCATATTCACTTTTTGCCACATCTCAATTAGAGGCCAGGATTTATGCAAAATAAATTTTCTATGAATTTTGATATTATTACGTCTGTGCATTCATGTGTGTACTTGGTTTTTGTCTTGCATAGCGTGTCATCCAACCAGCATGTCCTTGATGATCCGCCCATTCTCTTGCCATGCCACCTGTGTCCGTTATTGTAAAAATTTTTTGCCCCCAGCCCGTGATGGTGCGCGGGACGAGGGGGTGGTTATCATTCTTATTATTATAACCGCCCCTCACCTCTCCCCTAGTGGTTACCACTCCCCTCTCCTCTCTCTCTCTCTCTCTCCTTATTTTTCTCTTTCTTCTATCTCCTTCCCCCTCACTCTCTCTCCCTGCCATCCATCCTCTCCCTCCCTTTTTCTTCCTCCTTCCCCTCTCTCCCCTCGTCTCTTCTCCCATTCCTCTCCTCTTCCACCCCCCTGACAGCCGCCTTCTCCTCCTCTTCCACCATGTTGCCAGCCACCTCCTCTACGCAAGCGCCCCGCAATGCCCTTGTTCTCCATGTTAACACCCACCACCTTATTGCAGTTGCTTGCCACCCCATGGCCCCGCCTGCGACCTTGCCTCAAAAAATAGCAAAAAGCTCCCCAAAAAGGTTAAAATTTATCAAAAAGAAAAATTCAAAAATCTACTAAAATTTTAGAAAAGTCATTAAATTTATAAATAATTTTTTAATAAAATAAGATAAAATAACCAAAAAAGTTCAAAAAATTCTAGAAAATTCCAACTACAAAGTTCCACCATTTTTGTTATTGATTGGTCATGAAATGCAGGCTTTCTTTGTTTTTCACACATTTCAAATGTATACAGTATTTTTTGAAAAAATATATCACTTACCCACAATCATGAACCCATACGTGCCTACTTCTTAATCAACCCAAATAGAAAATCAAACAAACCCATGAGACCTAGAATTTGCTGACCTATCATACACATCCATTATGACCACATGATTTCGTTTAAACTTTTTAAATAAACCTACCCCCAAAAAAAGATAAACATCAATACACCCTCACAAACATCACAAATAACCATGACACCAAATTTCAATTTATTAAAAAAACCAAAAATATAAACAACAAAACCCTATCCATTCCCATTGTGGTTGTTTGGTTTCTTTATGCATTTTTGTTAGCTCTTGATGTTTTTTCTTTTGTCCAAGTTGTCGACTTTTTACTAGTCAACAAGTTGTCCTTCTCTTCATGGTATTTTTATTCTTGCCAAGGATCCTTGGGATTCATGCTTTATTTCTTAACGTGTCGATAGACCTTGCGGGTGTCCCACACATTGCCAGGTTTAATTTCTTTTTTCTCTTTCATGTGCACCATAACACACATGGTAATGGTATATAAAATCAATCTAATCATTTCACACACCAAATTAACAGAATGCACCCCATAAAAATTTCAATTGAAATGAATTGGCTGTTAATTTGTAAAAGTAATCCCGTCGTTACACATGTATCTTGCACAATCACCCACATAATTTTGTAAATTAAAATTAACCCTTTATATTCACAGTGCACATGCACACGCATTGCATACACCTTTAAATTGTAAATAAAAATGGACCCCCTATCATCACTCATGCATGTCCTTTGTACCAAACATAATCTAATTTGTAACAAGGAAGTGCATTTGTAGAGATCATCGTCTAGTCAAGTCCAATCTATGTGGGTTTTGGGTTGCGAACTATGACTCATTGTGCATTAAGGGCATAATTCGACAATGATATTGCACTATAGGTTGACAAATTGCATTTATGGGGATGGGATTGATCAATTATACGTTGGTCTCATCAGTCCCTATCTATTTTGGGTATTAATCAGTGGTTTTGTTATGAGTTCATTTTGATGTCTTTGGTCCATGATTGTGCTTATATTTGATTTGATTGCTTGATTATGGGGGATCAGGATGCCCTATTTGTTTTCATATCACGACGTTATCGATCGCATGTGTGTGTTGGTTATATCAATTTTTTTTCGTAGGCTATGTTCTGCTTGGAGAAATCTAGTTAAGTCATGTCTGTCCTTTGCTTTTTTTAATATGCTTCTTAGTGGTGGCATGTTTGATTTTTGCAGGAATTTTTCATTTTTCCTAGTTTTCCTGTGTGTGTTTTATCTCATGTAGTCTAAATGGTATCCTTTTCCACACCGTTAATAGTAATTTAGCATGTCCCACTACTAGTTCATGACTACTCCCTCCTACTGGATGTTAATTGTATGTGTTGGGCTGGCCTTCGTCAGTTTGTTACCCTCAAGTTTTCACTCATGGATGAAAAGATTTGCTATTCTTTCCTGGAGTCCTACAAAAACCATTCTGGCTTGGTGTATAACCACAATTTCTACTTATCTTCTGTAAACGTCAACAACGCATTGTTATTACCCCTTTCAGTGTCCTCTGTACCTAGTGATAATCAATTGTTCACAATAGAGGAGATCAATGTCCTTCTATAGAAGGAGACATTTGTCCCCTTGATACCAACTAAAGATATTAGCAGTTCAAGAGTGTCAATGGCCCACATTTCTTCTCCTGTCTAGAAGAGGTTCTGTCAATTCCTACAATATCATTTCATTTCGGGAAAGCCTACATCCAAGTGCTTGTCCAGAGAACTATTCATTGCATTTGTTAGAATCTTTGAGGCGGTTAATTTTAATAGACAATATTTTTGTTGGATAAAATGGATCAACAATTTTAGTGTGTAAGGAAGGGATAGCTTATCAATGTGTCATATGGAGCTTTTCTTTAGAAGATTATTACTCTTCCACCTCCTCCAGGTGGAGTGCTAGTACTTGATCCTTCTTCTCTTTCAAAACAACCTCCACCTCCAATTCCCTCTTAACCTCCTATGCAAGCCAACCTTGATGATGATGATGAGCCTCTTGATAGGTTCCATCCAAAGAAATATTTACGCAAAAAGTGTTCTTCCAATACTTGTTCTTTTCCAAATCCACATGCATAGACATATGCTCCTACTATTTTTGGTAGCTCCTTCCTTCATTCCTTTCCTGCACAAATCTATTTGCAGCCCAAAGGGAAGGTTAGTTGGATTCACAGACTCCTTCCTCCTTATAGACCATGCTAGTTGGACCCACGCTTTCCCACTTGATTTCCAGTGTCCAATCTACTATGGAAACCTTGATTACCTCTTGTCTTTAAACCATGTATACATGTGTTTATACTTATTTTCAATAATAGGTGGGCTCTCTAACCATCAGCTAAGCAAGGATTTGGAGAATTTAGCCTTTAAGAAGGTTACCTTGAGTGACATCCAAAAATAGATGACTGCAGCTAAATGGATTCACAGAAAGCCACAATTAAAGAGCTCAAGACCAATATCACTACTTTAGAAGAGGAGAATGTGTAAGTGATTAAAGAGAAAAAATATGATCTTGAGGAGATGGTAACATTAGCCAATAAGCTTGGTACATGTGAGGGTCAGTTACAATACTCCTAGAAAAATGTAGAGTCATAGAAGAAGCTTATTGTAGAATTCCATAGGAAAGTAGCTACCCTTTCTGTTTGTCCTCCATCTTCAATGGTATCTTCTATGCTGTCTTCTAAAGGGGAGCTTAACCAATCGCAACAAAATACTAAATTATGTGATGGTTTTTTTGCTAAGGTAGAATGCCTTCAACAACATATGACATGTGCCCAAGAAGATTTTGTTTGCTATGCTGAATTGGTGTCTCCTCCCCCCCTCTTTTTGGATTAAGTATAATCAACAATGCTTTACCTTGTATATTTCCTTGAGTAATGTGGGTTTAGAACCTCCAGCAGATGAGTGGATAAACTTATGGTTTGCAGATTTGCTGAAATTTGTATTTGATAGATTTGTAGACGAGCTAATTTCTCATGAGATCTAATTACTTTCTTTCATGTATCTCAAAGGAGATTTGCATATTCGTGATGAAGAGGATATGAATCTCTATGTGGGTGATGTGATCTTATAGGTTGTCATGTATATACATTCAATTGAGATGCTTTTAGTAGATGGCCTTAAAAATTATCATCAACAAACTTCTTAGTGTATAGGACATGCTTGGCATCCTCCTTTGAAGGATGGTGTCATAGGTCCATGCCATTGACGGAGTGTTTTTCACAAGTCCAATATCCAGTCATTGCATTCTCCTATCTTAATACAAGTGGCTAATAATCCCTTGTTCACAGTTGAATTATTTCAATATTTCAAATTTCATTGTTGTATTTACCCATATGATCCCAAAGACCTACTTTTCTATTCCCTGATTTCTTTTTTCACATAGTTATCATGAACATTATCATCATCTAATACATCACCAGTAGATGCATACCAACTACTCATCTCATGAAAAATAACATCCCTACTCACTCTGAACTCATGTGTGATAGGTTTATAACAACGATACCCTTTTTTCTCTAAAGAGTATCCAATAAAAACACATTTTTCAACCTTTGGATCAAGCTTCTTTCGATCTCATCTCGCACATGAACATATGCAAAATAGCCAAACACTTTTAAGTGTGACACATCAAGCTTCTTACCTATAAAGCATTCTTTGGGGGTCATCCCATGAACTGCAACTATGGGAGTTCTATAAATAATATAGACAATAGTATTAATAGCTTTAGACCAAAATGTTTTGGTAAATTCTTTTTAGCCACCATCAATGCATGTACAACTTATGCAAAATGTCTATTTGTCCTTTCTGAAAATCAAATTTGTTGTGGGGTATACCTACAAGTAAACTATCTCTTTATCCCATGAGACCTCAAGAAGCCAATAAACTCATTAGAGATATACTCTCCCCCTCCATCTGATCTTAAGCACTTAACTTTCAAGCTTGTTTCCTGTTTCAAGAGCCTTGATAGATTTGAAGTGGTCAAATGCATCACTCTTGTCCTTCATAAAGTATACCCATAGTTTTCTTGAACAATCATCAATGAAGGTGACAAAGTATTTGCTACCACCAAGAGATACATTCTTTGTAGGACCCCAAATATTTGTATGAAAAATATCAAGTATATTTTTGCTCACATCTCTTTCATACAAAAAGGGTTGTCTTGCCTGCTTACCAAACTGACATGCTTCACACACTTTATGAAAATTTGCAACTCTAAAAGCAGGAAACTATGTAGCTGATCCTTTGGATTGCATTAATTTCAGCCTTTGCACATTTGCATGTCCAATATGTTTATGCCATATTTCAATGTCTACAATCACTCCTTTTCATTTAGCATACATAGCGACATTTATTGTAGCAACTCCAACATCTAAAGTGAACATTAGGCCAACTCTACTTTTTGTGGCCAACCTACACTTATCATTAAAGTCTTCTATGTTGAGAGTATAGGCATATGAACCCTCCTTATGCAGGAGTGGATAAGGGTAGGAAGGTGTGAGTGGTTATGAGGGAAGGAAAAACCCTAACCCTAGCAAGTTGGGGCTATATAAATAGCCGAGGGGTCTACATCAACTTTTGAGTGAGAGTGAGCCAAGTCGTACTTTCATAAGCAACTGAATAAACAAGACTTGTTCTTGTACTTGTGTGCTCTTCTCTCCCTCTTGTGCACACTCTCTAGCTTCCACTTTGATTTTTCACATAGTATCAAAGCTATCTCTGATCTGTCAGCTTTCCTCAGCCTCTCTTCACACCTAAGTGCACAAGAAGAAATCTTGTCCTCTCATTTACCCTTATTTCAACCATAGCCAGCTTGACCCACCTCTATTGGAGGGCCTGGGAGGGAGCAACAGAGAGCATTTTAGCTCCTGATTTCTTCTGAAGAACTCCTCCACAGCTCAAGGCACAGCAGTGGCATGGGAAAACCCAACATTGTGGGCACATGAGGGCGACATTGCTAAAAGAGCAGGAAAAGGTGCAGTCTAGGTAATGTGGCATTTCTAAGTGTGGAGTAACCTTACTAACTTTTAAATTGACTAACTAACTTTTAAACTAACCAACTAACTTTTAATTGCGTGGAAGTATTACACTTGATCACTCTTGATTCCTTTTTATAAACCATGAATATTAAATATCTCCCCCTATACAAATAATATCGCAATATATGAAGCCTTGTAGTTAATTTGAATAGGGAAACTAAAGACTAACTAAAGTAAAAACTAACTAGTGTTAATAACTAACAATTAAAAATAATAATAAATTAATTAAAAATTAAAAATATATTTTAAAAACAAGAATTATAACCTGACATTTTTTCTAAATTGACAAGGACTGTAGCCACCCTTTAGGGAAGTCATAATGTGAACGAGAGTTATGAGCCATATTAATCATTAATGTCAATATGTACAATATAGATGGTCCAAAAATATTATATTTTTGGGCAAAACTAGCATATTTTAGATATTATTTATTGTAAATAACCTAAAAAGATATGTAAATTTTTAGAACATGAGATCATGTAAGAAAAGCAAGTGATTTTGTTTCAGCCAGATTTGAAGATTTAATGAAAAATAATAATTTAATGAAGAAGGAGTAATTTGGAAGATTTCTAATCAAGTGTCTTGGGGTTTTACTCCCCTTTCAGAGCCAACTAAACTATCAGATTTGTCATTTGAGCATCATATTGCTATTTTTTTCAAGATCCCCTCCACAAAGAGCTCTTCTTCTCAGCCACAACCCTTCTTCTCTTGTTTAGCTATAAATATGAGGCATGGGGAGCAGTTAGAGAATAATAAGGAGATATAAAGAGGTTGCACGAGAGAGGTAGAGAGAGGGAGGCAAAAGGATACCCCTCCAAGAGGTTGCGAGAAGGAATGAGAGAGAGAGAGAGAGAGAGAGAGAGAGAGAGAGAGAGAGAGAGAGAGAGAGAGAGAGAGAGAGAGAGAGAGAGAGAGAGAGAGAGAGAGAGAGAGAAGTTACCTCAAGAGGCCGCGAGGGAGAGAGTTAGCTCAATTTTCCCCTATCTGGATCTTCGACTAAGCCATCTTCTCTTACTCTCTCCTATTGAGATGGCAAGCTCAACATATGCGGAGAGTGATGATGGACCGTCTGGCTAGATAAGTTCGCACATCTACACTTAGCACATTGGTGGTCATTATGATACTCACATGGCCACTGACTTATCACTTATTATATTTAGTTTTTTACACCTACCTACAGCTGGCAAAGATATAACGCCAGCCGATTAGTGTAGTCGATTATGCATTGTTTAACTTAGAAGGCCACTTTCCTTTATGTTGTATCTTATCTATACTTTGTGTACATTGTATAATGTGTTGAAAATGAAACCTTCAACCCAGCTCAAGGCACACTGAAGCCCCTTCAATTTTCTTACCCCGGGATCCTTGGGAGAAGCCACAAGCTTCAACAAGTGAAGGTATACGACATTGAAGGCCCCCATACAACCACGAGCTGCCAGAAGAAGGGCAACCACAAAGTTCTTGAGGAAGGCAGCCAATAACTCTTCCCCAGGCTTGAACAAGGTATGTCAATCAGTTCTTCCTCTCTCTTTTACATCCAATTGTTGAGCTCAACCACTTGACGAGAGAGATGGAGGAAATTATTGGGTTGAGAGTGCCAATTGGATTCCCATCCTCAGTCCACACCCTTGAAATGCATGCATGGCTAGATGATCTTTACATTTCTTTCCCATTGATCAAGATTTTACTATAATCCTTAACCGTACTCTTGTTTTGATTCCGATTGATAAGGAAGAAATTGTAAGAAGGGTAAGTCATGCAATCAATGAGTCACTGATTTGCAGAGGTAACCCCTTTCTCCATCCCATTTCCTTATTGATAATGCATATCATGAAAGGCCCAATCCTCAATTTGTAAATGCATATCATGCTAGTTGCTTAATAATAAATGTCTGCCATGTATATTCCAGGTGAGGAAAATCCCGATGCCAGGCGAGGTGGCAAGACAAAAGAGGGGTGACCCCCCCTTGCCATCAAAGACCCTGAAGGGGTGCACAACCCCGGCCGGGGGAAAATTTGCCCACCTCTTGGTCATCTGGAGCCCAAAGGTTTTTGCACGTGTAGGTACACTTGAATGAATAGCCTGAGCCCTGATCATTTAAGTCTACAGCCCTCTACATGCATTGGTAATTTCATGTATCACTTGGGAATGTATGGTGGATGCATGCAGGAAGGGCAGGGTATGCAGTCATGAAAATGGTCTCAGCAAGAGAACTATGGATGCAAATGATGTATGGCTCTATGTGGCATTGAGAACCATCGTTGAGGCCCTAGATGTCTTGGAATAAGCACCTCACCATTGGGATAAGGTATGCTATTTGAAGGAGTCCTTGCAGGGTATTGCAGACAGCCAGTCCCACACAGTCAGCCTCCAAAAGTCAACTATAGCAAAGCCTTCTTGTGTGACTCAGTGCGGACCCATAGCTTGATTCAAAGAGGGCATCCCCCCTTCAATCTGAATCAAAAATATCCCCATTCCGCCCTATGGTTTGGGAGATACGCTCAATTTTGTCCTCAGAGGTACTGTGGGACACGCAAGAGTCCTACACAGTCAGCCCATAAAAGTCAATTATAGCAAAGCCTTCTTGTGTGACTGAGTGCAGGCCCCATATCTCAATTCAAAGAGGCATCTCTCCCTTTAATTTGAAACAAAAATCTCCCCATTCTGCCCTACGGTTTGGGAGATAAGCTCAATTTTATGCTCAGAGGTACTATGGGACAAGCAACAGTCCTATAGAGTCAGCCCACAAAAATCGATTACAACAAAGCCCTGATCATTTATTGTCAAAGATATTTTTACATAGCCTCGTAGAGGGGATCAAGAGCTTCAATTTGAATAAAAAAATTTGGCAAGTGAAGCTTCCTAGCTCAAGATTTTGTCATTTCTATAACAAGGGGTCTGGTGGACTACACTTGGGATGCCATGCCACAAGGGTAAAGCAAAGGCCAAAGAGGACTTCCAGCGTGAAATAAGGGACTCCCGTGCCTCAATGAACAATCATAGCTCAGCCCAAAAGGATCATGAAGACATGTCGGAGGGTGCCCCCAAGATGGACCGCTTCTCTATGCTCAACCATACTCTATGCCAAAATGAAACCCGTCATGCTGAACGACATCGAGAGATGGAACAATGCCATAGGGAGATGGAAACCCGCCAAGAACACCGCCATTTCGAGATGATGGCCAAGATGGAATTACTCATCAAGCACATGGCACCCTCATCCCCTCCATTGCACCACCCTCGAATCGACCCAAGGAGCATGTCCCTCACTGTGAGGCCAACCACCCTCCCCCCTTGGAGATCGGGCGTAGCCCACAAGGTTTTGGTGGCACCCATGATGTTCCCCATAGCACTTATGAGACGGGTGAGCCCTCCACTCGATATGATGAACCCATCCTTCCCTCCCCCATTATGAATCCTTCAAGCCCATCCTTGGGACCACAACTCCCTCATAATGGAAGCTATATGCACACTCATGGGAATGGCCAGCAAGGGCCTAATGCAAATTTTGGGCAGCATGGAATGCAAGGGGTACATGGGCAGCATGCACATGGCAATGGGTAGCATGCACATGGCATTTTTGGGCAGCATGGCCATTTTGAACAACAAGGTCCTAATGTGCACTTTGGTCCTCATGTAATGCATGGGCGGCATGGCCCCCATGTAAATTTTGCACAGCTAGAGTTTGGACAACAAGGCATGTATGGGCAGCACAACATACATGGGCAGCATGTAGCACATGGCATACATGGACAGCAAGGTCCAAATGAGTTGCATGACAAGATTGTGTTTACTAAGTTTAATGGGCAATTCTCATCCCTGGCTAAATTAGAGGAATGGACCTCTAAATTGGAAGCCTATTTTCTCATTTACCCCCGTACCGATGAGGCAAATATTATTTTTGCCTCCCTTCATCTGGAAGGTTTTTTCCACACATGGTGGAGATTTATTCAAAGAGAAAATCAGAACTTTCATGATTGGGAAGATTTCAAGATGCATATGATCCAATTTTTTGTCTCCCCAGTAGAGAAAGAACGTTTGGCTAGGCAATGGTATTAGTTTGATCAATGAAATCTCAATGTGAGTATACCAACCGGTTTATGAACCTATCCATGTATGTTGAGGCAGTCAGTGATGAGGCCAATTTGCATAAATACATTTATGGGCTAGATGCGCATCTTTCAGCTCATGTAATGGCTCAAAAGCCAACAACCTTATTTGTAGCCATAGAATTGACTGAATGATATGGTTGAAAATACCGTCGCAATGAGGGCATGTAGCCCATTGTAGGACAGCAAAGATACCCTATTAGGCAACCCCCATATGCTGGTAATTATCGCAGCAACAATGCAGGGAATGGCAGCCCCAAAATCCCCACCTACCCCACATTTAATGTTGAAAGTAAATATGGCAGTTTTGGGACAGCACCCCCTCCAAAAGTGATCCAAAGTATGCTGAAAATAAGACATGGAATGGCTTCAATCCTAACGGTCAAAAATTCATTCCTCCAGAAGTTGTCAAGGATCTCAAGGCTTAAGGCTTGTGTTTTAAATGTGGGGATAAGTACACGATTGATCATGCATCCAAATGCCCCTTGAAGAACGCCATTGTCAAGTTTAATAGCATGTATGTGCTAGAAGATAGTGACAAATTGGAAGAGGACTCACATGACAACTCTCCCATGATGACACTTGCTGAAAATGTTGAATATGAAGAGGATCTTGACACCAACTAGTTTTATGACTCACCAGATGGGTTCCCTTTTGACCCAGGTGGCTGCCCCATAGATGACATGTTTGGGAATGACCCTTTGCACCCCAGATTTACCACTATATCAGCTTGCTCGATCTCCATGGATGCATGGACTGGCTCTAGGAGCTCAAACACCCTATGCGTACATGGTAACATTGATGGCAAGAATGCATACATTCTTATAGATAGTGGCAGTGCACACAATTGTGTGAATAGATTGACTCTTGGCCGTTTGACATGTGTTCCTACTAAATTACAACAACCTCTTAGGATTCAAGTGGCCAATGGAAGTGAGGAAATAAGATCCCATGTATACACACAAGTGTCTCTTATGCTGGCCAAAAATTATACAGAAAAGGTGGACTTAATTACCCTTGATATGGGCCCCGTGGATGTTGTTTTAGGTTGTGATTGGCTGCAGCAATTGGGAAAAATCTCTATGGACTTCTCTTAGTTGTATATGGAGTTTGTAATGCATGGGCAGCTTGTACATTTGGAGGGCATAAAAGAAATTGCAGATTTTCAGCTTATAACAGGAAGACAACTCAAAAAGGAATTCAAGAAATGCTTCGAGATCTTTGTCTTGCATTTGCATAAGGATAATGATGACCAGCACACCTTGGGGAAGCAAAATGCAGCACTAAAAGTACTTTTGGCTGAATATGAGGACCTATTTCAGCCCCCCACCACTCTCCTACCTCAGAGATCGGTGGATCACCGGATTGAATTGGAGCCCCATGCCAAGCCCATCAATAAACCCCCATATCGGCTCTCTAAATGTGAAAGAGAGGAAGTAGCAAAGCAAGTCAAGGAGCTCACTGAAATGGGATTCATAGAGCCTAGCTCTTCCCCTTATGCCTCCCTAGTTCTATTGGTTAAGAAAAATGACAGATCCTTCTAGTTGTGCATTGACTACTGTGATCTCAATAAGATCATTGTCAAAAATAGATATCCCATCCCTCAAATTGATGACTTGCTTGATGAGCTCAAGGGAGCACGCTACTTCACCAAGATTGATTTGGAATCCGACTACCACCAAATCAGAATGAGAGTGGGTGATGAAGTTAAAACAACCTTTCAGACTGACTGTGGCTTGTACCATTTCCTTGTCATGCCATTTGGGCTCACTAATGCACCCGCCACATTTCAGAGCCTAATGAACAAAATATTACAGCCATGGCTTTTCCAGTTTGTGTTGGTATTCTTTGATGATATACTCATTTACAGCAAGTCATTGCATGAGCATTTGAAGCATGTTAGAAAAAAAATTTATATACTAAGAGAGCACTGGTTATTTTCCAAGGAAAGCAAGTGTGTCTTCATGCAAATAGAGGTTGAGTACTTGGGACACATTGTTAGTGAAAAAGGCATCCAAGCTAACCATAAGAAAGTGCAGTGTGTCCAAGATTGGCTCACCCCCACTATCACTATCTCCTTGCATGGTTTTCTTGGCCTTTTCTCTTTTTATCGGAGATTTATTCGCCATTATGCCACAATTGAAGCACCATTAACTGACATGCTGAAAAAAGAGGCTTTCTTATGGGATGATTTGGCTTATCGCAGTTTTCGGCAGCTGAAATACTTACTCACTTTAGCCCCCATCCTCATATGCTCCGACTTTTCAAAGGATTTTACCATCGAGTGTGATGCTAGTGGATGGGTTATTGGTGTAGTCTTGGTGTAAGAACACAATGTAATAGAATTTGAGAGCCGGAAATTGGATGATAAAGAGAGAGAGTTGCATGCCTATGATTAGGAGATGTTGGCAGTCATTCATGCTATTAAAAAGTGGCACCACTACTTGTATGGAAGTAAATTTAAAGTGAAAAGTGACCATGGTGTGCTCAAATACTTCTTGACTCAGCCCAACCTCACTCCCAAACAACATAGATGGGTAGCTACCCTACAAAACTATGACTTTGAGATTACCCACACTCCTGGCAAGGACAATGTAGTGGCTAATGCACTTTCTCGCATGTGGGCATGCAAGGTTTCTTCTATCACTCAACGTTACCATGATTGCATTGAAAAGCTCCAAGAGGCCTACTTGCTTGATGCTGAATTTACCCCTCTTTTTCGGAAATTATAGCAAGGTTTTATGGATGACAACTCTCAATATCAGCTCCACAATGGCCTCATTTGGATCCATGGCCATATTGTATTTCCCCATGCCTCTCCTTTTACCCAAAGGATCCTTGAAGAGGTACATTCTTCACCGATTTCTGGCCACTGAGGGGTCTTCAAAACATATGATCGCATTTCAAAAACCTTTGATTGGAAAGCCCTATGGCGAGATGTTAAAGACTTCGTGTCTAGGTGTGTGCCTTGTCAACAAAATAAAGATAACGCTCTTAAACCGGGTGGATTGTTGCAGCCCTTGCCTATCCTCGAAGGAAAACGGACCCACATTACCGTGGATTTCATCACTGGTTTCCCTACAACCAAGAAGGGTTGTGATAATATCTATGTGGTAGTTGACCAACTCACTAAAGCGGCCCATTTCATCCCTACAAAATCTCAGTTTACAGCATCTCAAGTTGCCACTTAGTTTATGGAGCATATATTTAAGTTGCATGGCTTACCCCACGTCATAGTACATGATCGGGACATCAAATTTATGAATCAGTTTTGGTATACAATTCTTAGCTCCATGGGGACCAAATTGGCTCTGTTTATAGCCTATCATCCCCAAATGGATGGGCAGACCGAGCGAGTCAACAAGTGGCTTGAGACTTATTTGCGACATTTTTGTCATGATGTGTAGAATTCTTGGGATGTATGGCTGCATTTGGCTGAACTTTCTCACAACAACTCCACTCATTCGAGCATTGGAGTCTCCCCCTTTGAAGCATTGTATGGTTATTGGGTGCCCCTCCCCACCGTGATCTTCAATGAAAAGCTCAACCCCCTTGGAAAAGAGGAGTTGGACCGCATGCAAGCTTTACTTCAACAATGCAAGGCAAACCTCAAAAGGGCTCAAGAGCACATGAAGCTCCATGCTGATCCAAAAAGAAGACCCCTTGACTTTCAAGAGGGTGAATTGGTACTCCTCAAGGTCCCCAAGTCCCATTATGCTACACTAAAGGACGGTTCTTGCAACAAGTTGGCACACCATTACTATGGGCCCTACACAATCATTAAGAAGGTCGAGGAATCGGCCTAGCATCTCCAACTCCCTCCCACTACTAAGATCCGTAATGTCTTCCATGTGAGCCAATTGAAACTTTTCATTGGCACTCCCAAAGATCATGTAGAGGAGCTACCCCCCATAGATGAGGGCCTCATCCAGTATATTCCTGAAGCGGTCATTGGGCAGCATGAAAAGCAACTCCAAAACCATTCTATCCATGAATACTTGATTAAATGGCAAGGCCTACCAACAAAGGAAGATTCTTGGTTCCCAGCATCTATCTTGGATGATTTTTCACACCTCAAGGAGGCCGTATTGGCTAGAACTTAACCATGACACCTGTTTTGGGCTATAGTCTGCATCTGGACAGCCAAGTATTTTGCACTAGTTTTGGTCCTGACCCATTTTCAGCCCCATTTTCCATACTTGGACTACAAGTACACCTCAAGGGCTCTGTGGCAACACCTCACTTGCCCCGATCGGAGTTTTCTAGAGGAAGTTATGGCTATTTTTCTCCAGCCATACTATCTTGGATAGCACACTAGTAACTTCTAGACAACCCTCTATTTTGCAATAGTTTTGGTCCTGATCTATTTGCAGCCCCCCCCCCCCCCCCCCCCCCCCCCACCCACATGGGTTAAAAGTACATATTGTGGGCTCCGTAACGACACCTCATTTGTCCCATTTGGAGTTTCTTATACAAAGTTATGGCTGATTTCCTACAACACACCCTTACGGGACAACATCCCTTGTTTTTTAGGACAAAAACTTTCTGAGACGGGATGGTTTGTAATGAGCAGGGATCACAAGAACATGGCATGGGAACATACCAGTCACACTGATGGTATATAAGATGTAAGAGGGTATTTTGAGGCATCACAGAATTATCAAGAATCTCTCTTTTCACCTTCATAAGCTTTCATGGCTTCTCCTTCTTCTTCTTCTTCTTCTTCTTCTTCTTCTTCTTCTTCTTCTTCTTCTTCTTCTTCTTCTTCTTCCCATTCCTCTCTTTCTCTCTCTTCTCCTTGTATTTCTCTCTCCTCTTCTTCTTCTCGTGCAGTCCTTCTCTCTCTTCTCTCCCTTAGTCAGGTTAGTTAGGTCTCTTTCATTACACTTTGAGTGGCCTTAATAATGAGGCATGGAAATCATTTGTTACTTCAGTATACGTACGGAAGCCATTTCCAGATTTTGATGAGCCGATCTCTCTCATGATTACCGAAGAGATCAATATGCAGGGTGACTCATCTGAAAAGAATGGTGAACAGGTGTAAGCATTTTACTGAAGTTCATGAAATGGATGTGGTAGATCCTCTTCGAGAGGCCGTGGTATGGGACAGGCTGGCAATAACCAGCAAAACAAGTTCAATCAGCAATTGGTGAAATACAGGTTTTAGGAGATTGAGGAAACTTTAGAGGTAGGGGGAGCTCTAGAGGAAGAGGTGGATGGCAAAATAGAGGTTCTGGAAATTCTGCTATTGTTTTCCATTATTGTGGAAAAACATGCCATATTGTAGGCCATTGCTATGCTAAGAAGGATGATATTCGTAGTGGTGAATTGCAGCAAGGAAACTATGCATTGTCTTCAGACAGAATGAAGACAAAAATGAGAGTTTGTTTGTTATGCAGTGTATGATGAATGCAGTTACAGGAAAGGGAAGAGGACATATGATGATGTATGGTATGTCAATTCAGGTGATTTAATCATATGACTAGTCATATTGAATGGTTTGGAGAGATGCAGGACTTACAAAATCCAGGTTATGTGCAGATGGATGATGATTCATGCCACCCAATTTCACACATTGGAAAGGTTTCCTTGTCCTTGTATGATGGCCAGACAAAGAGTCTCTCAGATGTATTAGATGTGCCATCAATCAAAAAGAATCTAGTGTCTATTGGTCAAATGGTAGAGTAGGAATTGTAGGTCCAATTCAATGCAAAAGGTTGTTTTGTAGAAGACTTTAATGATAAGTGCAGGTTGCTCGCAAAAGAAGTAGAGTTGGCCGCATGTTCACTTTAGATGCTGGAATTCCTGCAATGGATACTGCTATGTATGCTAAAGGAAAAGGAGTAGTTGTAGATATTGAAATATGGCATAAACGTATTGGACATGCAAATGTGCAAAGGCTGAATTAGAGTTGCAGAATTGCATAAATTCTGTGAAGCATGCCAGTTTGGTAAGCATCCAAGACAACCCTTCTCGCATGATAGAGAAGTGAGTAGAAAAATACTTGATGTAGTGCATACAGATGTCTGGTGGCCCACACAGAATTTATCTCTTGGTGGCAGCAAATACTTTGTCACATTTATTGATGAATTTTCAAGGAAGCTATGGGTATACTTCATGAAGAAAAAGAGTGATGTGTTTGAGCACTTCAAATCTTTTAAGGCAGCCGTTGAAGCAAAAACAGGCTTAAAAGTGAAGTGCTTGAGATCAAATGGAGGGGGAGAGTATCTCTCTAATGAGTTTAGTGGCTTCTTGAGGACTCATGGAATAAAGAGGCAATTTACTTGTTGCAGGTATACCCCACAGCAAAATAGGTTTGCAGAAAGAAAAAATAGGCATATTGCAGAAGTCGCACGAGCATTAATGGATGAAAAGAATATGCCTAAACATTTTTTTTCTAAATCTGTTCATACTATTGTCTACATTATGAACAGAACCCCCATAGCTGCAGTTCATGGGATGACTCCTAAAGAATGCTTTACTGGCAAGAAGCCCGATGTATTGCACTTGAAGGTATTTGGATGTGTTGCATATGTTCATGTGCCAGATGAGCTACGAAAGAAGCTCGATCCAAAGGAATAAAATTTTATTCTTATTGGATACTCTTTAGAGTAGAAAGGGTATCGCTGTTATAACCCTGTCACAAGTGAGTTCATAGTGAGCAGGGATGTTGTCTTTGATGAGATGGGCAGCTTGGTATGCACCTAATGGTGATGTATTAGATGATGATAATGATCAGGACAACTATGTGTAGAAAGAAAAACAAGAATCATGGAGTCTTAGTGGACTAGAAACATCATCTGGTACTATACCTACAATGAGCCCTTGGTCTAGGAGAGTAAGGAGTAGCCCCACATATTCAGGTGGATCTATAAGTGTTGCAAAGAAGGCAAAAGCAAAGAAAAATGTGTTGGATGGTAATGATGCATCTACCAATCATTTGGGATTTGACGGAGATTCTAGTGGTTTAGAGAGTTTGGATGATGAGCTTTTCTAAATGAGCAATAGAAATAGGAAGACAATAAATTGACCAACTAGTCATTAGGTAGAATCGACTTGCATTGTTTTAGGGGGCCAAAATGGGATTTTGCCTTATGGGTAGGAAGGTTGATGTACTACACTCCCTGCTGTCTCCCATTCTCTTTGAACCAAGTGCAATGGCGAGTCCACTTCAATTTGAGTAATCGTGTAGAAGTGGAAACTTAGAGTTACTGATGCTACTTGGCTGTTAGGAGACCTGTCTGATTTTAGGAACCCAAAAATCTAGGTTGATCCTAGTGGATTTTTGGCCGGAACTCTCTCGTTGCAAAGTAGACTCAGTAGGGCCTAAGTGACAAACCCTTTGATGTTCCAAGGGAGCGAGGTAGCATCATTTTTGGAAAACCTACTGATGGACTACTAAAAGGTGTGCCATGGATTGAGACTGACGGACACCTCACATCAAGGCTCTATATTCACTTCTCGATTTTGTAAGAGCTTATTTGAAGCTATTGGAAATCATATGCACTTGAGTATAACTTACCATCCATAAACATAGGGTCAAATAGTGAGAGCGGAATTTTGGTGCCAAGAAGTGCTTAAAAATAGCTAAAAATTATGAATATCAAGGGAAAAATACTCAACGTCAAAGGCGGCGGCTCGATCTAAGACGATTTTAAGCGCCAAAGTGCTTTAATGGTGCCCGAGTGACACTTGTTGATTTCTCATAATTTTTCAGACAGTCATGCGGGTTGACAAGAGCTACTGGCCAATGCGGGATGCCAAGCCAGATGCCCATGATTTTTCAGAGCTCAATTCCGAGTCCGGACGGGGAAATGGCCAAGAAACCGGTCAAGATTTGAAGGGGTGGACAAAATTTGGCCAAAATGGGCAAGTGACCCTTGGGAGCCCAAATTTAAATGTGACACGAAACTTTCATGCATATGAGGATGAAGAAAACGTGGAGAGGGCGTGAGCAGGAGGGCGTCGATTTTTGCGCCCTCTTGTTGATCATGCTCCTCCCTGCCTGCAAATAACTCACATAAATGATCATGGGGCTTCAATCCCTCCTAGATGCTGACTCTATCGCCGTGCTTCGCTCCTCCAATGGCGGTCTCTATGAAGAATTCTGATTTCAGTCTTTCTCTCTCCTCCCTCTCTCTCCCCTAAAGGCAGATTCATGTGGTGAAGAGGAAGAAGAAGAATGGATGATGGATGCTTGTCCAATGAAGACCGGATTGCTCCGTAGTGGAAGAAGATTGAAGATTGCTGAATGTGGGCTCTCATGAGCATTAATGGTGGCTCGAAATCAGTCCCGCGATATGGCAAATAAGAACCCGCAACCCGCAAAAGAACGGTAATCTCATTTTTATAAAGGAAAATGGTGTTTTTATGCAATTTGTTTCATGAATTCTTGTTCCCATGAGATGATTATGCATAATAATGTTGACTTCAATGTCTTTCAACTGTTTATGCTCAAAAAATCAGAAAATCATAAGTGTTGTGGATGAAATTAGTAGTGAAAAAACCCGTAAATATACAAAATATGGAAAAATTGGGTGTTTTTGAGATATCAATGGAAAATATCATAAGACACACCAACTAAACTTGTCTTTTTGCTGCAAATGAACCTATGGGCCATAGCCCATAATGAACCTCAATTTCTAGTTATTTTTTATTGAAAATAATAGAGGAAAAATACCAAAAAATGGTGAAAAATGGGTTTTAAATGGGAGAAAATTAGAAAACGATAAAAGGAAAATTCCAGAAAGTTACATAAGTGTTTGTGCAATGTATAATGAAGGTAGAGCATGAGGTTAGCCTCGGTTTACCCTCATTTCTATGTTTTATCCGTATTTATTGCTTTCTCTACAAAGAAATACACATAAAATGACTCTTACACCTATCAACGCTTGCAAAACATTGAACGGTAGGGTGAGAGGGGAGTTTGAGCGTCAAAGTACAATCTTAAATCTGATTTATGTGTTGCATCATGGCTATAGGATGTTGTTTTAAAATAAAGGAAAAGGCAGCATGAGCATAAGGCTCGGTGTGTCTCCTCGTTTCAATACATAAACGTTAGCATGGAAATCATGAAAAGATTGGTTGCGCACGATGCACAATGCTGATTTTCTATTGGTTGTGCACTAAACCATTCACATTATGCACTATGCATGGTTCATGGTATCGAAGGAACATCTCCTGGACTGCATAGCAATTGTTTTCTTGGAAGTTTGACCCACGATTGAGAGTGTAAGGTTATCCCTTGCCGTAGCGTAGAGGGTCGGTTTCCTAAGGGACTGTGAAGTGAGGAAGCATGGTATATCTCCTAGAAATATGTGAAATATAAAAGAGGGAAGTTTGTGTGTGTATGTTATATATGTTTAGCGACGCATCGAGGGGCCAATCCCCAAGGTGTAGGAGAGTCGCAGTGAGGTAGCGGCAGTCAGCCGTTGGAGGACCTCCTATGTTTGTGCTTCGTGCTATTTGGCAATGTGCTAGGGACTCCCTTTGAGGAGTGTTAATTGGGTTAGAGTTGGACTCTAAAACGTGATACAAACGCAAGATGTTTAGGAAGATGATGTATGTGTCATCCATGCTCCTGGCCGCAAGGCCATGGGGTTGTTGAACACATGATAGAGGTCCGGCTAGTGCATGAGCCAGTGCCGGCCCGTTTTAGGTCCCATTAGTGGTGCGTCTGTTGGGAGGCGCTTAGAAGTGGCGGTCCTCGAATCCTGGTTGTCTAGGGACCAATTAGCAGTTTATGCCAAAGGATACTGAGATTGATCCGTTATTCATCGATAAGCATCGTCTAGCCAAAATCCAAAAGCAAGAGAGAGACGAAAGAGCTAGGTGACGTACTGAAATTTTTAGGAGGTATTCCCCTAAGCGTAGCAGTGCTGAACCCTTACGAGGGAGTGGATCTAGTGGTCTTGGTGCCACAAGCAGTAAGTTAGAAGAAGGTGGAAGCTCTAGTGCTTCCCTTCCTTCCATAAGCCAGTCTACATCAAGTGTGGGAGGTGTAACCCCACCGTCCCCTATTCCTAGTGCAAATCCAATCTCCGTCATGGCGCAGCCTATTGCAATTCCTACAGGAATGACGGATTTGCCGGCTCTAGGTTACCTGCTGCCCATTTTTAATGGGCTAGTTGAAGAAGATGCGGAACTCCACATCAGGGAGTTTCAAAAGCTGATGTTTAACTGTCGCATCCAAGAAGAAGGACATTTAATGATGTTCTTCAACATGACTCTCAAAGGAAGATCTGCCATATGGTATCATGGTTTAGAAGCCGAAACCATATTGAATATTGATGCATTTTATGGAGCTTTTCGAAGGGAGTTTGCCCCTGAAAGGGGTGGGAAATATTGGTTGCATGTACTCAATGTGACTCGTCAAGAACCACATGAGGATATTCGTGCCTATGCGAAGAAAATAAAAGAAGTCTTCCGTAAGTTGGACACCTCTATTCCTATCCCTGCAGCTGCCCAATTGCAATATTTTCTACATGGTTTGGACTTTAATATCCAGTTGCAGTTGAGTAGTGTCCCTTTGGGGGATATAGATACTGCCATTACGAGAGCACAAGAAGTGGAATCCTGACTACAAGTAGCCTATGCCTCTCGAGGCAATTCAAATATGGATCTAGTATTGGGAAATAATATGGCGACGGCCAATGGCAGTGGTAGCCAAGGGATAGCGATGGCTAATCCTAGTGGGAGAGGGAACATGATGCAGAATGTGCCTTTATTACCAGCTCCCCCTAGCATGTCGATGCCTACGAGTAGTCAAATGGCTCCAAATGGTGGAAGCCAGGCGGTTAATTCTAATATCATGCCTGTGGCTCAACAACCAGTGCCTAATCGAATTGTTAGGCCTATGGAACGACAGGGTAATGATCAAGGCTACGAGTCGAGCGCTTCCAATGTTCTTGGCAAGGTTAAGGACATGATGAAGCATTATACCGACATGATTACGGAGCAGTATTGACAAATAGCCATTGATGTTAACTTTCTTAAGAAACAACAAAATTTGATAGGAAGTAGATACCCAGATGAGGGTGCACCTTCGAGGTTTAGTTGCAAATGGTGTGGTGGGCAACACTATCCAAGAAATTTCCCAAATGTCAAGTGCGACATCTATGGAAAATCCGGCCATTTAGCAGCCACTTGTTGGAGTAAGATTAGCTCCCTCCAGCAAGATAGTCGGCAACCAGGGCATGTTAATCATCGTGCGTAAAGAAATGATTCCCAGCAAGAAGACGGGCCTAAACAAATACTCAAACGACCAAAGACTACAGTGGAGGAGCTATCTAGTGGTAGTGGGGTTAGTTTGATTGAGGCTGTGCGCGCTAATGACGCTGAAACCTCTAATCTACGAGCTGTCCTTACAAGAGGTCAAAAGGGTAGAGAGGCTAACAAGGATAAGCATGTCGACGGAAACCCTAAGCAAGGTGACAAAGGAATGCAAGTTCTAGATCCTGCCATGGAAGGGGGACCTCTAAAGCCCGTGAAGAGTAAAGCCAATGTTAAGAAGGATAAGGAACCACCAAGGAAGAAGGTGAAAGTTAAAAAAGAGGCAATAAAGCCGGTTTAGTGACCTAAAGAGTAGATGGTTTGGCGTGAAAAGTGAACTCTACCGAACTATCATGAATTTGATTTGGCGAGCTCTCTTTGTGAAGTCAAGCCGGATGTGAACCTTTTACAGCTTATTAAGCTTTCCCCAGGAGTACGCAAGGAATTTAGAAAGATCCTGCGTACTGGGTATATCATAGAACCTTTGGGTATTGTGCGAGTTGGTGATGACTGGTTCGAGCATGCTGAGAAGCATTGCCCAAGGGTTGCAGCCTATGTCGATGGGATATTAGTAGATTATGCCATTGTCGACATGGGATCATCTGTTAACATTATGAGTTCTGAACTGATGGAAAGGTTGGGTCTTGCGATCTAGAAAGATACCTCCACAATTCTCAGAATGGCGGATGATAGTCTGAGACAGCCGGAAGGCTGCATTACTAAGGTCCATGTCACTGTTGCAAATGTAGAATGCCTGTTGGACTTGAGGGTGATTCTTTTTGTAGGGCGCCCAAGTTACCAAGTATTACTTGGATGACCTTGGATCTTGCAAGCGGACTGCCAAGTGGATATACCCGCTGGTCGGCTGATATTCGGCAGAGGTGCTCAGCGCGTAGTGATTGATGCCTATCCTGAGTCCCCGCAGAGTGAGAGAGCTCCTCTATCTTCTACAGAATTGGAGACATTGGAGGATTTATCTGCCAGTGAGACATCATCGAGTGATGAGTCCAAAGAGGGATCCACCACAGAAGACATCTATCAGATCACTTTGAACGAGCCGATAGAGGCCCAAGTTTGCATAAGAGATGCAGATGTTATCGAGCTAGACCTTGGTACACCTGATGATGTGCGGCCAATTAAATTAGGTTCTATGCTCAATTCAGCAGAAAGGGAGGACTATGTGTCCTTAATTCAAGAATTCCACGACATCTTTGCTTGGAGTTATGATGAGCTGAGGGGCATTCCTCCCAGCCTGGCCGTTCATACAATTCCGTTGAAGGAAGGAAGTCATCCTGTGCATCAGAAAGTAAGGCGTATGCCTTTCGAATTGAGGGACGGGCTGTTTGAAGAGTTACAGAAGCTTCAGAAAGCGGGTTTGATTTTTCCTGTGCAACACACGGAATGGTGTTCGCCAGTTGTGATAAAAAAGAAGAATAATAATCAAATCCGATTATGTGTAGACTTTAGGGAGCTGAATAAGCAGACAGTTAAGGATTACTACCCGTTGCCATTTATTGACCAGATTTTGGATCAATTAGCGGGTAGGAAGATATATTCGTTTATGGATTGCTTTGCAGGATATAACCAGATGGCAATTGCAGAGGAGGACAAGTTGAAAATGACTTTTATTACTGTCTTTGGTACTTTTGCGTACCATGTGATGGCCTTTGGTTTATGCAATGCGCCTGGTTTGTGGCAACGAACAGCAGATAAGACCTTCGGTGACATATCCCCTGAAGAGTTGAAGGTGTTTATTGATGACTTAGGGGCTGCCACCGTGAGATAAAGGCAGCTGATTATTTTAAGAAAATGCTTTGAGCGCTGCAGACAATTTTGCATCGCCCTAAACCCACAGAAGTGTGTTTTTGGTGTACCTTATGGGCTCTTGCTGGGCCATGTGGTTAGCTCGGTAGGAATTGCGACAGATCCCGAGAAGGTCAAAGTCATAGTTGCCATGGGTCCACCACGCACTCCGAAAGAAGTTCATAGCTTTCTGTCTTCGGTTGGTTATTACCGTAGATTCATAAATGCCTTGGCAGAAAGAACGTTGCTGCTTACAAATCTATTGTCCTTTAGTTGTTTGTTTGTATGGAGCGACCCTTGTAATATTGCTTTCGAGGATGTGAAGCAGGAGCTTGTAAAAGCTCCCATTTTAAAAGCACCTAAAAGAGGTGAGGTGTTCTATATATTTTCAGCAGCCACCATGCATAGTATCAGCTACTGCTCTTTAGCCAAAATTTGGGAAGAAAAATGGTACCACCCGATTGCTTTTGCTAGCAAGAAGCTGGGGGTATCCGAAATCAATTATACCTACATGGAGAATTTGTGTCTGACGATGGTCTTTGGGACCAAGAAATTCAGGCATTATATTCTCTATGAGAAAGTTGTGCTTTATACGAAGGCGGAGGGGCTTCGACTATTGATGAATAAGCTGCAGCTGCATGATCGTCTAGCGAAGTGGTTAATCACTTTGCAGGAGTTTGATTATGAAATCAGGAGTAAGCCACCAAGGTTACAGGGTATTGTGGAATGTCTTGTGGACTTTGGGGAGCTGAAAGAATATGTGGCTGAAGGTAGTGACATGAAGTTGTTATTTAAGATAGATACGGCATCTATTCCCTCCTGGTATGCTGCAATAACGCATTATCTATCAACGGGAGAGGCTGGATCCGAATTATCTAAAGCTGAGAGAAGGAAAATTAAGCAGCACGCATTAAAGTTTGCCTTGATCGCAGGTACATTATATCGGCAAGGGGTTGATGACATCTATCACCGATGTGTGATGCCTGATGAGGTGCCATTCATTTTGGAAGAGTGCCATGATTCCGCTTGTGGAGGTCATTTTGCTGGACGGCTTACAGCACAAAAGGCTTTAAGAGCAGGCTATTGGTGGCTTGCCATCTTCCAGGATACGTTTGCGTATGTTAAGAGATGCGATATTTGTCAACGACATGATAGTCGAGAGAATAGGAAAAGACCACTCACCCCTATTATGGCGATACTTTCATTTGAGAAGTGGGGAATAGACTTTGTGGGTCCTATTACTCCGTTGTCGACTGCGCAAAAGAGGTATATTATTGTAGCAACTAACTACTTCACAAAGTGGTCAGAAGCACGTGCAACAAGGAAAGATGATGCTAAAGAAACTGCTAGTTTCTTTTTAGAGCAGATAATATGTCGTTTTGGTCCACCGAAAGAATTGGTGTCGCACCGTGGAACCCATTTCCTAAATAAGGTGATCAAAAGATTGACAGAGGCATGGCAAATCAAGCACAACAAAATGACTCCTTATAATCCACAAGCAAATGGGCAGGTTGAAAGTACCAACAAGCAGCTTGTGGGTATCCTATCGAAAGTCGTATCTGAAAAGAAACGCGACTGGGATAAGAAGCTATGTGTGGCAGTATGGGCATATAATACCACGTTTAAGCGAGCCACTAGCCACACGTCGTTCAAACTAGTTCATGGCAAAGAGTGCATTTTACCCTTGGAAATTGAGTTGCCGACCATCAGATTGCAATAAACCATTCTTTGGGTAATGAGGACACCTTATTAGAGCGATTTACGACCTTAGCACACCTGGATGAACTTAAGTTGCAAAGTCTATTACATCAAGAGGTGGCTAAACGTCGCATGAAATAGTTGCATGATCTAAAAGCAAAGAAGTACACCTTTAAGAAGGGACAACTGGTTTTATATTATGATGCACGTAGGGAGATTTTCCCAGGAAAGTTGGAGCCTAAATGGGATGGGCCCTACAAGATTGTTAGGTTAGGGAAGAACAGGTCTACAGCCCTATTAGCTGATTTACAGGGAGTAGAGTTTAAGAATAAGGTTAATCTTAATAAGATTAAACCTTACTATTTCTGAGTCTGCTAATACAAAGAAAATGCACTATAGGTCCATGCTAGGAATGATCTGAGACCTGCGAAAAAGAGCTTAAAAGCTGGTGGATAGGTCGGTTAATCCCTTATTTGGAGCACCCATATCTGGAGCAAAGATACCATCAGGGGAAGCTCATTTGGTGGAGCAAAGGATATAAGGTGATTGAGCAAGAGGACGAAACTTTTGTGTGGGAGATTAAAGTCTTCTGCTATCACTGCTTATGATTGTTGACGAGTATCCCTGTTGAGTTCAATGAAGAAGGTGGGATGGAGCCATCAGTTCATCCTCTCAATATGCTAAACTTTGATTACCACAATTATGAGTAGAGGAGTTCGTGATGGCCAGCTGTGTAAACCCATTATGGACGTATACATTATATTTTGACGGAGCGTCCAGGGGCCCTAATAGAAAAGGAAGTGTTGGAGTTGTAATCCGAGATCCCCAACGTAGAGTTATGATGAAGTTAGCTGCTTATCTCGGGTTAGGATTCACTAACAATATGGAAGAGTATAAAGCCTTGATTATGGGACTGCATATTGCCAAGCAAGGTGGTATTTGTCGATTGTTAGTAAAAGGGGATTCCCAGTTGATCCTGAATCAGCTAGATGGGACATACACAGTGCAGAATCCCATTCTTTGTATGTATCATTGGACCGCTATGACCCTACTTGAGGAGTTTGAGAGAGTGTCTTTTCAACTGATTCCACGTTACTGGAATCAGTTTGCGGATTCATTAGAAAATCTTGCTTATGAGGAAGACCTCTTCTTTAATTGTGGTCCTAGTCTGGATATTGTGATCAATGATGAAACAGGACCCGGTCGTTTGTGGGGTATGTTATTAGAGCATGCAATATATGGCATACAATGGTTGATATGGGTGATGCATAGAGTAGCCAAAACCAATCTACCATTATTATCTAGGACCCATAGGTTGATTAGACATCATATTATGCAGACGCCTCTTGCTATTTATGCAGGAGGGATGGGTCATAACCTCATGCATTTAGTTTAGGGCTACGAGCCTGTTTTTCCTCCTAGGAGAGGAGCTTATGATTGTATATCTGTGCTATTCCAAGGAAGGATGTGTAGGTGCTACTTTGTTTTATTTTGTTAGGCCAAGAGGGCCAGTGTTGCGAGGTTTTGAATGCTTTATTTAGGCCAAGAGGGATGATTTAGTTTTTGTAGTGAAATGCTTTAGGCCAAGAGCGCCAGTTTTCTTTTTGTAGTGAAGTGGGTTATTTCATTAGGCCAAGAGGGCCAGTTGTGTGTTTAGTGCAGGTGCGGTTAATGGTTTCTTGTTTGAGTTTTGTGCTAGACAGGTTTGAAGACGAGCTTGGAAGGATCCTTTTGTTGCGTGGAAGCTTCTTGTGGCCCTATCCAGGTGATATCTCTCCTTTATGAGTACTGTGGTTGTTTGTTATATGTGGTTGAGTACTTGTTAAGGGGGGTTTTTCGTTTCTTGTTGGGGACCGGCGTCCAAGGCATGAAGTCCCGAGGTTTAGGTTCAGTATGTTTGAGGGAGGTCAAAGTAGTCGTTGCCTCCTGTAAAGACATTGTCAGGCATCAAAAGACCTGTTTTAGAAGGGAGTTCTAGTGACCCTGTTCTGCTAGCCTTCTAGGCAGCTGTTCCAGGAGTTCTTGTTAGTTGTGAGGCCGTTAGAGAAGCCTGCCAGAAAAAGGAAAATGAGGATAAAGAAAAACGAAACCTTGAATATCTTAAGGGAAATCCATTTATACAAAGGTTTGTAAAAAAGGGTTCTAACCCCTATCAAAGAAAAGGAAAGAAAGCCAAAGTTATGAGCAGTTGATCATTGCCTTGCGAAGGCCTGGTAGGTTCCTGGGGACAAGTCAGACCTAGGGCCGATGCCTTGTCTTCCTAGGGGTGGCTTCTTGCTAGAAAATAAGAAATGAGGAAGGTTGGAGCGAAAATAAAAGTGAGCATCAGAAAAGGATTAAGTGTCGCCTTGCGAGGGCTTGGTAGGTTCTTGGGTACCAAGACAGGACCTGAGGCCGATGCCCTGTTCTCCTTGGGTCACTACGCTCAGCTCCCTCCTTTTTACATGCCGGAGTATGTAAATAAAATAAAAACCCTAAAAGCAGAAATGTACTACAAGCAACTACTTCTTGATCAGGCTATAGGAGTCCTCGCCTAGTAGGAGCTCGTAGTTGTGTTGTTTTTAGTTTGTAGGTAGTTCAGACCACCACTTAGGGCAACCTCTTTGATAGTTCTTATTAATTGGGTTGTGTTGGAGCAGTTGATTAGTGACTAGCTTCGAATCTTCTATCAGACTATGCTAAGCCTACTCCTTGTGGATGTCATGCCTTGGTTTTGTCAGGGGGTAGGGGAAGCATTGTGCTGAGTTTTATCACCTTTTTGTTTTGTATCAGCTTGATGCTTCTTTGGTTTTTTATGTGCAGATATGTTCGTGGATTCGACGGGCTGAGTCGCCCTATCCCGTGGTCACCAATGAGAGCGGAATTTTGGTGTCGAGAAGTGCTTAAAAATAGCTAAAAATTATGAATATCAAGGGAAAAATACTCAACGTCGAAGGCGACGGCTCGATCTAGGACAATTTTAAGCGCCAAAGTGCTTTAACGGCCCCCGAGCGACACTTGTTGATTTTTCATAATTTTTTAGACAGTCGTGTGGGTTGACAAGAGCTACTTGCCAATGCGGGATGCCAAGCCGGACGCCCATGATTTTTCAGAGCTCAATTTCGAGTCCGGACGGGGAAATGGCCAAGAAACCGGTCAAGATTTGAAGGGGTGGACAAAATTTGGCAAAAATGGGCAAGTGACCCTTGGGAGCCCAAATTTAAATGTGACATGAAACTTTCATGCATATGAGGATGAAGAAAACATGGAGAGGGCGTGAGCAGGAGGGCGCCGATTTTTGCGCCCTCTTTGTTGATCATGCTCCTCCCTGCCTGCAAATAACCCACATAAATGATCATGGGGCTTCAATCCCTCCTGGATACTGACTCTATCGCCGTGCTTCACTCCTCCAATGGTGGTCTCTATGAAGAATTTTGATTTCAGTCTTTTTCTCTCCTCCCTCTCTCTCCCCTAAAGGCAGATTCATGTGGTGAAGAGGAAGAAGAAGAATGGATGATGGATGCTTGTCAACCAATGAAGATCGGATTGCTCTGTAGTGGACGAAGATTGAAGATTGTTGAATGTGGGCTGTCATGAGCATTAATGGTGGCTCGAAATCAGTCCCGGGATATGGCAAATAAGAACCCGCAACCCGCAAAAGAACGGTAATCTCATTTTTATAAAGGAAAATGGTGTTTTTATGCAATTTGTTTCATGAATTCTTGTTCCCATGAGATGATTATGCATAATAATGTTGTCTTCAATGTCTTTCAACTGTTTATGCTTAGAAAATTAGAAAATCATAAGTGTTGTGGATGAAATTAGTAGTGAAAAAATCCGTAAATATGCAAAATATGGGAAAATTGGGTGTTTTTGAGATATCAATGGAAAATATCATAAGACACACCAACTAAACTTGTCTTTTTGTTGCAAATGAACCTAAGGGCCATAGCCCATAATGAATCTCAATTTTTAGTTATTTTTTATTGAAAATAATAGAGAAAAAATATCAAAAAATGGTAAAAAATGGGTTTTAAATGGGAGAAAATTAGGAAACGATAAAAGGAAAATTCCAGAAAGTTACATAAGTGTTTGTGCAATGTATAATGAAGTTAGAGCATGAGGTTAGCCTCAGTTTACCCTCATTTCTATGTTTTGTCCATATTTATTGCTTTCTCTACACAGAAATACACATAAAATGACTCTTACACCTATCAACGCTTGCAAAACATTAAACGGTAGGGTAAGAGGGGAGTTTGAGCATCAAAGTACAATCTTAAATCTGATTTATGTTTTGCATCATGGCTATCGGACGTTGTTTTAAAATAAAGGAAAAGGCAGCATGAGCGTAAGGCTCAGTGTCTCTCCTCGTTTCAATACATAAACGTTAGCATGGAAATCATGAAAAGATTGGTTGTGCACGATGCACAATGCTGATTTTCTATTGGTTGTGCACTAAACCATTCACATTATGCACTATGCATGGTTCATGGTATCGAAGGAACATCTCCTAGACTGCATAGCAATTGTTTTCTTAGAAGTTTGACCCACGATTGAAAGTGTGAGGTTATCCCTTGTAGTAGCGTAGAGGGTCGGTTTCCTAAGGGACTGTGAAGTGAGGAAGCATGGTATATCTCCTGAAAATACGTGAAATATAAAAGAGAGAAGTTTGTGTGGGTATGTTATATATGTTTAGCGATGCATCGAGGGGCCAATCCCCAAGGTGTAGGAGAGTCGCAGTGAGGTAGCGGCAGTCACCCATTGGAGGATCTCCTATGTTTGTGCTTGGTGCTATTTGGCAATGTGCTAGGGACTCCCTTTGAGGAGTGTTAATTGGGTTAGAGTTGGACTATAAAACGTGATACAAACGCAAGATGTTTAGGAAGATGATGTATGTGTCATCCATGCTCCTGGCTGCGAGGCCGTGGGGTTGTTGAGCGCATGATAGAGGTCCGGCTAGTGCATGAGCCACTGCCGGCCCGTTTTAGGTCCCATCAAATAGAGGGAGTCAATCAAGTTAGAACACATACTAAGAACATATTGTTACAAAGTTCCTAAGTGGTGGATGCAATGTCTACCCTTAATAGAATGTTTCTACCATCTCTTTTATCATCAAAGCATCAAGATGATCCCATTCTAGGATTTGTATGCAAAAGATTGTCTCACTCCACTCAATTTCTTTGATTCCACTCAAGATGGAAGCTTTAAGAAGATATTAGAATAAATGAATGAGCAAGTTAAGATAATAAGACAAGATACTCAAGTTGCTAAGGATCGTCAAAAGGCCTATGCCAATCTTGGAAGATATGAACAAATATTTAAGGAAGGAAACATGTTGTTTATCCATGTCTACCCAAAGAAAAGTTCACCATTCTTACGAGAATTAAAAAAGGTCAACCCAAGATATTTAGACCATTAATGCCAATTTTGATACCAAAAGGCCCAATAAAGATCTCGATTAATTCTTAATCACATTCTAGCTACATAAAAATAGGGGAGGAAGGACACCTTATTAATTGCTCATTTTTCTTTAATTTTAGGATTTAATGATTATTAAATAATGGTGCCATCTTTCTTTCTCTCTCTCTTCCTTTTACTTTATTTTTTAATAACCTTATTCCCAAATATTTGAGCTAAGACATTGATAACGATGCATTTCCCAATTAGAGATTTTGTCACGACCTCTAGATGCTTGTTTTTCATATTTTAATTATATTTATTTTTGGACTAAAACTTTTGTAATTATTTCACTTTTCTAGATTCTCTCTAGGTTCTACATATTCTTTTGTTGTTTTGTTTACTATTTCATTTCTGTCCTCCTCTTGTTAGCATTCTCCTTCTTTGTGTTTATCCATGCCATTGGAAGAAGCTTGAGATATCATTTCCATTAACATTGTTTAGAGTTTGAGAAGTTTACACTTTTTCTCTATTTGCACGCCTTTTTGGAAGAAGAAAGAAGATTGACAAAATTAATTGGAATGTTAAGCTTTTCTAGTTTTAGAAGTCATTTTCATCATTATGGGCCTTTCTTCTTACCTTCATTCATTCTTACTATTGATTTTCCTCTTTTTATGTATTGGCATACTCTATTTGAATAGACTTCACATGTCAATTGAATTGAAAGAATAAAAAAATTTTGAATAGACATGGCATGTCAATTGAATTGAAAGAAGTAATTTTTTTTTGAAGGTATTTGAAATGCTAATTGCAAGGTATTAATAATTATTTTTCATTGTGACAAAATGTTTTCTTCTTTCTTATTCTTGTTCTTTTTCTTTTCATATACTCTTATGCTCTATTGGAAAAGGTTGAGTGTACCAATTGGATTAGATGAAGAAAGGAAATTCTCAAGGTAATTGGAATGCTAAAGTGATTTATATTTTCATTTGTACTTGTGTTGATTTAGGAAGTGACTCATAACCAGATCTTTCACTGTTGCAGGTCTTTCACTCTCTTTTGCTTTGAAGAAACATGGATTGGGATGCTCGAATGGTCATGGATTGGTGCTACTACATTGGGAGATGATATGCCTTGGGTATAAGATGCATTTGGCCTAGTTTTAACAAATATTATAATCAATTTTGCTATCATTTTTATTGATATTTATAGCAGGGATGAATGTACTTGGAAGAGGTTTGTGGTATGCCTATTGCATTTGGGTCATGTCGTGAGTACTAGTGAAACAATGTACGCGCATACCATGAATGCTAATCACTTGGAAGTGATTTTGGAGGTGTTTTATGCTTGTTTTGGAGCTTTAGAAAGGTTATTTTGGTTGTAACAAATTGCAGACAACATGTGCTATATCTGTAAGTGATTTTGATTGGGTTGTATGCTTCCAGTGAAGCCCATAAGCATGGTTTTGGTATTGACATAAGGTCACATGCATGAGCAATGATTGGATATGTGTTATGTCTCATTTTTGGGCTGAAAATAGATCACTTTTTGTAGACATATTGTTGTTGTATATTGTGAATAACAAAGACCATTCGGTTGCTGGAAATTTGTACCTAGACTTGTCTACTGCTATTTGGTGATGTCTATATGCATGCTATTGGTATGAAATGTCACTATCATGCTAAAATATGATCAATAAACCAGAACTAAGATTTTGGAAGTATTTTGAAAGTTGGTTTTCTACACCTCTTGTCTGATAGATTAGGCTTATTCTCCTGTCATTTTGAGTTGCAATCATGGCTAGCAATAGTGATAGCAATCATCTTATGCACATCAAGAAGCTTGAAGGGGCACAAAACTTTGTAGTTTTGCAAAAGAAGTTCTACAACATCTTGATGCAAAAGAAGCAAGTGAAGCCTATCAAGACAAAGGGGGCAAGGCCAAAGAGCATGGAACAAGAGGATTGGGATGAGCTCAATGAGCTTGCTTGTTCAACCATTGAAATTTCAGTTTCATATGCCTTGTTGTTTAATACATAGAAGGATTGGATTTTGCATATGCCATTTGGAAGAGACTTGAGGAGTTGTATGCTCAGAAGAGTGCTACAAGTAAAGTTTAATAGATAAAGAAGTTAATGGATCTCCCCATGAAAGAGGATACAACCATGTCTACACACCTCAATGAGTTTAATTCCATTTTCAGCCAATTAGTTGCCTTGAAGTTCAATATTGATGATGAGTTCAAGGCTAATTTCTTACTATGTACTCTACCTAAAAGCTAGGATACTTTTAGGATAGCCACCATGAGCAACTCAATTGCTATATTGATGTATTCCGATCTAGAGAGTGCTTTGCTTATGGAAGAGATGAATCAACAAAACAATGCATCCAACAAGTATTCCAGTGCTTTGCATACTAGAGGCAGATCTTAGCAAAAGGGAAAATTTGAAAGAAAAGGACGAAGTAAATCTTGTGGAAAAGATTAGAGTACCATCATAGTGGCAAGAAGGGTCACTTCAAGCATGATTGCTACAAATGGAAGAAAGAGAAAGGGACAGGTAAGAATACCAATGATAGCAAGGATGAGAAGAAGGATAGTCAACCACCAAAGAAGAGTAGTGTCAAGATAGAAGAAGTGAATCTAGTTAGCCATGAGAGCAATATGTTAGCTATATATAGTCTGTCTATATATAGCTTTCTAGGTCCCCTCTATATATTCCTATCATGCGCGTTCAGTTGACACACTTCTAGGGTTCCACTTCCGGTGTCTCATATTTCTCTTCTCTCCTCTCTTCCTTTCGTCTCTCGTCTTCCTCAAAAAGATGAACCTGTTTTCTAGGCCTGGTAAACCTGACCTCAAGGATTCTTGTAATGATATCATCTAGCAAGGAAGGGTCCATGTGGTCCATGTGGGGACGAAGGTGGGAGCTCCGGCCCAGACGATGGACGGTGATAAGGTGCGGTGATAAGGTGGATCGTGTACCAGGTTCCGCAAATCGATCTGTCACATGTATGTGTGCACACTGAGGAGCCAGATGCTAAATGCGAAGCATCGGTTGATGAGAACCCATCACTACTAAGGCCCAAGGATGAGACCAACATTGTGTCTTTACTCACATGGAGTAGAAGCTTCTGCTATCGCACTGAAGCCACGATCAGCAGAGAGCCTTTTCTGTCATTTCTGATACAAGAGAAGCCTCTATGTCGAACCTACTATAGGCTTGCCTCCGGACATGTCAAAGCCTGATGATGTAGGACTTGGAAATCCTTCAGCCACATGATGATGTAGGACTTGGAAATCCTTCAGCCACACAGAAAGACCCGGAGCCACCCTGCCTGGCACCAAAATCTACAGGGTCCCCCGATGCCAGCGTTTCAAAACGACTAGGTTCCACTCTTGCCTTGGGGCAAGAAGTGCAAGAGGTTATGCTTGCCACTGTCGATGAGCAAACTCATCCGGATGGAGAACTGACTCATCCGGAGCTGAAGTTCTCCCATGATATGCAACAGGCCGAGCCATATATTCCTATCATGTGTGCTTAGTTGACACACTTCTGGGGTTCCACTTCCAGTGTCTCATATCTCTCTTCTCTCGTCTTCCTCGCAGTTTCCAACAAGATAGTGGTAATGACATACTCTTTGTATCTTCTTGCTTTAGTGAACATGCCTTGGTAGCAAATATAGATGATGGCATGCATACTTGCATCTTGGATTCAGGTGCCTCATTCCATGTTACACCTCATTGCCATGAGTGGTCCTCCAATTACACTAGGGGTAGACATGGTGTTGTCCACTTGGGGGACAACTATGCATGTGGTATTGTAGGCACTAGCAGTGTGTAGTAGCTATTTCAACATGGTTCAGTCTTTAATCTTTAGAATGGCATGTACCCTAGCTCAAAAAGAGCTTGATTAGCACAAGGCAGCTAGATGATGATGGTTATCATACCGCCTTTGGTGATGGAAAATGGAAGATCTGTAAGGGATCTAGTGTCATTGCTAGATCTTCAAAGAGTGACACTTTGAATTTGTTACATGTATCAAAAGTGCATGACCATATTATTTTTGTAACGGAGTAGCCAAGTGTTTCTTTATGGCATGGCCAGTTGGGACACACATCAAACTAGAATGAAAGTGCTCTCTCATTTGGGTTATTTGTCTTGTTTGTGGTATGCTGATTTTCATCATTGTGAAAGGTTGTCTCTAGGGGGAAAGAAATACTTTATCGCCTTTGTCGATGATTCTACACACAAAGTATGGGTGTATCCTAATCGTAGCAAGAATGAGGCTCCAGATAAGTTTAAGAAATTCTTAGCATTGGCTGAAAATATGATTGACAAGACACTTAAGCGTCTTTGCTCTAATAATGGTGGGGAATATGTGTCCAAAGCCTTTCAAGACTTTTTTGATAGTGAAGGGATAAAGAGGGAGCTCATTGCCCCTCATAATCCACCCCAAAATGGATTTGCAAAGCATATGAATTGGACCATTTAGGATCAGGTCCGCACTATGCTATCTCATGCTGCATTATCCCATGGCTTTTGGGCAAAGGCTGCTATGACAATGTTTCACTTAATCAATCCATCACACTGAATAGGTCTTTGGGAAGAGAATCCCTCGGGAAGAGTGGTTAGGCTAGCTACCTTCATAAGCTCACCTACGAGTGTTTTTGGCTGTGAGGCTTTTGTGCACATTCATAAAGAGAGACGCAACAAACTTGAGCAAAAGTCTTGTGAATGAATTTTCCTAGGATATGGTGATGAGGGTGAAATGGGGTAGAGATTGTGGGACCCCATAAAAATGAAAGTAGTATGCATCAATGATTTTATCTCTTCCATGAAGATCTCATGCATAAGCAGCCCAAATATGTAAAGGAGGTTAGAATGGTTGTTTTCAAGAAAGATATACATGTTGGACAATAGATTCTGCCTAGTGTGGATAGCAATAGATATCTATTGTAAGTACTCCTAAAAATGTAGGAAATGATGCTAAAAATGATCATTAAGGTGTTTCCCATGGTGCACCATGGTCTCAACAAGATAACATGTAGTTAGGATAGCCAGATGTGGTAGGACAATATGTTGAAATTTCAGGACAGCAAGCTGTAAATGTAGATTTGTAGGCCCCATAGCCTGCAAATATTGAACCTTCACTTCATAGGTTGACCCAACCTTCAAGGCTATGTGATAGGTTTTTTCCTAGTGCTCACTATACTACTGATTATGTCATGGTTGGTGAATGACTATGGTGAACCATCATTCTTCAAGGAAGCAATGAATAGACAGGACAATAAGAAGTGGTTTAAGGCTATGCTATTAGAGATGGAATCTCTTGAAAAGAATGGTACTTGGGATTTGGTGCATCTACCTAAAAAGGATAGAAGATTCTTCCAGGAAAGTGGGTTTATAAGATGAAAGTCGCTTCTAGTTCCTCGCCAAAGTACAAAGCACGACTGGTTGCAAAGGGGTACAGGTAGAAACATGGGATTGACTTTAATGAAATATTATCTTGTGTAGTCAAAATGACTACTTTCAGAACCATCTTGGGCTTGCTTACAACTAAAGAAATTGAACTCATACAGGTGGATGTAAAGAGTTCATTCCTACATGGTGATTTCCATGATGACATATATATACAACAACTTGAGGGTTTTGTGGTAAAGGACAAAGAGAAGATGGTATGTAAAATCAAGATGAGTTTGTATGGGTTGAAACAGGCACCTTGATGATGGTATCGCAAGTTTGATACATTCATACAGTCTCAAGGCTTTCACAAGAGTCAAGTGGATCACTACTTATACACCAATAATGCAATAGATGGTAGCCTGATTATATTGGTCTTGTATGTCAATGACATGCTAATTACAGGTAGGGATGTTCATGCCTTAGACTCTCTAAAGTAAAATCTACATGGAAACTTTGACATGAAGGATCTTGGTGATGCAAATTGTATTCTTGGAATGCGGATACTTAATGATAGAACATAGGGGCTTCTCTATCTATCCCAACAGGAGTATGTATCCAAGATTTTGCAGCATTTCAATATGGAGGGGGGGAAAGCAATTGGTGTTCCATTGCCCCCAAATGTTAAACTCTATGCAGAGAGGACAGCCCTACATCTAATTAAGAGAAGGTTGAAATGGCCAAGATCCCATATGCCTCAGCTATTGGTAGCTTGATGTATACTATGGTTGTTACACATCCTGACATTGCCTTTGTACTAGGAGTGGTTAGTAGGTACATGGCAAACCCTAGCAAGAAGCATTGGGAAGCAGTGAAAGGTATCATGAGATACCTCAAGGGCACAAAGGATTTGTGCATCTACTTTGGAAAGTATAAGACATCTGTTATTGGCTTTACAGATGTTGACTATGCTAGATATGCGGATTGCAGGAAGTCTACTTCAAGGTATGTATTTACCTTCATAGGGGGAGCAGTCTCTTGGATATGCTACAGAAGTGTATTGCATTGTCTACTACACAGAGGTAGAGTATGTGGCTACCACTGAGGTATGCAATGAGGACTTATGGCTTTCACGTTTGGTTGGAGAGCTTGGTATTATAGATGTTCTTGTCCTCCACTGTGACAGTTAGAGTGTTACCATGTTAGCATGGAATTCTTCCTTTCATGCAAACACAAAGCACATACAGGTGAAATATCATTTCATCATGGAAGTACTTGTATCAAGGACCTAAAATCACGCCTAATACTAGCTTTATGGCCCTAGCTAGGCCTCTACTGCTCACCTCAAACCACCCCATATGGCCTTGTTGCCACCAAGAGCATCTAAGGGGAATACTACCCTAACCTCTAATATAGAACTTTGCATTTGTATGGTTTGTAGTCCAATGGATAATCCTTCCCCACACTCCTCAAAGGGAGTCGCTAAACATATTGGTGTAATACACAATGCAAGTACACACAAAGGGAGTGCCCTTTGGTTGATTACCGTGGCTCCACTAAGGCTCTCCTACACCTCAAGGATTGGCCCCAACAAGAAGATGCACCATGAACGTAGAACACATTCAAAACAAGCTCCACTCTTTTGATGAATCGATCTAGGAGATAATAGATAATCCTTACTGAATATTCCCTAAGGAATTCAATATCAAGCCCTACAACTTAGCGTACCTGACACTCTCCACGTGGGACATCACTCATGAGAACAATTGCTATGCATCCAGGATAATACCATATGGTGCATGCAATGCAATTCATTAATAACTAGCATTGTGAAAGTGCAAATACAATTATTTCCATGCTTTTCTTCTAGATCGAGAGTGCTTCGTTGCTGCTTAGGACTAGTACACCGAGCCTTCTAAACCCTTTAAATTTTAAATCACATGTATTCTATATGCATTAGAAAAACATAAAAATTTAGCATACTTTAAGCACTTAACAATCCTCTTCTCCTGCCATTTAAAGTTATTCATTCAGTGGTAGGTTTAGGAATATTTTTCATGTATTTTTCTTTCATGAAAGTAATAAAAACCCACTTTAACATAGAACCGTATGATTCATCTCTACCATACATTAACAAACACAAATCTTATTTTTTTATTTTTTATTGTAAAAAACTTATTTTTTACAATTTTTCTTTATTTTTTACTATTTATTTAAATATGAATATTTTTTATTTACTCATTTGAAATTTTTGATCTTACTGAGAATGATTTTCCTATCATATTTCATCCCATACTACGAACATTATATGCACGACAAAACCTCGAAACCACATATTTTCCTTAAAACTGCAATGTTGTGGGTTTTGTGTGTTTAGCATAAAATTATTAGATGATTGGTTTTTCTTAATTTCTTTAACATGACTGATAAATCAGAGCATTGGTAACCAAATACAACCATTTCTAACCAAATTTTATCATAAAACAATGAAATCTACGACTTACTCATAAAATCGCACCTTATGACATACATATTTTGTAATTGGAGGCCTGCTGATGCTTTTGACTCTTCCCAATAGGCCACCAAAAATCCTTTCAACCTGAATCTACACTCCTTTATGCTCTTGCATCATCCCACGATCAAAATCTTTCATCTCAACCCACCCCCTTCTCTCATACATTAATCCATGGAAACACACAACAAGAGGAGAGAGGAGAGAGAAGAGAGAAGAGAGGAGACAAAAATACTAAAATCAGATCTCTTCATTCAGTACATGAATTTTTTATCAATTTATCACAATGGATGGAAAATAAATTATTCTCCTTGTTGTCTTCTTCATTTCACTCAGTTCTATTAGCAAGAAAATGGCAGTTTTTAAACATTTTTGGAGGCACAAAAAAACACAGTTTTTCCCTCCCCTACACGTTTCATATTTTTTGTGCCTCTTCATTTCCAAGCTTGTTAAACTCAAAATAAAAAAAAAAGTCCTTGTCTTGTGTTCACACTTTGTCATAAGTGGTATTTTGCATTTTGTAGGGAAAACAAGCTCTATTTCGAGATGCGACTAGCCAATTAGCTTCCTAACATTGAAATCTATAAACTTGGCCTATGTCATGCGCTTTTTGGCTCCTAGATCACATAGCTTCTTTATAATGCCAAACCTTGTGGGAATCAAATGGGAAGTCAAACGGACTCCAATCGACAAATCGAGACTCACATTGGGTTCCAGGCATCTAACTCCATCTAGGAAAATTCCAGCTCATCAATATGCAATCGTTTCATTTTGCATGAAAATTTGGTCTTTTATGCCTCCTAAGCCACTTTTTTGCTTCAAAAACGGGTCCCAAAATCCAGCTCTCATTGGAAACCATGGGATAGGGTGACTTAGCCCATTGAATCCCATGAACTGATCTGCACAATCATCAAGCTGATAAAAAATATTATACTCAACAAAGCACAAGAACAACTCTCACCCTACCCCCTAATAAAATCAATGCATGAAACTCGACAAGGAATAGGCCCAACATAATCTGATAGAAATCCAAACCAAGTCGCTAACCAACTACTCCAACAAATACTAGCAAAAAGAACTATCAAAGAGGTCATCCTAGGTGGTCACCTAAACTACCTACCCAACTTAGGACAACTAGACTAAGAACTCCTACTTTGAGAGAGGACTCCTATAGCCTACTAGTCAACATATATTATCGTTGAAACACATTTATCTTTTAAAGTTTCCATACTTGAGCATGTAAAAAGGAGGGAGCTGACTGTAGAGTAACCCAAGGAGAATAGGGTATCGGCCTCACGTCCTAACTCGGCACCCAAGAACCTATGAAGCCCTCACAAGGCAACACTTAATCTTTTTCTTTTCCACTCACTTTTTTTTTTGCTCCAACCATCCTTATTTCTTTATTTTGGCTAGGTGCTACCCCTGGGAAGACAAGGCATCCAGCCCTGGGTCGGCCCTGGGTCTGGGCCCCAGGTATGACTCATCTCCAAGAACCTACTAGGCCTTTGCAAGGTGATAATCAACTGCTCATAAGATTTTTATTTTCTATTTTAGGGGGTTAGAACCTCTTTTTACACACCTCTATATTTTTATTTTTAGATTAATTTAGAATTTTTCCTTTGTTTTACTTCAGCATGCTTCTCTAACTACCTCACACTAGCAAGGACTCCTAGAAGAGTTACCTAACAAGCTAGCATAACAGGACTACCTTCTAAAATTGGTCTTTCAATGCTTGACAATGTCTTAACATGCGGTAGATAACTACTTGAACCTCCCCCAAATATACCTAGCCAAACCTTAGGACTTCATGCCTGGATTGTCGATCTCCAACAAAAGAATAGTTGTCCCCAAGTACATAAACACATATAGAATAAAAGAAAAGTACTCATAAAGGAAAAACATCACCTGGACTTGGCCAAGAAGCTTGTCTCTCCACGCAGTAAGAGGCTCCCTCCAGGTTCCGCTAAATCTATATAGCATAGAACTAAAACAAAACCTGTTAACCACACTCACACTAAACAAACACATGGCCCTCTTGGCCTTATGAGATAATCCACTTCACTACCATTCAGCAGCATACTGTTGAAACAAACTGTTGGTCCTAACATAACTCTACTGAAGCATAAAACCAACCAAGGATAATGGCTCCTCAGACCCTACACTAAATGCATCACGTTATTGGCTAACCCCCCTACATAAATAGCGAGGTGTGTCTAATGAATATGATGATAAACAATTCTATGCATCCATGATAGAATATGAATGTGCTCAATTGCTACCTAGCTCATAACCCAAATGCCATTGGCGGCCAAATAGGACATACCAGCAAGAAGACCCCAGAGTATCCTGGGCTGATGTTAGAGGGTAATTGTAAGAGCTCCTCTAGACCATAATTGAAAGAGACATCTTCAACAAAAGCATAATTAGCCAAGGAATCTGCAAAACAATTTCACTAACAAGGAACTAACTAACAGGTCAGTGCCTCAAAAATATACAACATAACCAAGGTTGCATGATGGTACATCCATAGGATGAGATCCCGCATATGCTACAGGTCCCATTCAACCAGTTGATCACTAAATGCAAGTCACCTTTCACCAATAATAAGCCGGGATAGCACCATATTAGGCTACATTCAATCCCATAATCAAGGCCTTGTATTTTGCCATATTATTAGTAAAAGAGGGTCCTTGATATACTCCCATTTTCATAACAACCCTACGTCAAGGATCTTTAATGACCACCCCAACACTCCCATATTCGGGCCCACTAGAAGCTCCATCAAAGTACAAAGTATAGAACCTATCTTCAATGATAGGCCATGTAATATTGATAATCTAACTTATACTTATGATATCAAAGTCAAGCGGAGAGATAGGATGCATAATAGGAATTATTCCTCCTTCCTCGTTGAACTCCATAGGAATACTTCTAAGAATCCTTTGACAATGGTGACAATAGACCTTAATATCCCATGTGAAAGATCCATCTTGCCACTCAATAACCTGATAACCTTTACTCTACCAAATCACCCAACCTTGGTGGTAATGTTGCTCTAAATATGGATGCTCAAGATAAGGAATGATTCTTCCCATCTGATCGTCTTGGTACCTACTACAAGTTAAATCTGAATCATGGACATGCAGAGGCACCAAGTCCGATGTCAACCTTACACGTAGTAAGGCTCCTGCTTATTAAAGTTAGCTTTATTCTTAAACTCTATCCCCTACAAGGCTCCTAAAAGGGATGCAGAGCCATTCTTCCCTATGTGTACAATTTCATACGGGCCATCCCATTTGGGTTCCAGTTTGCTAGGAAATAGCTCACAACAAGCATCATAGTACAACACTAACTAACCCTTCACAAATTTATATTTCTTAACCTGAACGTTGTGAAGTGATTTCATTCTCTTTTTTCCTACCTCTTGATGTAATAAATCCTGCAGCTAAATGTCATCAAGATGCGCAAGAGGAATGAATCTTTCCTCCAATGCTTCTGCCTCTCCCAACAAATGATTAAGAGCAAAATGCACAGCTTTATTTCCAATGATAAAACACACTCCTCTCCATATACCAACTTGAATAGGGTGTGGCATGTAGCTCTCTTAAATGTCATATATTGTAAGACCAAAATGCCACATACAATTTCTTATCCCAATCTCACTTACTTTCAAATACTATCTTGGATAAGATCCCTACAAGATGTTTATCCATACTCTCAACTTAACCACTTGCTTGTGGATTATACGAGGTAGTTTCATTATGTTTAATCTTTAGAGCTTCCATCAAGGCAACTATAAATTTATTCAAGATGTGTTCCTCAATCAAATACTACCTCCTTACGTGGACCAAATCGGCAAACAATTTGCTCCATAATGAAATTGTTAGCATTATCCTTCATTGTTGCATGAGCTTCAGACCACTTTGTAAAGTAGTCTATTGCTACAATAATATAACACTTATGTGTAGTGGATGAAGGGTATATTGAGCCCACAAATTGATAGCCCATTTTTCAAAGGGTAATGTAACAAAAATAGGATCTAGAGGTTGCTTACGATTCTCCCTCATGTCGTGTCTTTGACAAACATCATAGCGCTTAACATAGTTGAAAGCATACTGAAAGATTGATGGCCACCAATATCTAGCGCATAGAGCTTTCTGGGTGGTAAATCGTCCAACAAAATGTCCATGACATGTTGAATCATGGCATTCCTCAAGAATGAATGGTACCTCATTAGGTACTACACATCAACAATAAATCTCATCCACTCCTTTTTAATACAAGACACCTGCTATGATTGAAAAGCGTAATGCTTGTTTCTTAATCTTTTCTTTCTCTCTGACTTTGATAAGGCAACCCCAAATTCCCATGTAGATAGATAATGTTTTATAGTTGCATACCAAGAAGGAATGGAAGTTGTATCGATCTTGAATAGGCCTTTAATGTCACTTCCTTCAGCCAGAATTTCCTTTAGCTCCCTGAAATCCATAAGGCATTCCACAATACCATGCATCTTTGGTTGCTTACTCTTAATCTCATAATCAAACTCCTGCAAAGTGATTAACCACTTTGCTAAATGGTCAAGCAATTTCAACTTGTTTATCAATAGTCTAAGTCCTTGCACCTTCGTAAAAAATACTACTTTCTCATAGTGTAACGTGCCCGCCCCTCAAATTGTGGGACATGTCTTAGCAGCCCATCGAGAGATCAATCTAGAAGACGCCGCCTGGCACTCCCAAGGAATGACACGGGGTTTGCCAACTAGGGTCTCTCGAGTCTGCCTTGCAACATAACTTATCCAGCCGTTCCCACTAGGATGGACCTGAAGTTCGGGTTCCTAGCAGTCAAGTTTTCCTAACAACCTTCTAGCGTCGCTCCACTTTGCGTAGATACAACTGGACCAAAGCAGGCTCATACCGCACTTGGTTCAAAGAGAATGGGAAACAGGAGGGATTCATCGCTTGACCTCTCTGCCCATAGGGCATAGTCTCATTCCGGTCCCCTAAAATGGTATGAATCAAGGTTCTAACCAACATTGTCTAAGGTCATCGTTCGACCTTCCCTAACATTCCTCGTTAACATTTCCTTTTGAGGAAAGCTCTCGGCTAACCGAGACCACCCTTCCGTAGGATAGACCCATTGGTCACATCCGCCACGCTTCCCTCGGGGGTTGTTTTAGTTATCTAATTACCTACCACTCTATATTTGACACATAAAAGTAGCTTCCTTAATTAACCCTGTTAAACGCAGGTTCCTTTACATAATTTAGGGTACTGACATGAAAACAAGATCAAACAAGATCAAACACTTTCTTAACTTATCTTCAGATTAATATTTGTCTCCTGCTTATACAGGAGAATCAAGTGTTCCTTTCTGCCTCTGCAGAAAAATCATTCCGTCTCTGACAATAAAAACCTGAAGGTTTATCCTACCAAGATTTCGCCTTGTGACTAGTATCAAGGCCTCGAGATCCCATATCGAGTCACGTAGAACACTTGTGTAGGGCCTGGAGGCATTGAGATTTATGGCCAGAGCCCCCATTGGCACCCAAGCGTCCTCCTACGCCAAGTAATTTCCATGGAGAGACCTCTCGTGGCGGGTTCGGTCCACATTCCTGGTGCAGTTTCACAACCCCCTTGGTTAGGGTTTGGCGGTTCACGGGAGGTAGCTAGCACCATCTTTCCTTAATTATTCCTTTAGGGAATCAATCACAACTGAAGCACCCAGCTTACAAACAATTACTAAGGAAAACATTGCTTTTGTTTCCATGGCAATTAGTCACCTCAGACCCGGCCATGCAATCATCAAACACACCCTGTTTGGGTTAACATCCAGAACCACATTAGCAAAAAGTTAAATGCACAACCTCTTGCTTCAGGGCATCGCAATCCCCATTGCATGCACAGTCAAAATTTAACTTGGATGTATCAAAACAACCAAGCATAACTTGGGTCAAAATTCCATTTAGAGTCAGCTTACTAACCTAGCTTAAGCTACGAGGGTATCCACTTCCAATAATCTAAGACAAGATCATTAAAAACAACTCACAAGCACGTGTGTTTAATCACTCAACTTCTTTTGAATCTCTCTTTCCCTTGAGCAAATGTTTTGAATCTTTTCAAACAACCAAGCATAACTAGGGTCAAAAGTCCATTTAGAGTCAGCTTACTAACCTAGCTTAAGCTACGAGGGTATCCACTTCCAATAATCTAAGACAAGATCATTAAAAACAACTCACAAGCACGTGTGTTTAATCACTCAACTTCTTTTGAATCTCTCTTTACCTTGGGTTTTATCCTAAGGTTCCAAGTTGTGAATCATTGATTCTTTGCACGTCTTTTAACATACTTGGTAATATTTAAAACACAATATATTGCAAGACTTGTCATACATTCTTTCCATCCTCTCTTAGTGAGATGCTATGTAGAATTTTTGCCATCAAACTCATCTTCCATGCACAAGGGTCATTTATTAAACTGACACAATCTACGATCCTTAACTCCCTTCACATTTAGTGGATGACTTTTTTTAAATCCTAATATGCATGCATTTGTCTAACTTAAATACATGAAGCCTTATTTTCCATGCAGCTGTGCATTTGCATGCTAAGAACGAGAGCTATCATTTTATGTGTTTATTGAAATCACGGGCGCGATCCATGAATCCTAGATAACTGTTCATGTACTAGATTCGGGTGGAAGCCTATTATTTTATGTGAAATATTATAAAAAACATATCATTTAATGTGTGTAAACCTGGGCTTGATTCGTATGTGCTGCGTTGGCTACTCCGCTCGACCCTCCAGCATTACCGATGGCTTGGGCGCCTACGCTTCCCATGACTTTCTTCTTGGGAGCCATCCGCTTCGCGGAGATTGGGCAGTCCGAACGTTGACGAGTTTTGGGTAGATATGTTTGGCCGCTAGACAGGGTTCGTTGGGTGATTTGTGGCGATTACTCTCTTTTCTTCTTCTTTTTCTTCTCTCCTTCTTTCTTTCTCTCTCTCTTCTTCTTCTACCCTCCTTCTTCTTTTCTTATCTTCTTCTCTCTCTCCCTCTTCTTCTCCTTCTCTTTCTCTCCTCCTCTTCTCTCTCTCTCTCTTCCTCCTCTTCTCTCTCTTCCTTCTTTCTCTTCTCTCCTTCTCTTCCACTACTCTCTCTCTTCCCTCTTCTCCTTCTTCTTCTTCTCCTTCTCTCTTCTCCCACTTCTCTCCCACTTCTGCCTCTTCTCTCCTTATGGAGCCCCATGGGCTAGCGATCAAAGGGGGGCGTTCTATCAGTCACGGCCATAAGGGGAGCTGTCGGTACGACATGCTAGAGGGTGGGCTGATATGCTGCAACGGGGGGCGGGGGAGGGACGTGCTGCCATAGGGGGGGAGAGCTCCCTCCTCTTTATAGGGTTGGGGGGGGGAGGGGTTAGCTGTCTGTCGCCACCCACCTGGGGTTGCATGGTCCCTTTCCCCCATTACTCACCCTCTCTCTCTCCCCCCGCCATGTAGACGGAAGGGGGAGAGAGAGGAAGGAAATTTTTTTAAAAAAACAATTGAAAAAAAACTTCTCTAAGGGGGGGGGGGATTCTCATGGGGGAGGCCCGAGGGGGGGGGGGGGTGGGGGAAGCATGGGGGGAATGTTACATCCTCTCCCCCTTAGAGGAATCGAGATGTCCTCATCTCGGGAGAACCTGGGGGAGACAAGCACAATTGGGTCTTGTAGCCTATGGGTTAGGGCCCATCACGCATTCACTGCGCTACTTTGATTACTCAAATTCTCAACTTAAAATAACAACTTGTCACAACCCATAGGATTCAATAGGATTTATTCCAAGTATAAGACTTTATTGCCTCAAGAAGATCTTTCTAGGATATCTAGTCATCCTCAAAGGTTACAACAGGCTCTAGGCCTGCCTCATCATATGGTTCATAATATGAGCCAAAAGTAGAGTTTAGACGGCTTCGTTTGACCATACGTTCTTGATTCTCAGGGTCCAACTCAGGACAATCTGTTTGGATGTGTCCTAGTTCATTGCAGTGAAAACATTGGCGGTTGGGACATCTCTTACGTATATGTCCTATCTCACCACACTTGTGGCACCTCTTATCTTGATCTTGTGAGTTATCTTCATCATAGTTTCCTTATCTAAGTTCTTGGATGATTGGAATCGCTCAGAGTAATGCGTCTTGCAAGTTCGTTGGGCGCATCGATTCCAATCGAGTGTTTATGGGTAAACTCAACCCAGCACAGAACTTTGACACCTGTTGTGTCATATCCATTGGGGGTGCATACTTTAGGAGTGAAAAAAACTTTGAATAATAGGCTTCAAGGGATAATACTAGTTGCTTCAAGTCATAAAATTCATTCATCTTTTGTGTGCGGTAGGCAGGTGGCGGATACCTCCCTCGCACAGCTTCCTTAAGCTTATTCCAAGTGACTGTCCCCTCCAAGATCACTTGGTCTCTACACCACTATTTCCACCAAAGTCTCACTTTTCTTGTAAGCTTAAGTTTGGTGAGCATAGCTTGGTTAGCAGGTGCAGTTTCTGCTGCCTCAAAATAGTCCTCCATGGACTCAAATGGCATCAGCTTGAACAATCCTTCCCTTGCCATCAAACTCGGGTGGCTTAATTTTCTTGAAAAGGAACTTCTTCTCTTGCATGATAGCATTCATGAGTGCAGAATGTGCCTAACAATCAAGCCATACCACTTAGGTTATTTAGGCTATGTCTATGATCCATCAATCATGCATCATTAAGAAGTTTTGGCTTTGATACCAACTGTAACGTGCCCACCCCTCAAATTGCAGGATACGTCTTAGCAGCCCATCGAGAGATCAATCTAGAAAATGCCGCCTGGTGTTAACCCTCAAACAAACGAAGGTGGAAAATTTGGAAAAGCTAAAGCAGAAGAAAGAGACAAAGGCCAAGGAAAAGAGAAACGGAAGACAAAGATGCACAAGGAGAAGAGTCTTAAATAAGGGAGAAAGGTGCACAAGGAAAAGCGCAAGTCAAAACTTTTGTAAAAGAGTGCAAGTGCATCATGGTTTAATTCAAGGAGCGCCGGTGCAATTTGTAAATGTAGATGGGCGGTGGAAAGGAAGCTAGGAAGATAGAAGGACAATGGGAAAAAGGGCCAAGGCTACGGCTGGCCATGTAAAAAGGGGAAAAGGGGATGACCGCCCAAAAGGGATTTAGGGTTTTGTATATAAAGTTGAAAAGTGAATGAGAAGCTCATTCTTGTGTGTGGCCAAAAGTGGCTCTCCTCTTCTTCTTCTTCTCCTTCTTCTTGCTTGCTTGAGCTTGTGCTTGAGAGAGGGAGTGTGAGAGTGTGAGGGAGTGAGTATGTGAGGGTTAGGGACCGAGGAGGAGAAGCTCTCCATCTTCTCCTCTCTTCTTCTCTTCTCTTCTCTTCTCTTCTCTTCTCTTCTCTTCTCTTCTCTTCTCTTCTCTTCTCTTCTCTTGCTCGCGGCAATGGAGCTTGGAGCGTGGAGCTTGAGGATGGAGCTTGCTTGAAGCTTGCACTTGGATCGTGGAGCTACCGGAGTGCGCGGGAGAGGAGGTAACTCGAACGGCACGGAGGTAAGCTCACTACACCCGTAGATATGGATGGTGCATCGGTTATGTGAGAGGTACCCATTAGTGCTCGGCTTGGAACGCTTGAAACAATAAGCGGTCCATGGGTCTTGGCGGTTGAGCGAAAGCTCCCACATTTTGGTTCCGTTGCCGGGACCAACGGATTCAAGCCTTGAGTGCTTGCGCGCTTCGAATCGAGCATCAAAGTAAGGGGTTTCCCCCAAACCGGTGCTTGAGGTAAATAGGTAGGAAGCGAGGGGGTTGAAGATGGTATTCGATCTCTTTGGCAAGTAGGTTTGTTGCTTTCTTGAGATTTATGTTGTGGAATGAAGTAGTATAGGTATTTACTTTATGAATTGGGTGCATTAGGGTAGGAAAAAACAATGAAAAAGAAGAAAAACAAGCATCACAGTTTCTGTTGTCATAACAGGGCATGGGGGTTTGATTCGTTACTGATTTGCACTTTGGAGTTTATTGGCTATCCCAGGTAAATAGATCTCTTCCCCATCACTCCAGCATCATTCCTATGGAATCTTGTAGCTTACAATAAGCAATACCTTAAGATTTTGGACAAATTTGTGCTCGAAAGTGCGTTCGGGCTGGCGGACTCAAATACTCGACTCAGTGTCCGATTCCCAGAATTGGACGCCCGGCCGATCGGACCAATCCATCCGACTTGGACGCTCGGATTCGGACGCTCATTCGATCGGACCATCCTGTCCGATCGGACCGCTCGGACCAGTCCAAAATCGGACCACCCTGTCCGATCCGATTCCCAGAATCGGACCAATCTGAAAATCGGACCACTTTTTCGATCCGACTCCCAGAATCGGACGTGACCAAAATCGGACCACTTTTTCGATCCGACTCCCAGAATCAGACGTGACCAAAATTGGACCACTGGGCCGATTGGACCAACCCTAAAATCAGACGTCTGATTCTGATATTGGACTCCTGAAAATCAGACATCTGAGAATCGGACATAAAACTGTCAAAATCGGACAGGTATCTAGAACACAAATTTTGACACATCTAAACCCCGAGATTGATCCCAAAGGCTACGCAAAGCTAAAGAAACATCACAGATCCATCACTCGGCTAAAATTTAGAGCACGTGGTTCAAAATTTGGCCATAAGTGGTCCTCCAAATTGTGCATGGCCTTTACCGTAACGGCCCTACGGGCCAGGGGGACTGCCCCCCCGGACCCCCATAGAGGGGGCTCTGCCCCCTCCGCACCTCCCCCGAGTAGGTTGGAGAGAAAACATGCGCTGGACACGTCCTCCAAATTGGACCCTAGTGTAGTAATGGCTCTACACGAGCATGGATTCTCACTTGCAAAAGAGCAACCAAAAGCCCATACCCAAATAGATATAAACAGAGACCCTAGAACCTCAATGGGCCAATCTAGCCATCAAGGGCAAAAAGGCCACACCACGAGAACACAAAGACATTGTGTTCATACCATGTCTAGTCAGAGCAAAATGCAACATCAGCAAGCTGCAAATGCCAAGATGACTAGACCTGACACTCTTGACGAGAGATGTACCTTGAGCAACACTGCACAGACAACCCAAGACATTGGTGGAGAATCCACGTCTAGTCATGCAAGTGGAGACTCAAGGGCATCTATCAGAAGGCTTAAATTTACAAGCCAGGACCCGGAAGATGAAGACATAGTACCACCTGCTTATCTTAGGGTCAAACTCACTGCGAAAAGAGAGCATACTATCGATGCTCTGATTGATGAAGGAGCAAATTTTAACATCTTGACCTATGAATCATGGACCCTACTAGGCCAACCAGAGCTCACACCGACTAGTACAACTCTTAGCCCTTATGGGGGACACCCACAAACACTCATAGGGAAGTGCAAAATCCTTGCGACAATTGAAACGGAAAGCTTGCCTATCCTATTTCATGTTCCTCCAAATAGTGCTAGCTGCTGGAAAGAAACCCTCCTAGGAAGACCCTTCAAAAGGGCAACCAAATGTGAGGCTGACTACGCAACTCAGAGGATACACCTGACACTACCGGGTGTGAGGATAGTCACAACCTTTAGCAAGGGTGACCTCATCAAACCTCGAGGGAAAGGCAAGCAAGGTGCTGACATAACAGTCAAGCCTGCTGATGAGAGCAAGGACTTGTTGGAAGAGTTAATACAAGCACAGGTCGAACAACGAGAACCAGTGAGTGAGGCCATGCCAGAAATAAGAAGGTCAGGAGACAATACCAAGGACAGGCTTTGGACTTACAAATATCGTAGAAGACCCCAAAAGAAGCCCAAGCCTTATAGACGAAGGCATTGATGGAGAGTCAGCACAACACCGCGATGGATATCCAAAGCGTTGCTACGTGCTCAAGGATACTACGCAGGCGACCAATGGATTTGGGTACCAAAATCCCCTACTAAACCGCCTCTATCAGGTGAAGGCCAGAGTGCCTCAAAAGCATGGTACAGGAGGAAATCTAAGAGAAACTCTAGGTCTCAAGGCAAGAAACCAGACATGATTGTTTGAAGGAAAGAGCCCCAGCCTAGCATGCTAAATAGACAAATGTCATACGTAGCCATTGAGCAGGCACAAAAATCGTTAGTGCCCAAGGAGCCTTTGATTTCCCAAGGGGAGAACAAGCATCATAGGCACAACATTGCTCAAGGCAAGGCTGATCGCTCAACAAAGCAAGTGGCACAATCGTCTAATAGCCTCGACAAATCATTCAGCAAGTGCCAAGTCCACCTAAGAGTCCTAGATCTCCTACATCCTCTTTTTCCAAACGGACACAGGAAGCACAACAGCGGTTGTCAAGGGAAACTGCTCAATTCCAATCTCTATCTCCATCTAAGCTTCAAAATGTCCAAGAGGTGGGACATGGCTCCATCTGTAGCTCTCGACCCAAGGATATGCATGAGCAACCTAACGTGACTAGATCAACTCATGCTCGATCTACACAGATGAGTGCTCAAAGGGCAACAAAAAACACGTCCACTTCTGTTCGCCCTAGGGACTTGACACCGCAATCAACCAAGGGTAGCCAGCCCACTAATCTAGCTGCTACTACTTCCAATCAGGGATCACAGCAGTCACAGCCCTTGGCTGTGACAATGCCCCTTGTGGAAAGTGTTCTTAGTAGTTTACCTGTGGAGGAGGTGTCGCAACCAACTTCCTCGACAACTCCAGCACTTTCAAAGTGCCTAAAGCCTAGGACGGAGGAGTTAAACGCAAGGGAGTTGGTTGAAAAGCTAGACTCTCTGAAAACAACCGGGCAAGGCTATTCAACAAACCACGGCTATGTCCCATAAGGACACACTAGAGAAGGGAAATGCTGAGGCCCGACCAAGCACATCAACGGTCGATATAGCCCAGGGTCCTAAGATGTTAGATGCACCTGCGTTAACCAAGAAAAAGAGGAGAAAACAACGAAAACAACAACAGTTGCAGGTGGATGTGGACCCCAAGAACATTGAGACGAAGGGCACTGGAGAGCTGATGAATAAAGCATCGAGTCCATCCAACAATGAACGCATTAATGCCTCTCCTAATAGCAGTGAACCCTCAGACACATCCCTGTGATCTGAAAAACCCGAGCAACAGTTGCCATCAACAGTTGCTTGCAACACTCTATCCACTGACAATAGAACTCACATTGATCAGTCAAGAGTGGATACAACGTTGTCACAACAGGGTGACAAGGTCCTACCAGTCACACCCGAGAAGAACCATGACAAAATAGCAGCAAAACCTCAGGAGCAACGTGAGAACCCCACGATCATGAGAAATCCTAGCGTTGACCAATCTTGCTCATCTAGGCCTGAGCCCCCAGCCATGCTAAAGCCTAAGGAAACTCTTAGAACTTTGCATGAGATAGCAACCGAGCAAGCCCTCGTTGAACATAGAAGTGTCACAGAATGCTTAACTGAGTTGGATGCTAAGCTCAAAGTGGTCGCACGTGTCTATGTCCTTGCAAACATGGGCACAATCCCCAAGGAGCATCTTGGAGATTACTTGTCCTTCCCTTTATCTTGGGAAGAGCAGGAACATCTTAACGAGCACTATGACAAACTCCTGTATGAATGCATGTGACTCATCTCTCACGAGGAGGCTGACGAACTGCGCTTAACCGTCACGTTCAATGAAGTGCTCTGCCGACCGAATCTCGTAGACATAGAGCAACTAAAGCGACTGACAGCATGCCAAAGTCAATTTGAGCAGTGTTGGTGCGAAACCCGCGTTGTAATGGTTGAACTAGGGGCTCAGATCATGACAGTCTTTGAGGAGCGATTAGCCAAATGGCAATCCCAAAGGGACCCAACCTATGTGGCACCAACTTCCCTTCAAGTGCTAACTGGCATTCGGGGTGTGGACTTAGCTGCAACTAGCCTAGAGAGCCCTCTAATTGATAAGGTTCTCATTGAGGAGGAGTTACACATTGCCAGTAGACTCGGACAAGGTTCCATGCTGCTCGATGTGGCAAAATATCTATCGGTATTAAGTAAGTTGTCACGAGTGATGGATGCGTGCGCCACGCTCCAGTACAACCCCCAGTTCTACAATTGGTTCTTATCCTCGTGAAGTGACATGGATTCATAAATATGTATATAAATAAACACTGATTTTTGTGTCACCATGTATAAACAATATCAACACACACAAGCAATGATAGTCAAGCACAGGGAGAAGAGTTGGATTTGACAAGCTAAGCTCCTCAGGTCCTCCTCTCATCACACTTTTAAAAGTCGTGTGACCATTCCCACCTCCAAGTGAAGGGCATGCAACCCTCATTACCGCCATAAGAAGCCTTGACCAACGACTTCGATGGTGTACATGGGATATCGTCCCTTTCTATACACCTTTCCCCCTTTCTAGTCTATCCTTCCGAGGAGGAGCCCTGCCTAAATCCATGACCGCCAGCCGATGTAACTCGGCGTAAACCAAGATCTGCTAATGGCAGGAGGCTAAATATACATCACGGGGGCCATCCCTCTGCAACAAGCACTGCATGCCCTACCCTTCCCCTTCTCGTCCTATGCACTTGATAATCTGCACTATAACCCCTTACATATGAATGGTCTTATCATGTGACAAATCCTAATCCTTGATTTGCATCTTATAGCCCCCCCGCAAGGAAAACATGGAGAACCAAGGGCAGCTAGCTTGCAAGGACACTCTCTGTAGCCGACGGGAACATGCAACACAAGCCCCTCCACCGGTGCGCTATGTGCCCACTCTTAAAAGGTACGCCAAGAAATGCGGCCCCAAGCAACACCGCCCCGGACGAAGTCCGAAGAATTCGCGGGCCAGGGGAGCAGAAGCTCAGGGAGGCACACAAAATGTGGCAACGCCAGTTGCACAGACCCCCAACGCACGCTCGGGCACCAGGTGCTCAGGAAGTGACAAGGCGGCCAGGGATAGGGAAGAATTTAATGAACTGTTTAAAGACATTTTGAAAACGGTCACGGCTCAGGACTACACCATTCATGTCCTAGCCGACATGTTCCCTGCCCAGCCTCACAGGAGCCCCGCACTAGCACCGCCACGGTCACCTAGCCAACCGGACTCACCCTGCCTCATACCTATCGACTAAACTCCTTTGATGTACAAGTAGCTTGACAAGTCAGCATGCCAGCACTTTTTTTTTTTAATGAGTAAAGGGGCAATATCCCCACTTGTACACATTTTCGTTACCTCTCGTTACTATATGCGACCTTAACAAGCAAGGAAATAGGCATCCCAATAGACATCATAGAAATCTGAAAAATTATGTCTTAACATGATTGCATTATTTGATGTACTTAACACAAGCGAGCATATACTCTCACGAAGTGACAAGTGGATGCAGGATAATACAGGTTCTTGTGTGAAAGTGTTCAATGCCTGATCACCGCAAGACCATTGACCCCACAAAGAGCCGCGACAAAGCCATGCTGCCAAAAGCAAAAATCACCCACATCACATGGACCAACACACATTCATGGGCCACACTCTCTTTCTAGGCCAAGCTCTATAGTTGGCTCATGGCAGTCGTTACCTCACTTGTGCCAACATCGCGTGTGTCGCAAGGAGGTTTGCAATATCTCAAGTGTATCTCCCCATCTCAACAACTGCTTCTCTAACAACGAGGCTAGGGCACAATCATCATTGTAATATCAATTTCCTGAGCCTTCGAAGCTTGACATTTTCCAACCCATTGAAAGGCGGCTAGTCTCAACATATTGTAATGGTTGTACTCACGCAAGTCCAAAAAAAAAAACAAAAAAAAGAGAGAACAGAACAAAAGAAAGAAAGAAATAAAAAAGCACAAGAAAAAGAAACAAAAAGAAAGAAATAAAGAAATAAAGAAAGAAAAAAAGCATCCACAATCACAGCACAGCACCTAGGGGTCCTCAAATTAGGTACGTCCAGTGACCTTGGTCAACTGGCTCCGTTCCTAGTCCCCTAGCCCTTTACCATCACCCACAATTGTTCAGGGCACATCAAATGCAGGACATACCTGGGGAGCTTATCTCGCCTATGGTTAGACCTGTCACCCTGACCCACTTGCACAATTCTCTCTTGCACTCTGCCTTAGTACCATTGCAATCAGTGGTGATAAGCACCGCATGATTGGCCATGAAAAGTACACCATACTCATCAAGCAAGTCCAACAGTTTCCAGCTACTGAAAGTGCGGTGTCCCTGTATTCAATTATGCTCCGTTGTGCATTCACAATGCAAAGGATGTCTCATATACCTTCACGTGTACTTCTTCTCAACATAGACAACTTTGCTTCATCCACACATTGTTATGAGAAACTAGCCCACGGTCTTCTAACTACGTAATATCTAAGTATGCATGAGCACTTACATAATATCTGCACCAAAGTATATGCACAGTTTGGGTCCTCAAGTGCAAGACAATACTCTCAGCTTGCTTAGAGTTTGACCTGTCTCCCAAACTAAACAAATATGTATTGTGCATGATAAGAAGACTAGCACTACCCCTTAGGGAGAGATCACACGAGAGGTTTTCAAATTGCAGGTATTGAAGCCTCCAATGACATTTCAATCGCTCTTTACCGACACCCAACTTCGAATGCTTATCCCTTACCATCCGAGAAGCCCGCAAACAATCGTCATGTGCAGAATCCCCAACAAACCAACACTTGTGCTGGCCATCAATGCAATCCCCAACATAGAATAGCCCTACCACCAGCTCCCACAACCGTCCACCAGCCACCTTGGCCACCAGGCCCCCAGGACCTTCTGCTACACCACCACCAACACTCCTCCACGGAAGCCACATGTGTCCTTCTCACCCACGTCTTCGGTGCATGCTACAGCCTACTACCTACGACGGTGAGTGCCATGGGACTGGCACTTGTCTAGGAGGGGGGTAATGTTAACCCTCAAATGAACGAAGGTGGAAAATCCAGAAAAGCTAAAGCAGAAGAAAAAGACAAAGGCCAAGGAAAAGAGAAACGTAAGACAAAGACGCACAAGGAAAAGATTCTTAAATAAGGGAGAAAGGCGCACAAGGAAAAGCGCAAGTCAAAACTTTTGTAAAAGAGCGCAAGTGCATCATGGTTTAATTCAACGAGCGCGGGCTCTCACCCGCCGTGCAATTTGTAAATGTAGATGGGCATTAGAAAGGAAGCTAGGAAGATATAAGGACAATGGGAAAAAGGGCCAAGGCTACGGCCGGCCATGTAAAAAGGGGAAAAGGGGATGACCGCCCAAAAGGGATTTAGGGTTTTGTATATAAATTTGAAAAGTGAATGAGAAGCTCATTCTTGTGTGTAGCCAAAAGTGGCTCTCCTCTTCTTCTTCTTCTCCTTCTTCTTGCTTGCTTGAGCTTGTGCTTGAGAGAGGGAGTGTGAGAGTGTGAGGGAGTGAGTGTGTGAGGGTGAGGGACCGAGGAGGAGAAGCTCTCCATCTTCTCCTCTCTTCTTCTCTTGTCTTCTCTTCTCTTCTCTTCTCTTGCTTGCGGAAACGGAGCTTGGAGCGTGGAGCTTGAGGATGGAGCTTGCACTTGGATCGTGGAGCTACCGAAGTGCGCAGGAGAGGAGGTAACTTGAATGGCATGGAGGTAAGCTCACTACACCCGTAGATATGGATGGTGCGTCAGTTATGTGAGAGGTAGCCATTAGTACTCGGCTTGGAACGCTTGAAACAAGAAGCGGTCCGTGGGTCTTGGCGGTAGCTCCCACACCTGGCACTCCCAAGGAATGACACGGGGTTTTCTAACTAGGGTCTCTCGAGTCTGCCTTGCAACGGAACTTATCCAGTCGTTCCCACTAGGATTGACCTGAATTCTAAGTTCCTAGCAGTCAAGTTTTCCTAACAACCTTCTAGCGTTGGTCGACAGCCTCTCCACTTTACGTAGATACAACTGGACCAAAGCAGGCTCATACCGCACTTGGTTCAAAGAGAATGGGAAATGGGAGGGATCCATCACTCGACCTCTCTGCCCGTAGGGCATAGTCTCATTCTGGTCCCCTAAAACCGTATGAATCAGGGTTCTAACCAATATTGTCTAAGGTCATTGTCCAGCATTCCCTAACATTCCTCGTTAACATTTCCTTTTGAAGAAAGCTCTCGGCTAACCGAGACCACCCTTCCATAGGATAGACCCATTGGTCACATCCACCATGCTTTCCTCGGGGGTTGTTTTAGTTATCTAATTACCTACCACACTATGTTTGACACATAAAAGTAGCTTCCTTAATTAACCCTACTGAACGCAGGTTCCTTGACGTACTTTAGGGCACTGACACAAAAACAAGATAAAACAAGATCAAACACTTCCTTAACTTTTCTTCATATTAATGTTTGTCTCTTTCCCATACATGAGAATTAAGTGTTCCTTTCTGCCTCCGTAAAAAAATCATTCCGTCTTTGGCAATAAAAACCTGAAGGCTTATCCTACCAAGATTCCGCCTTGTGACTAGTACCAAGGCCTCGAAATCCCATCTCGAGTCACGTAGAACACTTGTGTAGGGCCCAGAGGCATTGAGATTTATGGCCAGAGCCCCCATTGGCACCCAAGCGTCCTCCTACGCCAAGTAATTTCCACAGAGAGACCTCTCGCGACAGGTTCGGTCCACATTCCCGACGCGGTTTCACAACCCCCTTGGTTAGGGTTTGGCGGTTTGTGGGGGGTAGCTAGTGCCATCTTTCCTTAATTGTTCCTTTAGGGAATCAATCACAACTGAAGCACCCAGCTTACAAACAATTGCCAAGGACAACATTGCTTTTGTTTCCATGGCAATCAGTCACCTCAGACCCGACCATGCAATCATCAAACACACCTTGTTTGGGTTAACATCCAGAACCACATTAACAAATAGTTAAATGCACAACCTCTTGCTTCAGGGCATCGCAATCCCCATTGCATGCACAGTCAGAATTTAACTTGGTTGTATCAAAACATTTGCTCAAGGGATTTACAATCTTTTCAAACAACCAAGCATAACTTGGGTCAACAATCCATTTAGAGTCAGCTTACTAACCTAGCTTAAGCTACGAGGGTATCCACTTCCAATAATCTAAGACAAGATCATTAAAAACAACTCACAAGCACATGTGTTTAATCACTCAACTTCTTTTGAATCTCTCTTTCCCTTGGGTTTTATCCTAGGGTTCCAAGTTGTAAATCCTCGATTCTTTGCACATCTTTTAACATACTTGGTAATCTTTAAAACACAATATATTGCAAGACTTGTCATACATTCTTTCCATCCTCTCTTAGTGCGATGCTATGTAGAATTTTTGCCATCAAACTCATCTTTCGTGCATAAGGGTCGTTTATTAAACTAACACAATCTACGATACTTAACCCCCTTCACATTTAGTGGATGACTTTTTTAATCCTAATATGCATGCATTTGTGCGACTTAAATACATAAGCCTAATTTTCCATGCAACTGTGCATTTTCATGCTAAGAACGGGAGCCATCATTTCATGTGTTTATTGAAATCACAGGTGCAATCCATGAATCCTAGATAACTGTTCATGTACTAGATTGGGTGGAAGCATATTATTTTATGTGAAATATTGTAAAAAAGCATATCATTTCATGTGTGTAAACCTGGGCTTGATTTGGCCCTCCAGCATTACCGATGGCTTGGGCGCCTACGCTTCCTGCGACTTTCTTCTTGGGAGCCATCCGCCTCGCGGAGATTGGGCAGTCCGCGGGTTTCGGGTAGATATGTTTGGTTGGGAAAGACCGCTAGACGGGGTTCGTTGGGGGACTTGTGGTGGTTACTCTTTTTCTCTCTTCTTATTCTTCTTCTTCTCCTCTCCTTCTTTCTTTCTCTCTCTCTTCTTCTTCTACCCTCCTTCTTCTTTTCTTCTCTTTTTCTCTCTCTCCCTCCTCTTCTCCTTCTCTTTCTCTCCTCGTCTTCTCTCTCTCTCTTCCTCCTCTTCTCTCTCTTCCTTCTCTCCTTCTCTTCCACTACTCTCACTCTTCCCTCTTCTCCTTCTTCTTCTTCTCATTCTCTCTTCTCCCACTTCTCTCCCTCTTTTGCCTCTTCTGTCCTTATGGAGCCCCAGCGGGCTGGCGATCAAGGGGGGGTGTTCTGTCAGTCTCACGGCCATAGGGGGGGCGCCCTCCTCTTTATAGGGTTGGGGGGGAGGGGTCAGCTGTCTGCTGCCACCCACCTGGGGCTGCATGGCCCCTTTCCCCCATTACTCATCCTCTCTCTCTCTCCCTGCCATGCAGACGGTAGGGGGAGAGAGAGGGAGGGAAAAAAAATTGAAAAAAAACTTCTCTAAGGGGGGGTGGGGTTCTCATGGGGGAGCCCGGGGGGGGGGGGGGGGGGGGGGAGCATGGGGGGGAATGTTACACATAGAGAATATAGTGCCTAAATTTCTTTGTCACGAAAACCATTTCAAGGCACAATTTCTCCATTTAAGTATAGTTAACTTCAGATATCCCCAATTTACAACTAGCAAAGGCAATTGAATGATATCATTTCTCTTCCTAAATTTAGGCTAAACAGTAGCTAATACTATGCATTCTTGCTGCTATTGAGAATATATAAAAGACCTTGCCTCTTCTGGGTGCTTTTAAGGTTGGTGCTTTTTCTAGTTCCTACTTCACATCTTCAAAGGATACTTGAAGTACTCGACTCCAATTAAATAGATAGTTAAAAGATAACAAGTTCGTCAATGGCAACACTCTTTCTGCCAATGCATTGATAAATATCCAATAATACCCCATTGATGATAGAAAGTTGTGTAACTATTTTGGAGTATGTGGTGGACTCATACTGACTATAACCTTTATCTTTTTTGGGTTAGTTGTAATACTGGCCGAACTAACCACATGGCCCAACAACACTAGTAGGGAACCCCAAAGACACACTTTCATGGATTAAGAGCAATGAAAAACTATTTGCAATGATCAGTTTTCTTTCCCTTATGGTGGCTGCTCCAAGATCATCGATGAAAACTTTTAACTCCTCTAGGGATATGTCACCAAAAGTTTTATCAGTTGTACATTGCCAAGAACCAGGCACATTGCATAACCCAAAGTTCATCACATGATATGCAAAGGTACCAAAGACAATGATAAACATTGTTTTCAACTTATCTTCCTCTGCAATAGCCATTTGGTTGCTTCCAAAACAAAGCAATCCATAAAAGAATAGATTTCTCCATCCACTAATTGATCTAAAATCTAATCAATGAATACCAATGGATAGTAATCCTTAATTGTTTGCTTATTCAGCTCTCTGAAATCTACTTAAAGCCAAATTCAATTGTTCTTCTTCTTCCTAATAATGATTGGTGAACACCACTCTATGTGTTGAATCGAAAATATCATGCCAACTTTTCGTAGCTTTGTCAATTCTTTGAATAGTTCGTCCCTTAATTCAAAAGGTATGTGCCTTACTTTTTGTCGAATAGGGCATCTACCCTCCTTTAGGGAATGGTATGAATAGCCCGGCTAGGAGGAATACCTCTCAGCTCCCAACCAAAGATGTTGCCAAATTCCTAGATCAAGGACACATAGTCCTTCCTTCCTTCCAAACTGAGCATGGACCCTAATTTGATTGGTCGTGAATCATTCATCATACCAAGGTCTAGATCTATTACATCTACATCTCTTATCCTCTTGTGAGCCTCTATTGGCTCATTCAAAGTTACTAGATATCCTCTATAGTGGATCCCTCATTGGATTCATCACTTGATGATGTCTGACTAGAAGATGATGGAGCATCTAATGTATCTAATTTTTACAAGAATAAAGGAACTCTCTCGCTTTGGGGAGATTTAGGGTAGGTATCCACTACTACAAATCTAGCACCTCTACCAAAGATCAACCGACCAATGGGTATATCAACCTAACAATCCACTTGTAAGATCCATGGCCTACCTAGCAATACTTGATAGCTAGGCCACCCTGCAAACTTGATCACCCTAAAGTCCAAATGCATTCCACATTTGTGACACTCACGTGGACTTTAGTGATGCAACCTTCAAGTTGTCTTAAACTATCATTAGTCATTTGGAGAATTGTGGAGACATCATTCCACATTTGTGACAAAGCATTCCACATTTGTGACAGTCACGTGGACTTTAGTGATGCAACATTTAAGTTGTCTTAAACTATCATTAGTCATTTGGAGAATTGTGGAATCATCATTTTTTATTTCTAATTCTAGCCTCTCCATCAATTCTAAACTCATAATGTTGATGGACGATCCTGTTTCCACAATAGCATAATCTAGTAATATTCCATCAACATACGCTGCTATCCTTGGACAATGCTTTTCAGCATGCTCAAAATAATCATCTCCTACTCGTGCCATTCCCAAGGGCTCAACGATATACCCAATGCCAAGAATATTCTTAGACTCTTTACACATTCCTGGAGATAACTCAATCAACTCTGCAGGAGGTTTACATCCGGCTTAACTTCACAAAGAGAACTTGCTAAATCAAATTCATGATTGTTGAGATATCGAGCTCCACTCGTGATACGCCAGGGTAACCGTTGTATATTTATGTCACCGACTTGTCAGTTGCAGACGCGGTTGGTACACCGCCCATGAATAATAGCTACATGATAGCTATCCTTATCTACTCTAGTTCGTGGCTCAGTTAGTATGCCACCTTAGTTAGTTGAGTTTGGTTTGAGACCCATATATAGGGTTCTTCTATTTCTTTGTACTTGAGTTCTTTTGGCTTACACAACTAAGAAGAGGAAAACTGTTTTCAGCCTCCACCCTTGTGTGTCTTCCCCCATTGTGCAAGCAAGAAAGCTTCAAGCGAGACTCCTTCCTTCTCTCCCACAATCTTGACATGGTATCAGAGCCTTGTTCGTGGTAAGGAGCTCAAGAAAGCAAGCCAAGCTCGCGGTGGTCTGGTAAGAGGAGCAGTGTTGCTTTCATTTCCTGTTTTGGGAGCAGATCTCTGCAGGTAGCACAGCCGGAAATTGCAGGAGTGCATTGTCTCAGGTTGAGACGCCCTTCGCGGTGAAGCAAGAGGGCAGTATATGCTGCGGGAGAGGGCTTTAGCCCTTGGCGACCTTGTTTTTTTGATTTTAGGCCATTTCGGGGCCTGTTTTGCAGACGGAAGTTTTCTGCACGCACTCAAGAAAAGGCTCAGTTTTATGCTGTGCGACCACTGTTCTACAGGTCGGTGAAAAGTTACTGTAGAAATTGCATCGTATGCTTGTGCGCAGAGACATTGGGAGTTTCAGAATCATCCTTGGTTCCTGTTTATGCAAAATCGTCACTAGGAAGTGACTGTGTGGTCAAATACCACTTTTGCCAGTTTTGCAGATTTGCCCTTGTGAGGGTGAAGCTGTGTTTTTTGCAGTGACAGAATTTCTTGCAGTATTCTGTAATGGCGTCTGATTCTCTTTCACAGATTGTCACTGAAAAGCTTGACAAGAACAACTTCCAGGCATGGAAGTTTAGAATGACGAATTTCCTTATGGGAAAAGGATATTGGGAATTTGTTGCAGGAAATGAAGAAGAACCAGTTCTTCCTGATGTTCCCAATCAACAACAAATGCAGGCATTTAAAACATGGCATGAGAGAGCCAGAAAAGTTATGTATTGGCTGTCTATCAGTATTTCAGACTCTATGATTGTGCATATTCAGGATGCAAGTACGCCAAAGGAGGCATGGGATACTTTGTCAAAAATGTATAGCACAAATACGCAAGCCAGGAAAATGCAGCTCAAGCAAGAGTTGCATAATGTGCAAAGAGAAAGTATGAGCATCAACGACTACCACATGAAGGTGAAGAAGATTGCAGATGCACTTGCTTCCATTGGGTCGCCAGTGGAAGATGATGATTTAGTTTCCGTGACCTTGAATGGTCTAGGAAAGGATTATGCACAGTTTCGGACATCCATTTCAGTTCGTGAAAGATTTCCTGATTTTGAGGAGTTGATTGCTCTTCTAATTTCTGAGGAACAGAGAAATGGTGGTGCATCTTCTTCAGGAGGAACTTCAAAAGAAGCTGTCTTCTACTCAAATGCTGGAAGAGGTAGAGGCAGAGGTAGAGGAGGCCGATTTGGAGGCCGTGGCAGAAATCAGAATATGCAGCAAACTCAAGAAAACCAGTCCTATGGAGGAGGACGTGGTAACTCTAGAGGCAGGGGGAGCCAAAGAGGTCGTGGTGGATGGCAAAGAGGCCAAAATGCAAACAGTAATGTTGAATGCTACTACTGTGGTAAAATGGGTCATATGGCTAAAGACTGCTATAAAAAGCAGAATGACATCATGAATGGAAAACTGCAACAAGGGAATTATGCATCTTCTAGTAGACAGGGTGATGACAGAAATGAGCATTTGTTCATGGTGCAACACATGAACAATTCTATGACAAGTGCAGAAGAAAGCAATGATGTATGGTATGTTGACTCAGGTGCATCAAACCACATGACAGGTCATGCAGAATGGATGGAGGATGCAAGGAAAATGGAAAAACCAGGATTTGTGGAGACTGGTGATGATACTGCACATCCTATTGTGCAGATTGGAAAAATTCCCTTGTCTATGCAGGGTGGGAAAAAGAAATACCTGTCCGATGTATTTCATGTCCCGAATATCACCAAGAATCTGGTTTCAGTTGGTCAAATGGTTGAACAGGGCTTGCAGGTCAGATTTAATCCTCATGGATGCTTTGTTGAGGATATGAAAAATAAAGGTCGCTTGATAGCAAAAGGAAAGAAGAAGGGCAGAATGTTTACATTGGATGCAGACATGTCTGAATTGAGTGCAGCAATGTTTGCACATGGGACCGGTGTAGTTGCAGATATTGATATCTGGCATAAACGCATTGGTCATGTTAATGTACAGCGACTTAAATCAATGCAGGCCCAAAATATTGTTGCAGGATTGCCCAAATTCAAGGTTGCAGAAATGCATAAGGTATGTGAAGCCTGTCAGTTTGGAAAACAGGCAAGGAAACCATTTCCTAGACATGTTCAAGAGAGTGAGAAGCCATTGGAATTAATTCACTCTGATGTGTGGACAACTAAAGCTGCATCTCTTGGAGGCTGTCATTATTTTGTCAGTTTTATTGATGACTATAGCAGAAAAGTTTGGGTGTATTTTATGAAAAAGAAAAGTGAAGTTTTTGGGCATTTCAAAACTCTTAAAGCTATGGTTGAAAAAGAAACAGGCTTGCAGATAAAATGCCTAAGGTCAGATGGAGGGGGAGAGTACCTCTCAAATGAGTTTGCAAAGTTCTTGCAGGAGCATGGCATAAAGCAGCAATATTCATGCAGTTATACCCCACAACAAAATGGAATTGCAGAAAGGAAAAACAGGCATATTGGAGAGGTATCTCGTGCCATGCTCAATGAAAAAGACTTGCCAGATTTTTATTGGGCTGAAGCAGTTGCTACAGCAGTCTACATAATGAACAGGACTCCCACTGCAGCAATACATGGAATGACTCCAGAGGAGAGGTATACTGGTAGGAAACCAGATATTTCTCATTTGAAAATTTTTGGTTGCATTGCCTATGTACATGTGCCAGATGAGCTGAGATCCAAGTTGGATCCAAAAGCTGAGAAGTGCATCTTTATTGGTTACTCTCTGCAGCAAAAAGGGTATAGATGCTATAACCCTTCTACTCGTAAGTTTACAGTGAGCAGAGATGTTGTTTTTGATGAGATGAGTAGCTGGTATAAACCAGTAAATGTGATTGATGATGAAGATGCACAAAATGGTAATGCTACACAGAATTCACAGCAGCAGTCACAAAATATTAGTGGACCTGGAGCGTCCTCTAGTAGTGGTTCACATTCTTCGCCATGGACAGGCAGATTGAGATCAGGAGAATCTTCTCAAAGCAATGCAGATAGTGGTATGCAGGTATCACGAAAAGGAAAAGAGAAGGTTGATCAGCCCATGTTTGATGTGAATGCAGGTCACTCTTATGTGGATGGTGAATCCAGTGGCTCAGAACAGAGCATTGATGATGAGTTGGGTATTCCTTCTATTATTACACCTGGAGTAAGGAAGACCAGGGATGTTTTGAGAGCACCTGGGAGTGAACCTACTTTGCGCAGGTCTACAAGAGCTAGGTATCCTGTGGATAGGCTGAAATATGATGGATTTACAGCCATTCACTATGCATATATGGTCAAAGTGATACAGGAACCAGAACCCACATCTTTTGAGCAAGCCATGGGAAAAGAAAAATGGGAGAAAGCCATGGATGAAGAAATGGATGCCTTGGAAGCAAATGCTACATGGGAGTTAGTACCTTTGCCTAAAGGTAAGAATGCAATTGGCTGTAAGTGGGTTTATAAGGTGAAGCACAATGCTGATGGTTCTGTGAACAGACACAAGGCAAGATTAGTAGTCAAGGGGTATGCACAAACATATGGCATTGACTATGAAGAAACATTCAGTCCGGTTGCAAGGATGGCAACCGTAAGAGTAGTCATTGCTATGGCTGCATCAAAGGGATGGTCTTTACATCAGATGGATGTAAAGAATGCCTTCTTGCATGGTGATTTGCAAGAAGAGGTCTATATGGAGCAGCCACCAGGTTATGTGCATGCTGTTCATCCTGAGTTTGTTTGCAGGTTGAAGAAAGCCTTGTATGGCTTGAAGCAAGCACCTAGAGCATGGTCTGACAAGATAGGACAGTATCTTGTCACTATTGGCTTTCAGATTTCCAAGGCAGATTTCTCACTTTATGTGAGAAAAACAGAGAAAGGTATTATGCTGCTTGTCATTTATGTTGATGATTTGATTATGACAGGTGACAGTGATGAAGATATCCTTCATGTGAAAATGCTATTGAAGCAGAAGTTTGAGATGAAGGATTTGGGAGAGCTGCGTTATTTCTTGGGCATTGAGGTGATTAGATCACCAAGTGGGATACAGCTCTTGCAGAGGCAGTATGGATTGGACATGCTGTCCAAATATGGGATGACAGGCTGTAAGCCTATTTCAGTTCCTTTGGAGCAAAATGTGAAGCTGAGCACAGATGCAGGTGAGCTTCTAGAAGACCCTACTATGTACAGACGCATAGTAGGAAGTTTGATTTATATGACTATTACCAGGCCAGATTTGAGCTATGCTGTTGGATTGGTAAGTCAGTTTATGCAGGCTCCAAGGAAACCACATTTGGATGCGGCTAGACGCATACTTAGGTATGTGAAGTCCACATTGCAGTATGGACTATTTTATGAGACTGGGGTTCAGATACAGTTGCATGGATACACTGATGCTGATTGGGCTGGTAGTATTTCTGATAGACGATCTACCAGTGGATATGTATTCTCTTTTGGGAGTGCTGCAGTCACTTGGAGCAGCAAGAAACAGCCTACAGTTGCCTTGTCGAGCACAGAGGCTGAGTACAGGGGTGCAGCAATGGCTGCATGTGAGGTAGCTTGGTTGCATAAGCTACTTTATGATATGCATCAGTCTACAGATGGGCCAGTTGTCATTTATTGTGACAACATGAGTAGTATACACTTGGCAAATAACCCAATCTATCATGCTAGAACAAAGCACATTGAGGTGCATTATCACTATGTGCGAGAGAGGGTTTTACTAGGTCTTATTGATCTAGTTTATGTCAGCACAGAGGATCAGGTAGCTGATATATTCACGAAGGCATTGGGCGCAGAGAAGCTGCGCAAGTTCAGAGACCTGCTTGGTGTGCAGGAATTGGGATTGAGCTCGAGGGGGAGTGTTGAGATATCGAGCTCCACTCGTGATACGCCAGGGTAACCGTTGTATATTTATGTCACCGACTTGTCAGTTGCAGACGCGGTTGGTACACCGCCCATGAATAATAGCTACATGATAGCTATCCTTATCTACTCTAGTTCGTGGCTCAGTTAGTATGCCACCTTAGTTAGTTGAGTTTGGTTTGAGACCCATATATAGGGTTCTTCTATTTCTTTGTACTTGAGTTCTTTTGGCTTACACAACTAAGAAGAGGAAAACTGTTTTCAGCCTCCACCCTTGTGTGTCTTCCCCCATTGTGCAAGCAAGAAAGCTTCAAGCGAGACTCCTTCCTTCTCTCCCACAATCTTGACAATGATATGTGGACTCATCTTCTTCTCTTATATTTTCTTGCTTGGGTGTGCTTGAGAGAGGGTGTGAGTGTGTGAGGGTGAGGGATCTTGGAGGTGAAGCTCTCCATCTTTTCCTCTCCTCTTCTTCTCTTCTCTTCTCTTCTCTTATCTCGTGTATGGCTATGGAGGATGGATCTTGGAGGTGGAGACTTGAGGGTATATGAGCTTGCATCACAAATCGTGCAGCTATTGGTGTGCTTGAGGGAGGGGGCAACTCATTCAGGCATCGAGATAAGGCTCACTACACCCCGATAGGATCAAAGGTGCTTTGGCTAGGTGAGAGATAGCCATAAGTGCTTTCTTGAAACACTTGAAGGGATAAGCGTAGTATGTGGGTCTTGGTGGTTGAGTAGTGAGCTCCCTCTACATTTTGGTTCTATTGTCAAGACACCGACAAATTCAAGCTTGAGCGCTTATGCGCCTCAACTTGAGCATCAAAGTAAGGGTTCATCCTTGAACAAGAGCTTGATATAGATAGGAGATTTCGGGTTTTAATTCCTATGACAAGTAAGTATTTTTGGTTTTTGATGATTAGGAAAGTAGGAGAAATCATTTTAGTACTTTATTTTTTATTTTCTTTTTGCATTTAGAGTAGGTAGAATCAAGAAATCAAACTGGAAAGCTTTAGGGTGGCTTCTGTAAAACAACCCCAAGTAGGATACAAATCAAGAAAAACGGGGAAAAAAAGAGTGCTTGAATGGATTTATGTTTCTAAGAGAGTGATTGGAGAGGTCAAGCCTAGAGAAGGGTTTATAACCCAAGATGCTAAGGGAGAGCTCATTTGCAACTGTGGCATTGTGTGTGTGTGTGTGTGTGTGTGTGTGTGTTTGTGAGGGAGAGAGAGAGAGAGAGAGAGAGAGAGAGAGAGAGATCCATTGCCCACATTGGATCGATCGCTTCACCCATGAGTCTTTTGAGCATTGCACGTATATACAAGTCTTCTCTTCTACCCATAGCTTTGATTTGGAGGAGCGTGCTATATGTCGTGACCTAAATCATACAATTTGATCAATTCGTCATTGTATCTGCCAAAAATCACACCGTGTTCTGCTCAATGGCGATTCTAGGCCCATTTGGCCCACCACCATTTGGATGCTTAGGACTTGGCCTAGCTGAATCAACTATTTGGCCCATCTTACTCAAACACTTGAAAATTTGGCCCTCAACCTAGTCAATTCAGTCCACTACCATTCGGCCATTTGACCCTCAAACAACAATATTTAGAATGGCCAAATTTGACATTTAGACCAGTTACATTCATCACTTTCTCATTCGGCCCTCGGCCATTTGGATAGGCCGAATCAGACATTCAACCCCTACAATTTGGACATGCTTTTCAAATTTTAAACCTACGTCACGAAAATCCCCAAAGGCATACAATTACTTAAAACACATTTCTAGTGTGAGAAATAAGAAGATCGGCAAAACACGGACTTAGAAGGAACTCTAGTCTACACTAGTAGTCCAACTGCTAGTAGCACTATACTAAGTCATAGATCTCCAAACAGATCTCGATCAAGCTAAATGATGCAGACAGATCGTAGGACTAGTGAGAACGGCCAGAAATCAAGACCGAACTTATAGCCTACCAGGAAAAATCTGTAAACAAGAGTGCGCGAGCTACATAGTCACATTACCTTCCACTCGTACTATTTTCCCTCTTGAAGTATACCTAAGAAAAGCCGAAAGACTGATTGTGCACACTGCATGAAAGAGAGTACACACACACACACACACATTGATTGTAAATTGAGGATTATTTGTAACTAACAAGGAACACACTGAAAGGTAACCATATAACGAACCCACCGGTAGGAAAAGACCTTCAGACATAGTCATGTGATTGAAACCCCAAGCATAGGACCAAGCAAAAGATGCAACAACATAGAATCCCAACCATGTAGCAAGAACGTACACCATTGGAGAAGTGGATCTACCTAATCTAATCAATCTCATCAACAACCTGGTGAAGAGAGAGACCACTAACATGGTAGTGACAAGTACTAACCACTAACATTGTTAACATCAGACAAAACAAAGAACTCGACCTGGGAAATTTCCCAGAGGTGATTGAGGAAATGGTTAAGAAATACAACACTCAAACCTAGTTGGACCACCCACAGTAGGCGAGAGCTGATGATACTATGTTAGATCTCAAGTAGGAAGGAAGGCTATCATGCAAAGCCTTGCAAGGCATAGTTTCATACAATCAGGAACAATAAACTAGAAGCTTACAACAAAACATAGAAATGCAAAAGACCCAGTGAGTGTTAGTTCTAGCTGGATAGGACCAAATGCAGAGAGAGAGTGCTAGAAGAGAACCTCATACTAAGTGAGCTTCTGAAGAAGCAACTAATAGATAATACGGGGACAGAGCAGAGTGCACCAACTCTAACGACTTAATTTCTTGTAGGATTAGGAGTTACCCAAGGCTCCAAGAGCCAACCTAAAATCCCTGGTAGTCGATCACAAAGCAACTAGATGGATATCAGATAGACAACAATCCCTACAGCTTTAAAGAGCAGTTTGAGGTAGGTCTGGGAAGCCAATGGCCTCATTGATCTCACTCAGTGATCACAAGATTTTGGCCTATGCTTAGGTAATAAGGAAAGGACCTAGTACACTAGCCTAGATGTCGCAGAGCATTGCTAGGTGGATTCTCGTAACTTCATTAAGAGATTATTGGAGGTTGGGTGCTCAAAAAACTTGATCGTATGACTCATGATCATGAAGCAGAGAGATAAGGAAGACATCAGGGATTATGTGACCCATGTGAGGAGTCTCTTTAAGAGAATCTCAATGAACAAATGACCCATGAAGAGAGTGGTGTCCAAAGTACTCATCAATTGGATATGGAGTGAAGAAATCTACAAGGGCTTGGCAGATAACTCAAGCTTGCAGCAAGATGCACTAACTATGGTCTTTGAAGAGGCCATTAGAGTAGATGACCAGCTCAAGGAGAGAAGCTCCAAGAGCTTAAGCTGAGAAGAAGCTAACTCAAGAAACCCAGAGAGAGCTTTACTGAATGCTCGGGCCCAAGTACTCAAGACAAAGGAAAGGGTGCTGACCCAAGTTAGGAGCTAGCGGAGGTGAAGATGGAGCTAGCCAAACTACAAGAGATGATGAGACAACCAATACACCTTCACATTCAATGTGTGTATTATGGCAGAAACCACCTGCCAGCTAAGTTTGAGGACACTTGGCCTTGACCTTCCACAAATTGCGGTAGGTTTGGCCATGATGCCATGCATTGCAGATTGCCAAGGAGACTTCTGTACTCACAATCTTAAAATTAGCCTTACCTAGTGAATAGGCCACCAACCTTCTTTGGAAGGAAAGCCCCATTGGCTCTCTCGACACCCAATGACTCTAAACCACCCATTCCAAGGATGGAGATAAACCCCACAAGAATCCAGACTAGTTGGACCCTATGTAACCCATCCACCTAGCAACGTTGGAGTCCACTATGTGGAGGAGCTGAATGAGAAAGAACCTTATGTGAACCCTTACATCTCATATGATGAAGAGGGTAATTTGATCCTTATGGATTATACACTAATACCCTTGATGGCATTAGGTAGAGGTAAAGGTAGAGGCTTAGGAGGGTAGACCAAAGAGCTGATCATGTTGGACTTGCGATCACCTAGGACATATCTCCTCGCGCTGCCTCAAGAGGGAGCAGGCCAACCATGATGACAAGGCAGTTCTTAGATACATAGAGTGTGGAATCACTCATATCTTTGCCACTTGCCCTAGATATAAACCATCCTCTAGTTTGGCGATCGTGCCATCAGTCCCATTGGGGTTGTTTGGTGTTGAGACACTCGACAGGGTGGCCATGCCCGTTCCATTGCATGTCATGACCCATGCACAGATGAAGCAGGCTGGCTTATCATTGCTAGGGCCTAGCAACTTAGATGCAACCTCAATCGCAAAAAAGAGTAGTAGGCAAAGGAGAAAGAAATCAGACGCAAAGGTCACACTAAAAACGCAGGGTGGTGCCACAACATTGCTTGTTTGCTACTACTGGAAAAAAGGTGACAGATGTAGAGGCAAAAATGTCGGCTCCTAAGATGGCTCAGAAGGGAAATGCAAAGGTCGGTCAACCCAAAGCGCCAACTCAAAGCCATCAAAAAATTTAAGGAGTGGGTGAAAGAAGCCCAAGAACACTTGAAAGATGTTGAGGCCTTATTGGAAAATGAGATCGATGATCTCTCAAGCATAAGCACACCAAACTCACCACCACGACCAAAATCAAGAAATGTGATTGCACTAGAAGCAGTGCCGCTTAAACAGAGCTCAAACACTGAGGGCCAATGAATCAGTCAAGTCCATTGGCCTAAAAATGCAGGATTTGGAGAAAAGCAAAATGCTAGCAACCACACTAGTGACCACCCCTGTGATGCTAATCTTAGGAGACTTGCTTAGGTAGCATCTGATGCTATGGCAAGGAGCTAAAATTGTGGGTTGAAGGTTTGATGGAACAAGTTGCTGCTGACTTTCATGAACATGATGCAAAGGCAAAAATATCGAGTCTAACACTGCACTCAATGCCTAAATCTTTGCACATCAATGCTTTGTGGGAAGGCACAAAAATGCATGTTATCTTAGCGGTCTTAGCTCTCAAAGATACTACAAGAAAGGGAATTGTAGAAATGGGGACAGGAGTTAGTGTACTTAGCCACGCAATACCCTAGGCTTGGGGCAACCCACCTATTGAAAATGCTAGGTTTAATATCATGCTAGCTAACAAAATGTAGGTAAGGCCATTTGGAGTGCTAAAGAACTTGCCATTAAAGATCATAGGAGTTCAATTCTCCATTGACTTTATAGTTATGAAGGGGGTGGATTATGACATCCTGCTAGGCCACAGGCCTGGATGTGCAATGCACGGGTCATAGAGAACTAGGGTAATGGTCTAATCTTCTTAGGCAATAGATAGAAGCAGTGAGGGTAGAGATAGACACTTGGAAGACAACACCAATTGACCTAGATGCCATCTCAACCATATTGAAGGGTGACACCTAGATTCAAAAATCTTACGATCCATTGACTAAGTATATCCCTTGTCCAGAAGATGAGCGAGATTGGATGCACGTGCTAGCCACCATCGATTTTCCATTCTCGGATAGTGAGGAGTACAAGTAGGCTACTAAGGCAGTTGGTAAGCCTAGAGATGAACCTTCAGTGCAAGTCTTCATGATGGCTAAAAGCTCAAACAAACGACTTAACCCTATCAAATTCCATATCTCCAGCAACAAGCGAGAAATCCCTGAGATCCTACAGTATCTGACAAATAAGCTAGTAGGCAACCTAGTTGCTAACCTTAAACCTCTCCAAGATCTCTTGGATGAAACCTAAGTGGTGATGGACCAAAGTGGTGATAGACCAAAGTGCACAACTTAAACTTGATATACAATTGGGCCTTAGTCAGTGAAAAAAAAGGAGGATCTACATCAAGACTTAGGAGATGATGAGCAGTCGGAGGAAGATAGGTCTAACAATGAATATGAGGAGTGTTGTTCATTTAGTGACCAACGCAAAGGAGAGATGGATACCATAGAATAAAACATTGAGGAATGAGTAATAAAATAGATATGAGCAAACTCCAAACCAAGCAAGAAGAATATTTTTAAGATCGAGAAAGGAGTCATGTGCATGGATTGTGATTGCACATGGTTGGAGCACATAGGAGCGATAGATTACAAGCAAGCAAGCCTACTCCAACCAAATGTCACACCATTATTCAAGATGGATTCACCCTCTAAGCTATGACCTCCAAGAGAGACTCCCTCTTTTAGCAAAGACAAAGAGTTTGATTCTGAGTTGGAAGTAAGCTGAGATAGTAATCCTGAAATACCTCAATCTCCTAAGACTAGATGCACCAAAGGGGACCTACCTGTTCATGTAAGATACTGCTAGAGTGAAGGAGGAAGTAGCCCAAGGAACCACAAGATAATGAGCAAAGAAAGCCACAAGACCTACCAAATTGATTTATGAATTTAAAAAATGGTGATAGGGTAGTGATCTTGCTGGGAACCAAACACGAGAGGCAAGCTAGCAAACCAATAGAAAGACCCACCTAGGTTAAGGAGGTCAATTTAGCCAAGGAAGGGGAGATACCCTGACCTATCTTTGTAGCCGATGACTTGACTGAGGAAACAAGTCTCATTGCTCTCTTGCAAGAGTATATAGACGTGTTTTCTTGGTCCCTCAATGAGCTCAAAGGGGTAGATCCGAGTGTAGTGACTCACAACATACCCATGATACCCAATGCAAGGACAATCTCAAGCAACGATTATATCTAATGAGTCCCAAGCATGCTCACGCACTGAAAGAGAAAATTAATAAGCTATTGAGAGTAGGATTCATTTAGGAGATTGAGCACATGGACTGGGTCTCACCCATAGTGATCATCTTGAAAAAGAATAAAAAGATCAGAGTGTGCGTCAACTACAAGAAGGTAAATGCTACTACGAATAGAGACAATTATCCATTGCCATATTGTAATATCTCCCCATGGGCCGTGAGACCCCCCCTTTTGTCAAATTAAATGAATTTTTTTGACCCCCCTATCCATGCCGTAGCTAGCGAACAAAGGGGGAGCTGTAGTGGAAAGACGAGCGTGACGGCGTATCAAGGAGACAAGGGGAAGATGATGTGACAGGTGGTGGAGCTACTGAGGATCACAAGGGCATCTATGAAGATGATGATGATGATTATCTTGATGGGGGAGAGGGGCACACGTGTGCCACCTCCAAACCCCCCCCCCCCCCCACTACTCCTTCTTTTCCCTTGATAAGCTGCATGGCAACGGGCAATCTGGGGGTCCTATGAAGTTAAGGACCCCTCATCATAGTGTTTCACCCCCCCCCCCCCCCCAAATACCCATCTTCTCCCTATAAAATCCCCCTCCATTAAGCAAAGAACACACGTTAATTTCTTCCTCCCCTTGTTGTCAATTTGAAAAAGGGTGAAAGAGAGAGAGAGAGAGAGAGAGAGAGAGAGAGAGAGAGAGAGAGAGAGAGAGAGAGAGAGAGAGAGAGAGGAGTCTCAAGGGAAATTCCTCTCTTGGAAGGAGTTTTGAGTACTCTCTCTCCCCATCGCTATTTCTGAGATCCCTCTATCAACTATCCTCTAGTTGGAAAAAGGTTGCGGAAGTCAAGGCAAAGCGTAGAAAACTCTAGCATAAAAGAGTGATCCGAGAAAAGAGAAGGCTCACATTCCAAGTTCTGAAATGGCCTCGAAGTGCAAACTCTCCCAAGTAATTAGAAAGGCCGCAATTACGGAAGGAGATCGAGCAAAGATGTCACCACTAACACGAATGGGTTTTTGGGTTTAAATGCTAATTTGACACTCCAAAACTAGGTACCGTTACAATGTTTAGCCCTATGAATAGAACACTAAAGTATAATCATCATCGAAATAAAATCATACTTTTGCATCGCGTACTTTTCATAACTAGAAAGGTAGTTGTAAAGGCTTGAATCAAGTTCTTCTTGATGATCATGTCTTGCCATGAATTGATTAAGCATCTATGGGTTGTTGCAATACTAAGTTGATTATTAGACATGAGTTTTTGCCAGTGAATCTTAGGTTACCAATATATAAATATCCAAGACTGTGTAAGACAATGGCATCCTATAAACCATTATTAGAGAGGTTTGGCTTGCATTAACATTAGGCATGATGAATTCATTACCTCGCACAAAGAAAAATATAAGCCTCAATTTATTATTTTCATAAGTTCATTGAAATGAATTTCCAAGAATAGAAGCTTTGCATTGCATCATCAACTCAGGAAAGACGTGCATCTAGATTTGTGTGGCATCATGGGCAGTTTCAGTTGCACTACATGATAGAGATTCATCTTAAAAGGTAGATTTAAGATGTGTATGAAAATTGTTATGCTTAATTGAAAGAGGTAGTTTGATAAGTGAAACCCTAGATGATAAGCAAGGCTAGGGTTGTAAATAAGTCAAATTATTGTTAGGATCATAGGCTGACTTAGAGTCAAGTAAACATGGTCATTGGTCTCCATCCTAGCAACTAACTCTGATAAGTCTAATAACAATCTTAGAGGTATCATTTTAAGCCATGGTACAACTCGATGTCAACACAAGAAAACTTGAGTGTCATATCCACAAGAAAGAATGACCATTTGCCACGTGTCGTTTGATGCTCGCGAATGCTCAAGGATTGCAAAGGGCTTAGTTTGCTTTTGGCTTGCGGGAGGAATGAACAAAAGCTTCTGTTACAAATTCTTAAAGGAGTGAAACCCTAGGGTAAACTTAGAAATATTGATAAGGTTTCTAAGGAGAAAAATGGTTGCCAAATAACCAATTGAAATCCTAGATTGAATTATTTAAGACCTGTGACCCCAAGGCAAGAACCTTGGACTAAAGGCTAGCAAATTAGGGCAACTACTATTCAAAAACTATTAGATATAAACCCAATAGCGTAATTTCTTGCTCCTATTACATAAGAATGAGAGTCAGAATGAGGGTATTCTCTATCCCTCAAAAGGTCATGGCAATTGACACCAAGAGGCAAGAAAAACCCAAGAAGGGTGAATGTTGAGCATTCAAAAATAGCAACTCCACCTTAGCAAATGTCACGAGTACTCACCTTCATTGTTGTTTGTGCTTGTAAATTTAGGAACACCGTCTATGAAAGGATTGTATGACCCAAACTCACAAAAGAAATTGGAATAATGAATTTGTTTAAACTCACGGAGGATGTGCCAAACCACCCACAGCTGGCCGCCAACCCTAGCCAAGGGGGTTCTAAATAACCATGATGAGAACATGGACCAAACCTGCCATGAGAGATCTCTTTGTGGATTAGTTTGAACGTAGGAGGATCCTTGGATGCCAAGGGGGGCTCTAGCTGTAAATTCCCTACCTCGGGGTCCTACTCAAACAATCTATGTGACTCGAGATGGATTCTTGAGGACCTGTTACTAGTGCAAGGGCGAAAACTTGGAGGAAATAAGATACATCCTTACGGATTGCTGGAATCGTCCTTTTTGGAAAAGACTTGTATCTCAATTAAAATGCTAGTATAAAGTTTACTTCCAAGGAACTTGCCTGAGCTGTTTTCGTGTTAGTGCCATAAGTTATGGGAAGGAACCATGTTCCTTAAAAGGATTAATTAAATAAGTTGATTTTAAATATCACACATAAATATGGTAGGACCTAATTAGATAACTAGAGAACGCTTACTGAGGGAAGTGGGAGGGATGGACCCCCGACAGGTTCGTCCTACAAAAGGGTGGTCCTAGAAAACTGGGAGGCTTCTCACAAGGTTCTATAGTCATATGACCTTTAGGTATTGTTAGATTAAAACTTGATTCATGTCGTTTTAGGGGATCGGAATGGAACTATACCCTACAGGTAGAGAGGTTAAGCGGCGCTTTCCTTTCGCTTCCCATTCTCTTTGAACCAAGTGCGGCATGGGTCAGCTTCGGCTTGGGTATCTCTGCATAAAGTAGGATGTCAACGACCCGATGCTAGAATGCTGTCAGGAGACCTTGACCACTAGGGACCCAAGTTTCAGATCGATCCTAGTGGGTTTGGCCGTGAACATTCCGTTGAGAGACGGACTCGAGAAACCCTAGGAGACAAACCTCGTAACATTCCATGGGAGTGTTGGGCAACATCACTTAGATTAGTCTCTCAATGGAGTGCTAAAAACGTGCGTGGACACTAGGCAGGCACGTTACACATACACTAAGCACATACTTGAGAGAGTGGTTAGTAAAGAAGATGTAGTTTCCTAGATGGCTTCTCGGGATACAAACAGGTGCAAGTGCATCTTGACTATAGGCATAAGATTGCATTCGCCATTGAGTGGGGTGTGGTGCCTTTGCCTACATAATCATATCCTTTGGGTTGACTAATGCACCAGCTAACTTCCAGAGGCTCATGTGTGCCATCTTCAAAGACATGCTTAGGAAGGAGTTAGAGGTTTTCGTAGATGATTTGTGTGTTCAATCTACATGGAGGAAACACTTACATAAGCTCCAAGTAGTCTTTGAACAATGTCAATGGTTATATCACCTCTCACTGAACCCCTTGAAGTGCCAGTTCTTTGGGTAAAGAACGGATGTATCCTAGGGCATGTGGTGTCAAAGAATGGCATTGCCACCATGGACTTCTCAAAAGTCAAGGATATTGTCAATCTTTCACCACCATCCGATTACAAGGGAGCTCAATGCTTCCTAGGCCACACAGGATATTATCGGTGATTTGTGTTGAACTATGCATTGATTGTTAGACCTCTATACAAGTTGTTGATTATATTTGAGTGGACCAAGGAATGCCAACACGCAAATGAGGAATTGAAAAAGGCTCTAATCATTACACCAATTCTATGAGTCCCAAACTGGACAATCACCTTCCATGTTTACATCAACACTTTGAAATTCACTGTGTGGGTGCTGTGTTGTGCCAACCTCGTGAACACAACCTAGACTATCCAGTGAGCTTTGCTAGCACACAACTCACAGCTATAGAAATAAATTACTCAATAATGGAGAGAGAGGACTTAGCCATGGTATTTGCTGTAAAGAAATTTTGGCATTATCTTTTGGCCATGCCTTTTACCTTCTTTGTTGACCATCAGGTATTGCTTTATCTTCTTGTTAATAAATCTTGCACTACGGAATGCATTGCTCAATGGTTACTTCTGCTTTTAGAATTAGAATTCTCTATGGTGGTATGCAAGGAAAAGCATCATTATATGGCTGACCATATGTCTCATATATTCATAGGAGAAGCCATTGTGGATAGGGTATCCCGGGCAAATTGCCAGATGCACATATGTTTCACCTATTTAGCAAGAGAGATTTGTTTAAAGCTTATTTGACACCATATTGTGTATACGACATAGTCCAAGTTCTTGAGCACGGACTCCCTGAATGACCTATTGAGAAGGCCCAACTTAGGTGACTCATCCTTAAAATCCAACCCTATTAATTGATAGCAGGCCAACTTTATAGACTAGGGCAAGAGATGGGTTGTTGCATAGATGTGTGTGTGAGCATGAAATACATGATGTATTGAGCTTAGGAAGGGGATGAAACCACCTGGAATGGCCACACAAGAAGCTCCTTTGCAATAAAGGCTCTCTCTAGGGACTCCATCAACCTGTATGGTGCAATCACTAAAACAGAACACCATTAAATGCACCTGCACCAAACACATATATGACCCTCTTGGCCTAAAGCAATAGCACATTTTACTATAAACTAATTGGCCCTCTTGGCCTAATGAAATCAAACATGTCATTGCAAAATTGATTGGCCCCCTTGGCCTACTAAAATCAAACATTAAAACCTTAAAGCAACTGGCCCTCTTGGCCTAATGAGATCAAACAGAACACCACCTGTGCATTGCTCCTTGAAATAAGGTAGATATACAAAAATACAATCCATTCCAAGGGGAAAAATAGGGCTCTCAACCACTCTAAACTAAATGCATCAAGTTATGACCCATCCCTCCTGCATATATAGCAAGAGATGTACGCATAACATGTCGTCTGATCAACCTATGGGTCCAAGATAATAGTGGTAGATGGGTCTCAGCCACTCTTCGCATTATCCATACCATGTCAAGATTGTGGGAGAGAAGGAAGGAGTCTCACTTGTAGCTTTCTTGCTTGCACAATGGGGGAATACACACAAAGGTGGAGGCTGAAAACAATTTTCCTCTTCTTAGTTGTGTAAGCTAAAAGAACTCTCATACAAAGAAATAGAAGAACCCTATATATGGGTCTCAAACCAAACTCAACTAACTAAGGTGGCATACAAACTGAGCCACGAACTAGAGTAGATAAGGATAGCTGTCATGTAGCTATTATTCATGGGCGGTGTACCAACCGCGTCTGCAACTGACAAGTCGGTGACATAAATACACAACGGTCACCTTGGCGTATCACAAGTGGAGCTCGATATCTCAACACTCTCCCTCGAGCTCAATCCCAATTCCTGCACACCAAGCAGGTCTCTGAACTTGCGCAGCTTCTTTGCGCCCAATCCCTTCGTGAATATGTCAGCTACCTGATCCTCTGTGCTGACATAAACTAGATCAATAAGACCTAGTAAAACCCTCTCTCGCACATAGTGATAATGCACCTCAATGTGCTTTGTTCTAGCATGATAGACTGGGTTATTTACCAAGTTTATACTACTCATGTTGTCACAATAAATGACAACTGGCCCATCTGTAGGTTGATGCATATCATAAAGTAGCTTATGCAACCAAGCTACCTCACATGCAGCCATTGCTGCACCCCTGTACTCAGCCTCTGTGCTCGACAAGGCAACTGTAGGTTGTTTCTTGCTGCTCCAAGTGACTACAGCACTCTTAAAAGAGAACACATATCCACTGGTAGATCGTCTATCAGAAATACTACCAGCCCAATCAGCATCAGTGTATCCATGCAACTGTATCTGAACCCCAGTCTCATAAAATAGTCCATACTGCAATGTGGACTTTACATACCTGAGTATGCGTCTAGCCGCATCCAAATGTGGTTTCCTTGGAGCCTGCATAAACTGACTTACCAATCCAACAGCATAGCTCAAATCTGGCCTGGTAATAGTCATATAAATCAAACTTCCTACTATGAGTCTGTACATAGTAGAGTCTTCTAGAAGCTCACCTGTATCTGTGCTCAGCTTCACATTCTGCTCCAAAGGAACTGAAATAGGCTTATAGCCTATCATCCCATATTTGGACAGGATGTCCAATCCATACTGCCTCTGCAAGAACTGTATCCCACTTGGTGATCTAATCACCTCAATGCCCAAAAAATAACGCAGCTCTCCCAAATCCTTCATCTCAAACTTCTGCTTCAATAGCATTTTCACATGAAGGATATCTTCATCACTGTCACCTGTCATAATCAAATCATCAACATAAATGACAAGTAGCATAATACATTTCTCTGTTTTTTTCACATAAAGTGAGAAATCTGCCTTGGAAATCTGAAAGCCAATAGTGACAAGATACTGTCCTATCTTGTCAGACCATGCTCTAGGTGCTTGCTTCAAGCCATACAATGATTTCTTCAACCTGCAAACAAACTCAGGATGAACAGCATGCACATAACCTGGTGGCTGCTCCATATAGACCTCTTCTTGCAAATTACCATGCAAGAAGGCATTCTTTACATCCATCTGATGTAAAGACCATCCCTTTGATGCAGCCATAGCAATGACTGCTCTTACGGTTGCCATCCTTGCAACCGGACTGAATGTTTCTTCATAGTCAATGCCATATGTTTGTACATACCCCTTGACTACTAATCTTTTCTTGTATCTGTTCACAGAACCATCTGCATTGTGCTTCACCTTATAAACCCACTTACAGCCAATTGCATTTTTACCTTTAGGCAAAGGTACCAATTCCCATGTAGTATTTGCTTCCAAGGCATCCATGGTTTTCTCCCATTTTTCTTTTCCCATGGCTTGCTCAAAAGAAGTGGGTTCTGGTTCCTGTATCACTTTAACCATATATGCATAGTGAATGGCTGTAAATCCATCATATTTCAGCCTATCCACATGATACCTAGCTCTCGTCGACCTGTGCAAGATAGGTTCACTCCCAGGTGCTCTCAAAACATCCCTGGTCTTCCTTACTCCAGGTGTAACAATAGAAGAAATACCCAACTCATCATCAATGCTTTGTTCTGAGCCACTGGATTCACCATCCACATAAGAGTGACCTGCATTCACATCAAACATGGGCTGATCAACCTTCTCTTTTCCTTTTCGTGATACTTGCATACCACTATCTACATTACTTTGAGAAGATTCTCCTGATCTCAATCTGCCTATCCATTGGCGAAGAATGTGAACCACTGCTAGAGAACGCTCCAGGTCCACTAATATTTTGTGACTGCTGCTGTGAATTCTGTGCAGCATTACCATTTTGTGCATCTACATCATCAATCACATTTACTGGTTTATACCAGCTACTCATCTCATAAAAAACAACATCTTTACTCACTGTAAACTTACGAGTAGAAGGGTTATAGCATCTATATCCTTTTTGCTGCAGAGAGTAACCAATAAAGATGCACTTCTCAGCTTTTGGATCCAACTTGGATCTCAACTCATCTGGCACATGTACATAGGCAATGCAACCAAAAATTTTCAAATGAGAAATATATGGTTTCCTACCAGTATACCTCTCCTCTGGAGTCATTCCATGTATTGCTGCAGTGGGAGTCTTGTTCATTATGTAGACTACTGTAGCAATTGCTTCAGCCCAATAAAAATTTGGCAAGTCTTTTTCATTGAGCATGGCACAAGATACCTCTCCAATATGCCTGTTTTTCCTTTCTGCAATTCCATTTTGTTGTGGGGTATGACTGCATGAATATTGCTGCTTTATGCCATGCTCCTGCAGGAACCTTGCAAACTCATTTGAGAGGTACTCTCCCCCTCCATTTGACCTTAGGCATTTTATCTGCATGCCTGTTTCTTTTTCAACCATAGCTTTAAGAGTTTTGAAATGCCCAAAAACTTCACTTTTCTTTTTCATAAAATACACCCAAACTTTTCTGCTATAGTCATCAATAAAAGTGACAAAATAATGACAGCCTCCAAGAGATGTAGCTTTAGTAGTCCACACATCAGAGTGGATTAATTCCAATGGCTTCTCACTCTCTTGAACATGTCTAGGAAATGGTTTCCTTGCCTGTTTTCCAAACTGACAGGCTTCACATACCTTATGCATTTCTGCAACCTTGAATTTGGGCAATCCTGCAACAATATTTTGGGCCTGCATTGATTTAAGTTGCTGTACATTAACATGACCAATGCGTTTATGCCAGATATCAATATCTGCAACTACACCGGTCCCATGTGCAAACATTGCTGCACTCAATTCAGGCATGTCTGCATCCAACGTAAACATTCTGCCCTTCTTCTTTCCTTTTGCTATCAAGCGACCTTTATTTTTCATATCCTCAACAAAGCATCCATGAGGATTAAATCTAACCTGTAAGCCCTGCTCAACCATTTGACCGACAGAAACCAGATTCTTGGTGATATTCGGGACATGAAATACATTGGACAGGTATTTCTTTTTCCTATCTTGCATAGACAAAGGAATTTTTCCAATCTGCACAATAGGATGTGCAGTATCATCACCAGTCTCCACAAATCCTGGTTTTTCCATTTTCCTTGCATCCTCCATCCATTCTGCATGACCTGTCATGTGGTTTGATACACCTGAGTCAACATACCATACATCATTGCTTTCTTCTGCACTTGTCACAGAATTGTTCATGTGCTGCACCATAAACAAATGCTCATTTCTGTCATCACCCTGTCTACTAGAAGATGCATAATTCCCTTGTTGCAGTTTTCCATTCATGATGTCCTTCTGCTTTTTATAGCAGTCTTTAGCTATATGACCCATTTTACCATAGTAGTAGCATTCAATATTACTGTTTGCATTTTGGCCTCTTTGCCATCCACCACGACCTCTTTGGCTCCCCCCTGCCTCTAGAGTTACCACGTCCTCCTCCATAGGATTAGTTTTCTTGAGTTTGCTGCATATTCTGATTTCTACCACGGCCTCCATATCGGCCTCCTCTACCTCTTCCTCTACCTCTTCCAGCATTTGAGTAGAAGACACTTTCTTTTGAAGTTCCTCCTGAAGAAGATGCACCACCATTTCTCTGCTCCTCAGAAATTAGAAGAGCAATCAACTCCTCAAAATCAGGAAATCTTTCACGGACGGAAATGGATGTTCAAAACTATGCATAGTCCTTTCCTAGACCATTCAAGGTCATTGAGACTAAATCATCATCTTCCACTGGCGACCCAATGGAAGCAAGTGCATCTGCAATCTTCTTCACCTTCATGTGGTAGTCATTGATGCTCATACTTTCTCTTTGCACATTGTGCAACTCTTGCTTGAGCTGCATTTTCCTGGCTTGCGTATTTGTGCTATACATTTTTGACAAAGTATCCCATGCCTCCTTTGGCGTACTTGCATCTTGAATATGCACAATCATAGAGTCTGAAATGCTGATAGACAGCCAGTACATAACTTTCCTGGCTCTCTCATGCCATGCTTTAAATGCCTGCATTTGCTGTTGATTGGGAACATCAGGAAGAATTGGTTCTTCTTCATTTCCTGCAACAAATTCCCAATATCCTTTTCCCATAAGGAAATTCGTCATTCTAAACTTCCATGCTTGGAAGTTATTCTTGTCAAGCTTTTCAGTGACAATCTGTGAGAGAGAATCAAATGCCATTACAGAACACTACAAATAATTCTGTCACTGCAAGGAACACAGCTTCAGCCTCACAAAGGCAAATCTGCAAAACTGGCGAGAGTGGTATTTGACCACACAGTCACTTCCTAGTGATAATTTTGCATCAACAGGCAACAGGGATGTCTCTGTAACTCCCAACGTCTCTGCACATAAGCATACGATGCAATTTCTACAGTAACTTTTCACCGACCTATAGAACAGTGGCTGCACAGCATAAAACTGGGCCTTTTCCTAAGTGCGTGCAGAAAACTTCTGCCTCCAAAATAGGCCCCAAAATGGCCTCAAATCAAAAATACTGCCCTCTTGCTTCACCGCGAAGGGCGTCTCAATCTGAGACAATGCACTCCTACACTTTCCGGTTGTGCTACCTGCAGAGATCTGCTTCCAAAACAGAAAATGAAAGCAACACTGCTCCTCTTACCAGAACACTGCGAGCTCGGCTTGCTTTCTTGAGCTCCTTACCACGAACAAGGCTCTGATACCATGTCAAGATTGTGGGAGAGAAGGAAGGAGTCTCACTTATAGCTTTCTTGCTTGCACAATGGGGGAATACACACAAAGGTGGAGGCTGAAAACAGTTTTCCTCTTCTTAGTTGTGTAAGCCAAAAGAACTCTCATACAAAGAAATAGAAGAACTCTATATATGGGTCTCAAACCAAACTCAACTAACTAAGGTGGCATACTAACTGAGCCACGAACTAGAGTAGATAAGGATAGCTGTCATGTAGCTATTATTCATGGGCGGTGTACCAAGTGTTGAGATATCGAGCTCCACTCGTGATATGCCAGGGTGACCGTTATGCATTTATGTCACCGACGTGTTAGTTGCAGATGCGGTTGGTACACCGCCCATGAATAATAGCTACATGATACCTATCCTTATCTACTCTAGTTCGTGGCTCAGTTAGTATGCCACCTTAGTTATTTGAGTTTGGTTTAAGACCCATATATAGGGTTCTTCTATTTCTTTGTATGAGAGTTCTTTTTAGCTTACACAACTAAGAAGAGAAAAACTGTTTTCAGCCTCCACCCTTGTGTGTATTCCCCCATTGTGCAAGCAAGAAAGCTACAAGTGAGACTCCTTCCTTCTCTCCCACAATCCTGACATGGTATCAGAGCCTTATTCGTGGTAAGGAGCTCAAGAAAGCAAGCCAAGCTCGCGGTGTTCTGGTAAGAGGAGCAGTGTTGCTTTCATTTTCTGTTTTGGGAGCAGATCTCTGCAGGTAGCACAGCCGAAAATTGCAAGAGTACATTGTCTCAGGTTGAGACGCCCTTCGCGGTGAAGCAAGAGGACAGTATATGCTGCGGGGAAGAGCTTTAGCTCTAAGCGACCCTGTTTTTTTGATTTGAGGCCATTTCGGGGCCTGTTTTGGAGGCAGAAGTTTTCTGCACGCACTCAAGAAAAAGCCCTGTTTTATACTGTGCAACCACTGTTCTACAGGTCAGTGAAAAGTTACTGTAGAAATCGCATCGTATGCTTGTGCGTAGAGACATTGGGAGTTACAGAATCATCCCTGTTGCCTATTGATGCAAAATCGTCACTAGGAAGTGACTGTGTGTTCAAATACCACTTTTGCCAGTTTTGCAGATTTGCCCTTGTGAGGGTGAAGCTGAGTTTTTGCAGTGACAGAATTTTTCGCAGTGTTCTGTAATGGCGTCTGATTCTCTTTCACAGATTGTCACTGAAAAGCTTGACAAGAACAACTTCCAAGCATGGAAGTCTAGAATGATGAATTTCCTTATGGGAAAAGGATATTGGGAATTTGTTGCAGGAAATGAAGAAGAACCAGTTCTTCCTGATGTTCCCAATCAACAGCAAATGCAGGCATTTAAAGCATGGCATGAGAGAGCCAGGAAAGTTATGTATTGGCTGTCTATCAGCATTTCAGACTCTATGATTGTGCATATTCAGGATGCAAGTATGCCAAAGGAGGCATGGGATACTTTGTCAAAAATGTATAGCACAAATACGCAAGCCAGGAAAATGCAGCTCAAGCAAGAGTTGCACAATGTGCAAAGAGAAAATATGAGCATCAACGACTACCACATGAAGGTGAAGAAGATTGCAGATGCACTTGCTTCCATTGGGTCACCAGTGGAAGATGATGATTTAGTTTCTGTGACCTTGAATGGTCTAGGAAAGGATTATGCACAGTTTCGGACATCCATTTCAGTTCGTGAAAGATTTCCTGATTTTGAGGAGTTGATTGCTCTTCTAATTTCTGAGGAACAGAGAAATGGTGGTGCATCTTCTTCAGGAGGAACTTCAAAAGAAGCTGTCTTCTACTCAAATGTTGCAAGAGGTAGAGGCAGAGGTAGAGGAGGCCGATTTGGAGGCCGTGGTAGAAATCAGAATATGCAGCAAACTCAAGAAAACCAATCCTATAGAGGAGGACGTGGTAACTCTAGAGGCAGGGGGAGCCAAAGAGGTCGTGGTGGATGGCAAAGAGGCCAAAATGCAAACAGTAATGTTGAATGCTATTACTGTGGTAAAATGGGTCATATGGCTAAAGACTCCTATAAAAAGTAGAATGACATCATGAATGGAAAACTGCAACAAGGGAATTATGCATCTTCTAGCAGACAGGGTGATGACAGAAATGAGCATTTGTTCATGGTGCAGCACATGAACAATTCTGTGACAAGTGCAGAAGAAAGCAATGATGTATGGTATGTTGACTCAGGTCATCAAACCACATGACAGGTCATGCAGAATGGATGGAGGATGCAAGGAAAATGGAAAAACCAGGATTTGTGGAGACTGGTGATGATACTGTACATCCTATTGTGCAGATTGGAAAAATTCCCTTGTCTATGCAGGATGGGAAAAAAAAATACATGTCCGATGTATTTCATGTTCCGAATATCACCAAGAATCTGGTTTCTGTCGGTCAAATGGTTGAGCAGGGCTTGCAGGTCAGATTTAATCCTCATGGATGCTTTGTTGAGGATATGAAAAATAAAGGTCGCTTGATAGCAAAAGGAAAGAAGAAGGGCAGAATGTTTACGTTGGATGCAGACATGTCTGAATTGAGTGCAGCAATGTTTGCACATGGGACCGGTGTAGTTGCAGATATTGATATCTGGCATAAACGCATTGGTCATGTTAATGTACAGCGACTTAAATCAATGCAGGCCCAAAACATTGTTGCAGGATTGCCTAAATTCAAGGTTGCAGAAATGCATAAGGTATGTGAAGCCTGTCAGTTTGGAAAACAGGCAAGGAAACCATTTCCTAGACATATTCAAGAGAGTGAGAAGCCATTGGAATTAATCCACTCTGATGTGTGGACTACTAAAGCTGCATCTCTTGGAGGCTGTCATTATTTTGTCACTTTTATTGATGACTATAGCAAAAAAGTTTGGGTGTATTTTATGAAAAAGAAAAGTGACGTTTTTGGGCATTTCAAAACCCTTAAAGCTATGGCTGAAAAAGAAACAGGTCTGCAAATAAAATGCCTAAGGTCAGATGGAGGGGGAGAGTACCTCTCAAATGAGTTTGCAAAGTTCTTACAAGAGCATGGCATAAAGCAACAATATTCATGCAGTTATACCCCACAACAAAATGGAATTGCAGAAAGGAAAAATAGGCATATTGGAGAGGTATCTCGTGCCATGCTCAATGAAAAAGACTTGCCAGATTTTTATTGGGCTGAAGCAGTTGCTACAGCAGTCTATATAATGAACAGGACTCCCACTGCAGCAATACATGGGATGACTCCAGAGGAGAGGTATACTGGTAGGAAACCATATATTTCTCATTTGAAAATTTTTTGTTGCATTGCCTATGTACATGTGCCAGATGAGTTGAGATCCAAGTTGGATCCAAAAGCTGAGAAGTGCATCTTTATTGGTTACTCTCTGCAGCAAAAAGGGTATAGATGCTATAACCCTTCTACTCGTAAGTTTACAGTGAGCAGAGATGTTGTTTTTGATGAGATGAGTAGCTGGTATAAACCAGTAAATGTGATTGATGATGTAGATGCACAAAATGGTAATGCTGCACAAAATTCACAGCAGCAGTCACAAAATATTAGTGGACCTGGAGCGTCCTCTAGCAGTGGTTCACATTCTTCGCCATGGACAGGCAGATTGAGATCAGGAGAATCTTCTCAAAGTAATGCAGATAGTGGTATGCAGGTATCACGAAAAGGAAAAGAGAAGGTTGATCAGCCCATGTTTGATGTGAATGCAGGTCACTCTTATGCAGATGGTGAATCCAGTGGCTCAGAACAGAGCATTGATGATGAGTTGGGTATTCCTTCTATTGTTACACCTGGAGTAAGGAAGACCAGGGATGTTTTGAGAGCACCTGGGAGTGAACCTACTTTGCGCAGGTCTACGAGAGCTAGGTATCCTGTGGATAGGCTGAAATATGATGGATTTACAGCCATTCACTATGCATATATGGTTAAAGTGATACAGGAACCAGAACCCACTTCTTTTGAGGAAGCCATGGGAAAAGAAAAATGGGAGAAAGCCATGGATGAAGAAATGGATGCCTTGGAAGCAAATGCTACATGGGAATTGGTACCTTTGCCTAAAGGTAAAAATGCAATTGGCTGTAAGTGGGTTTATAAGGTGAAGCACAATGCAGATGGTTATGTGAACAGATACAAGGCAAGATTAGCTGTCAAGGGGTATGCACAAACATATGGCATTGACTATGAAGAAACATTCAGTCCGGTTGCAAGGATGGAAACCATAAGAGCAGTCATTGCTATGGCTGCATCAAAGGGATGGTCTTTACATCAGATGGATGTAAAGAATGCCTTCTTGCATGGTGATTTGCAAGAAGAGGTCTATATGGAGCAGCCACCAGGTTATGTGCATGCTGTTCATCCTGAGTTTGTTTGCAGGTTGAAGAAAGCCTTGTATGGCTTGAAGCAAGCACCTAGAGCATGGTCTGACAAGATAGGACAATATCTTGTCACTATTGGCTTTCAGATTTCCAAGGCAGATTTCTCACTTTATGTGAGAAAAACAGAGAAAGGTATTATGCTACTTGTCATTTATGTTGATGATTTGATTATGACAGGTGACAGTGATGAAGATATCCTTCATGTGAAAATGCTATTGAAGCAGAAGTTTGAGATGAAGGATTTGGGAGAGCTGCGTTATTTCTTGGGCATTGAGGTGATTAGATCACCAAGTGGGATATAGCTCTTGCAGAGGTAGTATGGATTGGACATGCTGTCCAAATATGGGATGACAGGCTGTAAGCCTATTTCAGTTCCTTTGGAGCAGAATGTGAAGCTGAGCACAGATGCAGGTGAGCTTCTGGAAGACCCTACTATGTACAGACGCATAGTAGGAAGTTTGATTTATATGACTATTACCAGGCCAGATCTGAGCTATGCTGTTGGATTGGTAAGTCAGTTTATGCAGGCTCCAAGGAAACCACATTTGGATGCGGCTAGATGCATACTCAGGTATGTGAAGTCCACATTGCAGTATGGACTATTTTATGAGACTGGAGTTCAGATACAGTTGCATGGATACACTGATGCTGATTGGGCTGGTAGCATTTCTGATAGACGATCTACCAGTGGATATGTGTTCTCTTTTGGGAGTGATGCAGTCACTTGGAGCAGCAAGAAACAGCCTACAGTTGCCTTGTCGAGCATAGAGGCTGAGTATAGGGGTGCAGCAATGGCTGCATGTGAGGTAGCTTGGTTGCATAAGCTACTTTATGATATGCATCAGTCTACAGATGGACCAGTTGTCATTTATTGTGACAACATGAGTAGTATACACTTGGCAAATAACCTAGTCTATCATGCTAGAACAAAGCACATTGAGGTGCATTATCACTATGTGCGAGAGAGGGTTTTACTAGGTCTTATTGATCTAGTTTATGTCAGCACAGAGGATCAGGTAGCTGACATATTCATGAAGGCATTGGGCGCAGAGAAGCTACGCAAGTTCAGAGACCTGCTTGGTGTGCAGGAATTGGGATTGAGCTCGAGGGGGAGTGTTGAGATATCGAGCTCCACTCGTGATATGCCAGGGTGACCGTTGTGCATTTATGTCACCGACATGTTAGTTGCAGATGCGGTTGGTACACCGCCCATGAATAATAGCTACATGATAGCTATCCTTATCTACTCTAGTTCGTGGCTCAGTTAGTATGCCACCTTAGTTATTTGAGTTTGGTTTAAGACCCATATATAGGGTTCTTCTATTTCTTTGTATGAGAGTTCTTTTTGGCTTACACAACTAAGAAGAGAAAAACTGTTTTCAGCCTCCACCCTTGTGTGTATTCCCCCATTGTGCAAGCAAGAAAGCTACAAGTGAGACTCCTTCCTTCTCTCCCATAATCTTGACACCAACCGCGTCTGCAACTGACAAGTCGGTGACATAAATACACAACGGTCACCCTGGCGTATCACGAGTGGAGCTCGATATCTCAACATACCAACCATCGCTAGCCATATAATGCATGGTCTGATAACATTCCCCACAAGCAACCAGGTCCTATCTCATTATCAATAGCAACATCCAGACTAGGACCACAGTTGAAGAAGAGGTCCTCTTCATAAGCAAAATTAGCAAAGGAATCCACAAAATAATTCCAAGAACATGGGATCAGCTGAAGAGAGACACTCTCAAATTCATCAAGTAGGGTCATAGCAGTTCGATGATACATGCAAAGGATGGGATTCGAGACTTTGTATGTCTCATTTAGTTGATTTAAGATCAGTTCAGAATCCCCTTTTACTAACAACCATCGAATGCCACCTCTCTTGGCAATATTCAATCCCATAATCAAGGCTTTATACTCCACCATGTTGTTAGTGAATCCTTCCCTGAGATAAATAGCTAATTTCATTGTAACTCTATGTCGAATAACTACTCCAACACTCCCTTTTTTATTAGGGCCCCTGGACACTCCATCAAAGTATAATGTATACATCCACAATGGGCTTACACAGCCAACCATCAAGAACTCCTATGTTTTTAATTATGATTGTCAAAATTCAACATACTTATATGATGAACTGACGGCTCCATCCAACCTTCTTCATTAAACTCAACAGGGATGCTTGTCAGAATTTATAAATAGTGATGGTAGAAAAATTTGATTTCCCACACAAAGGTACTGCCTTCTTACTCAACCACTTTGTATCCATTGCTCCATTAGATAAGCTTCCCTTGATGATATCTTTGCTCTAGATATGGGTGCTCCAAATAAGGAATTAACTGCCTCATCAACCAATTTAAGCTCTATGTATGGACCTACAATGCATTTATTGCATTAGCGTATTTAAAAATAATAATATTTAATCTTGTTAAGATTAGCCTTATTTTGAAATTCCACTCTCTGTAGATCAACTAATAAAGCTGTGGACTTATTTTTACCTATCCTAACTACCTTGTAAGGGCCATCCCATCTAGATTCCACATTCCCTGGAAATAGCTCCCTACATGCATCATAATACATGACTAACTATCCTTTCTTAAAGGTATATTTCTTTACTTTTAGATCATGCAATCACTTCATCCGATGCTTAGCTACCTCCTGGTGTAGCAAACTCTGCAATTTGAGCTCATCCAAGTGGGTCAAAGTCGTAAAACTCTCAAAGAATGCATCCTCATTGATGGCGAATCTTATGGTTGGCAACTCAATTTCTAAGGGCAAGACACACTCCTCCCCATAAATTAATTTGAATGGGGTGTGGCCACTAGCTCATTTGAATGTCGTATTGTATGCCCATATTGCCACATATAATTTTGTATCCCAGGCACGCTTCTTTTCGGAGACTATCTTGGATAGGATACCCACAAGCTATTTGTTAGTACTTTCAAGTTGTCCATTTGCTTGTGGATTATAGGGGGTTATCTTGTTATCCTTAATTTTCCATGCTTTAGTCAAGTTGTTAATCACCTTGTTTGAGAAATGGGATCCACGGTCCGATACTAGTTCCTTTGACGGACCGAAAAGGCAGATGATCTGCTCAAGTAGGAAATTGGCAGTCTCTTTTGCAGTGTCCTGCCTCATCGCTTGTGCCTTTGACCACTTCGTAAAGTAATTAGTTGTGACTATAATGTATCTCTTCTGTGTGGTAGATGACAGGGTAATAGGACCCACAAAGTCGATACCCCACTTCTCAAATGGAAGGATAGTCGTAATAGGCATAAGTGGGCGCTTCCTATTCTCCCTACAGTCATGCCATTGACAAGTATCATATCTCTTAACATACTCATATGAATCCTGGAAGATGGACGGCCACCAATATCCAACTCTTAAAGCCTTCTGTGCCATCAACCACCCAGCAAAGTGCCACCCACAAGCGGATTCATGGCACTCTTCCAAAATAAATGGAACCTCGTTAGGCATCACATATCAATGATAGATATCATCAAACCCCTACCGATACAGGGTTCCTACGATTAATGCAAATTTTAAAGCATGTTGTTTAATATTTCTCTTTTCAGATTTTGATAGGGTAGCTCTAGTCTCTCGTATAGATAGATAGTGCGTTATAACAGTATACTGGGAGGAAATAGATGCCGTATCAATCTTAAACAATGTTTCCACGTCACTTCCTTCAACCAAGACCTCTATTGGCTCTCCGAAATCCACAAGAAATTCTACAATGCCCTGTAGCTTCGGTGGCTTACTATTAATCTCGTAATCAAACTCTTGCAAAGTGATTAACCACTTTGCTAAATGATCAGGTGGCTGTAACTTGTTCAATGATAATCGAAGCCCTTCTGCCTTCCTATAAAAAACCACCTTCTCATAAAGAATGTAGTGCCTGAACTTTTCGGTCGCAAATACCATCGCAAGGCACAAATTCTCCATATAGGTGTAGTTAATTTTTTATATGCCCAACTTCCAACTAGCAATGGCTATTGGATGATACCATTTTTCCTTCCAAATTTAGGCCAAACAATAGCTAATACTATGCATTATTGCTGCTGAAAATATATAAAATATTTTGCCCCTTTTAGATGCTTTTAAAATAGGTTCTTTGGCAAGCTCCTACTTCATATCCTCAAAAGATACTTTGCAAGCATCACCCCATGCAAACTAACAATTAAAGGACAATAGGTTTGTTAGTGGCAATGTTCTTTCTACTAGGGCATTTATAACCTTTGATAATACTCTACTGATGATAGAAAGCTATGCACTTCCTTTGGAGTATGTGGCGGACTCATGGCGACTATGGCCTTTATCTTTTTAGGGTCAGTCGCAATCCCACTGAACTCACCACATGGCCTAACAATAGCCCATAAGGCTTCCCAAATACACACTTTGGTGGGTTAAGAGCTATGCAAAATTGTCTGCAACACTCAAAACACTTTCGCAAAATGATCAATTTCATTTCTCTTATGGTGGCTGCCCCCAGGTCATCAATGAATACTTTCAACTCCTCTGGGGAGATGTCACCAAAGGTCTTATTAGTTGTTATTTTCCACGAACTAGGTGCATTACATAAACCAAATGCCATCACATGGTACACAAAGGTACCAAAGATAGTAATAAAGATGGTAGGCAAAGGTATCAAAGATAGTAATAAATGTCGTTTTCATCTTATCTTTCTCAACAATCACTATTTGGTTATACCCTGCAAAACAATCCATGAACGAATATATTTCCCTACTTGATGATTGATCCAAACTTTGGTCAATAAACGACAACAAGTAGTAGTCTTTAATAGTCTGCTTATTCAGGTCTCTAAAGTCTACACAAAGCCGGATTTGGTTATTGAACACCATTTAGTATGCTGAATAGGGAAGATCAAACCCACTTTCCGCAACTTTTGTAGCTCCTGGAATAGTTCGTCCCTTAGTTCAAAAGGCATGCACCTTACTTTCAGATGTATGGGCTGACTTCCCCCCTTTAGAGGAATGGTATGATGATTTTTTATGCCGAGAAGTGCTTAAAAATAGCCAAAAATCAAGGCTTTGGATAGGTGGTTGAAATGGTGGGAGCAAAGAATTGCCCACTGGGGAGGAATTGAATCTCATGTAAGTGTGACATTTTTTCCAGCTCATTAAGATTTGTTGCACAATGTAGCAATGGTGAGAGCTACTAATTCTATTTTTGGATTTGACTCCACAGGCTAACAAAAGTCCTTGGGAACATGCTCAAATTCCAAGCATTAACTTATCAGAAAGTGTCCATGCTAGTTGGTTAGCAGGTGAGGGTGGAAAACGAAAGATATCACTTTATGATGCATGTGTTAGTGATGTTTTGAATGCATATATTCAATGTGCAAAGAGGTTGGGCTATACCACAGGGAGGTTTATTGGATCTAGGCCTTCTATGGAGTCTTTGTTGGCTAGTGCCAGCAAAAGGGAATCCCCAAATCCCACCTTTGTTGCACGTGCATTGCAAGGTGTTGTAGCTGGAAGTCCTTTGTACGAGGAGCCTATAATGCAAGGTGATAGGGAGACTGTGCAAAGAAAAAAGAAGGGAGGTGGAGCAACTATAAGTTCTCATAGACCGGGATACGTGATGGAGTCAAGGCAAAGGAAAATCAGGGGTAGGCCGCGGAGTATACAGTTTGACGATGGAAAGATGGAAGAGATATGTATCCAAGAGGATGAGGAGATACCAATCAAACCCTTTGCAAGTGGAGTAAGTGCACCAAATGCGGAAACGTCAACCCATGTAGAAGAGGTAGAAGTGGCACAAGAGGAGTGGGCTTTACGAAGGACACCACCTAATTGTGTGAGAAAGTGTTTTGGTATGGAGGATAAAAAGAATTGCAGCAGCAAATTACAGAGTCGGCAAGTGGGGTTAGTCGCGCCATGCTTTTGGTCTAAGAGAGTCTATAAGAACAAGGCCATTGCATAATGGATATGGTCATGTAATCATGATGTCAAGCATACAAATGCTGTGCAGAAACAAGTGATAGCATCACTAATTGTTCCATCTTTGTGGCCAGTTGATATAGGAACAAATATATCGAAGGAAGAGTGTAGCAGCCTAAGATAGGCTGGTTTCAAGTTTGCCTGCTTTACAACACCACCAAGGAACGAGAAGAGCAAACCTCCTATTTCTATAGAATGTGGTTCAAGCGAGAGAAGACGCAAGTGGAGACATGGAATTTCCAAAGATGCACAAAAGAGAATAGAGGCAGCTGGTTGCATGGTTGTGACATTCTTAGAGGAGGTAGTGCAATTTGAGAGACAACATTCAGTATTTCAAGTCTTGATAGAGAGTTGTTATGATATGCACATCAAAGAAGAGCCTAGGTGCACTTGTCCTGATTTTCAAAAAAGAGAATCTACCCAAAAGGCATTTCTTGCTTGCAAACATATGTATTATGTGTACATGCACATACTTGGCCTTCAACCCAAGGAGCACATGGTCATACATCAACCTGCACTAACCCCCACTGACCTTGCCTTTGTGTTAGGGCAAACACATAAGATATGCCCTATTATGTAGGAAGCCCAACGTAAGCATGGCTCATTCATTGTTCTGGAGGACTCATCATCATGCACTTCATTAGGGTGTGACATGTCCTTTTTGTTACATGAAGATCTTGGAACCTTTCTAGATATTGTACTCCTTTTGGGTAATGCAAAACTTTGGAATGTTATTATTTGTTGTGATTATTCAACACCATTGCTCCCTTTATTGTGAATGGTTTAGTATTCTCCTTGGGAGCTCCCAAGTGATGATGCATGCATGATGCGCAATACATGTTTATGTTAAAGAATAGCAGTAGTGCATGACATGTCGTTTGTAGAAAGCATCCAAGGTTGTTTCAAAAAGCTCTAAAAATCAATTTCAATTGCAAAAGCACGAAATCAAAAGCTCGCAAAAATAACACACTCCATTCTACGTTGGCAACTGTCACGTGGACTTTAATAATGCAGCCCTCCAACTGTCACAGACTACTGTTAGCCATTCTAAGGATTGTGGAGGCATCTTTCTGAATCACAAGACCCAACCTCTCCATCAATTCAGAACTCATAATATTAACTGAGGATCCTGTGTCAACAATAGCATTATCCACTAGAATCCCATCAACATAGGATGCAACCCTTGGGCAGTGCTTTTCGGCATGTTTAAACCAGTCATCCCCTATCCATGCTATTCCCAAGGGTTGTACGTTATAACCCATACACAAGATATTTTTAAATTATGCGGTTGGTACACCACCCATGAATAATAGCTAGATGACAGCTATCCTTATCTACTCTAGTTCGTAGCTCAGTTAGTATGCCACCTTAGTTAGTTGAGTTTGGTTTGAGACCCATATATAGGGTTCTTCTATTTCTGTGTACAAGTGTTCTTTTTGGCTTACACAACTAAGAAGAGGAAAATTGTTTTCATCCTCCACCTTTGTGTGTATTCCCCCATTGTGCAAGCAAGAAAGCTACAAGTGAGACTCCTTCCTTCTCTCCCACAATCTTGACAATGCATTGTGGCTGCTAAAAATATATAGAAGACCTCACCTCTTTTAGGTGCTTTTAGGACTGGCACTTTCACTAATTCTTGCTTTACATCCTCAAAGGATACTTGGCATGGGTCACTCCAAACAAACCGACAATTAAAGGATGGTAGATTTGTCAATGGCAATGTCCTCTCTACCAATGCATTGATAAATCTGCAAGAGTATCCCATTGATGTGACAGAAAGCTATTTACTTCTTTAGGAGTACGTGACTCATAATGAAAATAACCTTTATCTTTTCATGATCAGTCACAATACCAGCAACTAAACTAGCCACATGGCCCAATAGTAGTCCATAGGGCACTCCAAATATGCACTTTCTTGGATTAAGAGCAATGCAAAACTACCTACAATGCTTAAAACATTTTCTTAGAATAACAAAGTCTCTGCTTTGTGGTGGCTACCCCCAAATCATCAATAAAATTTTTATTAGATGGAGTAAGCGAATGTATTATTTTTGGAGTGTGCAATTTTATGTGTGAAATTTATGTGCTCTTTTGCACAAAAAAATATGGTCGAAAGCATTATATTTTACATGTGCATATTAGCACAAGGAGTTTGCATGTGCACATTCATAATAGATTTATTTTTAGTGTACTTACTAGAGAAGACAAAATAATATTCTTGTAAACCTTTAAGAATAGAGCATGTCTTGATGTATTTGCGCCAAAAGCAAGTCATGCAATGTGAGGAAAAGCAAGGAACATAAAAATAATGCTTTCAATGTTTTTTGTACATAATAGTTTATTCTAATATTATAAATACATGTATGGGAGACGTGCTCACCCATGCATGGGGGGGAGATTGTACCCAATCTTATGTCATGCAATTTCATGGAGTTCTCTTCTCTCATGCAATTTGTTCTCTCTTTATTTTATTCTCAATTATGTCCTATCCTATGGTGAAGGCAAGCAATATTACTTTTCATCAACATCCTCAAGATGACCATCACAAGAGGATTCACCAAAGATACCATAAATATAAGGACATCATTAAGATTCATGCAGAGAAGTACTTCTAGTAAGAAACTATAATGCACATAAGAAATCAAAAAACATATTTCCATGGCAAAGTACAACCCATGTATCAAGCTTGGACAATTGTGGATACTGAGATGCACTTTCTTGCATTGGACTAAGTGGTCATGGACTAGCTCCATGCTCACTCAATTAGCATCCCCAAGATCCAAGGTATCGCTCTATTTTAGGACTAGGAGGAGACTAGGATGACCTAAATATAGGAGTGGTGTTAGATAATATAACATGGACATCCAATGTATCTGAATACAAGCTACTATTTATACATAGGAAGTTTATACATAGAAAAGGGTTTCAAAAGAAGATAGCTATTTGATAACACAAGTCAAAAAATTAACAACTATCATTGGGTCAATATAGCTTGAGAAAAAAAAAACACAAGATCATTGAGAAATTGTAAATTGGTAGTGCACAAGATGATGATGTGTTCATGGGTACTACATGAATAAAGTAAGGCTTGAAGACATCAAAAGAAGATGGCTACAAAATAACCTACTTTTTTTAAATTATTGCAAACATCCAGTGTTTAAACTTGATTAAATGGGAAAATTTTGATAACTCTCATTCTCAAGGCCTCATGTTTACAAAGAGGCCCTCATTATTTCATTGCAATTGACTTGAAGAATTAGAAGCACATGATAAAGTTAATCTAGAAGGCATAAAAACAAATGTCCCTGTGCTTATAAAAGAAACATGCTAAAGTTAATCTAGAAGGCATCAAGAAAAATCTTCATGAAATGGTCCACCCAACAAGATTGACTATGGGTTTTTCTATATCAATAGCACATCTATCATTGTATCATGAGAGATCCAAGGGACTCTCTTGGAGTGGCTGCAAAATAATCTACTTTTGTTTTCATGCTTAAAATAATGTGGTATTTTACTTTGATTGAATGGAGAAAATTTGATACTCTCATTCTCAACAAGGACTCATCATTAGATGAAGTCCATAATTATTTATTCATAAGCACATGAGGGATACTAGTTTAACCATGCCACACAACCTCCAGCTATGGCTATGAAATAGCCTAGTTTTAACATGCTAGAACTTGAAGTCCAAATAAGGGAGTTAGACATGCTTAACCCAAGGAATCTCACATCTAGAAAACAACAATGTCGACAATCAAGATCTTAATCCTTACTTTGAGTCTTAAGTGAGAAAAAATTCACACCTAGAGCAAAGCATGGTTTCAAATGAGATTCAAGAGAAACTTAATAACATATAAAAATAAAATTTGATACATTTTGTAATACATTTCTATGCTAGAAAGCCACCCACCTAGTCAAATCGCAAATCCGAGGTTGGTTTTGTTAGAAATCAAGCTCCACCCGTGAGTTTGTCTTGGTGTGTAACTGACATCTGTGACAGCTACTACTGTGTATAGCTGTCTCCATGTGACTACATTAAATAAGTCGAGTAAATAGTTAGTCAGTGACTTGACTAGAATTAGTTAGTCTCTAGTTTACTTTACATTGTATTGTGTGGTGGTGTGTCATTCAAAATAATGAAGAAAAGACATTGAGAGCCTGATGGCTCATGGATATGGTGTTTCCCTGTCTCTCTCTCTCTCATCTTTGAACATAGTATCAAAGCATCCATAAGAATGGGCTCTGTGGAGTAGAGCATTGTAGAAGAAGACTTCAAGACTAACCTGAAGGACTGGAAAAAGAAGAGGACTGACTGTCATTTTCACTATTTTGGTCACACAGAGGTATGCATTGTTGAAGGAGAGTAGCCAGTGGTCAAGAGGCTGTTGGTGACCCTGCTGGAGCATCTGAAAGGCCCTATTGAGCCCATGCAAGCCTTGTATAGGCTCAGATCAGCCATTGTGTACAGCAGCAACCCCTGTTGAATCAGCATGAACTGCGTCTATTGAGCTGGATGGACTGCAACCTGTCAAACATCAAATGGGGCACTTGGACAAGACTCATAAGGCATGTATGCTCACTCTTGAAGGTATCTGAAGAGTACAAGAGGCAAACGCTTGTGTGGGAGCTCTGTCATGAGCTGGAGTAATAGACACAGATTTGTAATCAGTTCTGAACTGTTGTGAAAATGAATGGACAGCATGCATTCAGTCATTATTGACATACAGGAGCCTTGTACTACACTTAGAAGGCATCTTTAAAGCACAAGAATGTATCAAAGCATGTATACATTGGATCAAATGTCTTGGAGCTGAGATTTATTGCTTAGAACACTCAGATTTGAAAGCTATTGACAGGCTAGAAACTATCATACACAGTGAATAGCAAGCATTGTATCTTGCTGAAGCAATACATGTCACTTTGGAGCTTCTATCACCTATATGAACTGATATATGCATGCTGAATATATGGAGAATTATGGAAAGCATTGGATGCTACTGAATACTCAGATTTGGACCTGAAATAATTGCCTTGACAGTGCTTGGGCTGTTTATGAACAGTCATGGTTATGAACAGTCATGTATTCCTTGACAGTGATTAATGAAGACATGTTGTCTATGCCTACCCAAATGCTCATGTATTGAACCCATCACTTCAAAGTGAATGTATGACATGATTTGAAGACTTTTTAGAGCTGCTTAAAGCTTGTTATGCTAATTTTTGGTTGACTGCAACCTGCAACCAAATTAGTTGACACTTGTACTTGCTGGTTATGCAATGTTTTGTGCTTCTATGCCTATGTATGGCTTGACACATGTACTAGCAGCTATCTGGGAAGTTTTGGGACATGTATGACATGTATGCATGTTGTTTTTGGACTTGAAATTGTTGT